>NW_026294617.1:77238328-77838328 GCF_007827085.1 Peromyscus californicus insignis
AATCTCGAGTGATTGGCCTTGCGCGTTGTCTCTCTAATTACATACGGGAGAAGTGAGAGGGCTCTTGGGAAAAGCCATCCCTCAAAACAATCAGACCCCTCCCCAAACAACGAAAGAGAAACAACGGAACCCAAAGATCTTACACCTCGCGCCCTGAGGGGAATTTGAGTTTTGCTTTCATCAGGCTGAACAAATTTCCGAGGAATCAAACTGACTTCAAACATTAGCAATTAGAAACCAAGAGTCCCTCGGCCTGAAGAACTTTTAATCCTTAACCATTTCCAAATGGGTGATTCTAGGGTCAGTAAATATTGTAGCCAGTCTCTTAAAAAGGAAGAAAATCATACTGTGGGTTATGTTGCCTACGATAGGTAGATTCTTTTCCGAACCCTGCGTCGCGCCTCCCTCCACCCACTGCGCACAGAGGGGCGGGAAAATGACTGTCCTTCAGCTGTTCTTGGGAAGACTGTGAACACAGAAGTAGTGACTTCCTTAAAAGAGAACCTACTCAACTTTACAAAGCAGACTGAGAAGTGACTACTAGAAATCACGGAATCAGTAGGAAGGGCTCAGCCTTAGTGGGTAAAAGGAAATCCTACCCTAGGCAAACCTCGGCACCAGACCCGCCAGACCCGCATAGCCTGGACCTAAGCCTGGAGTTAGGCAGCTTGGGTGTGTCCTAAAAACATAACTGGTCTTCTCGGTGGGAAGGGGCAAAGCATTTTGGGTCGATGACTGTGTACATAGCAATGCTTTCCCCGAATTCAACATTTTTCAGCTCAGAAGCTTGGTTAGTCGTTTGATTTGTTGTTGTTGCTGTTGTTAACAGTATAGCCCAGAAGGGCTGCATCGAGAGAACATTTAGAGAGAGAGAGAGAGAAGAGGTTTAGTTTGAAATTTAGAGATATAGAGAAGGTATATGTCAGAGTAATATGGCTCCAAGACAAAGGGACCAGAAGGTTCAGAAACCAAAGGAAGGATGCTGCCTGTGATTCTTTTCAAAGACTTTATGACAAAGCCTTACTTACTTACACACAGTCTCCATATTCCATTCTATGTCCCTGTATTATGGTAGGAAGAGGGTGGGGCTCATTTAAAGCAGGGGGCTTAAATTCTAGCGCTGGCTTTGGTATTAATGTGGAAATAGGGATATAAAAGCAGACATATTAATGTTGAAAGAAAGTTTTAAAGTTGTTTCATAGCGGCTAGTGAGGCCTCGATTTCTGGCTTGTGAGATGAGAGAGCCAGTTTCAAATGAAACATGAAGCCCCTTTAGCTACGAGATTCCACTGCCCCCATTAGCTTTTGTTTTGAAAATATTAACACTTTCTCCTAATGCACCTTGGCCAATACTTGACCCACCCTTTACATCATTGGAATGAGGGAAATTTTACTGCATTTGTGGAACGTTGCAGTAGTACCAACCTAAGGTCAAAAAAATTTAGAGCTAAAATTAGGTGCTTTCATGGAGCTCTTGAAATTATATTATATTAATATCACATGTTCAGAAATCAGAGATCGGTGATTTCCAGTCCTACGTGTTTGATGCCTAAGTGAGAAAGCCCAGCAAGGGCTCCAGGGCACTAGTGAGTTGAAAGGAAATGCAAACTATTCATACTTTGACTATGTTTCATTCACTTCCCAGAAATAATCAGAAAAACTGGGTGTCTGAAAAATAAAGGTTGAGAAAAGTAATGTATCACTGGTGAATTGAAATGGGGAAAAAAAATCGCTTGCCCTCTATATCACTACTGGAGCCTGAGGGAAAGCGCTAGTAACTATTCTCCATGTCTAGCTTGCTAAGCTGAGATCTCCATCTGGCAGGGATGTGAGAATGCTGAAAGGATAACTTAGTAACAGGCAAAAGGCTTGTCAACAAGACAGATCAGAAGACAGCTTAGCATTCAAGACCTCTGTTCATAGCAGCTGAATTTGAGGGCAGGGTCAGAGGCAAAAACTGGGCCCAGCACACACCTAACAGTGTTTCTCATGTTTCTCTCTTGTGAGATCCTGTTTCTTTACAGATGTCTGCACCCCAGGGCTGGCTTCCCACCCTCATCTATGACCTCATTTTGCACGGACCCTGTTTGGACTCCTATAATCCTGGGATATGCAAATTCTATTGCTTCCCCTTGACCCATTACTGCTCTAGAAATTGCTGAAGGAGAAGGGCCTTGTTTTCACTGCTTTTGTTTCTTGAGAGCTTAGCATTTAGTAAATAACAAAAATAAGATGATGATAATCATAGCCCAATACAAAAGATAACAAGTAGCAGCATTCATTGGATGTAACTGTGTCAGCCATTGTGTTGGTATTTAAAGTATACATACATACATACCTATGCACATTTACAGAACACTTTCTAATTATTTACATACAGCAAGTACATATATGAAAACAGAGTTACTCTTATTGTGTTATTATTTCTTTTTTTTTTAAAAAGAGATCTACTTATTTATCTATATGAGTGCTCTGTCTGCATGTATACCTGCATGCCAGAGAGGGCATCAGATCTCATTATAGATGGTTGTAAGCCACCAAGTGGTTGCTGGGAATTGAACTCAGGACCTCTGGAAGAGCAGCCAATGCTCTTAACCGCTGAGCCATCTCTCTAGCCCTTTGTTATTATTTCTGTGTGGTGCAATGAATGCATCAGTAACACAGGATGCTGGTTCTAAGCTCAGCTTCTTGGGGTCACATTGCTTGCTTTAGAGCTCTGGTCCTAACACTGCCTAACTGTATGACCTTGGATACCTTAATGCCCTTTAACACAAGTGTTTGCATCTGTGGAATAGCAGCAATAAATATATTCATCCAATGGTCGTTGCTAGGATCAGCTGAGATAGCACACATACGGGAAGAAAGGATGTAGCTCACTGTCTGTCATTCTTCCCACATGAGTTGACAATGGTTGGACCTTAGTGATTAGCATGAATGAGCAGTGACTGAAAGTTATAATCTGCAGACAGACAGTGTGCATTTCCCCATTGTTCTCCTAGAGTTGATTCCTCACCCCATTTACAGTCTATGAAAAGTAAGCAGTACAGAGTCCGAGTATGTTTGGTAAATAAATTTACGGAGAACTGAGCTACTTAGTATTCCACTGAGACAAAACGCCAGAATGTGATGAGTTCAAAGGGAGAAAGTGGAGGTGTTCAAGGATGGAGATCCATGGCTGCCATGCAGTAGGAGGGAGTGGTGGGTAGGAATGTAGGACTGCACCACTCAAACTGCCTGACTCCCCTAAGAACCCAGTTCTGGCGGGGGACAGAGCAGGTGTCTAGAGGCCGTGAGGTAGACTAACACTAGAGCTGGCTGGCTGGTGTCCACCTGCAGTCCAGAGTCTTTAGAAGGTCAACCTTTGCCTGACAGGAAGTAGGAGATTTGACTATTACTTGACAAAAAACAGATTCTGATGGAACCCCAAGGTTGCCACAATTAGTTAAGGATACGGTGATTTAGGATTACTGTGCTCTTTGGTTGAGTTAAGAAATCTGAGCTGGAGTAAGTGTATAGGGAGGAGAAGAGAGAGAAGATGAGAGAGGAAGAGAGAGAGAAAGATAGTAGAGAGAGTGAAGAGAAGAGAGGAGAGGAGAGGCAGAAGGGGAAGAGGTGGTGGGGAAGGGGTTAAGGGGTACGTTCAAGGGATAACTTGAAGATTTATTTATTTTTATCTTATGTGCATGTGTTTTTTTGCCTGCATGTATATCTATGAACCACATGTGTGCAGAGCCCATGGAGGCCATAAGAGACCACTGGATCACCTGGAACTGGACTTACAGACAGTTGTGAGCCACCCGTGGGCACTGGGATTTGAACCCCAGACCTTGGGAGAACAACAGCCTGTGCTTTTAAATGCTGAGCCACTTCTGCAGCACCAAGAGATTAGCTTAAAGGAAAACCTGCCAGTGAGGGGGGAAAGAGCTTGGGAATCTTTTAAAAGAGAAGTAGTGGAGGCCCAGGCTGGACTTGAACCCACATCTGACTGCCCCATTTGCCCGTTTTTCTTGCTTCCGGATGTTAGAAGCTCATCATTTTCTCTTTTTGATTTTAAAGTTGCTGCATCCTAAGCCTTCTCCCGATCATTCCGTGGCAGTGGTAGGAGAAGGCAGCTTCCCCGAGGAAGAGGGACAGAGAAGTGAAGCCTTTCTGAGCCTCATTCAGGCAGTCCAGGACCTTTCAGGACAAGCTCTCAGGCCCTGGCACTGTAGACAAGGGAGTTAGCTGCTCCTGTAGCAAGTCAGGTTTTTGAAAGCCCTTTCAAGCCAGGTAGTTTTGTTCACTCTCTCCCTCTCTAAATATTTTTAAAATGTGTGTGTGTGTGTGTGTGTGTGTGTGTGTGTGTGTGTGTGTGTGTGTGTGTGTGTGTGTGCAGGTGCCCTCAGAGACCAGAAGAGAGTGTCAGATTCCCTAGAGCTGGAGTTACAAGGGCTTGTGAGTGGCCCCATGTGTGTGCTGTGACTGGAACTCAGGTCGTCTGCAAGAACAGCAAGTGCTCCTAACCACTGAGCCACCTATCCAGCCCTTAATCATTCTCTTATTACACTTAGAGAGCTAGTTTCTCAGAGAAAAATAATTGTTTTTTTTTTCCATTGTCATTGTGCAGACCAGGAAATAAAGGCTCAAAAGATTAAACATCATACCTACAACCCTATAACTCCAGTTTACTCTAACCTGTCTGGCTAGATTCTGAACCCAGCTATGCTGCCAGGCTACTACTCCCTATGGCTTCCTCTGGAGATGATTCTTAACTGCTTTAGGAAGAGCATCCCGAGCTTGCTGCCTGCTATACCCCAAACAGATCATGGATCGGAGTAAGAGCTTATTTACATTTTTAGGTCTCTGCCCTCCTGCCTTCAGGTGGCTGTAATGACACCCACTGTAGAGGGCTCCAGTGACAGCGGCGTCGGTGAGTTTCTAAGCCATGATCTTTGGAATGGGACATGGTCAGACTTCCCACTGTGTTCTGTGGGTTTTTTTTTTTTTTTTTTTTTTTTTTTTTTTTTTTTACTGTAAGGAACAGAAATTTCAAGTCTGAAGGGTGGTGCCTACATATTGAATTCGACCTAAAGCCTCCTCATCCTAAATCCCCTCCTGCAGTGAGATTCAGGGACAACTAACTGCTCTGTTTTACCCATTCCCCTTCTCCGCTCACAATGGGGGTGGATGGAGTCTTATTGGTAATTGATTCAAAATGGAACAGCTTAGGAAGGTATCAGTTGCAGCGACAGGCAATTCCCGCGATCCTAAGTACTGTTGATTTTCTCAAACTCAGCAATCACAGCTGAAATCCCTTTGCCATGGATTGAATTTACAAAGGAAGAGATTCTGATTTCCACAGTGGCTTCTTTTTAATGCCAGAGGATTAGGAAACAGCCTTGAGGACCCACTGCAAGTACACCCACTCTTCCAGTCATGGCTTTAACTTTAACCTCTCAGTGACTGCTCTGATTCATTTGTTTGTAACAGCTCTATTTCGAACAGCCTCGTTTGCTACGAGGTCTGTTTCTCACAGGGATCTGTCATCCCGATAAACACTTACATTCACACTCTGTTTCTCCTTTCCTGCTGTAACTGGATGAGATGCCCACAAAGAACTTATCAGGGTGTTTCTTTCTCTTCTTCTTCTTCTTCTTCTTCTTCTTCTTCTTCTTCTTCTTCTTCTTCTTCTTCTTCTTCTTCTTCTTCTTCTTCTCCTTCTTCTTCTTTCCACCTGTTCACTGTCTCTCCACCATGTTCCCTCCCACTCTATGTAACTTTCCTCTCTTAAAGAGTCAGATGTCTCCAACAGGGATTTGGAGAAAATCTACACCCACTTACCTCCCTGATTTCCATGTATAGATTTTTACCATTAATGCATTTCTTGGCTGTTTAATTATACAATCTGTTATATTCCTGTCTGCTGTGCCCGAGGACAGAAAAGTGGCTTTTACAAGCTGAAATGGGTACAATGTAAAGTCCATCTCTGTTTTATAGCTTTGCTTTCTCCCACTGCCAGCCTTACTCCAGGCAGGCAACTAACTGAGGAGATTTGATACGCTCTTTCGGCAACAGAAGCACATGAAGCTCCGGATCCACTTCCTTTCCCAAGGAATGCACAGATTCACAAGATGCAAATGATGAGGTGAATGCTGCATTCTTGCTGCTTGTCTGGACCTCATCCTTGAGATCTGTCCAAGCAGAAATAGAGATTCTGCAAATGTGTCACTAGCCTGGCTTTGGCCATTTTATCTTTTCATCTCTCCTCCAGCATTCAGAGCACTAGCTAAGGAACCAGTTTGAATTCAGGGAACATTAGATGCCATCTGGTACATATGTCCATTACCCAGGTTAGACTGTGACATCACAGAGATTTAAGGCTCTGTGATATTCTGACTGGGTGGTAGGTACTGCTGAAGGGGCTTCCTCCATGTGCAAGGCCAATCTGAGCAGATAGTAAATGAAGCCTTGGTTCATGCACGTGTGTGTGTGTGTGTGTGTGTGTGTGTGTGTGTGTGTGTGTGTGTGTAGGGCTGGAGTGATGAGGGGTGTTATGGAGATCTGGGTGAAATGCTCCTTAGCCTGTGTGGGTGAATTGGTTCCGGATGTTAACATTTTTTCCTTGGGGCTTGACTAAATTCTTCTTTTTCTTTGCCTGTCTGTTTTTCTGCCCACATTGTTGGGCCTCCACAGCTGTGTGGCTCATTGCTAGTGAATACTGAGAATTTTTCCCCCCTGGCCTTGGGTGGGGACCAAACCCATGGCCTTGTGCTTGCTAGGTAGGCAGGCACTCTACCATTGAGCCAAATCTCCAACCCTGCTAAGTGAGTATTGAGAGTGAAAGTTATACTTTATTACAAAGGTAAGTTTTGGGGACATGTATAGTTACAGATGTTTGAGTTTTCACTTGGATTCTTTTCTGGATTTTGAGGACTTTTTCTGTGTATCATATTAACTCTGTAGTACTTTGGAGCCTCCTCTGGGAGATGAGTGTGAAATATTCTGGAAAGCAGACAAGCTCTGACACTCTACAAGCAGAAGACATTGGATGATGTGTATAACATAACATGAAGGCTGTTATAGGTTGGGCCCAGAGGCCATATATTAAAGGTTTGGGTGCTAGCTTGTGTTGCTTGAGAGGTAGAACATTTAGTAGGTGAGGCCTAATTGGAGGAAGTTAGGTCCTTGGAGACATGCTCTTAGAGGGCCTTGACTCCTTCCTTTCTCCCTGCCTCCTGGTTGTCATGAGATAAGCATCTTTTGTACGTCATGCCTGCCCTCCCTTGGGTGATGTTCTTTTTCATCCTAGGCTCAGAGACAATGACACAGCATGGAGACTTCTGAGACTATGAGTCAACATAACTTTTTATCCTTTAAGTTGATTTTCTCAGGCCTTTTGTCATAGTGACAGAAAGCTGGCCCACACAGAAGGTAAGCACACAGCACAACACTGCACAACACAGACATGTTGTGGGTTTGTGGGTGAGAAGGTTTTGACTTGAACCTGATTCTGTCTCTAGTTTTCCAGCCGTTGTTTCTGTTTGGAGTACACGTCTCTTCTAAAGTTTTTTTCTGAAGGATGTTCACCCTACTTTCCAGCCTCATCTCTTTTTTTTTAAATTATTCATTTATTTATTATTTATTTATGTGCATTGGTGTTTTGTCCACGTGTGTGTCTGTGTGAGAGTGTCAGAGCCCCTGGAACTGGAGTCACAGTTGTGAGCTACCATGTGGTTGCTGGGAATTGAACCTGGGTCCTCCGGAAGAGCAGCCAGCCCTCCCAACCATCTCTCCAGCCCCCTCAAGTCTCATCTTAAACTCCCCAGATGCAGGGCTATTTCAAGTTAGAAAAGGACAACTGATACAGATGTTAGTGGACATGATGTCTACTCAACTCAGACCTGTGACAGATTAAAAATAATAATAATAATAAAAGAGACCTGCCAGTGCAGAGCTCACACCTGTGGGCCTCACCACAGAGGGTGGAGTATTTGGATGGATGCCACCAATTTACTTTTACTTGGTATCTGCTGTAGGGAGCATCTCTTTTAGAGACATTTGCATGGTTTCATCTCAGCCTGATGCCAGTGTGCTTCTGTGACTTAGTGGTGACAAGAGATCCCAGCAAAATCATCTGCAGCTGTCACAGGGTAACAAGGACCATACGAAGGTGGGCGCCTGCTTTTGGCTGTTGCTATTAGAAAGCTGCTCTTCCTGGGAGATCTTCATCCAGTAATCTGAGGAAACCATTTCTGAGCAAGCTCCTCCCCTACATTTGCCTTCACAGAATACTTTCAGGCTGCACACTGTCAACCAACACACACACACACACACACACACACACACACACACACACACACACACAGGATTCTTCTGCCCTATTAAATTGATATCAACCTCAGACCCTTGGGCAATTGATGCATGTACCCAAGGAGATGGTTTTGTGGTCTCTCTGCCCTGTGGACATTTTTGAGTACATACATATAAATACATCTGCACACCCACGTAGTACTTTTTCTTGATCTTGACCCACAATGTGGAACTGGTCATTTAGGAGAACAAGTAAAGGAGAAGGAGATTGAAGCAGGAGGATTATGAGTTCAAAGTCTGTCTGGGCTACATAGTGAGACCTTTTTCCATAAAACAAAAATCAATAAATTAATCAAACAAACAAACAATCCCCACAAAATATCAAAATCGTATCTTGCAAGCCCCACTTTAACTGGAGAACACTGTCTTACTCATCTTTGGATTCTTATGAACAAAATTTCCAAAACAGAATCAGTACTTGCCCCTCTTTGGTGATGTGTTTCGTAACCAATACAGCCATCGTGAGCATGGCGTGGCTTCAAGATGGCCTAGCGTGAGGTGTCTGCCTGTCGCTTCTAGGTTTGACTTCAGACAAGTCAATGGATCTTTCTGTACTCTGGAGTCTCTAATGGGGATGAGAACATTGGATTTGAGTAAGGAGATAAAATATTATTTAATTGTACTATCAACAAGGCACTTCTGTAGTCCAAAAACTGCCGAGTGCCTGCTGCATGGAGAAACTTGTCATGGACTTTGTTTTGCCTGAAGAGATACTAATATTTACAGGCGTGATTAGTTTGAGGGAGTTTCTTTGACCTACCATTCTTTATAGGTTTCAGGATTTGTGTCCCTAGCAGTCTATGTTTCTGTCCACCAGAGGAGATAAAGAAATGAAGTAATAGGAAACTCAAAGATCTGTAGCATTAAAGAGAAGTGCAAAAACATATCTGTCAGTGAAAGACAGACTGTGTATGCTTGAGAAATGGAAATGGGTTGAGCTCAAGTAGAGCAATAGGAAGTTTTCTGATTTTTTTCCTTCCCTTGAGTTGTGAGGAATATGCAATTGAACCGGCAGGAAGTCCCAGCCTCATGATGGGGGAGAAGGCAGATGGTTAACAGAGGAGATGAGAACCGTCCAGAAACATAAATCTCTGAGCAAGCTGGAGGGCTGAGCAATAGAAGGCAGCTGTTTCACAACACAGTTCAGACATCATCATAAATGGTCAGGGACAGAGATACACATGTGCCAGGTGACATTTATATATGTATGTATGTATGTATGTATGTATGTATGTATGTGTATATGTATATGTATATACCCCTTAGGACTGTCCTGGGCCTGACTTAGATAACAAGGAGGCAAACAGCATCACTTTACTATTTTTGCTATTTCTTTTTGTCCAGTGTATCCTCTGACCTTCCTTCCTACTGTTTGTCATGGGGGTTGCTATAGGAAAAAAAGACATCCACACTTGTTTTGTTTGGAGTCTACTACTATGCCCACATGGGTGGTGCATTACTAGGGCTCACGCAGTGTCATTGCAGATTCTTTGGAAATGGTGACTTTCGGCCATTGCCATATATTTGAAACACTGAAGAGTGGAAACAGTGGGAAGGAATCCGAGTATGAAACTTCCAAGGCAGCCTGACAGAGCTGGGGGCAGCTCTTGTCTTGAGCGCAAGAGTTCTATGTGTTTTTCCTACAAACAACAAAATGGCCAAGTCTTTGCTTTTTCTTCTCTCTCTCTCTCTCTCTCTCTCTCTCTCTCTCTCTCTCTCTCTCTCTCTCTCTCTCTCCTTCCCTTCCTTCTCTTCTTTTTGAGTCTTTCTCTAATTGAACATCTTTAATCCTGAATCATGAAGATACTTTTTCAACATGTACTTGTGGGCCACTCATGATTAATGCCCAGCAGACTCCATGGAGGGTAATATGTCTTAGTAATTTGCGGGGGCGGGGAGGGGGGGGGGACCGGCACGCGGGAAGCATACAACTTCAACACAGTGCTTTTCATTATCCTTTTTAGGAGGGAGGCACATGATAACTCCCTAAGATCTAGTTCTAAATCATCAAAAATTCCATTTGCAAGTGTCTAGATAGTGAAGTACTGTTCATGGTGAGGAGTATACATTATCCATAAAGATTTGGGAGCTCCCACTCATTATTTAGCAGCCTGATTCACAATTAAACTATGGGCTTTCCTTCAGGTATTCAGAGGTCAGAAGGTAAGGATAAATATCCACAGAGTGTAACTCCAGAAGCCCAACGTCTTGAGGTTAGCACACAGACCATGCTGTCTGTTGGGTAAGGGAGATGGGATGACTTGCAAGCCATAGGACTTAGGGAAAAGCTTATTCCGTAAGCTGCATGAACTAAAGGAAATGAGTAATTTGTCCAGGATGCTGAGGGCCTTGGAATAAGTATTCAGAAGAAAGATTCTCTGGCTGATATGCCAGTTGCCTTTTGTAACGTTCAGGAGGGCATCTCTTTAATCAGGATCTGGTTCATAACCCACGCTAGCTGTCATGTATTGACAATACGTTATAACCATTCCATCCTAGGAAACCTGAAAATTGACTTCTTAGTCCCAATAGCATTTATGATTTTCAAACAAAGCTTAATGTTCTTGATAATCAAAGTGGAGTTTGATATCTGAAAGGAGTCTGGGTAAAGAGGCAAACTCCCTCTGCCTGGATCTGGGGTATGGTCAGCATGGGCTAGACTCATACCCTGTGGGCTTCTTTAGACATGAACATGGCACTAACAACGTGTCTTGAAAGCCCAAATCAGAACCTCAAACTAGTTTCCATGCAGAGAGCCTCCGAGTCTGCCCTTAATTCAGCAATTCAGATGTTTTTATTATAAGTGTAAAATATATTTATACCATTCTTCAGATATTCTGAGCAATCTCAATGAATATAGCTGTATTTTATATTCAGTGATGGGATTTATAGTTGCATTATTATCAGAGCTTCACTTTTTGAAGTATATGAGTTTTCACCAAATGTGTATAAATAACTTTTTTGGGGTGACAAATTAATTTTCTTTGTAAAAAGAACATTTTGTTGCTTTTAGGTGTGTTTTTCTAAAGAGACAGGATGGCAGAGAGACATTTTCATTGATGAAGGGGGGACAAATACATGCCTGGATTATCACATATCAGATTTATTACCAGTTGCATCTTCTTACAATGAGTTATGTGTTTTAGTTCAGGCTGGAAAACCATGTACATTTGGTTTAACTTTTACCTCCCGTTTTGCTTATCCCTCAGATTCTGTGTACCTCGGCTTGAAATTTAAAAATATCTCATTTTAGGAGATTTCCTTTCCTTCCTTCTCTCTCTCTCTCTCTCTCTCTCTCTCTCTCTCTCTCTCTCTCTCTCTCTCTCTCTATCTCTCTCTCTCTCTCTCTCTCTCTATCTCTCTCCCTCCCTCCCTCCTCTCTGTCTCTCTCTTTCTTTCTTCCTTTCTTTTTTGTTTTTGTTTTTTTTTTGTTGTTTTTTTTTTTTTTTTTGAGACAGGGTTTCTCTGTATAGCTCTGGCTGTCTTGGAACTCACTCAGTAGACCAGGCTGGCCTCAAATTCAGAGATCCATCTGCTTCTGCCTCCCGAGTGCTGGGATTAAAGTCAGGACATTTCTTTAAAAAAAATTAAAATAGTTTATTGAGGTCATCTTCTACAGCGGTCCATTAATCATGACTAAGGAAAGACTCCAACTCTGTTTTCAGAGAATATTGAAAGAACTTCATAAAGAAAAGTGCCAGGTATCTACTAGAAGCCGAAAGCTGGCAACATAGATGAATCATTTCCCTCATCTGAGTCATCATTTGTCGATGTTCATGGGGAGAATGCAGCAGGATGATGAGCTCTTTCAGAGGTGTAGAAAATAAATGGCTTGGCATGGCAGTAGTAGCACACGCCTTTAATCCTGTCACTGGAGGTCGGGGTGGTGGTGTAGAGGCAGGTAGACCTCTGAGTTCAAGGTCATCCTGTACTACAGAGTGAGTTCTAGGACAGCCAGAGCTTCATGGGAAACCCTGTCTGGAAAAAGCAAAACCAAGCAAACAAAAAGCCCAAACCTACAACAACAACAGCAGACAAATAGCCTTACATGACAGCAATAAATTGTCATGTTGCCATCTTTCAGACAGTTAAAAAAGCTGTCCTGAAACTCTAACTATGAAAGTACCCCAGACTGTCCAGATCCTGCCATTTACCTTCAATGCCACAGATACTTGTCCTTCTTTATATGTCTTGGTGCATTTGAGAATAAACCTGGGGTATCATGCCATTTCACTATTAAAAATTTGAGTCAAGTAGTCCTGAAAAAAAGGTGTTTTTTGACCAATACACAATACCATCATCACATATGATACAATTTATACTAATTTTCTTGATACCATCTTTGATGGTCCTTAGTCAGCTATTTCTGATTTATTCAGAAACTGCAAAACTCTCACTGACCCCAACATTTCTCTGGTCAGTCTACACAGTTTTTTGAAGCACATCACTACACTCAACAAGGGTCAGTGTTAGGTTCATTATTTAATGTGCCTGAAAGGGTATGCTGCCCCACCCTCCAATACTCTTTCCAGGGTGTTCAAATGGAGTACAATGGCTGCAGCCTACATTTTAGGACAGTCCTTAGGTAATTTGTTGGGAAGCTCAGTTTGTTGGGAGCTGGCCTCGAATCCCGCTAACCGTGGCTTAGGAATGCCTGTGAGAAAACAAGCTGGAAAGTGCATGTCTGGTCAGAGTGCTTTGGAATCCAAAATTCTAGGACTGTGGCAGAAGTTCTTCCAGCAACCCAAACAAATGTCATAGCTGAGAACAAGCATTCTGGAGCAAGGTCAGAACATTGATTTTCGTTTTAATGGGTATGATTTGTGGCTGTTGAACTAGTGCAGGGCAGTAAACGCTATTGATTACAGGCTCCCTAGGCAAGTGAAGTGCAGAACGTTTTTCTGCTTGTGGCAAATGCATCTTGTTATTTTACAGAGGTCATGGAAAACGAAACTCCTTCAGGGTTTTCACACTGACAACAGAATATCATGCTGGAAGTGAAATTACATTAGAATGAAATTTAATTTTATGCAGGTTAACTTGGGAAACTCTGCCCAGTATCTGCATCTCTCGGGCTATTTAGGTCTGAATGAGGCACCAAGTGGAACATATGCGTGAAAGAGCGATACTCGATTCCTCTCTTCTCTTGTCTCCATGGTGTTCACTGTTGTGTCCCATGGCTTTTGACTGATGGGTTCAATTCACTGTTTGGATAGACCAGCTAATTGTTTTGATGGACTAGAGTTACATTGATTAGGCGCACAGATAACAGAATCTGAGGCGGGTGATGGGGAACACATTTTTAAAAATCATCTCCCCAGAAATATTATCGAATGCTGTTGCTATTTACAAGTCACATCCATAATTTATACACAGTGTTCTGCCACTGTGAAATCTGAAATAACCATCAATTAACTGAGTTATTTTAGTCCTCCAGTTTTGCAATTATTCAATTAGATGCTTGACTAACTCAAAACAATGCCACCAAACACGTTGATTAGTATCCAGTTATAAAAATTAGTGCTAATGGCTTGCAGATCCCTCAGTAATTAAGTGTGCAACATGGTGAGTCCTTGTACCTTGATATTTGGTGTGTCTGAGTGTGGAGGTCAAAACCTCAGGCACCACAGGGTCAATTCTTCTTTTGGTGGTGGCTCTTTGTCTATAATGCTAATAGAATACCACAGTGATGGTATCAGAACATGGTTATTTATGTCTAGACTGTTTGCTAAGTCCTGTTTTTCCTACATAGCAGGAGTCTATTTTTTTTCTTTTGGTCTGTGTATCTCTACTCTTCATATCACACTTGGCTTGTAATAAATGCTCAATAAATATATGTGGCAATAGATGAATCCATCATATTTTGAGTTTTGTTTGTGCTGGGTTATCATAGTAACTACTGTGATTGATCCAACTGCTTGGAAAATTAAGACAAATTGTTGGTTTTCTACCAAAAAGATCACTTGTGTAATACTGCTAATATTTCATGTTTGTGTAGCAGTTTGTTTTCTCAAAGTACTGTCTGTCCCAGAATGGAAAAAAAATCGCATTAAAAATTACATTTAAAGCCGTAAAAAATGAAGTCATCTTATCTTAGATGTGTGAAAACAAATGAGGACAATTTGTTCAAGGTCACCATCGGGTAGATGGGCCAGCACATTGCTTTCCTGCTAAGGCTGTCAATCTCCTTGCCTTACCCTAGACGATGAGGAGGGAGGAAAAAAGGATGTGTTCCAGTAGACAGAATACTGTTTTCTACTCTGAGGCCATTTGAATGTGCAGTGGGTTTCTCTTAGTCATATGGGCTCTGACCCAAGGCCAGGTCTGAGGTGTGTGGTATAGGGGAGCGCCTCCCACCCTAGTCTTTTCAAGGAGCCAGTGTGTCTGAGCCTAGGGTGTTTACCTGTGTGTTTCTCTTGCTGCTGCCAATAGTTCGAGGAGCATCTGTTGTTCTGCATTTTACCTTTTACCAAATCCTTGAGAGGTGACAACGGTCATTAGGTATCTCCTGGGGATGGGTCTCTGCTGACCTCCACATCTGTTGAAACAATATCTGAGTAGCAAAGTACTCACAGAATGTCCCTGAAAGACAGAGTCAAAGCCTCGAATCACATGATGACCTCTCTTCCATTTCTCCGAACGAGCTACTGCTGTCTCTGTGTCTTAATCAAGATGGTCTCTAAGTTTCTACTTTCTACCAGGCTGTGATATTAATAATTGCTATTCTTCTCTGCTTTAATTAGAAACTTAACAATTCAGATCATTTGTACACATATTAAAAATGATGTCTGAGGAGATAGGTCAGTAGGTAAAGCACTTCAGGCATATGGGAAGACTGAGTTCAGATACTCAAAGCCCACATAAACCAGAGAGTGCATAGCAATAATCCTAGTGCTCCTGTGGCAGGATAGTAAGTGGAGGCAGGAGAATACCTGGAAGCTCATGGGCTAGCTACCTGCCATACACAATGATGAGCAATGAGAGACCTGTCTCAAACAAGATGGAAGGTGAGGATTGACATCCAAGGTCACACACCCAAGGTGTCACACACACACACACACACACACACACACACACACACACACACACTCCAACGGACCCAACTCCCACCCCCAAACTCCCAGCTTATTATCTCAAAATAACTGCCACAAGTTTCATTTTCTTCACTTTCCAGAAGTTTTTATATGTCATTGCATTAATGACTCATGTGAGTGATCATATGCACATCCATACCTATGTATTTGCAAACCTCATAAAGCAAGATTGTACTGTGAGACACATGGTGCTTTGGGTTTCATGGTTCTACTTTTGAACTGTTGTATTGAAGACTGTTAAGAGCCACACCTGCAGGTCCCCTCTTCCCTGTAACTTAAAGTCACATAGGCATTGTGCTTCATGGATCCACCACATCTCATCTCAAACTTATTTTTAATGAGCCTTTAGGGTATTTTAAATAAAGCTCCATGGTTACCTTTGGGTACTGTTGCATTGGCATTCATAGAATGAATTCTAGAAGATGAATTGTGTGGTTGAAGTTATGACATTTAACATTTTGATGGGTATTCCAGATCACACTCCAAATGGTATGTCGATCGACACTTCTGCCCATTGTGTATGGCCATCTATCTTCCTACTCTGCCAACACTGTATTAAAAAATGTCACATATTTGCTAGGTAATGTTCTTGCATTTCAAAAGTGCTTGCAAAGTAATTTTTTTTTTTTGGTCACAAACCTTCAATTCTTCCACCAGTTTCCCATGTTTTTCTAGGTATGGAGCTTAAGTTTATAGATGTCCAGGGCAATTCCTTCTTCCCTTTAAACTGTTTAATGTTGCTCAGGCTTCCCTGCTCCTCTATTTATTACCAATCATGACTTTAACATATTCTTTTAGGATCCTGGGGTTCAAGTCTTCATTGCCAGAGGCTGTCAAGGTGTTGAGTAAATAAGAAATGGCACCAACCATTTCTTATTAGCAAGGGAGAGAATAAAAGGCATGTCACTCAGAGTTTTTTGAGTGACTGCAACTTTGGTTCAATTATCTTCAGATGTTTAAAATCAAGGCTGTTTCCAGACCATTTCAAAGAACGGCAGGGCGACCTGCTGAGAACTGTGTGAAATGAACACCCTGTTACAACTAATTAGTGTTACTGTTTTCCTTGCAGTTGGGGGTGAGAGGAAATACATGAAGGGTGTTTATCCCTTCCTGTAGTAGGAAAGAATTGGAACTGCTGGAAAGCCTGGAGGGGGACCCAGACAATGACTGCAACTGACTCTGGCCACCCCACTCTAAAGAATGGCTGTGAGAAGTTATGAGCCATGCTGTGTTTGACCCAGTGCTTAAGCTTCCTTTGACCCATGCACACATGCATCCACTCATTTTATAAGAGCCTGAGACAAGCAGTCCATTCAGTTAAAGTCAGCAAGTATTTGCTGGACATTTACTGTATGTAACTGAGTAAGCAGCAGCCTCCTTTAAAGATCTAAAAGTTTAGATGTCAAGTTAATTCAGTGGTTGTCTGGAGCTACTGAAAGTTTTCGATGGCAGTGGTAAGAACATAGGGTGGACTTGAACTGTGACTCTGTCCCTTACAAGTTCACAAAACCTGGGCAGGTTTTCCACTTCTCCTAAGTTCAATGTTTTTATTTATTCTAAGAATTCTAGGAAGTCACTAGGTGTGGTGACATACACCTTTTACCTGGGAAGCAGAGGCAGGATACTGATTAATGTGAGTTGGAGAGTTGGAGGCCAGATGGGTTCACACAGTGAGTCCCAAGACAGCCAGGGCTATGTAGAGAGACCTTGTCTCAAAAAAAAAAAAAAGAATTGCATTATGTCATCACAGCCAGTGATCTAAAATCACTGGTCCTTGAGGTCATGGTTCCTTAAGAAGACTTCATGCAACACTAGTGAGTAAGATGCCAAAGCATGAAGGAAGTTGAAGAGATGGGGCAGCCATAGTTAGGTCTCTTAGCACTGACAAACCATGCTCACTGTTCTCATTACCAACTTTAAGCGCTTACTGATTCCAAACACCCACCGCTCAAAAATCACTGCTCTGTCTGCTCATGATTCTATGGGCCTGGCATCCAGGATGCAGCAGGATGTGCTCCAAGGTACCATGAGCTTCCTCTGGGGTGCCTCCCAAGAATGACTGAGACAGAGCAACAGCAGATGTGTGCCTTTCATCTCAATGTTGGGTGGTCCCCTCTGTTCCCCAGGTAGTTTCCCTAAGTTTCTGGTACAGAATTCCTAACCGCATCCTCACTAGACTCATCTTGCTGAACAGTAACCTCTTATCTCTTTTGTAGAAAGTTTTAGTCTTATTGGAACTAAAGGCCTGATGAACTAGTTCTGCTTCTGAGATCTTTCCTCCTAAACATAACCATGCCTAAATTTACAAAGATAACACATACGTGTTTATGGCTCCCTGAAGATCATCCTTGGCATCAATCTTACAGATTTGCTTTGATGTAGCAATGGGTACTGTGCCTCCACTGGGCAGAGACAGAGAGAGAAGAGCCTTACAAGCTTATATTTTATGGGACTATGAAGACTGTAGTTTAGCACTTGGCATGGTTCTTTCTGAGAGTCCTCCCCCACTTTTGATGCACCTGTATTTCATACCTGACATAGAATCTCATCAGTTCTCTTGCCCCTGTAGGTGACTTCAAGGCCCTTGGGACAAAGAACCATTGCCATTTGAATACATGGGAAGGCTGGTGCTTGTTTCTGGCCATTTCGACTAGACATACATTAAGGAGAGGGATGGAGCTTTCCCCATCCTTGCATGCCTCTCTCAGAGCCCAGTTAAAGAGCTCCTCCCACCCCACTGCCATGAGGCAGTTACTAGGGCAGCTGAGAATCTGATTTTTAAATATGGAATGGGGTTTTATTCTTATACTTTGCCTTTCCTCACATTCTTCAAACAAAGATCTGTTGCCCTAAGGAAGACAGATATCGTATCTGTGCTGTGTAGACAGGGAGACTGATCTGTAGCCCAGGCATATCCTTCAGTTTCAGTGGAGAAAGCAAATCACACTTTCATCATATCAGTGTTTCCCTCGCCCATTCAACAGAGTACTAGATGCTGGGAGGGATAAGGTTGAATAAGTGCCATCCTTGTCTTAAGGAGATAACGTAATCAGATAAATGAAATACAGACCGATGAGTATCCTGGAAGGTTGTGGACAGAAGCTAGGAGAACGGCCTGGTTTAGGAAAGCCAAGACAAAAAGTAATTTTTCATTGCCTGACTCCTACTTGGTTCCCTACAGTAGGACCTGTAATGAAGGGGGACCCAGGAGGCCACCACTCTCCTACTGTCCCTTCAGCCTAGAGGAACAGCCAAGCCCACTTCTCTTTTCTCCACTGCTGTCTGCAGATGTCTGGCTGTGGCCTCTCAGTGTCGATGACAGCAGAAGTAACAAATTGCTCCTCTCTCACACCGACGGGATGGGCTGGGTGACGTCCAGGATGATTAAATTGCACTTCAAGTCATTGCTGTGTTGACCAGACCTCAGATTCCTCCCTCCCTCCTCCCTTCAAAGCAACAAGGAGCATTTGGGATGATGGAGCCAGAGTGACCACTTGTCCTTATTCCCTCACACCCTCTCAGCTTCAGAATATGCAGCCCCAATCCCCGAGAGAAACTGCGGGCTCACTCAGAAGCCTGCTTGGGAGGCTGTGTCATCTCCTATAAATTACAACCTGTGCTCTCTGCCTGGCATGCCTTCTCAGCGGCCCTTCCCTTCTTTATCCACAGCGGCGCCCTGGTCAACCTACCATGTTGTGAAAACGTTGGAACTTCTTGGGATTAGTTTCCTTTTCTAGCGACCTAGGAAGCTGGCAGTTGTGGACATCAAGCCCTGGAGAAAGTGGGTCACCAAGTCTGGCCACTCAAATCAGTCACTTCAAAAGAAAGGAGATGGGGGGTTTGGGGAGGTGGCTCAGTGAGTCAAGTGTTTTCTGTGAAAGTATAAGGATCTGCCTTCGAATTCTGAGCACCCATAGGGACAGCTCTGTGTGGTAGTGAGCATTTGCAATTCCAGGGCTGGGATGTGGAGAGAAGAGGCTCCTGGGGCTTGCAGGCCAGCCAGTCTGAGAGAATGTGTGAAGAGGAATAGAGGGAGACATGCAATACTTTGTTTAAACAAACATTTTATACAGATATAAATTATTATTTATTTTATTTTATACAGATATAGATATGTATATTATTATTTTATACAGATATAGATATGTAAGTACAACATCGAGTTCAGTGGTCCTTCAGCATTTTCCACTTAAATTTTTTTTGAACATAAAAACAGGTTATAATTCAAAGTCCAGAGTTATTTGAAACTAGAAAATGTTTTCTCTGTAGAAAATAGTAAAAATGGTAACATTTCCCAATAAGCCCTTTTAAAGACCTCAAGCTCTACTATAGAGCTATAGAAATAAAAACAGCTTGGTACTGGCATTAAAAACTGACATACAGACCAATGGAATCGAATTCAAGACCCTGACCTTAATCTGCACACATATGAACATCTGATTTTTGACAAAGAAGCCAAAACTATACAATGGAAAAAAGAAAGCATCTTCAACAAATGGTGCTGGCATAACTGGATGTCAACATGTAGAAGATTGCAAATAGATCTGTATCTGTCACCATGGACATCCAATACTTACCTGTGGTCTCTACCTACACAGGTGCACATCACCCCTCCACATGCACACATGCATAACACACACACACACACACACACACACACACACACATGCACACACATACGCGCGCACGCACACACACACACACACACACACACACACACACACACAAACACACACACGTTGAAATTGGAACTGATGTCAAGGGTGAAGTACTGGAGGTGTTCTCTAAGTCTGCTCTGTATCCAGTTGTTTCCATTCGGCTGCAAAAATGCACAGAGCTCTTGAAACCAGAGCTTCATGGGTGCGAAACAGATGAAACTTGAACTGTGTGGAAGGTGGTAAGTTTTTCTCAGTGCAAGCCTAGTGGGTGTACTTGGGCAGAAAGTCACGTCGGGGCCATAAACACGGCAAGATGGAGAGACTGCCAAGTGCAGAGGCAGAAATAGCTGGGGGTCCCCTGTCCTGCCTCTCTCAGATCACCGCTCCTGCCAGATGCTCTCCCTTGCTTGGCCTTCCCTGTTTCTCCTCGATATTCGATTCTTTCACTCCAAGCTTCCTTTGGCTCCAGGGATTCTTCAGCCACTATACAGGGCTACAATTGTCTCGCCAATCTGCAAGCTGCTGGGCCTTTTCTGGGAGTACAGGAGAAAGTGAGGGAAGCTGGCCCCCACTGAGGGCTGCTCCTTCTGGGGAAGCTACAGGAAACATGCCACTTTATTGCACTCCGAGGCAACCTTTTGCAGGTGTCTGTACAAGCAGGAGCAACTCCCTAACTCCAGTTTCAATCAGTGTTTTTAGATGTGTTGACTTTATTACAGATATGTGTGCTTCTTCTGGCTTTGCCTTTGGATGCCTTCAATTTCTCATTCAGTCTATAGGTAGTTCTTACTGCACTGCGTGCTGAACTCATTCACGATTTGATAATGATGAATTATGGGGCTGGAGTGGAACTGACATTGTTCTGGAAAACAGAGCTGTGTGCTTTGCTGGTAGTCTGCATGCTAAGGTGATTTTAGGAGATGGGTAAAGGCAATTGTAATGAAACAGGTGGTGCCCGTGAGTAACCCCCAGGGAGGGCTCAGCCCAGATTGCCAAGGATGGTGTTTTTTTCCCCCCATATCCAAGGACTGGAGCCCCAACAGTGTTGACAGAGGGCAGGGACTAGCAACATCAAGAAACATCGTCTCTCCAGCACCAGCCCAAGACAGCTCATACATTTCACATTTAATGAAGGAGCCTTGGACACCTGCAGCATACAGTTTTCTGCCTTCTGAGGGAGAGTGGATGGTCTCCTGCAGATGTCTAAATACAGACCTTATTTATCTGAAGGTTTTCTGGCATATGAGCAGAGACATCCTGCACAGCCCAGCTCTAGGAGTGGGATGATATGGTAATACAGGAAGCAACTAGCCCAGATTCTGACATAGAGGAGTCCCTAGCTCCTTCCTTTCTCTTATAAAAAACTTGTCTCCCTCTCCTACAAGAAAATTGACCAGAAGATGTATTTAACTTCTCTATTACCTACCTACCTACTACCTACCACCTACTTATCTATCTGATGGAAGTTGTTAAACCATCTTATAAATGCTCAGGTATCTACTCTTGGAATTATATTTCCTACTAATATTTACAATATTGGAACACTAAACATGTTGTTCCATCAGGGCCTTAACAGTCTTTCTTTTTGATTACTATTTCAACTGCTGTTTGCTTTTTCAGGATGGGAAAGCCAGCTAGAATTGTTAGGGAGTTGGTTAGCACCTCAACAAGGCCCAACAAGTCGAAACATTAGTAAATCATGGGGCATTGGCTTGGCAGAATTAATGCCCATATACGAAAATATATCAGAGAGGTTGTGCTCTCTTTTTATGTTATGTGAAGACACAGCA
Organism: Peromyscus californicus insignis; assembly: GCF_007827085.1. Taxonomy (NCBI): domain Eukaryota; kingdom Metazoa; phylum Chordata; class Mammalia; order Rodentia; family Cricetidae; genus Peromyscus; species Peromyscus californicus. Next base: position 77,260,220 of record NW_026294617.1, read on the forward strand.
AGAAAGTGGATATGTGAAGCCAATTCTCACTAGACACCAACCCTATCACACATTGACCTGGGACTTAGCACCACAAACTGAAAACATACATTTCTCATTGTTTAAACCATTAAAGCATAATGGTAGAGATCTGCTCTTTTCCTGACATTTAAATACAAACCTTCTTCCTGTTCCCCTCCCCTCTTGGCAAAAAGAGAGAACACAAACTCTCTGGTATTTATGAAAGGGCACTAATTCAATCAGACTAGGGCCCCATCCTTGTAATTTTATCTAACCCTATTCATTGGTAATGCATCTTTGGAGGAGAAGACTGTCATAGTACTGTCTTTTATTTGCTGATTTTGTTAATAAGTTTTTACTAATTTTGACTTTTTTGGAATGTTGCGTTGAGATACTATTTATCTCAAATATTGAATGTTATGTTCTAAGCTCAGGGCCTTACTCAGACTTCCTTCTAGGGAAAATCTAGGCTTGGGATGTGGCAGCTAAAAACATCACTCTGAGTTGGAGGTATGAGGTCTGGCTACTCACTGGATTGGCCCAACACTGATCGTTTATTTCACTCCTTTTTTCTTTCTTGGCTATCTTTTAGTGCATGATTACGTTTACAACACACTTTTGTTTTTCTTTAAGCAATTTGAGTTTTACTTAATACCAACATAATAAATTAAACACAGTACTCTGTAACCAAGTCTGCTTCCCCAGATTTCTCCTATGAATGGGATAATCTGGGAGCCAGAGAACCCATTCTAAACCTTCAGCTTTGTTAGGCAAATTTTTGGTGTGACTTCTGAAATTTTGGGCTATCAACATATTTAGAGAGTATAAATGCCCTTCAGTTCTCTGATATAGTTATTTTTTCAAAATGGTTATTTTGATGTGATTTTAAATTCACAGAAGTTTGGAAACTATCTCTGAACTCTCACCCCCTGTACTTTGCTTCATCAGTCCCAGCCTCCTCCATTTGTTACCCTGTGTAAGGGAGTGTGCACATATTCACACTTAAGCATTTCCTAGATTGTTAGTAAAATGCAGACCTCATGTGCATTGCCACAGCTTATCTCCCCACACTCTGTAAATTTACTCTTGGCCCAAACATTCCTTACTAGTACCATTTTTCCTCATCCAAACCCTAATCCAGGATCACTGTCTGATTTACTTCAGTCTCCAACTAAAATGCTGTAAAGGGGATAGTCTTTCTCATGGTTCTGAAGGCTGGGAAGTTTTGTATCAAGGCAGCGACAGACTCAGGATCTGATGCGGGCCTGTTCTCTCATTATCATTTGGGTTCTAGCAGGGTCCTATGGTGGAAAGTCCCTTTAATCCCCTTTAATCTGTTACTCTTACTCAGTCTTCTTTATTGACCTTGTTAACTTATGAGGTGCATGGATGAGCTGCTTTGCGGACAGAGTGCCCGTTGGCTAGGGCTTGTGTGATAGCAATAACATAAGGATGAAGTGTCCTCTATCAAAAGCTGGTGATGTTGGTTATCTTAGTTTTGGTGATGTTAACTCTGATCACTTGATTAACTGGTATCATCAGAGTCTCACCTCTGTGCAAAAGTAATTTGCTACTCCAGGAAACTGGCAACTACTCTCTGGGGAGAGATTTTAATACCCCTCGAAATCTTGTTCCTAATCACATTTTCACTTACTTCTTTTAGTATTCATTGGTCATTTTTGTCTCCAGTTCAAATTTAAGTTGCGTTACAAGGAATAATTTTTCATTCATTCATTCATTCATTCATTCATTCACTTATTGTGGAATGAATGCTACCCATTTCATTTCATTCTCCTATCTGTCTCTCTATCTCTCTATCTATCTATCTATCTATCTATCTATCTATCTATCTATCTATCTATCATCCTTGATTTGGTCTGGGGGAATCCTTCTAAAATTGCTACTGTGTGTTCATTTGTGACACTGTCCATTCTTTGAGCAATTTTATTCCTTCTGGTGCATCAGGCTGTTCCAAGAGCAGTAGGATTTTATTTTAATTTATTATCTGCTTTCTTTGGATTCTAATTGGAGATGTAGTTTGAATTCCACATGGAAAACTGACAGTTTGAATGCCATTTAACATGGTCACTGATCTATGTACATTTGCTATATGAGATGGTATCCATATTTGCCCCAGAAAGCCCTTTTTGGAGCCACTGTTTTATATTGCAAGTATAGATGTGACTTACACAGCTGTCTTAGAGCATCATTTTGATTTAATTGTGGTATTTGGGTATATTTGTTAATAATTGAAGCAAACCTTCCTGTTCACTCAACATACTTCTATTGGTACATCTGTTTGTTGGTGATCTTTGATTTTTTTAATGGAAATCTGTGCACATTTACCTTTCTTGAAAGATAGATTGTTTTATGAATGATGTTTTTATATCTGCACTGTAGATCTCTACATGGCATACTTAGAGAAGTATGGGTTGCCATGAATAAGCCCTGGGTCCACTAAATTGCCACAAATTTCCTTAGAGACTAGGGTAGGTTCATATATACAATTAAGTCAGAAAAGACTGAGCTTACATAATTCTCTATTTCCCCCCCCCCCCAAGGCTGTAGAGCAGGGGCTCTTTTTGTTCTCTGGCAGCAAAAGATATGTCATGTTTTCCCCTGGTCTTATATTTTCACACTGTCTACACTATATTACAATTGCCTTGTGGGTAAAGACCTGAATTATACTTATTAGCATTCCCCATTGGATATGTTCAGTAGTTATTCATTGATTGCTTCTCTGGAGCAGCTCCATTTGCTTTGGAATGGATGAGATTTGTTGACTCCTGGAAATACAGTCTTTGCTGTGTTAACTTACACTATTTGGAACTGGTCTGGAATTAAGAGTCAAAAATCATGAAAGCAATTCCAGAGTTCACTTTTCATCAACCCCACCTCTCTCTGTCTCTCTGTCTCTATCTCTGTCTCTCTCTGTCTCTCTGTCTCTCTGTCTCTCTCTGTCTCTCTGTCTCTCTCTCTCTTTCTGTCTCTCTCTCTCTCTCTCTCTCTGTCTCTGTCTCTCTCTCTCTCTCTCTCTCTCTCTCTCTCTCTCTCTCTCCAACATTCTATTTAAAAGGTAGAAAATCCCTTTAAAAGAAAGAGGCTTCTGTATAGTAAGAAGTTCAAGCCGGGCGGTGGTAGCACATGGCTTTAATCCCAGCACTTGGAAGGCCCATCTTCAGGTTGAGTCCAACCTGGTTTACTGAATTCCATGACAGCTAGGGCTACTGAGAGAAATCCTATCTTGAACAAAACAAAATAAAACAAAACAGCAGCAACAAAAATTCATATTAGATGGAAAAAAGGCTGTGGTTCAGATGGTCTCCATTGGTGGGCTACTGGGCAAAATTAGAGCAAGGAGATTCCCCCTCAGAATCCTAAAATGACAATACACAAGTGACTTCAGTGTGTTCTGTGTCTTGTGAAAATGGACTCTGGAAAGATGTCTTACATGCTTTGTTTCTTTCATTGGTTCCTACTTTGGGGCCTGATGAAGTCCAAGGCACAAAATCTTGAGATGCTGGGACCTTCCCTCACTGTGGTGAGGACAGGTTCTGAAGCAACTTGAGGATGATGTACTGTGCAAAGAGCTATCAACTGATGCAGAACACCCAGCTGAGATTCCCCTGTCACTCAACTGTGGAAACCAACAGTTGGATGAGGGCACTCCCGCATGGTGAAATGAATATCAGCTTGAGTTACTAATCCCAGAATGTTTTCTGACTTTGAGATTTGCTGGTAGGCATGCTTGCCTTAAGTGAGAGGGTTAGACTTTTCTTTAAGCACATGAGCTCTCTTGCTATTTTAGGTAATCACTCTCTCCACACACATATGCTTAATCAAGAAGCAGGGCACAGTGAATTCCATTGACCTTGTCCTGCCCTGCATTAGAGTGTCTTGGTAGGCCAAGAGAATGCTCTTAAAGAGTTTGTTCTCATCTGTGATCACACTCTGGGGCTTTTGATTAGACACTGCTGTATGTAATGTACCCCCATGTTACCACGTTGCCAGGCATTCTTCCCAATGAGGATACAATGTGGCTCATGGTGGATGGTAGCTCCACCTCTGGGATCTCCCGGGGACAAGCTGGTGCTTTTTAGAACTGCCTTATGCCTTGATCTTAATTTATCTGTTGTATTCAATATCATTGGAAGCCAGGAAAAGGCCAAATACCTGACCTCTGTTCCAGGACTGTGATATTGCACCTATTCCAAGCTTCCTTTGATCCTTGCTTTGGCAAGCCAAGTAGGAGAACTCTAGTGTTCCTGGGTCCCCAGAGTTCATCTGACTTTGTTACTTTGTGATATTTAGTCTTCTCTTTACCATTTGACTTGATGGCAGCTTGGGGCTTTGAAAACCCTCTGCAAGGTATCTGATCACGCTGCCGTTTTTCCAGGTGTTTGCATGCATATTAGTGACCTCAGCCACTGCCTGGCTGGTGACAATTTTTGAGAGTTAGGATCTAGACCTTGTCTGCGCTTTCAGGTTTTGAGAACTTTAAAGGGTGGACAAAGGCTGCTGTAAACAACTTGGAATGCTCCTGTTACATATACTCCTACTTCTGAAACAGACAACACTTTAGTTCTGCTGGTTTCAGAACTCCTATTTAGAACCAATTCAGATATTTTGAAATAATGTCTACCTTTGTAGGGAACAAAAAAAATCATTTGAAAATTGGACTTAAGTTCTTGAGTGGAGGTCAGTTGATTCAAAACAGTTTTAAAACAAATCCTGTGTATAAAGTGTGAGCTCTAGGTTAGGAAGACACGGATTTTAGATAATTCCCCTATGTGTGACATCACACATATTATAAGCACATGACCTTAATTAAAAACAAAAGACTTGTTTGTTTTAGGGGCTGGAGAGATGGCTCAACAGTTAAGTTTAATGGCTGTTCTTCCAGAGAACCTAGGTTCAATACACAGCACCAACAAGGTGGTTCACAACTATCTGTAACTCCAGTCCCAGGGCATCTGATGCCCTCTACTGGCCTCCATGGGCACTGCATGCAGGTAATGTACAGAAACATCCATACACATAATTAATAAATTTAAAACTGATTATTTTATGTGTATGTGTGTTTTACCTGTATGTATGAATGCACATTTGCATGCCTACAGCTAATAAGAGGGTGTTGAATCCCTTGGAATTGGAGTTACAGATAGTTGTGAGCCACCATGTGGGTGTTGGCAATGGAGCCTCAGATCCGCCACAAGAGCAACAAATGCTCCTAACCATTGAATGATCTCTCCAGCCCCAGCACATGGCCTTTTGTTGACTATTTTCCAGTCTCATTTAAAATCTTGTTGTGTGGACTATGAAATAGTGAGACTTTAATTAAAATTATATTTTATAATTAGAATTCTGAGCTGCCCATCGTCATCATTCTTTCTAGTAGGAATGAGGTGCCGAGGGTCCCATGTCTCTGAGTGGGGGATTCAGAGAGAAGTGAGAGGAGGGAAGACTTTGTGTTTCAGTCAGGGCTGTGTGGGAGTACAGAGTTTATTCATGCTCTGTTTTGTGTCTCTTTTTTATTGTGTTTGTTTATCTGTGGACAGAACAGGGCCTCTCATACACTAGGAAGTGTTCTTACTATGGAGGCTGCAATCTCAGTCCTTTACCTCCTCATTTTAATATTCTGTTCCTCATTTATGTCATATCTCGCCTTTTCTATTTGTCTGGGTGACTGAATAAGGGGGTTAAAACAAAGGGGGCGTTTAGAATGAGTTAAACTTCAGCAACTCATTTATGAGGAGTAAGGTTAAAATTTGCTAATCTGGAAAGAGTATCAATACCCACAACGACTTTAGTGACGGAATCAAATCTTAATGGAAAACCCCTTAGCTACAGTCACAGGTTTTCCCTAGAAACCAGTGCCTGGCACCATGGAAAAATGCTAGTACTGAGTTATTTATTAAAAAAAAAAAATGAAATGGCTCCCTTTCTTCCAGCTATGTTCATGGCTGCTTTTCCTATTTATACACTTCAGTAAGAGTCCTGAGCTGAAGGAGGAACTAAATATGGAAACACAAGATGCCTTTGGTTCATGGCAAATTTTCCCTAGTGGTTTTATGCACCTTACTTTCTCAGAGAACAGAATTTCAAATAAAACCACCACCACAACAAAGAACAACAACATACCACTTGGTTTCTACCTTTTGTGGGTCCTAGCACAAGGAAACAGTTTTTCGAGTCTTATCTTTTTTTATAAATATTTTTATTTTATAATTAATTTAATTTTACATATCAGCCACTGATTTCCCTGTCCTCTCTCCTCCCACCCCCCAACCTTCCCCCCAATCCTCCCCCCCCCCATTCCCACCTCCTTCAAGGCAGGGGCTTCTTATCTTTTTGAGCAAAAGAGAGGTACTGTTGAGCTCCTATGTGTTGAAATTCCTATGGCTAAGCCCTCTCTGGGAAGGTCAGCCATCCTGCAGGAGGGTGTGGTGTCTGTGTGCTCAGGAGTATGAGAGGGAAGTTGGCTTAGGAGAAAGAGGGCAGAGACACCTGCTGCTAAGGAATGTAAAAGACCCTATAAAAAGAGTAGGTAGAGACTGTTGCTCTTGGTAAGATGTAAACTTGCACCCCAAAGATTTGAGAATGGAGTCTTCATTTCAGCTTAAAGACTTGGTCGGTTCTAAGTACAGAAAAATCAGTATTTTTTTCCTTGTAGCCTACTAGTATGCTTGTATCACTTTCCACTGGAGACCTAAATTCCTGTGAGCTGAAAGTCCGGAGTCACACCCTGATATGTGACACTGGCGGCGACACTGGGCTCTCTCACACTGGCAGCACAGCGTAGGAGGGAGAAAGAAGAGTTATCATCTAGTCAAGGCTGCGGGAATGGAGCAAGAGTGAGGTCCTTAGAGGGACAAGGCGCACTGACGTATCAAGTTGGCAACCTTGCTTCCTTGTACAGTGTAGTCTGTCAAGGGTGGCAACACAGCTTGAGCCCAGGGTCATGATAACCTTTGTGTGCTTTCCTACCTGTCCTTAGGAACCGCAGCGTGCCACCACCCAGGCCGTGAGGCAAAGCAGAAAATAGCACCTGCGGCTGGGGCAGGTGAACTTTAATGAATGCCACGAAGAGTATGGAGACTGTGCCAGCAGGAGGGGGAGGGCAAAGGCCCGGGATTCCACAGATCTGCCCTGGGCAGGGAGCCAACAGCTGTCATTATTGTTGCCCAAACGCCTCAGTGGCCTTTCTCCAGCTGGGAGAAGTTTGGACACACAAGTCACTCTTATTCCTCAGCAGAGGGTTGTCCCTGATTTCCGGGGAGGGGACCCACATGTAGTTGTTGCTTGCGTGAAGCTCTACAGAAATGAATGTAGGACCAGTTTAAGAGTTTGACCAACTGGAGGAGGAATCTCATATTGCTGGGGAGAGAAGTGTCTTTCCTACTATGTTGCTACCCATACAGTTGGGATTTGATTTCAAATCACTGGGTCATTTTTCCCTGCTGAGAAAATTTATTTCAAACTAGGTGTCTTATGCCATTACAGATGTAATCAGCTTGTAATTTCTGGTTATTTGTTTTCTGAAGTATGCTATTGTCATTGCTTGCAACCACTCAGCCCCTGAACTGAGTCATGTTTCTATCTCTTCTAACAAGTTTAAATTTATGGCAGTATGAAAGTTGCCACATGTTGTGTTGGGGTGGTGGTGGTAACTGGTGCCAGTGCTTTTCAGGGTGCCATCACGATCTGCTGGGATTTTCTAGTCTCACTGTCTCATTGGCAAGGAACCAAGATCACACATTGACTGACCCAGCTGCTCCTCTTGTGAGAAATAGGAAACATATTGAGGTATTGTGCTGGGGTACCAGCAAGTTTGGAGAAAGTAAAGCTCGTTCTCTCTCCCCCACTTCTTTCACTTCTTCCTTCTTGCAGTGCTGTGGTTCAAAGTCAGGGTCCTCCGCATGCTAGGCAAGTGCTGTACTACTGAGCTACACCCCAACACTCATCTAAAACAGCAGCAGTGACAGCAGCGACAACAAAATGACCTCACAGGTCATAGTTCTCAAGCACCTTCCCATAGGCTTCTCTGGGAAAGCTGCCCCTTGAGCTGCATCTATAGCTCACTCTGCGGCAGGGTTCTTATCCATCAGTTTTTGATGCTCTTGGCATGTACATCAATGGTTCAGCTTATCTCTTTTCCTCAATTCACTTTGCTGAAGACCAAAATTGAGACCATATTGTTAGGACTTCTTCTTTGATGCTGCCTGAAGAATGGGTCATCTTTCACACCTGTGAGACTTGGATGTGCCATCTTGAATCCTTCCTCCTAATCTTTACTTTGCCCCCTCCCAGTGGAGAGCTTTCACTGATAAAGTCATAGGTCTCAAGTCATCAACAGAACCTCTCTTTCACAAACCAGTATACCTAGACCTTGTATCTTTTGCCCTGAAAGAGCAGCCCAAGGCTGACTCTGTTGGAGCTGTAGTACTTTCTATTCATTCCTCCCAACCCACTCCTCTAAGTGCTATGTAACTAGACTTTTATTAAGTAAAAAACAAAGTGTTTATTATATACTCATTTTAAGGGCCAGTATTTCAAGCCAGTTGTTAGCAGACACTTTGAGTTCAGGTGTATCCTGAGCACAGATGAGCAGATATTAAAACTTTCTTGGGGGATCTGGACTGGATCATAGGTAGTCTGTGTGTTAAATGAAAGAAATGTAAGACCATTCTTGCCTTAGCAATTTTGAAACTCACAGAGAGGTCTAGAGAATGAATTATGGATCATGAGTTCAGAACATCTGTTTTCTCCCCATCTCCTCCCACTTTTTAGCTCTGGCAGTCTGGATCACCTTGAACTACCCATCCAGCACTGACAGAGGGGCAGAAAGCACAGCAGTTGCTTCTGTTAGCCTCACAGTTGAAGGACTAAGGGACTCATGGCCAGTTTGCTGCCAAGGCCTTTGGCTTTCTTGAATGACTTGTACACACACTGATGTTTCAAGGCTGGGTTCTCCCCAGCTGGAGCCCTGAGAAATGCTTGCGTGGCATCCCCAGAGAAGGAAACTCACTTGAAAGAAACTCCCACAAAGTAAATCATCAGGACCGGATGGTTTTCATCCAAGAGTTTGGGAGGAAATGAAGTGTGAAATAGCATAGATACTGATGAAGACATTAGTTCTCCATTAAAACCACAACTGTGTCAGAGCAGAAGTTTGTTAACGTGATGACCTTATCACCAGGGAAGAAAGATTAGTGGCCTCTCCGAGGTCCCTGAAAAACCTGGACCACTTGGAAAGAGCAGCACACAATATGGACAGTGACACCATGGACTTTATTCTCTGAAATCAGGTAAAGGGAACATTGTGACAACTTAGGTAGGCCTTTAGTAGAACCTTAGGAAGACTGTCATAGTGAACACCCTGGCACAAAATGCTGTTCTTTCCTCCTCTGTTCTTGACAGACATCACTAACCAATCTGGTACTCTTCCCTCTGATCTTAAATTTGGCTACTTGGGTCTCAATTCTGGGCCCCCAACTGCCACCATCAATGATCAGATGACTTGTGTGTTAGAAGACACTTGGCCCCTACTTAGAAGAGGTACCAGGTTGTCCCCATTGAGTAATGGGGTACTTTCCTTATCAGTGAATGGCTGCTTTGCATGTGGACGAACAGAAAATCAGATTAAAACAAAATGCACTCAGAGTAGAACAGAGCCTTTTTGCACCATGGTTTCTTCAATGGGTCATCACTGGGGAGATGGTTTGGAGGCCAATGAAACTAATGTGTGTAAGTCTGTTGCTCCACAGACCTGGCCTCTTGTCTCCAGTCTACCACAAGATGACTTGTGACTGGTTTACACCTTATGAAATTGTAGGTGGTGGAGTAAGACACTGGGGAGATCATTTTGTCTAGATCTTGGCCTCAGAGGAGCAAATGCTTATCATTTCCATCATAAATACTGGGCAATAGTTAGCTAGTCATAGAAAATGATGCACCTCACATGAGGGAGGTGTGATGAGGAGGGAGAATGAGTGGCGTGAGGATGAGTGAGGAGACAGGATCCAGAGAGCTGGCTGCCCACTAAACTACCTTGCTTCTGTGTCTCTGTTTCCTTACCTCTAATGGGCATGGCATTTGGAATTAGCAGTGTTTGAAGAACATCAAGAGAGTGCTGTGCATGCAAAGATTAGCTTCGATGTTGACATATGCTTGTGAGTACTTTGTAGTTTATAAAGTGCTTTCATGTGCATTATTGTACTCTCCTGGTGACTTATTACAATGGACAAGTGGTAGGATTCTTTGTCCACATCTCACAGCTGGGTCAGCCGAGCACTGGCAAGGGAAGGTGGTTTCTTTCAGGTGACATCTTTCTGAAGAGAAAGAACTGAGGCTTACACTTTTGCTTTCAGATTCAAAGATCCAAGGCCCACTTTTACAATAAAATGATGAATAGTTCAGAGTTGACTCTATTTATCATTTGCTTTGATGATAGCAAAGAGTCTCCAGTGTCACCGAGTGGTAAAAATAGAACTTGAGCCACCAGGGCAAGGAGGTTCTCAGCAGCAAACAAACTGAGCTCACCACAGTGTTCTTTCCTCTGGCAGACTCAGCCATCCCAGCCTTTAGGAAAGCCTTGGCATAGGCAGCCTCACCACCTGCTGCACCCAGCTTTCCCCAGGGAGCTGCAGCTCCTTAATGTCACACACACACACACACACACACACACACACACACACACACACACACACAGCCTCAGGGACAACACAGGGTAGGGGCTTCTTCTAAGGTCTTGGGGCCATTGACCAAGCACATATCCCTGACCAGTGAACTAGACTGCTCACCTCACAACAGCAAACTTGATGTGGTTTTTGCAAATGAGAAGCCAAAAGCCTAGTGAGCATGGGGCTCCTGTGCCACTCATGTTTTTCTGGGACATGGAGAAGGAGAGTAAGAAAGTGTGAGTAGTTGCAGAGTCTGGAGGAAAAAGTCCCCACATTCAGAGTGCATTTCCCTGACTCCCCTGAAGGACCTGACTTGTGTGCAACATGCATGTGTGGTTACCATAAAGATGAAGGGAAAGGAAAGACACAGGTAGAGAAGCTACCTGTGTTTCTTTGGGAGATTGAGGCAGGAAGATCAGGAATTCAAGGCCAGCCTGCGCTACATGAGATACTGCCTCAAAAAAACTGTAGTTGAATATCTGATCTCTATGAATGAATCTGATCTCTATAATCTTACCTATGACATTTGAAGTTTTAAATAAGTACTCATTGTACATTTATTTATAATCTTATTTTAGTCCTTTATTGCTTTTATAAACATGCTCTACATGGTACCGCATTTGTATTTGATAACACTTGTATAATACTTCATATAATATGGAAAACCCACCTTCATTGTTAAGTCAACTTAGATTATACAGAGAATATAATACATACAATAAAATTTTAACATACACAACTCCTCATATGCCATCAATAAGATCTCATCCTCCAGACTTGTGAATTCTTGGGGAAAATTATTTCCACGTGTTTCTAAAACGACTTAAAATTTTTGAGTGGTTGGTGGTCCATTGGTTCTAAATAGCTGACCTGTCAAAATGCCATCTTTAAACTTCAGTGATGCATAGAGGCTTGGAATTAGCCAGGGTTGAATTTATTACGGAACAAAGGGAGGTGATGACTAACACCCATCTGAACAGTACTAGGGGGGATAATCCTCAAATGGATTAGATGCCAGGATCCTAAAACCACATTCTCTGAGTGTTGGTTCCTTGCCCAGAAATGGGGAAAGGCCAAACACTATTGCCTTTTAAATGACAGGGTATCTCTAAGGGACTCTGGTCAGAGACAGCGGGTGGAGAGATGGGGGTCAATCTTCCTTTCTCTTGTGATCTATCAGCAGTGAGAGCCTAGAGCCATTCTGTATGCAACAATCCCCCAAACTGACAGCCCACCCAGTTAGTGGTATGAGGAATCAGACTGCTTCTTTGGGTAGACACTACATTAAAGTATAAGTGTGTAAGACTCTACATTAATGTATAAGTGTGTAAGAGTCTACATTAAACTGTAAGTGTATAAGACTAAGTAGAAGTGTATAAGACTCCACATTAAAATATAAGTGTGTAAGACTCTACATTAAAGTGTTAGTGTAAGACACTACTTTAAAGTACAAGTGTGTAAGACTCTACATTAAAGTGTGAATGTGTAAGACACTACATTAAAGTATAAGTGTGAAAGACTACATTAAAGTGCAAGTGTGTAAGACACTACATTAGAGTATAAATGTGTAAGACTATGTGTAAATGTGTAAGACACTACATTAGAGTATAAATGTGTAAGACTAAGTGTAAGTGTGTAAGATTCTACATTAAAGTGTAAATGTGTAAGATTTTCTCTTATCACTAAAGGAATTATCTTGTAATTATTGCGGGACTCTACTAGGGTATTTTAGGAAGACTTAGAAGCTGCTAAAAGGATAAGCTGTGTTATTACCACTGTCCCATGAAGTCAAACCACAGCTGGTGTCCTTACGCACTGGAAAGATCTGCATGCCGAGGACATTTATCTTTGTGTTAGTTGTCCGCGAGCACAGCACTAAACTCGTTTTCTGAATGATTTTGTCACTATTCTCTCTTTTTTTTGACATCTATCACAAACTTTAAAAAGTACGGATTTTCAAAATAGTATTATATAATAACATCCACAGAAGGTAACTCTGAGACAAGACTCCAACGGGGGTTCCCTTCCTGAGGAGAAAACAGATCATCAGCAGAAAGTCGTTTTGACCCCACTCCCTTGGAGGAGGGGCATTTGAATCACAAGCCCAGGTGCTCAGGAAATCTCTTGTCACTCTGAGATGGGTTGGAACATGGTGCCGTGTCTGAAGCTTCTAAATACAGTTCAGGCTGGGTCATCATGACAGTTGCTAAATTGGCACCATTACGGGAATTGAAGTGGGAACTCTGACAGTGCTTAAATGCCATGGCCTCTGAGCTCCAAGTCTTCCTAGGCCAGGAGACGAGAGGCAGTGTGGAGCCTTGTGGGGAGAAGGGAAGAAGTGACTTTGGCATGGAAATCCTGCAGCAGCCACTCCTTCAGAGAGCAACAGACACCCGCAAACGCACCAGCTATTTTAGAAGCTGTCAGCTTCTGAATTGCTGACATACTTGGAGGACGCTGTCTCTTCAAAGGTCATTCTGACCCTTCAAGGTAGGTAGGTCTGGGGAAAGACTGAGAGTGCCAGAGCCACGTTGTTGGGTGAGGAGCAGGTGGAATCAAGTGACCTTGTACAGATCACTCAAGGAGTCAGGGATAGGGTTAGGGACAACACGTTGACTCTGAGACCCCCCAAACTCAGTCTTCTACACAGAGGACAGGTCAGCAATTCCTAACTCACTCCACCTGCTGCTTCTTGGCCATCACCTAATGTCCACCCTTGGGTTAGGGACCTTTGATGATGCATTCCTTTTTGGGAAGGGGGAAAAGAAAGGTAGAGAAGACAGGGACATGAGGTGTGAGGGTAGAATTCAAGATTTGCAAGTGTCTTAAGCTCAGTCAGGAAGTTATAAAGACACAGACAAACCATACTTAAATCTAGAATATTGCTCTTGCCTCCAGAGTTTGCCCCGTGTCCACAAAGGGAACTTTTTTCTGCTATCAAAACATTTGATCTTAGCTCTCTCTCCTTCTCCCCCATTTCCACCTCTCTCTCCTTTTATCCCCTATTCCATCTTTCTCCCTTACTCCCGTTTTCCTTCTTTCCTCCCTCCCTCCCTCCCTACATCTTTTTTTCTTTGTTTCTTTCTTTCTGTCTGTCTTGCTGTGTAGTCCATCTCAGGCTTGTCTAGAACTTGCCTCAGCCTCCCCAGTGTTGGGATCACAGGTACACACTACTGCTACATCTGGCTGGCTTCCTGGTGTTTCCACATGGGATGGCAGATGAATTAGCATTTTTATTAAGAACCTTGTAGGGTCTTTTCTCTTTAGTACTTATGAGTTGGGGGCACTAGGCAGGCTACTTTGTCCATCTTTCAAAGATGTAGAATGTCCATTCTTGGCCTCCCCCGTCTCCCAACAGGAATCTCACTTACACACTGATCTTCCTCCCCTCTACAGTGTGTATTTTCCTCATCTTGAATCAGGGGTGAATATTCTTGATGTGGTTGTTGAACTGGAGTCAGGGCTCTCTTCAGTTTCCTACATGTTTTCTATTTCTCTCCATGTTTCTTAGGATGAAGCCTTATCTGCCTTTTCAGCAATGGTTAGTTTCTCTGCTGCTCAAGGCTAGAGATTGGTTTTCCTGGTCCCTTTGTTATGAACAGCCAGTGGGAGTCTGTTCTCATCAGTCTTCTTCTCTCTTCTTTCAGACCCAGCTGTGGCTAGGGGAGTAGCATTTAAGTTGATCCTACAGAAGTGGTTCTTTTTATTCAACAGTTGCATTGTGTCTTCACTTTGCTCCTGTCTCTTTACCGTGTATTCTAACATCATCCAGTTTTGATAGAATATTTTGAAAATATTCTTGAAATATTTTCTTCACTAGTGATCCTTTTCTGTTCTGTGTCTTATACTCTTTGTTGGCACATACTTCTTTTCAGTTGTAAGTACACAGACTTTCTCTCCTACAGAGATGGACAGGGAAATTACTGAAAGAACTCATAGACTTTTCCAAATGATGGAAAGAATTAGATGTGGTCCTACTCTGTGCCAGAGGCTGTACTGAGAGTCACCAGTATCTCTATCTAGATTATCTTCATTTACATAAATGTTGCTCAGAAAGGGCATGCCTCTTTCATAGTCATGTATTAGAATCTGTGTGACTCTAGTCATGGCTGATGCTCCTTCCTTTACCTCACAGCACTTCTACAAACCCATCTTGCTGCAGGCAGCAGGCATAGTGCTGCTTGGCAGACCTGGGGGCTCAGCTGCTGTCTGTGTAAGAGCTATTCCTTCCATGAAGGAAGGGGCTATCTCTGTCTTTGTATTTCACCATCAGCCCCACTATGTCTAATATTTGTAGGACTTGATTCTCCTGTCCCAGTTCTCCATCCATTTTATCTGTATGACTGAAGGTATCTTTTCTTGGCAGGTTCTTGTGGAAGAGAGTTAGTATCTGAGTACTTTCTAGGTGCTTGACAATGGTTGCTCCTTCACAGAAGCAGCTGGACTCACTGCCTTCCTTTGAAGCCCCTGAAATGTCTCAAGTCAGATCTCACCAATCTGTTTAACACAGCACACAGGAAAAGTTCAGATTGTGAAGTCAGGAGGCAGGCAACCTTAGGATTTAATGGAGAGATTTTGCTTCCAGTATGGTATGCAATAAAGACAGCTAACTATTAGGGATACATTTGTCTTCTGAAAGAAGATGAGAAGAATAACATTAAGACTTTTAATTTGGTACCAAACCACTTTCTACCCTCTCTTCTACCTATTTGTCCTATATTGCTCTGTTAAAATATAGCATTTCATCCATCCATCCATTCAGTAACAAGAGAATACAGCAGGTGCCAGACAATGTTCCAGGGACTAATACAGGTGTGATCTGAATGACACAGGCTGTTCTTCTTCATACATTTCTGGTGGGTTTTACTGCCGCACCTTTGCCTTTAAATCCCTTGCTCTGGAAGATCTTCATTCTCTTTTGCCACTGTGTCTTTGCTCAGAAAAAATGTCTTGGGTGAAGAGGTTCTTCTTATCTCTAAATTCCCATGGCATTTTGGTTCTTTTTTTTTTTTCAGTTGAAAACACGAGGAAAATAGTATTGTATCCACACCATTTAAAAATATTGATAGTATAGTTATGAAAATGCTCATATACACACATATTGCCAGCAGTTGATAAAAGTTTTACAAAGTGGTTACTAATGATATAACATTCTATAGATGATGAAAATAATTGAGATAAAGTCCTTCCTTAAGAGAGACAGTTGGAAAGAGGAGAGATGAACTCTAAAATGTTGTCCTTTGGATCCCAAGCCCTAATTGCCATGTTGGGTTTGGGGTTCTCTATTTTTTTACACTTGTTCATGGATCTACCCTCCATTTCTGAATGATCATAAAAATCCAACTCACTGACTTCTATGCATCACCAATGCAGACCATATAATCATTAATTATTTGCTAGACAAATACATGATTGAATAAACGGATAGATCAGAGTACTGTAGAGGTAATAGCGTTTACGAATAAATGGATAGATCAGAGTACTGTAGAGGTAATAGTGTTTACATGATGAGGTTATTGGGTTTTAAATGTGTAGTTGGAGTTCTCCCGAGTGCCATTTGAAGGGCTCTGTGTATTCCTGCATATGTTCAAATGTCTACCCTATTCATGTGTTGGAAATTAGAACCACTAAGGACACTGTCCCCAGAAGTCACGAGTAAGTTACACTTACTGCTTAGAAATCAGATGTTTAGTTCTTCCTTTAGCACATTAGTATGTTTGTATGTTAATTTGTGCCTAGTGGGAACATTCCAAGAGATTTTAAGGCAAGTGCTTCTGGGGCTTTTTGAGGAAAGTCCGTTTTCAGTTCACAGGAAGTAAAGCATCATGGTGGCTGACGCAAGTGATGCAGTAGCAGTGGCTGCCATTGGGGGTGTTGGTGAGTGGATGGAAGTCACGGTTGCAAAGAGCAAAGATGAGCTGGCTTGGGTGTGAGCTGATATGTCACTTTAGCCAGGACAAATGCCAAGAGTCCCAGGAAAGGGCTCCGGTGTTGAGATCAGCTAGCCTAAAATTCACTGGTAAGTTTTGAAGACGACCCAGTTGGTCAGAATCAACTTGTGAAGGACTTTTGATGCAAGGTATTTAATTTGGATGTTGTCACGTGACTTGTGGCCCATTTTTGTGTACATTATATTTCATGAATATTAACTGAACTAAAAATCAGTCTCCCAAGACTTAATTTTGTAGGGAGAGTAAGACAAATCTAAAATTAAGGCTATTTTAGAAAATTCAAGATCCAGTTGGGCGTGGTTGGCCACTTCTTTAATCCCAGTACTCGGGAGGCAGAGGCAGGTGTCTGTGAGTTCTGTGAACTCTGTGAGTTCGAGGCTAGCCTTGTCTACAGAGCTGAGTAGCCAAGCTACACAGAGAAACCCTGTCTCTAAAAACAAACAAACAAACAATAAATCCAAGACCCATGTGTATCTCTTATCTTGTCTTGTTTTCCCAGCATTGGTGAACTCTTGCATGCTCTTTTGACACTCGTCTATTTATGAAGTTCTTTCACAGTTATTACCACCTAAATTCTCTTCAAGCACCGTTATCCATTTAGGACTGTGGGAAACTTCTAGGTCCTGAAATGTGACCTGAATTAAATCTAAATAAATCAGAATTTGCATAAATAGGAACTCTTCCCACTTCCTTGCCACGTCTTTCAATGTTGTCATTGATTTTTTCTTTCAAAATCCAAACAGCTTCCAACCACCATAACTTCTGTTACTTTGCTTATCAGCAAAAGGATAACCTGATATTGACAGTGACCTTCACTGTCTGCCTTATTTGGATCTTTTAGACAGACTGGAGATAGGAAGTGGAATACCAGAGGCCATTTACACTTGTGCTTCCAGATAAAATATTGTTTAAATGAATGAAGAGAAGTTAAATATTGCTGATTATGACTATTTTAGTGGTGGAGGGGGAAAATTCCCATGTCACTTTGTTTGGCTTCTTCCTCTCCTAGAAGAATTGGCAACATTTTTGTTGCTGGAGAACTGTCTTGTGACTGAACAGCTTGGAAGGCTCCAGATCTTCACATGGGTAACAGTGTAGGCTGGAAAGAACATCAACCCAAATGTCAGACTGACTCATGTCACATTCTAACACCAGTCATGATATACAAGAAGAGCCTTTATTCACAAGCAAGCCTTAATCTCTGTTTGTAAAATATCTTAGCCAAGAAAACAAACAAACAAAAAACCAACCAAATAACAACAACAACAACAACAACAAAACCCCACAAAACCCTACTTCATAGAGTTCTTGTGAAAATTTATGAAATAACGTAGGTCTGCAACTAGCATGGTGTCAGATGGATGCATTTCCCTCTCCACTTTGAAGCACCCATAGGGTTGAAAGGTTGAAGCTCCCATGGCATTGAGTCTTTGCCTACTCAACAAGAAATAGATCAAAAAATAGTGACTGCTGCAGCTGCTGTGAAGTTCCTTCACAAGCCTTACACCCTAGAGGTAACTGTGCCTTAACATGGTTCTATGTGTCACGGGGAGAGCTGCTGCTTATTAGGTGGAGAATGCTTTGGGCAGCTAAAGAGATAAGAGCTCTTAGTCTCCTTAATTGGCTTATTGGCACAGGAATTGCAGGCTTCAAGTTACCTTCCCCTTTCTCCCAAATAGAACTTGGAGGGCATGGAGAGCTTGGGGAATCCATTCCATTACCGAAGCCATCTAACAGGCTCATTTGAGTGCTTGCTATCATCATGATTTTAGTTTAATCCAACCTGGGTTACAGGTCAGTCTCTTGAAGCTCAGGATGGAGTATCAAATTTGGGCTCAGTCCGTACTCAGGTCGGTGCCAAATACTGTGCTTTTTCCATATTTAGAATTACTCTATGAAAAATTTCATCACCAGATTTCTCTCTAAGCTACCTTGAAATTTGGCAATCCAGGACCAACCTCCACTCCAGAGGGACTCTGGGATAGTTTCCTTGTGCCTGATACAGAGAGCACTATCTGGATTATATGATTCTGATATCTGTTCTGGTAGGAATGAAACTCCTGAGATTGCCAAGGGGTCTTGATTTTAGAAGGTTTTGAACTTAGGAAAAAGAACAAGGAGTGACTGCCTTGCCAATACCAGGTAGGAAATACATTCAGTGTTATCATGCATTCAGTGTGGTACTTGGTAGGAAAAAACTCAGTAAGTGCTTAAGTGCTTATTAATATCTGGGTTGCACCTTTCTCTTGTAGTCAGTTCAAACTTGTTTCCTTTAGGGGAACTATGACAACTCATACGTAGTCCCATGGAAGTGATGTTTTGCATCTAATCTCAGAAAATTCTACTTCTGTGGCTGTCTTCTATCACCAGTCTTCCATACAGAAACTAGACTACCACATACCCTTCATTTACACAGGACCCAGGACAAAGAATTCAACTTGGCTTATGATCTGGAAGTGGAAGAGAACCATCATGCTCATGTAAAATCAAGTTTTGGTTTGGAGAGAACGAAGGCTGAGGTCTACACTCTGATATCCATGGTTGTTACAAGTTCTAAGCTCCACATGGCTACACATTTTGCTTATCTCATCCTAAGATTTTAGGAGTGTGGCAAGCACATAATAAATGTTCAGTAAACAGTTGTTTAGTTTAGTTGAACCCAACTTTCTACCTTCACCTCTCATGTTCTTCATCCTCTACCCTTACACACACTAAAGTATGGCCATTATATGTGTTCTGAAAACACCCAAATCCTTATTCTTGCTATTTTCACTACCCAAGAATTTGTTTGATGCTGTTGAACCAACATTTTAAGTTTGTCCAATTCAAATATCATTTCCCAATGTCTTTTGATATTCATTTGCTTTGTCTTTGCTTCAAAGCTCCGAAAACTTTCTCTCTTAAGTTTGTTGGAACATCTAGCACAGTCAGTCTTTAACACTTTGTATGTCCTCCCTACCAGATTCTGGTGGCTTAAGATCAGAAATGTGGTTTATCTGTCTTTGTCCATTAACAAAATCTTATCTATATGAAGCAGAGTGTTTGGAAAAATAAAATGAAATTAAATAAAGTCTCATATACCTGAAATCCTTGGTAAAAGAACTGACAATTGAATTTAGAATTAATAGTATATAATATGGAGATGGTAGCTCTTATTTTTTGGTATCAAATTATGTATTTTATACATAAGGACTTAGCAGAGTATCTGGCATGTAATGAGAAGTGTTAAACCTGAATGCTTTGGGACAGTTCTCATGATCCCATGTTCACCTCAGTGCCCCAAGTCAAAGACTGAATTGCTATCAACAGAAACAATAGACTGTTTTATCATCAGGACATAAATATAATTTTAAATGCAGCACTATATTTTAAAACCTTAGCTTCTAATCATAAAGATAAGGTAACTGAGGCCCAGTGAACCAAGAGAGACTTCTGAAGGTCCCACAGCTGGGGATAGGGTAGCACAGAAGTAAATATGCTTTGTTCACCGTACAATGAAAGAATCAAGAAAATTAAAGTTGGGTGTGGTAGTTCATGTCTGTAATCCCAGTACGTGGGAGGGTAAGGCAGGAGGATTGCTGTGAGTTCAAGGCCAAATGAAACTATTAATTGGGTCCCAGGCTGGTATGGGCTACAGAATGAGGTCTTGTCTTAAAAAATATGTGTATGTGTATATACATATATACATACACACACATATGTAGTTTTTGTAAATTTAGAATGGAAGAAAATCAATTCACTATGAAATATTTCAGTAATGCCTAAATTTAATATTATGAGCCATTAAAAGCTAAGTGTATGCAACTTTGTGTCTATGGTAACCAAATCAACTTATTGTGGCATTTTTCTGTTCTTAGTCCTGGTGCTCTCTTAATCCATCCATTAGACATTAGTGTTAGAAGGGACTTCATGGCCCCTCTAATGAGTGTGCTTGTGCTGTGCTATGGAGACCAAGGAAACTGAGCACCTTGAGTGGTTATGCGTCTTAGCCAAGATTAACTTGTTGAAGCCATTTCAGTTGTGCATAGTTAAGATAGTTAAGAAACATTACACAGATGTCAGCTGCTTTGGTCAGGGACAAACAGTATGATCTTGGGAGGGCAGGTCACTGAATCAGGAGGCAGACGAACTGTGTTCTGCTTTGTTGGCTTTCAATTTCTCTTGGTTTTAATTTGCTAATCTTCAAAATGGAGAGACTATATATGTGTTCTACCTCTCTCTCTTTCTGTCTCTGTCTGTCTGTCTGTCTGTCTGTCTGTCTGTCTCTCTCTCTCTCTCTCTCTCTCTCTCTCTCTCTCTCTCTCTCTCACACACACACACACACACACACACATTGGAAGCATAAACTACATGCTTATTGCTATGATTCTTAAACTAAACTCAGTTTCCTGTGGGAATTAGTGTCATGGTATTCAGGTTAATAAAGCAAAATTGGTTAGATGTAAAAAATGAGTGAAACTCTGAGCTGTGGCTAGGATCCGTTTTTGAAGCAGCCATTTTGGACAGGAACAGTTACTTACACATGTATGTTGGTTTTGCTCTGTGAGCCATACGATGTAGCCGACACAATGTGGATTTCCTGAATTTTCTTCTTTAATTTCTTTGAGTGTAAATTTATCATTTGTGCTCCTGATTTACTGAAATACCATTTGTTGAAATATTATTTTTAAGAAGAAATTATCTGGATCATTTAGATTAGTTTCTAATGTTTATTTATTTATTTATTTATTGAAGAATGAAAGCCAAAAGTTGCCAAAACAAAATAACCAGAGGTGTTTTTAATCTTGAAGGGATTAACCACTAAATTTTGTCCTTTATTTTTATTTTATGTGTTTGAGTGTTCTGCCTTCATGTATGTCTATGTACCACATGCATGCCCGGTGCCTGAGGAGGCCAAAAGAGATTCCCTGGGGCTGGAGTTACAGAGGGTTGTCAGGGTTTTGAATGGATGATCTGATTTGAATGATATAATTGACGATGTGCTTCTTAAATGCATCACTTCGGTAAGATGATTATATATTTTGGTTAGTAGAGAAAAACATTGATTCAAATAGTTTAAATGTTCTTCAGAATATATTTATTTATCAAGTAGAATATATTTATTTATCAAGAAGGCGAGTCTGCCATGGTGCACATGTAGAGGTCAGAGGACAACTTTGTGAAGTTGGTTTTTTCCTTTCACCTTTACATGGCTTCCAGGCATTGAACTCAGGTTGCCAGGCATGGAAGCACACGCACTTACTGCTGAGCCATCTTGCTGGGTCCCTAAATGTTTTATGTGCTTCTGGTTTAGAAATGTATTTATACAAAGGGTTAAACTTTGCTTTTCTGCAGACTGTTGGTCTTGATCTTGACTCTAGGATTACTGTTGTAAGGTTCTTGTATGGCAGCTGACCTCACAGGTGGCTTTTACTCCTCTCTATCTTTTTTTAAACTGTTGAACATACCTGGACAATTTTATTTTCAAATTACGATAGCTACAAAACAACTGAGAACTGAACATTAAAGGATGCATTCAAATCATTTCACTTGTAGGCTGGAGCCTACAGTTTGTAATAAAAGCTCATTGGCTCTTTTTTTTTTTAATGTGAACATGGGACTCTGGGAGTTTAGAATATTTCTAGTAACACCAATAGCTGTTTCTGAAAATTCCCTTCATAGATCAACACTGCTTATGCTACCATAAACTTGACCAAATTTAGTAGCAACAGGTTCTCCAAAGTTCTCTCCCAACTCTCTCAAACCTCTTTGTCTTCTAGATTTCCATAAGACATATGAGACTCTATGTAATGGAATGGAAAACTGTTGTATTTACGTGTGTTGGTCTCTGAATAGTTCTGATTCTTCCAATGTCTAACTGCTTTGTAGTCCACTGGAGAGAATTTTTCTTTCTCTTTGGTACTTTTCAAATTCTAGCACAATGTTAGGCACACAGTAATCACTCCGCGAACCCACAGTTAATCAACATTAACTAAAAAACTCTCATGGTCTATATTCTGTTTCTAATTATCTATGTAGTATATAATCTGGGGCCATATGCTCATAGGTGCTAATTGATTAGCCTGGTTGAAACCGTAGCTACCCACGGAATCTGTAGTCAACCTTTTAATTTCTGCAATGCAAACCTGGGCCTTCATTCTTTTTCTTCAACTAACCTGGTTTGTTGAAGTCACTTTTATACTTGCTTCTAATCGAACCTTCCTGGGCATTCAAGAGGATTCTTACATTCTCCAAGTCATCAGAGACAGAAGAGTTTCTAAAAGTTTTCAGTTTTGCCCTTTCCAGGGCATGATGGGAAAGTAGTTCCTTTGTGGTCAAGTGACTTGGCCAAGCCTATGTGTTAATCCACTTAGTATCACATTTTGAGTCCTTGTCTTGTTCCTGACAGTGTGTTAAGGGATGAGTCTCTTATTTCCTAGTTCCCAGCCATGGTCCTCATTTCAGTTCATTAACTCGGACTATTGTTATAACTTAATGTGGTGGTGTCTCTCCCCCAGCCCAATTCCCCTTTACTGAACACGCAGCCATGAAACCACACATCTAAAACTTCTGCTGAACCCACTTTTAGTGTCTACTCCCCGTTTTATTTTATAATTGTATCATTTAGTGGTGAAGACATTTTAACACTTTGATCATAAGTTAAAGACATTAAAGCTATTTGAGAAATCTTGTTTTGGGAAGTTTTTGAACATGTTACACTATTCATAATGAATAAGGAGCTTTTGGTATCGCAGAGACAAGTGGGCTTCGGAAACCCATCTCTTGTCTGTGGCTGAGTGTGTGGCATTACAATGGCTCTGTTTATGAATGACATCTAAATCAATGGACATTTGTCACTCAGCAGCTGCTCTCTTATCTTAGACCTGTGCTGGAAGAAGATTAAAAAAAATAGCTCTGGTTAGCCCAAGGCATAAAACTGTACTCAGACATGTGGAGTCTGTCTATAAAACTTTTCATGCAGGTCCTTCACTTGCTTAGTTAGATTTCTTTCTCGGCCTGTTTGTCATTTGTATACAGGAGGGCTACTGATTTTTTTGAGTTAATCGTGTATCCTACTACATTGCTGAAGGTGTTTATAAGCTGTATGAGTTCCTTGGTCAAATTTTTGGGGTCAGTTATGTATACTATCATGTCATCTGCAAATAGTGAAAGCCCAGCCTTGGTATAGGGAGGAGGGGACTGGACCTACCTCAACTGAATCTAGAAGGCTGGGCTGACTCCCCAGGGGAGACCTTGACTTGGAGGAGGTGGGAATTGGGGGGAAAGGCTTGGGGGGGGTGAGAGGAGGGAGGATAGGGGAATCTGAGGCTGATACGTAAAATTAAATTTATTATAAAATAAGAATATTTAAAAAAACTTTCAATGATTTTTAATGAGGATAGTTACTGGACTAAAGATTATGGATAAACTAACTTTTTTGTCAGAAACAACTTTTATGTAAGAAGTAGGTTGATGCTGCAGCACTTGATTCTGTTCAGAAGTGATGGATGAGGACTTGGGGAGATTGGGTAGAAATGAAACTTTGATTCCTGTGGATACTTTCTTCCCTATGGATGATGACAAAGCTGTGGCTGTTGCCAGAGATGATGTTTGGATTTAGAAGAGGAAAAATCTGGGGCTGGAGAGAATAGGATGTGTTATTCACTGGTCTAGGAATCAGTTATAGGTAAATGTGGATGGCAACAAGACGGTCTGGCTTGCTGTCTCATCCTTTTCCCATTTTATTAGTGCCAAAATCTGACCCATGACAATGCTGAAAAGCCATTTGTCAATAGATGTAAACAGACATCTTCAAAAGGAGGCAAAAATGGCCAAAGAGTATGTGAAAAAAGACTCAACATTGTTAATAATTAGAGATCAAAACTATAGTGACATATTATCTATTCCAGCAAGAATGATTATTCTAAAAAAGACAAGAGATAACCAATGCTAGCAAGACACAGAGAAAAGAGAACTTCTGCATACATGTTAGTGAGAATGTAAATTAGTATAGCTATTGTGAAGAATGGTGTGGAAGGTCTTAAAAATTTTAAAGGGGAATTACCATATGATCTCACTAATCTATACCTAATCTCACTATTAGGTATAGATACAAAGAAATTAAGTCAGCATGTCAAAGAGACATCTGTCCTTATTCACAATA
The DNA here is from genome assembly GCF_007827085.1 of Peromyscus californicus insignis. Lineage (NCBI taxonomy): Eukaryota > Metazoa > Chordata > Mammalia > Rodentia > Cricetidae > Peromyscus > Peromyscus californicus. Next base: position 77,284,996 of record NW_026294617.1, read on the forward strand.
GCCAAGAAATAGAAACAACCTAAATGTCCATCAACTGACAAATGAGTACAGAGAATGTGATGCATTTACACAATGAAATACTATATCACCATAAGAAGAATGAAATCCTGCCATTTGCAGCAAGACAGATAGATCTGGAGATCATTAGTTTCACTAAAAGAATCCAGATTCAGGAAGACAAGCACTACATATTCTCACTTATATGTGCCATCTAAAGAAAGTCGGTGATTTAGAAATGGAATGTCGAATGGTGGTTATCTGAAGCTCCTAAGAGTAGAGGTAAAGAGGGATGGGAAACTCCATCAACGGCTACTACACTCTGAGAGGAACAGTAAGTTCTGGTGTTTCGGATTTTAAAAACATGTTTATTATGTGTGTGTGTGTGTGTGTGTGTGTGTGTGTGTGTGTGTGTGTGTGTGTGTTTGTGTGAGTGTATGCCATGTATGTGCAGCTTCCTCAGAGGCCAGAAGAGGCCAAAGGACCCCTGGAGCTGGAGTTACAGGTGATTGTTAACTGTCTAACATGGGTGCTGGGAATTGAACTCAGGTCCTCTGGAAGAGCAGAAAGTACTCTTAGCCTCTGAGTCATCTCTTCAGCCCCAATTCAGGTGTTCTAATGTGTAGCAGGGTGACTAGAGATAACAATTTAACACACACACACACACACACACACACACACACACACACACACATACACACACACACATACACTTCCACAAGGTATGAAGAGGAACTTGAAATTTTTCACCATGAAGAAATGACAGATGCCCAAGAACATGTTTAACCTGATTTAAACACCATGAAATTTGTAAGCATATCAAAACATTATGCTATGCTCATGTATTGACAAGAGTTAATACTGTGAAAATCACTATATTACCAAAGACAATCTACAGATTTAATGTAACCCATGTAGGAATACCAATGACATTCTTCACAGAAATAGAAAAAACAATCCTAAAATTAATATAGGAGTATAGAAGACTCTGGATAGTCAAAGCGACCATGAGCTAAAAGAACAATGCAGAATATGTCACAACTGTAAAACTGTGTTAAAATGATACTACAGAGCCATAGTAAGAAAAACATAATAACACTGGCACAAAATTATACACACAGGTCAATGGAATAGAATAGAGGACCCAGAATTAACCCACATAGCTAGCATGACTTGATACTTGACAAAGATGCCTAAAACATACATTGGTGTAAAGTCAATCTCTCTAACAAATGTTGCTGAGAAAGTGGATATACACATGTAGAGGAATCAAACTAGACTGATATTTTTCAACTTGTACAAAATCAATTTAAAGTGTATCAAAGACACAACAGTCTGAAACTATTAGAGGCAAAGATAGAAAAGATATTTAAGCACACAGGCAGAAGCAAGGACTTTCTGAAAAGGACTCCAACAACTCTGGAAATGATACAAAGAAACGACAGATGGAATTTTGTGAAAATAAAAAGCTTCTGCATAGCAAAGGAAACAATAATTGAGTGAAGAGACATCCTACAGGGTGGAGTAAATCTTTGCTCCTATACATTTGACAGAGGATTAATACACATAATATATAAAGAACTCTGAAAACAAGATGTCATCCATCCAAACATTCTCCAACCACCCAATTAATAAATGGGCTAATGAAGTGAACAGGAAGTTCTCAAAAGATGAAGTACACATGGCCAGTAAACCTGAAAAAAAAAATTCAACATACTTGACCATCAGGAATACTGAGGTTCCATCTTACCTGAGTCACAATGGCTGTCTGGACTAGAAAGTCTGTTGCAAGATTGTGTCTGACCAACATGAGAGAGAAGCTACACCCATGAAATCACAACAATGTGGCTGCCTAAACAAGACCTGAACAATGACAACACAAGTTGACATGCCAACATGGATGGGTGACATCTCACAGAGTTCTGCCTCCAGATGAAGAGCTATGAGTAATTAACAACTGTAGGGAGAGAGATACAGTCTTCCCTAGGGATAAGCCCCTGTAGCTGAAAGTTTTCCTGGTTCTGTCCCGCTCCTGCGACCCTATGGTCTGCAGTCACTCAGACCCAAGTAAACACACACAGGCTTATATTAATTAAAACTGCTCAGCCATTAGCTCAGGCCTACCACTGACTAGCTCTTGCACTTAAACTCAGCCCATTTCTGTTAATTTATATGTTGCCATGTGTTCCATGGCTTTACCTGTATGCTGTTACATGCTGCTCCCTGGACGGTGGGCTGGCGTCTCCTGACTCAGCCTTCCTCTTCCCAGAATTCTCCTTGTCTGCTTATCCTGCTTATACTTCTTGCCTGGCTACTGGCCAATCAGCATTTTATTAAACCAGTGTACAAAAGCATTATTCCACAGCAAGCCCCCTAAATGTTATTGAATACCAAGTAGTCGGCCCTAAAAACATATACATATAAGCAACACTAAATGGACTCTGCAGGCTGTATTTATATATTTAATTATGCATATCTATCAATATATATCAACAATAGAAAAAAAGAGGTCATAAATTTGAGAGGGATTTGGGGGTATGGAATGCATGGGAGGGAGGAGTGGAAGGAGAGAAATGATGTGATTATATTTTAATTAAATAAGAAAAGAAAAAAATGAGAACACATTGTGGTAAGGATGTGAAGGAAAAACAGCATTTATACACTGCTGGTGGGAATGGGAATTAGCCTACTCAACATAGAAATCAGTATGGAGGTTCCTCCAAAAATCTAAAAATGGAATACCATATGACCTAGCTGTATCCCCTCTGGTTATATGCCCAAAGGATGGGAAGCCACAACACCACGCAGATACTTGCAAGTCCATGCTTATTGCAGCACCATTTATCAATAGATGAATAAACAAAGAATATGTGGCCTATATACACAATGGGATTTAATCAGTCATAATGAAGAGTGAAACCATCTTGTATGTTGAAAAATGGATGCTATTGAAGACAATCATCATATTAAGTAAAATAAACCAGACTCAGAAAGCCAAGTATTGTATATTTTGCTCATTTGTGGATCTTATATATGGATTTATATGTATATGTATACACATATGCAGACACACATATATATACATATACATACATATACATATACATACATATATACACATACACACACACACACACACACACACACACACACACACACACACACACACACACACACACATATATATATGGATGGAGGAAGGAAGAGGACAAGAAAGAGAGAGGGGAAGAAATGAGAAGATATGGGGGAATTCATATGGTCAAAATACACAGTCTGCAGCTGGGCAGTGGTGGAATATGCCTTTAATCCCAGAACTTGGGAGGCAGAAACAGGTGAATCTCTGTGAGTTCAAGGCCAGCCTGGTCTACAGAGTGAGTTCCAGGAGAGCCAGGGCTGTTATACAGAGAAACCTTGTCTCAAAAAACCTAAATAAATAAATAAACAAATAAACAGTCTTCTTGGAAGAAGAATAGAAATGTCATTTATCTAAGCATTATGTTGTTCCTGTAACCACTACTTATGTATTTATTTCTAGGGAATAAAATCAGAATTTTTGGTATTAAGTGGTGAGTTAGATAAACAGGTCTCCAAGGCTTGATATCATTTGACCTAAGAAGAGTATACTGAAATGACTGGAATGTGGGCAGTTTTAGGATTTAGAAGTTTTATATCACGTTCCTGAAAGTAAAGCTTAAACGTCTCAGAAAAATCTGATTTCAGCCTTCCGCTCCCCCAATTAGTACCTCCCGGTCCCTTTGCCCCCTCCTGTATCTGAGGACAGAAGGTACAAGAAAACCCCGTGTGGCCCAGGACGTCAGATTCAGCTTTTATTTGGTTGCTTTGGATCCCACCTTCTTGTTTGGATCACTCCTCCCCTCACCCATATTTCAGAAACCAATCAAGGTGTCTCCTGACCCCATCTATTCTTTTTGTTTCAACTGCTTTCTTTAGTAACTTTTTCCATATGGTTATATCCTTGCCTCACAAAAGAGATTTTTGGTTTTTTTTTCCCCCTCTATCAAAAAAGGTCCGATTGGGGTTATTGGAAAAACTGTTTACTCAAATGTGTCACATACTGCTTTTAAAGATGCACTTCTTTTCATTATGTTGGTGGTCAGGGAATAGAGAGGTGGAGGAAATATTTCTGTGTTTAAAAATAACTGAGTGGTGGGCAGTGATGCCGAGTATCAGGGAGTGAGAGGGCGTGATGTTGGAAGCAAGAAGTCAAACAGTCCAATCAAGGCCAGAGACGGAGTCTGTGTTTGTGACTTTCATTTCATGTGGCATTTATTTTGTCACCCCAGTTTGGCCTCATTCCCTTCAACACGGTGACATTGGTACTCTTTATTTTGCCTGTTTTAGACCGAATTTCTTCAGCTGTTGCTAAAACTTACTAAAATGCCAGATGTCACGTTGGAAACATGAAACCCGAAGGAAGGTCGTAAATCACAAAAACAAACCATAAAATAAATAATAAAAATCCATGAGTGCTGGGCTCTGGAGCTTCCCAGCTTCAAGTCTCCTTTTGTTCACTCCTCTCCCAAGCCCACCATGTCTCCCAACCCCCTTCTTTTACAGCCAGGCATGAGGGCAACTGGGCAGTTTCTCACCTTGGCCTTGATTGTTCACGTTGCAGATTCTGAGCAGAGCACTGGGTCCGACTCCGAGGTGCTCACTGAGCGGACCTCCTGTTCCTTCAGCACTCACACTGACCTGGCATCTGGTGCCACAGGCCCAGTGCCTGCTGCCATGTCTACCATGGAGGAGATTCAGGTGGAGTTACAATGTGCTGACCTCTGGAAGAGGTTCCATGATATTGGAACGGAGATGATCATCACCAAAGCAGGCAGGTAAGGATGTTCTGTTGAGTGACCAAACTCAAAGGCACTACAGAAGTGGGCCCTGTTACTCCCATTCGTACTGACCTGTGGTAGAGTCAGCAAAGTTCAAGCATCTTGAACTTCCTCTTCTGCAACTGGATTTGCTAATGTGGTCTTACTGTGTCTGCTCTCACAAACAACATTTTCCATCCTCAAACATACTTCTTCATCTAATTCTTGACACATAATAAAGTTAGGTCCAAAGCAAATACTTATTCCTCCATGTAATATTTTCAAGAAACTTTTTCTAAAACCAACAGTTTACATCTTTGAAGACTAAAGTAATCATATGCCTTTTTAGGAATGAGGCTTCGTGCAGCTGTTGAGCCAAGGTTATTGACCCATAGTGTTTGTTGTTGACTTGAAATTATTATATAACTTCATTATGATTAGGAGAGTCTCTCATGAAACTAGTTACCCAAGATAATAAAAGTATGGAAACCACTGTCTCTCTTAAAAGAGGCACCTTTTAGTTAAACCATGACTTTACTGGCATCCTTCAGTTTTCCATAACTATGTGTCTATTTTGTGCTGGGCACTGAACATACATAGTACTTGAACTACATAAGAATCCTGCAACATGAGATGTGACTCTTCTGTGTGGATTCAAGGAAAGGAAGACTGGAAAAGGCTAATCAGCTTCATGAGGGCAAGGGCTATTGAGCAGTAACTCCAAACTTCATGCATCTGGGGTGCTTTAAAATATATAATAATTTTATCAATCCTCCCCATTAAAAGTTGTAGTTCTTGTCTCTGACTCAAAGTGAAAATGATTTAGATAAAACTGAATTTGGATTAGGCCTTTACGTATATAGGAATAGCTATTGAAATTAATCATGACTATACTGTTTTATTTTCTCAAAGCATATATATATTATATAGTTATATACATTATCAGAGTGAAAAGGCTCCATCTAACTAGTTGCTTCCACACTATTTTCATGGAAATACTCATTATGTTTAGTTTATGTTTTCTCTACATCTCAATGGATATAGAGAAACAAACACATTCAATAAAAAAATCTAAAAACCATGAATGAAATGAACTTGAATCCCTGCTTGTTTCTATTCTGGTACTCTTATTGTACTGTAACTTTTCATAGTGATGAAAGGCTTGTTGTGTAGCTCAGCTTTGAAGGAGAATTATCTTCAGTGCCACCTCATTACTTGGATTTTAGTGTTCTCTTCTTCTACTTTTCATGGTGTTGAAAATTGGAGGAAAACAAAGAAATTAAAGGAACTTTATTTTAATAGAGAGGTTGAATAGAGAGAGGCAAAATATTACACCTACTTTTTGTCTAGAATGTTTTTTGGTTTTAGTTTTCATATTTGTTGTTGTTGGGTCTATGTTTGCCATGCAGTCTTGTTCCTAATGTCATCCCTCACTCTACAAACATTGGAACTCAGTTCATTGGTGCACCTCCAATATTTCAGTGTTTAAGTTCAGAAGTTCTGCACATATATTTTTACAAAAATCCTCTTGATTCTTGACAATTCCAACATATTCCCTAGGAGTTTCTTCTTTAGTCACATTGAAGTTCTGTTTTTCTTAGGTAGGTAGGTAAGACTGTATGTCTTATTACAACTAGGGAAATACTATTCACCATTTATATCTTCCTGCACACCCAGCTGTACAGAGCCCTCAATTTGGGGAACACCAACCAATCCGTGTAATCAGCACCATGGACAGAGGTGCTTGTTGGGATTAATGGATTTAGAAGACAGAATTGACCTAAATTTAACCATAAAATTAATACCAAACATGACTCATTTTATGAGATATGAAAGATAATTTCTTTTTCATTGTGTTATGACTTATGTTGTATAAAGTATTAAAATACTAACACAAAAATTGGGCAGTATCTGGAGAGTTCAGAAGATACATGGAGAAATTGAAAGCAGGTGGGCAGTCCATAAGTTGCCTTGCTTTGTCTTATAGATGATAGGAATGGAATGATTTACCCAAAGTAATTTTATAATTTGAGTACTTAGGATTATATAACTGTCACAATGAAAATATCAAATTAAAAATATCTAGTGCCCTTTCTTTGAAGTGATTAAAGCAAAAATAAATCCATTTCTTTCAGTGTAGCATAGCCCTTGTAGGTGACCAAGAGGAGGCACATCTTCTCGCCTCCATTAGTGAGCGTTCTCTCTGTCTCTCACCAGATGCTTCCTAGTAATTAAAACATAGAGGAGAATAGTAATTCTTGCTGTTAAGAAGGTAATTACTGGTCTGTGTTTAAAAGTATAGACTAAGGCTCTCAGATGTTTGGAAGAATTAGTGTAGATCAAAGTGTGTAACTCACAGTGAATGTTATTGAGTGTAGCCACTCATCACATTTTATTGGTAAGACTAAAATTCAAGCCTCCTCATTAAAATTGTGAGGATGGGAAGAGAAAATATAAAATGACTGGAAAATGATCAAGTGTGGAGGAGGAATGGCTATGCATTTGGTGCAACTATTTCAGAATTCACCACCATCCTTATCAAAGATCTCTTGTCTCTCAAATGTGATTCTTATGGTATAGACTTACTGCCAGACAGACATTTGCTTTATGGGTTACTTTTGCTGGATAAGGATTGAATTTGAGACTTGTATAAAAAGCCTTGCACACATTTGCAAGATGGCTGTCTGAGGTCAGGGCATGGTCTATGGCCGTGAAATGGAGCAAAGCCAATTAGGCCATATGTGGATCAAGCTTGTGACCTTGACCTCATTAGCACCGTGGTCGGCTCAGCTCCATTAACTAGCCCCAGATGGTTAAGCTTAATGTAGTATTTTGTGTACAAGTACCCTAGAGCACTCTCAGGGCAATCTATATTTTTAAACTGATCACTTTTTAATGTCTGGTTTGATGCAAATAAGCTTGGTGTCTTTCCTTTCTTCTTGGAGTTTTTGAAGAGAATGGCAAACTTTATTCTAGACTTGTTGAAATCCAATACCTCTTTTGAGCTGTGCCCTCTCCTCCTTTCAGTTATGAGAGAAGCTGTAAAGTGCCACATCCTGACCTCACTTGTTTTGGCAAATTTAACAAGCCATTGTGGTGGAAGCAAGGTATTGCCCAGAGGCCACTAGACTTCATTTGGTATTTGCTCCTTATTCCACAGGGTCCTTCTTCTGACACACACGTTGACAGCCTGAGAAATTGCAGAAATTTTTGTTCAGTTTTATGCATTGAAAAAAATCTTTAGTGGTCCTTTGTTTGGAGACCAGCAGCAATTCATTTTGTTTCATTATTTTCTTGGGAAATTAATTTTCAGTGACAATTTCCAAATAAACTCAGTGAAATGTTTGATATATGCTACTAAAAGGTTAATTAAAATATAAAGCAGAGTCAGGTATGAACTGTTTGAGTGTATGAATCATGAGGTACAATAAATTTAAGCTAAGAAGAGACGAAATTTTTGCAATATTAGTCTTCATCATTTGCAGTGATCATTTACAGTGAAATAGTAATTAGCCAACTTGGGGAATTAGTGGATATCAGACTTGGATGTGCTTAAAATACCCAATGAGAAGACACTTTAAGCTTGTACTCCAGTTTATCTTCCTCCTCTCCTGAGCTCATTCCCTTGTTTATTTTCACAGGAGAATGTTTCCTGCCATGAGAGTGAAAATCACTGGCCTGGATCCACACCAACAATACTATATAGCAATGGACATTGTACCCGTGGACAATAAAAGATACAGGTAAGAACTCTGGAATCTGGAATTGTAGAAATCACCAGTATCCCAGGGCAGTTCCTTAAACTCCTTACATGAATAAGGGCAGAGGGTATGCCAGTGGTCTGTGTGGTAGAATACCAGGCAGGAAACAGTAACTAAAGATAGGAAACCAGGGTTTACTAAGTGTGTTTTCAAATCCTCCGTACGTCTCTGGACAGAATAGGATTTTACAGTGTCCCCTATAGGAGCAAAAATTAAGTGGCTCTTTCTTGAATCTGGAATTAACTGAGGTAACGTTAAAAGGATGAACACATAGAATGATCTGTCTTGTGAAATGATAAAGGAATTGGAATTTAAGGCATTTTGGGGGGAAGGAAGTAGGCAAGTGCAATATATTCAATTGCACATCTAACATGCAACTCTTGAAAAGATAGAGAAGAACAAATTGAAGGATTGGAAAGAATGTAAGAAGAGAATCTTATTAGGGTAATAATAACTTAACTATAACTTAACTGTCCTTAATATGGGTGCAAGTGAGTTTGATAAATAACTTTATCTCAGATTTATCTCAATGCATTCTCCAAGTCTCTTTGATGGCATTTATATTGTTATTATAAAAAGCATGGTGGCTTGCTTAGTGTCTTGAGACCCCGGTAAAATCCGTGGTGCATTTTTAAAATGTCTAACGTATGAGAGTTTGGCTGTAAGCCTCTGAATTTTGAGGTGAGATATGAATGCGGAAGCCAGAACAATAATAATACAAAGAGGGAGCCGTCCAAGAGAGGCATGGTCTATATTGTAGGGTTTAGGTGAGAAAATGCTTCCAGTAAGTTAAAGAGAATCTTGGAAGCTATAATTCTGGCTGAGTGCTTCTATTTGCTAGAGTTCTGTGCCCATGTAGTCCTTTAGAACCCAAACTTAAGGAGGTGCCACATACCTGGGATGGGTAAGGACCACAGGACAATTGTTGAGCTTGGGGAAAACAGACTTCCTTTGCTACAATCAATATCTCATGTACAGGGGCATTATGGGAAAATGATGTGAACAATGAAAATTTTCCAAACCAAGTTCATTAAAGCGAACACTAGGAATATTTGATGGCGATTCTTGGAGTAGTTACACTAATGCAAAAAGCCCCCCATTCTCATAGAAAGGCCTCGCAGAATTCAGACGGTTAGCAAGGAAATGGTTAATGAGTCAGAAGCCTGGAGGGTGTCTGCACATGGCTGCTTTTTATAGGACAATATGGAAGATGTTTTTAATAAGGAGCAAAATCCTGAACAAGTGGCTAAAGATTATATGGTTTGCATTTGAAAGGTGAAAGGTTGCAGTAAAATACCTTTTCTTTAGCTAGACTCAGGGATTCAGGATGCCTGTGTGCACACAGGGGTGCATGGCACAGAGAGGGAGGAGGAAGAAAAGGGACTCTGCGAATGTTTTCCTGGTCAGAGCTGTGGCTTTGATCATCAAGGACAACAGTTCTCTGTCAGCCCCCATTCCCTCTTATTGTCATTATCAGGGCAGTTTCATTTTCCCCTGATTGTCTACATTTCTGTTCTTCTCATTTGTAGTCTCCACGTCATTCTCATTATTTCTCCATTCTTGTCATCCCTTCATCGTTCCCGTTCGTTTCTTCATTGGTTTCTTGGGTCTCCATTCTTCTGTGCATCTGTCTCTAAATTCTCCCCCTCCTTCTGTGTCTCAGATATGTGTATCATAGCTCCAAGTGGATGGTGGCTGGTAATGCGGACTCCCCCGTGCCTCCAAGGGTTTATATACACCCGGATTCCCTAGCTTCTGGAGACACCTGGATGAGACAGGTGGTGAGTTTCGACAAACTCAAGCTGACCAACAATGAACTGGATGATCAAGGACATGTGAGTGAAAGAACTCCATTTACTCCCCCCTCCCTCTTTCCCCTTTTGCTTTAGAGCTAATTAGCCCCAGGCCCTTTCTAATAGGTAAAATAAGAATCTGTATGCCGTTTTAAGTAACTAAGCATAAACTTTTTTTTCTCCACTTAAGTTTCATTTATTACAAATCTAACATTTAGCAACCATCTGCTATGTATCAGCTTGTATTTATCAGACAAAGTCCTTTTTGCTCTAGGGACCCACAGTCCGGTCAAGGAGGTAAGACAGAAACACAGGGCAGATTAAACACTGGTAGAAGAAACCACAATATTCAATAGAGTAGCTCACAAGACAATACCTACAAGAAACAAATGAATGACCATTTTGGCTGATCGGTGAAGAAAGCTGTGAATTTACAAAGGAAGCCTCAAGCTTTGCTGGAACAATTGGAACAACTGATGCTATTGACTTATCTCTGGCAATAAAGGATGTACTGAATGTTCAGTCAATGCCAGCATTCGTCCTGGTGGCTACGGCTATTTTCTTCAAGGAAATAGTAATTTTCTGAGGTGGTAAGGTCACAGATATGCCATTTACACTTCTGTGACATGAAACGAAGCCCACAAATTCAATGAGTGTGAAGAACTAAGTGTAGAGTTGAAAGGAAACATGGGTACCTGCTGAAAAATTGAAGGTAGAGGGGAAAATATGAGACGTGGCAGAGGTTGAGAAGGTTTAGTCGAGTGCTGTCTTAACACGAGAATGGGTGGCCAGCATTTTTCAGGTTAAACAAGTGAACCACATCTACCATCCACAATAGGTATACCCTGTTTTACATTTCCAGGTAATGCTACCCAGCAGCTTAGTTCTTGCCCCGAGTGGATGCACTGATTTCTAGGCCCCTGTGCATCCCACCCTTAATCTGTCCTCCTCCTACAATGCTTTCATCTTGTGATTTTTTTTTTTGTGTGTGAGAATTTGAAAAGATGCAAGAATCTCAAAGTCACACCTAGCATAACGTTTCCTCTTCCTGTTTCAGATCATTCTGCACTCTATGCATAAATACCAGCCTCGAGTCCATGTGATCCGCAAAGACTTCAGCAGTGATCTTTCACCCACCAAACCTGTGCCTGTAGGGGATGGGGTGAAAACATTCAACTTTCCTGAGACGGTGTTCACCACAGTCACAGCCTATCAGAACCAGCAGGTAAGAGGCCACTGTGGATAGCCTGCTGCCTCCCAGATTTCAAAAAAACTTTGTCTTGTTAATAGTGAGGAATGCTTAGTTCTTCTCAATGACACAGAAAAGTCAGAATGAGAGACGCCAGTCTTGCAGCACACATGAAACATGGGTGATGACAGTGTGGTGATGCCCAGTGACAGCTGACATGGTCTACATTTAGCTCAGACACAAGCTCCCTCATCAAGAGCACCAAGCTCCTATGTTGTCTTCCTGTGTTCGGGGTCTCTTCCACATCCTGACAGTCCTCACTGTGCAGGATTGAGTCTTGCTCCCTCTTGGATCTGAAGATTTCTATGTGCATCTCTCTTCCATGTGACCTCAAAGCCACCAGGCCTCTAAACTGTAAGACTCATTGCTTCCTTTCCAGACTCTGTGCACTTTCATGTGATCAGCAAGCAGACTAGGGATCTGTAGCACTTTGTTTCTGGCATGTATATTCATTTATTAAGTGGGTATTGAGAAGTTGTTAGGTTCTAGCCTTTGTAGAGAAACAGAGCTGACTAATGGAGTAATTAGAATGATGAGTCTCCTTGAGAGCGTTAGTTAAGAGAAAAATGTGTAAACACAGTGATAACAAAGTGGAATAGTTCAACAGCAAACACAGGGCCAGAGGTTGGGAATTGAACAAGGTGCGTTGGCTCATGAAGGGATTATGGTGAATAGGTTACTACTTTGATCTCTGTCTTCATGAAAAGCTGATGAATTCATGATGTGATGATGTTCAAAATAGATGGGTCATACTCAATTCTGCTTGTTTTGAGATCAAGGTAACAGCCAGAGGATTCCTTGATTTGTTGAATAAGGGAGGTTTCCTGGAAGTGTTGATTCATTTTCTGAGTTAGACACATACACAGAAACCAGCCAGACTCACATAGAAGACATGTGGATAGGAGAAGGGCAGAGACAGTGACAGGGCATTACTGTCTTATTTTAAACATTACTCAGTTTTGTTTTTTGAAGAGGGTAGCTAGGTGGATTTATAAGTAATCGCACTTTATGAAGTTCCCTAAAATGTGCAATCAAACCCATTTTGAACCATATCATATATTTGTCAAATTGTATAATTAGTAGAATACTTGCAGTGAGTGAATCCTTTGCTGAAACAAGGATTTCAGTTTATTAAGCCTGTACATTAGCATTCTTTCATTTGGGATCAACTGCAAGCAAAATGAACTTACAATATTATGACACTTGTTGCCTTTTGAATCAGCTGCTCTATTCTGAGCACAAAGCAATTGAGGGAAACATTTGATATTTATCAGGTACTTTCTCTGTACTAGCTAGGTGATGGTGGTTTTTTTTTTTTAAATAATCTATAGCTCACACGGAAAGGATATTTCTCTCTGTCGTGGTCTATCTGGGTAACATACCTTAGAAGTTCTTTTTTATCTCCTGAGGAGATTAAGCATCTGATTGTCAGACTTTTCAGCATGTGGAAAGTACTCCTAAGTTCAGATTTTCTTCGTTGATGCTATGTTTTATGTAAGGTAGAGGAAAACATGAATTTGTTTTGGGTGCTGTTTAAATTACCAAGTCCTCCCAAGCTTCTTACATAGGAAGGCTGCAGCCGTCTGAGCGGGGCTGCACAGAAATCTTCAGTAAAGTTTTTAAATTTCAATGCAAGATATAGCAATGATATACACATGGCCCTTTGAACAATTGGAACCTGAAGCTCACTGTGTTTCAGAAGAGAGGGAGTAGGGGGCCAGCTACTGCTTTAATTGGTGGTGTTTTTTTGAAGGCAGTGCTGTGGTAATATGCATTTGAACTTCAGGACACTTATGGTAGAAAAACACCGAATGCTAAACAATGAGCATAGTACTGTTTCACCGGTTGATTTTACAGGCTACAAGAGCCATTATTGTAACCCACCTGAAAGTCAGGGCTTCAGTTTACTTTGACAATGAAGGGGGATTCAATACAAGCACATGATACCTCTTTCATTACTTCATTTTCTCTCATAGAAGTGTCCACTGTCATAGTGCATTTCACCCAGACTTATATTTTGTCTGCAGGTGGGTGGGGGCAGAACAAGGGCCATGGTTAAGAGTGGGAGATTCCACAGCAAGTACACCTGTTTGAATCTGACTGAAACACTGACAAATTGTGTGACCTGGAATAGGTTTCTTAACTTCTTTCAGTTTGTGCCTTCTGTATCCACAAATATGCCTGCCTCATGGAATTACGTGGGGGGTAGGTAGAGAGTGTATATGAATCAGTCAGCACTGCCATATGGCTGGGTCTAGAAAGACAGAGGAAAGCAGGGGATAGAGGCAGGTTTAAAGAATAAATCGTTCATTAGGGAAAAGTAGATGGTTGGGAATTGAACAATGTGCATTGGCTCATGAAGGGATTATGGTGAATAGGTTACTACTTTGATCTCTGTCTTCATGAAAAGCTGATGAATTCATGATGTGATGATGTTCAAAATAGATGAGTCATACTCAGTTCTGCTTGTTTTGAGATCAAGGTAACAGCCTTTGCCTATTTAACAAGTCCCCAGTTGCTGCATAAATCAACCAGCATGATTGTTTAATACTCCCTTTGGCTGTGTAGATGTGATTTAATATAATACAGTGCCTTCTAATAAAACACCGAAACCTCAGGTCTTTCCCATTGGGCATCATGAAGCTTGTATCCTACATATCAGGGCTTGTTACACAGCGGTGATTTTCAGACTTTTCCTGAAGATTCTGGGGAGTAGAAATTGTTCTTTTGTAAGATATATTTTCTAATTGCTATTTGTTATTAACCTCTGTGGTCCAGAATGAGAAGCAATCTTTTCTGATAAAGTTGTTTATTATCTATCTTTTAAAGGAAATGTGTAAGGTAAGAGCCAGTATAGTAGGTCTTCAGTGTTCTTAGGAACATATCTGGAGGAACACAGTAAAGGAAGCCCAGTGGAAGGAGCAGAACTCAGCTGAAGTATCAGCAGGTCTTTCTCATGAAGAGACCTGTCTGGTTGCTCAGACAGTAACAGACCAGACATTTGGAGGGCTGGATCAGAGTCATACACCTCTATGAGCATCTAAGTCACCCCAAGAAAGTGACTTTCTCTGTCTGGACTTCAGTTTCTTCTAGAAAATGGGTTGTCTTATGCTTTCCAAGGATGGTTGAGAAGATGGGTAATTATAATATTTTCCTCCTTTCCCCCACAATGGGTATTGAGAGCAATGTCCTGTCACCTACCTGAGGCAGCCTAACATTTTCATGTTTGTAACATTTTAAAAGATTCCTGTAATATTCTAGATCATATTTTTAGCAGGTCTACTCTTGAGAGGTAGGAACTTTGCATTTTGCTGTTGACAAACAAAACACTGTAAACTCCTCTATGGTCTTCAGTTCACTAACATCCTTGGTGACTTGTTTTTGGTCCTTCAAGTGAGACATCAGAACCTCCTCACAAATCTTCCTTTTGACTCTGTTGCTTCTATTGACACATTTTCTTCTTTCTAATCTCACTGCTTTTCCCTTGTTCTGCCCTGCCACCCCTTCATCTTGGCTCTGAAGATAGCTTCTTATTGGTTTTGTAGATGTCAATCAGAATGTCTCCCCGACTGTCTCACATCATCTCTAGAAGGATCTTGAGAAAGCACAGTGCTGATGCCACCATTTATCCACCACAAATTGGCAATGATGCCTCAGAGCCTGAGACACAAAGTCCAGGACCTCAGGTCTCTCCATTGATGTCTTAAATCACTGGCTTTATTTCTAGACTCACTTCCTGTTACTCCCATCGCATACTTGCAAGAGTGTGGGATCTAGCTGAAATTTTATTGTTGAACTTGCACTGTCTTGCTATTACAGGTAGTTTCGCAGGATTGCCCCCTCTCCTTCCACGTTTTCTGTTTGTGTTGCTGCTACTGTTCAAGTTGGGTGAAAATACTAACCTCTACCTATAGCCTTCTTTCCTGGGTGCACATGAACTCAGCCTTCACAGTCCTACTAGGGCACCGCACCTCTTTCATGACATTCATCATGTTAGATCCACAGTCTAATTATTTTATCTTCCTCCAACTTGAGGGTGGGTGCCTTATTTTGAGAACAATTAAACATTGCCCTGTGATATGGAAGCGAATGCCAACTGGAAGGTTAGAGGTATGAGTTCTGGACTCTGCCACTGGTGGAGCATACAGCTTTGATAAGTCACTGTTCTGCTGCACTCTAATTTGCATTCTGATAGCTGAATCTGAATCAGTGTCAGTGACTGGGGAGAAGCATTTTGAAGTTCACTGAAAAATATAGCTGCAAACACTCACTTATGTTGTTCTATTTTGGCCTGTCTGCTTTTTGAGGCAAAATGTTACTTATTTTATGAAATAATGATACTTGTAGAGTAGATAGGTGTTCATTTTGTCCAGTCAATAGAATAAAAATTGGGACATAAATGTTGATTCCTCAAATGTTGGGGGGAGGGATTAGACCAGCTTATGAAATTCTAAAGTCTAGAAGCCATGAGTTAAGATGAAGGATGCTTCCATAGTTTTAAGATATTTGCATCTGTTTGGTGGCATGGCATTGGGCATGTGTTTTACAAGTGTCCACATTCCTGAGAGAATTAACCATCATGACTTAAGATGTTGGTTTCATTATACACCCATAGCCCTGCTTCTTTGGCTGTGAAGTATGAATTAAATATTTTTATTTTCATGGAATATTTTATGCTTTTCTTCTCCCTTTCCATTTCTTCCTCACATTTGTCTTCCCAACCTATAGACTCTCAGTGTTCCTAACACACTGAAGTTATTATTGCTAATATTTGCTCTCAGAATGCCAACTTGGCAGGTCTGTGAAAGAGAGTGGTACACCATGCCCAGAATCTCTTCATGGAGAATAAGTTGGTAGACTGGGAATAAAAGTGATGCAGTACTCTATCCGTTTTCTTGGAAGATTTTGATGCCAGCATATCCTTGTGTAATTAGCAGGAAATTCCACTGCATCTTTGTCTTCTCTGAGGCAAAAGACTGCTGAACTTTGATCTTTTTTTTTTCAAAGCAGGAAACTAGATTTCAAAAAGACATATAGCCTTGCTCTCCACAGGTAACAGGTTTATTCTTGGTGAGAATTGGCTATAGGAAGAAGAAAGAATGCCTGAAACCATTGCCAGGTTTGAGGAACCAAATCCAGCAGGATTCTGAGCCACTTCTTATATCCTACACTGCCCAGCCAGTTTTCCTCTAATTTCCAATTAGATCGATGCAGAGTTTTTTTTTTTTATTTTGGACACACCAGCTCAAACATTTTTTTTTCATTCTTTATGGAAAGTCTTCCAATCTGTATGGTTAAAAAATAAGAACAAACAAAAGCGGTAATAAGGGAAGCTCTTTTGGCCTGGGTTCTACTTAAAATACTCATCTTCAGGATTCATCTCCTGAACCTGTACAATTTTCATCCATACCATGCATTGTGAGGTATACTTAATTTATTTCACAAGCACTTGTTTCCTTCCAGTCTTCAATGCCTCAGACAGAAGAATGTTAAGACTAGGAAAATACCATCGGTGAAGGCTACTGCGTTGACGGCCTTTTCCTTTTCCATGCCTTCTTATCACAGGGCCAGGTTTGAACACGATTGCTGTTACACAGCTTCAACTTCACAGGAAGTTACTAATAGAGCTGATTCTAGCTTGAAAGACACTAATGATCTTTGTCTGTGATGTAGAAGTGAAAAAACAGGGAGTTGAAGGGGGGCTTGGTGAAGACTTGCTCAGTCTTGTCCTTGCTTTGGGTCTGATGAACCACCCTACATTACCACCCATTCATTCACCCTTCATTGACAAAAACCCATTGGGTGCTAAAGGCATGTCATTCTAGGCTGTACTTAATAAGGTAGTACTTAAAATAGGTATGAGCCTTACTTGTCACACAGGGAAAGAGACAGTAAATATGGAAATAAGTAATAAATGTATGGCTAATCCAAACAGTTGGATTAAGAAGAAAGATGGATTAAAGACAGCACAGTTGAAGAGACCAGCAGAGACAATCAGGGGAGTTGTCTCCTGAGCCTAGAGCGTTAGTCTGAGGTTTAGTATGAAGTCAGCTCTGTGTAAGGTAGAGTGAAGGAGTGGAGCACTGTGAAAGGCCTCTCTGGGGAAGGGCTTGGAGCATTATGGCATTGATTGCAGTTCAGTTTGGCTGGAGCCTGTAGACAAGGGTAGAGGAATGTGCTAGCGTTGGAGCATGGGCTGGAGCCAGAGCTTACTGGCCCTGCAAGGCTGGTCAAGGAGGATGGATTGAATTCTGTACAGGGGTAGTCATTGGGAAAAAACCAGCACACTGTAGGAATGTGCAAATGCAGATCACTCAGGCTGCTGTTTAGACTGGATAGGAAGTACAAGGAAGGAGGTCAGTTCTAAGACCATTTAGAGTAGTTGAGTCAAGAATATAGCTGGCCTGTGGCAGGGAGGTGAGAAGACATATTTGTTTCTCACTGGTAAAACATAATATGACATGGAGTTGGAAATCACTGAAATGTTCTCTCATTCCTCTTTCCATGATATATATATATATCTATATATATATATATCTATATATACACATATACATACATAATTTTTATATATACATATAACTTTGTGTAGTCTTTTTCCCTAAAAGACCCTCACCTGTAATGGAGTAGGGTAGGGGAATATATACTTTTGCATTTCTGCATTTCTATTTGAAGTTTATATCTCTTAGCATACTTGATTTGATTTGGGTGCATAGGTTAGTTTCCTCTTCCCCCAGTGGACTTCTGGCCTCTGGTTGTATGGTGCATACACAGAGGTGAAAGTGAGAGGTTTACGTGTTCTCATGGCTGCTTGTGGGTTCCTACATAGTCTCTGGGCTCACTGTAGTGCTGTGGAGCAGCTGCTGGGTCTGTTTCTGGGTCCCTGGAGCTGATAGTCTGTGAGAAAAATGCTGAAGTGAAACATTGTTTTCTTGCCTCTTGGGTCTCTTTCTTCATCCAGCTTTCCACCAGGACTCATCCAACTCCTCTGTTTAGCTCTGTGGTCTGTAGCATGTTTGTATCATTGTTAGCCACCTCCACATACATACATATATACATACTGTGTCACCTTGCCAGGCTCTCTGAGTTTCCCTACCACACCCTCTAAGTTTCAATCTGAATGGGAAAACAGGCACAGGCGATCCAACTGTATACTTACTCTTTGTCTCCATTGGGAAAGGAGAAAGAAAATTCTCAACTTCTACTTGATGAACACTCACCTTCTACTCATTCTTGTCCTCCAGAGGACAGCAAACCTCATGGCCAATTTATGAATAAAAATGAAATTGTGCACATTCTTTGAGGTCAGGCTCTTCTACTACCTCTAAGGTAAAGACTTGGAGTCTTGGAATTTGCTGATTCCTCAGAAGTTCAGGCTAATTTGCTTTGGTTGTGGATCTAATTATGATCTGCTTTCTGGGGTTACTACTGTGCATGTCTGCCTTTTGTTCTTCTATATTATAAGCTTCTTAAGAGCAAAGAGGCAACACAGCCACATGCTGACTACTCACCAAAGTGTCACCGGTGTCACCTGTCACCTTTAGCACACAAAAGATATTTGATGAATAATGACCATCACCACTATACTCTTCATAAATCTCTAGACCTCTCATTAAAATTGTTGGAACAAGTACAGGAGTTCTATTTTTCCCAACATCTTTGGACCCTTTCTATTAAATTTCCATACAGATCCCTGGGTCTGGGCTACACTCGGCTGGGGGAATCAGATTTTCAACTATTTCTCCCAGGCCATGAACTTGAATGTCATTATATTTACAGGGGTCTGTGGAGGTACCCTGAACATGGCAGTGCAACTGTATATCAGAAACCACTATCATAAATGAGTTGGACAGGATAAGCCAACTTGAAAGAGAAAATAAAATATTATAACCCCAACTTGAAAAGAAAATATGGCGTGTGGTTTATTGCAGTGGGTTATGGGGGAAGAAAGAACCGATTTTAAGTCAAACACAGAAAGGCAGTGGCACTCTTTAAATTCAATACAGTATTCACAAGGTAGACACTGGACTTCAGAAAGCCAAACCTTTAGGCTCCTGCTCTGGTCTATAAAATAGATGTAAAATTGCCTTTGCTACATTATTAGTGCACCATTCTAGAGGCATGGCATGTTTAGGGAGCCAAGTAACCTTGAAGCCAGCATGGTGCTTTCAAGTCAGAGTAAGTTTGTGAGAATCTCACATGGCATTTTAAAGACATTTTACAGTCTGTGGCTTGGGGAAATTTCACTCTGACGAGGTGAGAAGAAAGAAGGACTAGGAGAAGAGCTGCAGCAGAGGAGCCAGCTCTCATTGTCTTTGTGAGAATGTGTTTTGCAGTTAGCAGCAATCTAAGTCTGCCCTTCAACGAGCTTTTCATATTTCTAGATTGGCTTTTCAGAGTCTCTGTCACTCTTTTGAGTTCCCCAGCCTTCAAGTTGTGTAGTAAAGAGTTTGGAAGATGTGCCTTTTGTGCAAAGGGGACTTGGGGATTCTTGACTAAATTACCCATTTCTCCTCCGACGAATCAACGTGATTGCAGAGTATAAGATCAGAGTACAGGACCGAGCACTCTCTGGGAATCAGGAGCCAAGGACCCCCAATGAGATACTGGAAAAGTAATTTCATAAAGCATTTTCAAATTAGCCTGAAATTTCAAAATAGCCTGAAAATTCTGAGAAATCAACAAGTTGAAAGGCTCTGTGTTTTTACTTTGGAGATAGTAGGAGAGTCAGATCTTGAAGAATGTGTATAATTTAATTTTTAAAATGGGCCATAAAGCTTGCTGGCCTCTGGAAGCCCGAGTGTCTACGTCTTGGGTAGAGCAAGTCATTTACATTTGGTTCAGACACAAAGGTATCAAAATGCCTCCCGTGACCACGACTGGAAGTAAAAACACTAGGACTCATATGGAATATGTTGTTCAGGCTTTTTCTAGTCTAGAAGCATTAGGGTGATATATTCAACTGTGTCAGGGTTTGCTGGGACTAAGACAGAATTCAGTGGAGGGGTCTGATGCGCTAAGAGGAGGTAAAAAGTGGATGGCCTCTGAAGACCTGGCCAAGAGGGTGGCGCAAGTGTATGTGCTGGCTTTGCCCAGGCTGCACAGCCTCCTCTTCGTTCTTTCTTGTTGGCTAATGAGTCTTGGAGACTGAATAAGATGTATTTCATGTGGCTCCATTCATATTTGAGGAACCGCCCTACTTTGAGCTACTTTTTGTGTCATTTCTACAAACATTTCAGGTCATTAAATGAGCAGTTTCTGGTGGCAGGAAAGGCACATATTATGTTACATGGGAAATGCAGCCAATTATTTGGTTCCCTCAGGCTGAAGCTGATTGTCTGCTGGTAGTTTACTGGACTGAATCGATGAATGTAACCATCTATCCATCACTCGTTCCCTTACACAGTGTTCATTCAACAAGCGTTCCCAAAGTACCTCCCGTGTGTCACCAGCCATGGACCTCACCATCATTCAATTTTCCTTTTTCTGGGTCCATCTACACACAAAGTTGATCATTAGTTTGGGGCAAGGACAGGGAGGAGAAGTGAGATCAGAGTCACACACAGGGCAAACCTTGGTCATCAGAAAAAAGTGAGTCACACATCTGGGTGCCAGGCCCAAGCCCTATGACAAGCTGAAATTTAAATCGCTAACTAAAAGGAAACGAAATAAAAACAACAGATGTTATTAATAGAGTGAGTTTTGCTAATTTTCTAGGAGTAACACAAAAGGAAATTGACTAATATGAAAACAATTGATATTTATTTGTTTATTTCCAGATCACCAGATTAAAAATTGACCGAAATCCATTTGCTAAAGGATTCAGAGATTCTGGAAGAAACAGGTAAGAACAACAGGACAAGAGACTCACTGGCTTCTTTTCTTTCTGAAGTTATTTTTCCCATATCTCGTTGGTGGCCCTTGGCTCCGGATTCCCAGAGAATGCTTGCATATCTGGAACCACATTAACTCGGGGAAAGAGAAATTGGTGCCTTATCCAAGAATCCCCAACTCCTCTCCCACAAAAGGCACATCTTCCAAATTCTTTCTTACACAACTTAAATTACCGTAACAAATCCTTCATGCTGTTTTACCCCCTACGTTACGCTGTGTGATTCCGTCCACGTAAAGCAAGCCACACGGTCACTTATTGTTATTGGTGGCTTGGTGTATTTTTCTGGTATCTGAAGATGGCTGTATTGGTGGCAGTAGTTTCTCAGGCACTTTACGCTTCTGAAAAATAAAAGATTTCAGAAAATTACTACCTTTATGGGTTGAAATCTGTAAAAACAAATGTAATCATTTTATTACTAGGAAATAGTCCCCCAAGACACGTACACTTTTGACTTCATTAAGGGGGAGTGTTTCTAGAATACCTCCTTTCTTTTTTCCTTTTGTAAAACTAGCTTTTCTATTTTCTGAGATTATAACATAATTACATCATTTCCTCCCATTCCTTTCCATCCTCCAAATCCTTCCATGCACTCTCCCCTTGCTCTCTTTAAAATTCCTTGTCTCTTTTCTTGGTTGTTGTGCTCATGTGTGCACACACGTGAATGTGCATGTGCGTTGTGTGTTATATTCGTAAGTATGCAAGTAAAACCTGCTCAGTCTGTATAAAGTTATGTGTATGGATGTTTTCATGCTGACTGTTTGGTATTGGATAACCAATTGGTGTGCTCCTCTCTGCAGGAGGACTATATCTCCCTGGCTCAGCATTCCTTACTGGCCTATAGTTCTTGATTTAGGGCTATGAGCTTTCTTTCTTCTACATTAGCAAGCCTATTTGTGTTATCCTTGTTCAGGTCATGTTTAGGTACCTATGTTGATGAGACTTCATGTGTGTAACTTCTCTGATATCTCTAGGAGACACAATCTCAAAGCATATTTCCTGTTCTTCTGACTCTTAAAATCTTTCAGTCCCCTTTTCTTTGCTTCCCAACTCTGTATTTTGGTCAGTTGTGGTTTTCTGCAATAGTCTCCATCTGTTACAGCAAAGGGAAGTTTCAGTGATGAAGGGGAACCCCACCTTTCTTTATGACCTGCTCCATCAGTTCCAGGAGTTGCAGATGTTCACAGGATCATTTTGTGCTGTTGTCAAATGCCTTAGAGACTGTACTGCTTTTCTGACTGATAAGGCTTTCTTTTCTCCAAATGACTTCCTACATAAAATGAAAATCTGTTATCTATGGCAAGTTAGGAGACACCTGAGATGGCTGGGGAAACTAGACATATCCACAGTCTCTAAGTAGGCAAATTCATCAGCTACAGACAGTACAGCCTGAGCGAGTGTGGTGCATCTGTCTGGTGTAGCACAGGCATTGCAATGCAATTGACTTTCATCAGGCATCAGACTTCTTTCATAATCGGCAAGGATTGCTTTACATCTGGACAACAGATTGTCAGGAATTATCTTTGGTATTCTCTCTACAGCAGTTTTTGGATAAACCAACAATTTATATTTAGAACTACTCCATGAAATATGTGATGCATTATCTAATCAAGTACTACAGACCAATGTTTCAGCATGAACAGACCCCATGTGAGATGGGATCTAACTTAACAATAAAGGTGTATAGTGGGTGTATGTCGAGATTTGTGTGAGGACATTGTATAATGTGTACACAATGACTAAACAACATAATGACATTCCTAAAGATGTGCCTTCACCAAGCAATGCATCACTATACCATAGACATATGTTACAAACCACCTGTGGTGATCATTTCTTTCACAAAAGGCTTTGTAAAAGCACTTCTTTATTAGACTCTTATTTTATGTTCAACACACATCTAGGTTCCTATAAAATTTGTTTGTCTCAAAATCCATAAGGTCATATCAGTTGAGTAATATAAAATTCAGTCAACCTTTCAGTTTTTAGATGGCAACATTAAGTAACGTGTTCTGGGTAACACATTAATGGTAAAGCACTGTAGAACTCAGTGAGCGAGTGACGACTCCTGGTCAAATGATTTTCTATTCCACAAAGGTCTTCGTCTTCAAAGCCTAACCAACAAAGAACAAACATACCTTCATTCTGTCTCAGATGTTCCCCACCATTAACTCATGTTCCAGGTCACAACAGCGCCTTCCTTTTCGTCATTTCTAAAATCCTTTACTCTGAGCTCCTTGAAGACCTAGTTAGTGGCAAGGTGTTAAAAAGTGACCGGTCACTCATGGCAGGTAGGCCATGTATGGTAAGGGTATTCAAAACCTGTAGCTTGGAGTCCATGGATGGCCTTTCAGGGTTCTGTGGGCTCCTAATACGTAAGTGTGGCCGGATACATGAGCAGCTGCACATTTTTCTTAATAAGCCTGCAGTTTTCTTTATATGTTTGGAGAGATCTTATCTCCCAGGGTAAGAATTTCTTTTCTATACCCAAATATATGTCTCCAGGGACAAACATGTCCATGCTATTTATTCATCTGTTCCTTTGTTTTTGGGGAGTTGTCTCGAGTAGTATTTAGTATTTGTTTACTTTTCTTACAGATGCATAGTGCATGCTCTCCTCTTTCTCCCTTTGTCTTCCACTGGAGACCCTGTAACCTGGAGCATTTGGTCAAATTACTTTCCTAAAGTTGATTTTAATTACTCAGCTAGTGCTTCCTGTTGGTAGGCACCCTACTCTTGGAAGCTACAGTAGAAGGTAAACACCCTTGGAAATTGCCCTCTTAGACTGTTCACACCTATGTTTCGTTGTTTCATTGAAAGCAAGAAAAATATGTCAATTTTTGATAAAAACATTCAATCAGGAGGTCAAGTGGGAGTCAAAACTGTTTCTATAGGGTGACTGGGGTTAGTGTAGATGATAAAATGCTATGATTAGGGGTGTGTGTGGGGGGTTGCAGAAAGCAGATGTAAAGACAAGTATGGGTTTGCTATGTTTGACTATTGAGGAGGCCCTGTGGCTCCAGAGTGAGGCCCTCTGTAACTGTGTCTCAGCAGCATGGGATGGGAGGTGCCTAGGTATGACAAAATAATATGTGTTGATCAACATTGAATTGATGCTCCAGGAACTGAAGCCCATTTCCACCTTGAGACTAGGATGCCGAGTGAAGGATTTGCCACTGACTTGGAAGTTTTGAGGACTTCTTAGCTGGAGTCCCAGAGGGAGGTCCTCCTGGAGGCCAGTGAATGTTGTGCTGTTCAATGAGGATGCTTATTTTTTTGGCCTGCTTGGTGGGTTCCTCTTCTCTGTAAGACTCCTTGAAAGTGGAACTATGGGTAAATCAAGGACAGATGGCCTAGCACAAAATAGTGCAGGGTGCACAGCTCTGAAGTCAGGCACTAGCCCATTTCAATGCTTAATTTATTTCCTATAGTGTGAAAATTTCTTTTTTTTAATGTCATACAAAGCCTGCAAGCCACATTAAAAAAATAATAGAGTCCTGTCATTTGTGAATCAATGGGACTGAAGGACATTAAGTGAAATAAACCATCATGAAAAGCCAAGTGGCGCATTACATATGCAGAACTTAAAATGGTTGATTTTGTAGAACTGAGGAGGAGAACAGTTGCTATTGGAAGTTAGAGGGAGAGAGTCAGGAGGGACAGGAGAAAGCAGGACTGGAAATACAGAAATACACAAAGGAAAAAGTCCTAATATGCCACAGCATTTTAGGATAACCGAAGCTCACAGTTTACCATATATTTTGTAAAGCTGTAGAAGAGTTCAAAACTTCCCAATCCAATGAAATGAAGTGTTTAAGGAGAAGGAAATATTGTCCTGATTTGACTATTACATATTGGGCATATATGCTGAGTTATCATACTGCAGCACATAAACAGCTATATACTATGTTTTGATTAGAAAAATTTACAACCCCACCCCCCAGAGTGCAGGTTACTTTAAGGACAATTAGTAACTGTCTCAGTTAACTGCAAATGAACACTTACCATTTTGGGGGGGGCTCATCCTTCATTTTTCTCTAATTTTCAAACCTGCATCTTAAAAAGGTTTGAGGCATGCAGGAGTTAAGCAGCTTTTCCACCATTCCAGAGCAAACTGCTGATGAACAACCGTGTCTGCCTGACTTCAGAGCTGTGCATCCCAGGCTATCATGCTAGCATCCCATCCTTGACTTGACTCACTTCCAATACTGAGAACAGAATCCTTCCTCTAAAAACATTATCCAACCACCCAGAACTGTTTCAGTTTCAAATAAAGCCACCAGTGCACTCTTAGTCTGTGTTTGTAGACCACTGCTCATAGCTTCACCATCTAATTTATACCCTCTATAAACAAGTATCTCCTATCTGGAGACACAAAACCAAGCTGAACCTTTCTAGCAGGTGAATTGGGGATGCCCTCCCCATGTCTTACAATGAGGCAAGAATGTATGGCTTCTTTCTCCAGCACTTTGGGAAACTACATTATAATAGACTTGCTAAGGCAATTATAAAAGTTTTGAATGTTTCTCCTATTTTGAAAATCCAAAATTACCTTATTATATCATTAGCTGCCTTGTGATTTAATTCTCACTAGCTGGCTGAAGGATCCGATGTAGGCAAGGACTTTTAATGTCATTATGTAGATGGGAAAAATGGATGGGCGAGTATATGGAGAATTATTTGCAAATCTGGGACCTGGTGGCTCTGAGCTAGCATCAGGACCAGCATACCATCTTCTGTCCAGCATCTCATCTGTGGCCTTTCTTATGCTCACACAGTTCTTCTCAACCTCTGTTTTTCCCCATGCATTTTAGACATCAAATGACTCATGCGGAGGAGCATGGCTTGATGAGTTGCATATAAATGTTACTAAAACATACGGATTACATTTCCTTTAAAAACACATGGGCTTAAAAATTAGAGGGGAAAGTGCTTGGCCAATGTTTTTTGGTTTCGCAGAACACAAAACATTTGTGGAATACTTTGGAGTTACAGAGTTTGCCAAACCTCAAACCAAAACACGTTCAAGTTTGTCGATCTCAATCCATCCCAGCAAAGTCCAGAGGCTGGAATAGGGAGGAGAGAAATGATGGGGAGGATGTAACCACCCACTGCACTCTCCACTGATGCCTCTAGAAGTGTCTCTCAGCCTGTGAGGCTCTCACACTGAGTCCCATCAGAGTGTGGCCCAGATGACAGGCTCCTTCTAAAATATACAGAAGAGTAAACAGCAATGGCTAAACACTCTGGCTTCCATTCTTTGCCTTTTTTAAAAAAAGAGATCTCTAGAAAAAAGTGCTCCTGGCTTCTAGAACTGTATTTTTCTTCGACTTCTTATCAGAACCAGTGGCTGATGTAATGGCTGGGTCTGGGAAGAGGACCCCACCCCCAGGACCTGCTTGCACCCTGAGTGCACATCTCAGGTTTTCTGTTGGGTGGTAAACCTAGCAGAGGATGCCTGTAAAGTTGGGAGTCAGCACCTTCCAGGGGAGTCCTGATCCCTTCACTTAGCCCTACACTTGTCCTGTGATCTCCAGCCAATTTTACCAGCCATAAGATTGGTATTTTGGTCTCCACTGTGTTAAATTCTGTGTTATATTGTTCTCTTGATTGAGTCAAGAATCCAGAATTGTACTTTCAAGTTTATTCTCTTAGGTATCCCTTCCCTCTCAGTGCCAGGTGTACAGAATAAAATAGAAATTGTTCATTAGTTACAGAACAGAATTGATGAGTGGGAGATAAATTAAAAAGGGAACTTAAGAAAGCCTCATTCCAACCAGTGGCAAATCAAGGAAACCAGAAGCCATGGGCTAGGTTTGGATGCAGAAGGAGAAGGAAGAATAAAGAGTATGTGACTAGTTAGAAAAACTACGGACAATTCAGATGCATATCTGAGCCCGTTTACTTCTGTTAGACTCTGATTTGACCAAGTTGTTGCATAACCACACACATCCAGGGGCCATATGATCTGCCTCAGAACTCAGGCAGGCCTGTGTTTCCTAGGCCCCCGGAGAAGGACACCCACAAAATTTCAGTGTCTGTAAGTCTTAGACAAGGAGGAGTTCCCAGAGGCAGAGTAAAGGTGTAATAAAGTTTGGTTGAGCAAGGCCACCTAGGAGTAAACTGAGAAATGAAATTATGCCTTGGGGAGTGACTACAGTACCGGGAAGCATGAACCAAAGGCAAGAAAAGGGTCATGAAGCTGAAGAGAAGAGGTACCTCTGCAGAGTCTTGCTATCCAGAAGTAGTCTTGGGAGACACATCTGCTCTCAAGAGCCCTCATTGCTCCGCCAGAGGGAAAGACAGCTCTTCAGATGCTGCCTGTTAGGAGGAGCCAAGGAAATACAGGGAAAGAGAACTCTGTGGGTCTCTGAAGCCCATCTGATGAGAAACCCTCATCTCTCAGAGGTGGCTGCCAAGACTTTATAAAAAGCCCAAGTGTGCTTGGGGAATTCTATGGAATTCCCAGAGACTTTCTCAGAAACAAATACATCCATAAAAAAGAGAGGATTACAGTTAGGATCTGCCTGGGGAATGAAGGGTTCTTCTATTGAAGTTTTCTTGAAAGTACTATGTGGTGACAGACTGGGTTCTCCCCTTAGTACCCTTCATTCCTGCCTTTGACCTTGGATTTGATCTTTACTGCCAAGCCCATTGTATCTACGGCAATGCACGCCTCATGATTTCCTCCATCTATGTCTAGCTTACATGGCATTCCAGAAGCGACTGCTGCTGATCCCATGCCAGGTCCCAGGTAGACTGACACTTCTGCAACCCTTGGAGTTGTGTGGTACTTGAGGAGGTTATGTTCTTCTCCGTGGAGTCCATCATTGGAAGCTTGAGTCAGGGTACCTTAATTCTACACTCAGGAGGAGTTGGAGAGGGGTCATGTGTCATGGAGGCTGATTTACACACGGAAGTAGTTTCTTTAGCAGATTGTCACTCATAGAATCTATAGGAAGACATGAGGTGCAAGAGGAATTCTGGGTCTGTGCCTGCTCTCTGAATGTTCTGAGCTAGCTATGTTTGCTGTGCGTGTAGTTGGTAGAAGTATTTTGTAATTTTGTTCCTATATACATATTTCGGGGCATGCTAGGCATTGCAGCATGAGAGTGGAGAGATCTGAGTGTTGAAAAGGATGTTCAGTGACATCACTACTTCACTGAAGGAATTATTCTTGAATGGTGATAGAGAAACTTCATTCTGCCTTAACTCTGCCTCCGGGAACTCCTCCTTGTCTAAGACTTACAGACACTGAAATTTTGTGGGTGTCCTTCTCTAGGCATCTAGGAAACACAGGCCTGCCTGAGCTCTGAGGCAGATCTTATGGCCCCTTTTCAAGAGTAAAGATTTCCCTCAAACCCACTCTCAGCAGCTGCTGTTCCAAGGCCATGCCTATGGAGTGAAGAATGACTTTCTGGTTTCCAACAGGACCCCTCTCCTGTTACAGGTTCATCATGCTCAGTAGAAAGAGGAGTGTAAAGTGAGGAATTTCCCAGTTAACTGAATGGAGAGACAAAGAGAAGTCAGCTACACATTACCCCCAGCCTGGCTCATTTTTGCTGATGCAAAATGGCTTTCCCTGGAGAATTGGGAGGAAGGAACCAGTGGATGTACTCTAGCTGTCATCTGGTAATAGAGTGCTCTGTCAGAGACAACTAACGTGTCTTACCTGCACCTTTATCTATCTATTGAGCTAAACAGAAGAAATGACTGTTTTCAGGTTTAAAAGACAAAATAGCAGCGACTTCAATTAATTCAATCTTACAGTTATTTCTTGCTAATCAAATTATAAGTCTCAAATAATGGTAATAATTATTTCATACGTTAACTGAGGTCCACGTTGTCCATTTTTGCCTCAGAGTCAAGGTACCCTCCCAGTGCTTCCCTTTACATGGATGGCAATCTGAATTTTGAGCTACTGGCTTCAGAATTTGCAGAGCCAGCCTGTCGCAGGGTCCAGAGAATGATTTCCCTGTCCTCTGCAGGCGCAGCTGGCCAGGCAGCAGAAACCATGCCTCCAACCACTTCTGGCTCCCCGTTGTTCAGGAGTCTCAAGTAGCAAGCTTAGAGCCAATGAGCTGACCACTTGCCTTTTCTCAACTGTCAGTATATCCCAAGTGTCCCCCTCATGCTCAATTGCTGTGTTTTCCTTTGTCCCCTCAAGGGCCTTTGGCTGCAGTTTCCCAGCCAACCTCATCCTGCTCTTTCCTGGCAGTCTTACAGGCCCCTGTAGATTTTTGCATACTTTCTTGTTATCCCTGGCGTGGGTGACTTCTGCCATTCAGCAGGTCTATGGAAGCAATCAGTGTTGGACTTCTCAGGGACTGTTGCATTTGTCGTTCAAGGCAGCTGGCCCTGTCCTAGATGCTGGCATCCTCCTCCTCCTCCTCTATTGGCAGTTGTACCCCTCCTAGTCACCCAGGCCTTAGCTGTTTGTCACGTCCCATGGCGTAGCCTTTTCGCCAGGACTTAATACTTTTCTCTGCCTTATTATTTCTTCCTCCTCTCTTGTCATGAACTGTTTCCACCATTGTCCTCTTGGCCATGTGGATTTGCCAGGGAATGTTGGCAATTGTCTTATTATCTGTGGCTCCTGCTCAAGGATGATGTCATTGAACACAGTGACGTCTTTTTAATGGCTAGTATATCGGAGTCTGAAATATCTGCAAGATAATGAGGCCTACAGGGGCTTGAGGGACACGCTTTTCGTGTTGTGATGAGAAAATGAGAAATGGAATTAGGTACCATGGTGCTCCTTCTACCTTTTATCTAGAGCCAGAGGACGGCCAGAGCTGTGAATTCCAGGAAAGCAGGACTGTATCTGCTAGAACAGGCTGCCACTTGAGCAGAGTGACTGACTTTCTTTTGCTTGAATTGGAGCAATGATCATAATAAGCCTTTCATTTTATTTTCTCACTTGCCTTGAGAAGTTTTGTTTTCAACCAAGCTGTGTTTATTAAGTCACAATGATTATAAGGTAATACAGATTTCTCTATCTTAGAACGACAGAGACTTAAGCATGAAGAAGTTACATACTTTGGTCAAAGGTGCCTTAATTAGAGGCCAGGCAATCTATATTTAGAGTCTATGCTCTTAACTAGAATGTTCATCTGTCCCTTGTGTGACATTCACAATACCAAAGCTAGACTATTCCAGTCAAATGCAAAGGAACTTAATGTTTTAGTTAGCCTGTTTAGTATTGTTAATAAATTTTTATTATGCGGAGACATTGAAAATGCCCAGGAACTGCAATTACAACTTATCCAAACTCTAAGGATAGTGGGAAAGGAACTCCTGGGGACCAC
Source organism: Peromyscus californicus insignis (assembly GCF_007827085.1). NCBI lineage: Eukaryota > Metazoa > Chordata > Mammalia > Rodentia > Cricetidae > Peromyscus > Peromyscus californicus. The sequence continues at coordinate 77,315,828 of NW_026294617.1, forward strand.
CAGGTGATGAGCAATTTTAATTCAATTCCAAACACGTTTTCATTGATTACTCATTCTTCCAAAACCAGTGAAGAAGGCTTATTGACAACAGCTTCTTCATTGGGTAGATATAATTGCTGTACCCCGAGAAGCCAAATTTCACACGATGCGTTTGTCCTTAAGCAAACTGTAGGCTTCTGATTTAAGGTTCTTTAGAGCATCTAAACAGAAAATGTCTTAAATAACTGGAGGTTGGAGCTGATTCCACAAAAGTTTGAAAGAGGCCGGGCGGTGGTGGCGCACGCCTTTAATCCTAGCACTCGGGAGGCAGAGCCAGGCGGATCTCTGTGAGTTCGAGGCCAGCCTGGTCTCCAAAGCGAGTTCCAGGAAAGGCGCAAAGCTACACAGAGAAACCCTGTCTTGAAAAACCAAAAAAAAAAAAAAAAAAAAAAAAAGTTTGAAAGAGAGGGAAGTGTGGAAGGTTTGACCTTTCTTCAAGAGAGCAAGGATAGATTAAGAACTTGGAGATAAGGTAATTAGATCTGGGCTAGGTGTCTACTGTGTACACCCCCACTATACATACAGAGCTTCAGTAACCCTGTGGGTGTTTGTTAAGTGCCCAGAACATACTTTTGCTTCAACACTGCTAAGTCTTTGCATACACTGTTCACTCTGCTGCAAAAGCTACCTCTTGTTCTGAATGGAAGGTTGCCCGAGAGTGTCACTTAATACTTAGGTTAAATAGATGACCTTTTGTGGAACCTTTAGTTTCCCAAGTATAGTGAACATCTCTTGTTCAATGCTTCATAGCACAGTTGCATAGCTCCAGTGTATTGAACAGTTTGTAAAATAGTCCTTTTCATATTGTTCTCTCTCTCTCTTTCTCTTTCTCTCTCTCTCTCTCTCTCTCTCTCTCTCTCTCTCTCTCTCTCTCTCTCTCTCTCTCTCTATTGAACAGGATACTCCTTAAGGGCAATAACTCTGTGTCTGTTTTGCTTTTATATCACCTAAGATTTTTTTAGAGTCCAAATACTCCTTGTGTTTTCAAAATCCCTGCTGCGTTAGGATAATTTTAGTCATGAATTTCCTTCTGTTGAGAGAAAACCAGTGGCTGTATCAACCTACAGCATATGCCCTTCTTGTTTACAATAGTCTCAGCACATGGTATAGGGAGAAGTTAAACTTAAGCAAAAATAATTTAGAGATAAAGAGAAAATAAACAGAAGATGATGAAGAAGCAGTTTTCTATCTCAAGACAAGGATAATGTGAAAACTTTGCATAGTGATACATAAATAGGATCACAGATATTTTAATAATAATAATTATTATTGTCTGGCATTTGCTGAACTTCAAAAGAAGTCTCTCTTTCTTTTTCAAATGCAATTGGGAGGGTATTTCTTTCCAATCTGGTTGCAATTCCAGATCAGTTGATCTTGAGGCATCATCAATTTGTGAAGGAGCTCTTTGGCTAGCTCTGCCTCCTTCCTCTTCTTTGCTTTCAGCATATTTTTTGGCTTGACCAAGTCAAAAGAGAATTGGCTTGGAAACCAGAGAGGAAGTTACAGCCAAAAGACTAAACAAAGAGGGTTTAGATGTGGCCTCTGTTGTCACTGGACTAACAAGAAAAAGTCAGCAAGAGGGAATAATTGCCAATTTGACTGTTTTCTGATTGGAAGCCCCAGAGATGACGCCAGGTCTCTGCTGTGGCACAGCCCACAGAGGCCCACCATGTGGAATGTGTTAACCAGACACTACCCAATGCAGCTTTTCACATTCGTGGAATAATGAATCCATTTTGTTAAGCCTGAAGATAAAAATTCACAAAATTAGGGCAAGATAACAGCAAACAATCAATAGTTACCACAAGATAAACCTTGAGTAGTCATCTCATAGCAGAAGACCTTGATGAATAGTTGACAAACATTCTTATAGAAGACAAAGGATGGAAGTGCCTGAACTCTGATAGGGCACTCAGACTCTATGGAAGGTCAAACATCCTAAGTTTAGGACAAAAGAAGCCAGAGGGGAATGGAAACTTCCTAAGACCTAGGTCAAAACAGGCACAAGACCAGTTAGATAGAAAGTAAAAGGCCCCAATCTCTGGCACTAGAAGACTCTTTCTATCCTCAGATATTTCATTTTTAAACTAAGTTGTTTTTAAAATTTTTAAGCTTAGAAAATAGAATGGGGGCTGGAGAGATGGCTCAGTGGTTAAGAGCATTGGCTGCTCTTCCAGAGGACCCAGGTTCAATTCCCAGCACCCACATGGCAGCTCACAACTGTCTGTAACTCCAGTTCTAGGGGATCTGACACCTTCACACCAATGCACATAAAATAAAGTTAAACAAATTGAAAAAAACAAAAAAAACTTGTTTAAAAAAAGAAAATAGAATGGATACTAGTTAAAATTTATGAAATAGTTCCTCTACTTAATTAATTCAACATGTGTCAATTGAGAAAATTGTCTTGTTAAAATTATGAACTAATGACACTTGTTTACTAATTCAATGCATATAAATTGAGACATACTGTACAGCAAGCATTATGCTAGGCACTCGAGCAAAGAAAAACATTGGTTCTGACTCCTTGAAGTACATATAAGCTAGCTGTAGAAAGAGGTGCGTTATTAAATTGTGCCATGGCCCCATACCAAATTCTGAGATATGTTACTAGTGATTTCTAATACATAGATCTAGTCAGTGAAGCTTGATAGAGTTTGAGACAAATAGAATATAAGGCATATAGCAAATAAACAGGATTAATTTTTCTAAAAATGGAAACATTCAAAATCTAAAAACAGATTAAGTAACATAAATGCATGCAATTTCTACCATTCTGTGTAGGAGAATACATATTAAAGGCTAATTTACATTTTTCCTATACATTAAAAAATCTATAGAAGATGTAGCTTAATAGTAAGGTGTGAGTAATAATGTTATATCCTTTGTCACTAATTTGGGAAAGTTGCTCTACTCCTTTGCCATGAGAATAACCCTTGCTATATGAACTCCTGAATGGCCACAGGTGCGTCTATGAATGGCATGCTGTATTCTTAGGCTAAGGAAGGTCTCCTTGAGGAGGATATGAAAGACAGCAGCTTTGTTGCTGATGTATGAGACTCTTATCACTTCACCAGAGGATGAGATTTATATCAGAAATTTCAGCCAAATGTCAGAAGCAGCTTAATAACAGATCTAACAAAAAACTCAAATTGCCTTCCCAAGGAAATGCATCAACAGAGGCTGGATACTCACTGAAGAAAATACCAGAAGAGATAGGAACACAGCATCATGGATCTCCCCATGTTTTAAATCTATGATTCCATCACTGTTTTGAAGTTAAATTTGATAGTTGACACACAGTCATTATATGATAGTATAAAATTGATGGCTCAAATAAAATAAATCATTCCATGCCATAGTGTTTGGAAATAGTATTATGAAAAAGAAATCAAACCCATTTCTACTTACTAAAAAAATACAGTGTGGCATTATACTGTGGTATTGTTGAAACTTCACAGTTTCCTAGCATTTTATTACGAAATGAGAAGGGATTGTTCTTTGTCCTTGTGCTAGCTTTTGTCCTTATGCTGTACACTTGTCCCTGGAAAAGATGGACTGGAAGGTGGAATAATAAACCCTTGCCATGTGTGGTGAGCCTCCTGTGCCATTAAAGGGAATCCTAGGCTGTTCTGGTGGGCTGCCAACATTCCAGGACAAAGCAGTCAGATCTAAGCTGGGCCTATCTATTTCTTCTATCCACCCAGGCTCAACATGGCTTTATCTGCCTATCCCCTTATTATTCTGAACTCCCTTAATTGCCTGAGCTCTTTCTACCCACAAATAGTTCCATGAACTGTATTCAAGACCAATGTAGACCAAGTAGAGATCTCATCTATTCCTGCTTCTCACAGATTAACAGCTAATAAACACCATGCACTGCTCTCTCCTGCAGACCTCTTCTTAAAATACAGAGTTCGGTTTGCCAACATTAGTGTATTTAAAGCCTCCAAGATCCAGGGAAGCCTTTAGAAAGAGAAATGTACAAGTAAAGCCTATTCAGAAAGCAAATTTTCCAACACAAAGAGACCGTCAATGTATCAGTGGCTCATCTGACAAGAATGCCAGGGGGATTATCAGCACTTAAAGGGAGAAGGTATTTGTTTTCACTTAAAATAAAACCTCCCACTTTATTCTTAGCATATAACAGAGCCGAACAAGTGGACTAGTTAAGTAGAAGGTCAGAGAGCATACCTTTTTCAGTAGGAAAGATCTGCTTGCTGAGAGGCACCTCATGCCCTTTGGGATGACTTCACGATGGAGGGACATATGCCACTGTGATTCCATTCGACTTTCTCCCCACAGTCCCCAAGCCTCCACTTCCTGACACAAAAGAAACAGCTTTAAAATAGTAAACACTCAAAAAAAACTCTACTCACAGCTTTTAACAGAGCTCCAAAACAACATTCTGTTTTAAGGATATTGCATATCATCAACAATATGCTGGAAGTCCTCCGGGTAGTTATTTCAGTACTTCATATAGGGACATAGTTGAATGGTAAAGAGATAGAGTGCATACAGTCCGATTTACAGATCGTCCAGCATGAGTAAACCAGAAGCTGCAAATAAATGTAATTTAAAAATATTAGGTATTTTCTAAAATCTGACAGTTTATGGTTCTTCCCGGCCATTTATTTATTAGGTTGCAAATGAGGATAAACATTTGGTGATATGGAGTGTTCTTTTTGCCTGTTGTACACTTTCTTTTTCCTTTGGGTGGGTGTTTCTCACTATAGTAAAAACTTGAGTGTAGTTGTTTACTCTCCTCCTATTTCTGTTGCCCCACTCTTCTCTGTTGACTTGGGAGACCTTTGAAGTCACATCAGCTTGACAGCTTCATTGAGCCTTCCACACTCTGGATGTGGAGTTGGCTCTGGGGCAGGATGTGTCAGCCATGATGAGGTAATGGTGGTGGCATGAGAAGCAGTCAGTGCTACTCTTTGCTCAACTGTACTCATGATAGCCTTGACCTTAAATACACTTTATTATCATGCCCATTGAGCCTCTTTGGAAGGAAAACCAGAGCTGAATTTCACCGTGGTTAGGGACTTGTTTGTGATTGATCTAAATTAGTTTCCTCTGTTCTTCCTTCAGCAATGTAGCAGCATCTGGACCTTGGACTTTGCCAGACTGGTTTAGCCTAGTGGTGTGCGTCTCAATGCCTGTCGTATGTCAGACAACTCACCTTGCATCTTCAAATGTCAGGGTATGTTTGTGGTTACTTACAAGTTGATTTTCTGGCTGTTCTCCTTCCAGAACTGGACTTGAAGCCATCATGGAGACCTATGCATTCTGGAGACCTCCTGTGCGCACACTAACTTTTGAGGACTTCACCACCATGCAAAAGCAGCAAGGTAAAGCTTCGGGTGAGGCCTCTGCTCTGCAGATGACTGGGGATGGGGGGAGCTGGACTGATCATGGCACAGCTGGCCCTAAGCCAACAGAGGGCTTACATGGACTCTCTGGAAACAAAGAAAACTTATAGCTCCATAAATAACAAAAATCACCACTGGTCCTGCAAATGAGCTGGACCCAGAGACAGCATGTTGTTTGTATTCAGAATTCTTTCCTAAAACCATAGATTTGTGTGATATTTCCTTTCCTTTGCTGTTGATAACATGCCATGATCAAAAGTAACTCAAGGAAGAAAAGAGTTTGCTTTGGCTCATGGTTTCAGGGAGCCAGAGTCCATAATAGCAGAGAAGACATGGCATGTGGGGGAGATCAGCTCTCAACCATACACAGGAAGCAGAGGTAAGGCAGGCAGAGAGGAAAAGGCTCAAAGCCTGCTCCCAGTGATGTGTGTCTCCCACCAAGGCTGTACCACTTGAAAGTTCCACAACCTCTCCAAAGAATGTTATAAACTGGTGATGATCTGTTCAAATACATGAGCCTACAGGAAATATTTCTCATTTAAACCACCACGCATGGCTTCTTCCTCCCTCCCTCCCTCCCTCCCTCCCTCCTTCCTTCCTTCCTTCCCAGTGGTACTAGGAATCTAACCTAGGGTCCTGTGCATGCTAAGCAAATGCTCTGCTGTAAACCATACCTGCTGCCCAATGTTTATTTATCTATGATAATGATCCCAATTGAATCATTGTGACTACTGCTAAGCATTCACGTAGGCCTTACTATTTAAGGAGACCACCATAATATCTTCATTTACTCCTCATGGAGACCTCATCAGTTTTCTTATTCTAGATTTTTAGTGCCAAAAGCTTCAGTTCTCAACTGAATGGAATGAAGTCTCACATGAGAAGGGGCTGCTTAGAGTCCTTCATAACTTTGTTACATGTAAGCTAGCCTTTATCCCCCCCCGTTTGAAATAACAGCCCTGCCACATTGGTGGGTTATGTGGATTTTGTCCCACTTGTTTGTGATTTTTTTCCCTCAAATTCCCAATCTCCCTTCCCTTGTAGCTCAGGTTAGAAAACTTCGGTGAGGTGTACAGAAGGCTCAGAGGATTTCGACTCCTTCTGTCAGTTCAGCCATATTCTGAGGCCCATCCACCTGGGTTCTTAAGTTGAAGTCTCCCAGAGCATAGGATTGTTTATATTTCTTTTTCCAGCCTTCCCCTTCCAAAAAGTGACACTGGGCATAGTTTTCAGATTGAGTTCATTCTGTTTCAGGAAATTCTCATCATCAACAGAAGCCTAATTTTTGAATTTCTAGTTACTTGGGAGGCCATTCCAGGACTCTATAATATCTGATACCACTCCCTTCTCATGGGAGAAGCTAATACTTTGCACACTGATGTCAGTTTGTGACCAACATTGCTGAAATATTTTGAGTTTTAAAGATGGATATAATTGAAACATAGACTCATGTAAGAGTGCCTCCTGGTACAGCTGCTTGCAAGGCTGGGTCAGGAGGATCACACATATAAAGCCTGTCTGGGTTACAGAGCAAGTTAAAGTCCAGCTTGTACAACTTAGCAAGACCCTATCTGTCCCATTTTGCTTTTGTTGCTATGCTAAAACATGAACTAAAAGGAATGTGGGGAGGAAAGGGTATATTGCAGGTTATAGTCCAGCATGGAAGGTAACTCAAGGCAGGAACCTGGAGGCAGGAATTGAAGTAGAGACCATGAACACTACTTACTTCTCACACAGAAGCTCATACTCCGATCTCCTTCTTAAATAACTCAGGACCACCCTTATATAACTCGGGCTGGCACTACCCACATCACTCACTCATCAAGGAAATGCCCTACAAGATGCTCATAGGCCAATCTGATGGAGGCAATTCCTCAGTTGAGGTTCCCTCCTCCCAGGTGACTTGAGTTTGTGTCAAGTTGGCAAAAATTAATCAGCACCCCACACACATGCACAAGTAAAAAGGGGATTAGGGATTTGATTAAGTTGTGGAGCATTTGTATAGGGTGCTTGAGGACTCAGCTTCAATCCCCAACAAACAAACATGACTCAAATTAGGCAGTTTGAATCAAGCATTACTGCTTCTTGTGTTAGCCTTCTTTCAGTTTCTCAGCCTTTTTGGCTGAGTTTTTCTTCTGCATGCTACTGAAGAACATAACAAATTCTTGTAAATATTTACTGAGACCAGGTATTTAAAATCCTAGTAAGCTCTCAGTGTATGGTAAATAGTTGTCATGACTTGATGATCACTGTCCTTGACATCCTTATGTCTTACTTCCTTTGTACAAAAGTGTTTGACATGAAAGTGAATGGTAACTTGTTTCTTTGATGATTAAGTATTTGAAACATGATAATAACTTTTGACAGGGCTCTGTTAGCGTAAGCAAATCAGCATTTCCTTCTCATTCTTCCATGGTTCTACCACATCCTAATAGTCCATTCAGATTCTGAATCCATCCACAGATTAAATAACTGACTTGGTCACGAACAGCATGGCCTAATTGTCCCTAGAAACAACCTCACAGATACCTGAAAAAGTGCACAAATAGGTAGGTTTGAGTCTAATCAATCTGACAGCCAGGATTGACCATCACATGTGAAGAAGGTGACCAAGACAATAGACAGAAAACTAAGGTCTGTTATAGCCAAATATAAGTGGTCCTGTCATTCTCTGATGGATATTTTAAACAAAATGTGTGCCTTGTTTCCCCCGTATATGCAGTAGAGATATCTGTATGATAAAACTGAACTTTCATGAGTGCTGATCCAAGTGATTTGACAGCTGCTGTTCTGAAAGGAATGATCCTGGTTGCACCACAGTTAGTATTTTATCTCCCTCTGTGGAAACATGGAGACCTAGCATTTCAGAAGCCTCCCTTCTGCTCAAGGGCTAGCAAACATCACGGCAGATTTCAACACCAGTGGATGTTTCAATGTTGGTCGGTAATGAAAGCGTTAGAATTATGGAGGGGTCCTGTAGGTGACCGGATTTTCATTTCATTTGATTGGTAGTAGTTAGAAGCTGGCTAGTGGAAGAGTTTATATACTTGACAAATCGTATTAGTTAGATATTGAGGGGTTGAGGAGAAGGCTCATCAGTTAAGAACATGTACTGCTCTTGCAGGGGACCCAAACTTGGTTCCCAGCACCGTGTTATATGACCCACAACTGTCTATAACTCCAGCTTCATGAGATCTGACTCTGCACTCATATGAGTACATACCCTATCCCTACATATACATATAATTAAAGATAAAAATATTTAAAAGATTGAGAAAATAGCTTAATGGACATTAATTTCTGAATTGTGAAGTCATTGCAATGATTCAAAGATGACTAATTTACACAGATCCTTTGAGTGTAGGAATAATGCAGATCCTCTGGCACACAATTATTAAAAAATACTGCATGCATTTACTTTTGGTTATGTGTGTAGGTAGGTAAATGTAAAACAAAACATGGATTTTATGTTTTAAGGTTAGGGTTTTATTCCTAGAATGTCTCAGAGGTATATATATATATATATATATATATATATATATATATATATATTCTGAAAATATGAAAATTCTTCAAATTTAGAATACTTCTGGTCCCAAGAATTTCAGATCAAAGATACTCAACCTGTAATTGATAACACATTGTACTTTTACTCCCTAAAGCAGTGGTTCTCAACCTTCCTAATGCTGCAACCCTTTAATACAGTTCCTCATGTTGTGGTGACCCCCAACCATAAAATTATTTTCATTGTTACTTCATAACTGTAATTTTGCAAGTTACTAACCATAATGTAAATATCTGATATGCAGGATATCTGATACACAACCCCTGTGAACTGGTTATTTGGCCCCCAAAGGAGCTGCGATCCACAGGTTGGGAACCACTGCCCTAAATTTACTTAAGCTTAATATGTTCAAAACTGATGTAAGACCCTCTATTGAGAGAAGGATCCCACACCGATTTGCCATCAAGAATGTTATTCCCTGCCCCATCCTCATAGTCTATGGTTAATGTTCTCAAATCTGTTCACATCTCTAGTCTCCCATGCCACCACCTGGCTCTGATGTATCATCATCTCTCACCTGGCTGATTATGATGTCCTTCATATCATCTATATTCTGCTCTAAGACATTCTGCACATCATGGTTCTGGTCCGTGTTTCAAAACAGACATCTACTCATACCAACTCTATACCCTTTCTTGCTTAAAATTCTTCAGCGGCCACAATTTATTTTTGTCTGCTTAATATAAATCTAGTGACCTCTAAAATAGAGATAGAGAATGAAGATTAGAGAAACTGGTACCTTAGGATAAACTATTTACAAAAGCACCTAGGCTTTACAAAGTACTCAAGGCTGTTCCATACCTCCTTTAGCCTATCCCACCTCCCCTGTTCCCCCCCCCCCCCCCCCCCGAGTCATTGTTTCTGCTTTCATTTTTCTGACATGCTGTGCTCTTTCCTGTCACATGCTGTTTCCCTGCTTCGAAGGCTCATTTTCACTCGCTTGCTTTCTTAGTACTATCCCTGTTTGAAATCTCAGCTCAAGTAGCATTTCCTTGGGGAGTTTTCTCTGCTGTTCACAGAAGGCTAAAGCCTTCTAGGGCAACCCCCTACCTGTTCCATTCTTCGTTTAATATCTTTTACTGATGTTCTTCTCAGTACTTTCCCCATAGGATTGAATTCCTGGGTCCAGGCATAATATCTAATTCACATTTGAAACTCGCATAGGGATAGAATAAATGCACAAACTCTTTTAGGTGATATGTTGGGGAATATTGTTAATGTGTTTGCCAAGGATTCATCAACATTATGTTCAAACTCAAAGGGAAAGGAGACTAGTGAAAAACAGAAATAATAATAACTAATTAGTTGGTGGAGGAAGGATGGTGGAAGAAGTCTAGTTGTCCCCTAGCACTGTAGGGAGACTACAGATGATGTCAATGTACTTTATATTACTAAACACTGAACAGAAGGATTATTAATTTTTTAAAATTTGGTTCTTATTTAAAAATTATGTATTTTAAACATATTTTCCCCTCCCTCAACCCTCCCAGTTTCTGCCTATCTCCTTTCCTACCCAAGTTCATGTTCTTCCTCTCTCTTTTCCTCTAAAAAAAAAAAACCTTCCACAAAGCCCCAAAAGATAAAGTAAAATCAAAAGAAACAAACAAGACAAAAAACACCATGACAAAATGAATGTTTGAGGAAATATATGTGTTAATCATGATTTAAAAATTATAGAACATAGACATGTATCAAAACATAATGTTCGTATTGGTGAACATAAAGAATAGGAAAGTGAAGTGATCCTATTTGTCTGCAGGTGTTTGGCTCAGAAGGAGAAAATGGTCACTACCATCTTGGTAATCTATGAACCCCACTTTATCTTGGGCTTCCCAATGTCACCCTGTCAAGACCTTGCCATTGTTTATTTCTATCTTTTGAAATATAACTTTCTTTACATCTTTTAGCTATTTGGCCATGCATACGCACCCATAATCATATCCACATCATTTTGGACAACTTTGGGAGTCTGTCCTCTCCTTCTATCATTTGAACCCTGGTAATCCAACTTAGGCCAAGGTCATCAGGCTTGGTGGCAAGACCCTACACTTGCTGAACCATCTTGCCCAGTCTTAGACATTTTTTTAAATTTAATTTAATTTTATTTTACAATATAATTGAATTCTACATATCAGCCACGGATTCCCTTGTTCTCCCCCCTCCCGCTCCCCTCCCCTTCCCCCCAGCCCACTCCCCATTCCCATCTCCTCCAGGACATTTTTTTTTAAACAGTGGCTGTTTTTCTATTCTCTACATTGCATTTCTTATTTGGTATAAGTGTGCATACATGAAAAATCATCTTTTTGAAAAACCTCCTGCCTTTGTATCTAGTTATTTAATTTGATCTTATTGAGGAGAACCAGGAAAGAACAGAAACTCCTCTAATTTGCATCACCATTTAAGAGATTGTGTATTTTGAAATGAAGGCAAGTAGCTCATCATACCTTCTTTTTAGCAGGGCCAGGTATCTGTCAGGCACCCAAACAGTTCAAATACCTTGTTACTGCTTGTAGCCAGAAACTTTTCTCTGCCCTGCCCTGGTCTTGCAGTCCCACAGCCACTTTTAAAACAATCACTCAGAGGCTTAATATTAATTACAAACTGTTTGATATATGGCTCAGGCTTCTTGCTAGCTAGCTCTTTCAGCTTAAATTAACCCATTTATATTAATCTATGTTTTGCCATATGGCTGTGGCATTACCTGTGTCCCATTACATCTTGCTCCTCCAGGCAGTGCTCAGTGTCTCTCCTCACTCTGCCTTCCTTCTCCCTGTATCTTTGCTTGGATATTCCACCTGCCTCTATTCTGCCTTGCCATAGGTCATAGCAGCTTCTTTATTAACCAATGGTAGCAACACATATTCACAGCATACAGAAAGACCATCCCACAGCCCTTCCCCTTTTCTGTCTAATCAAAAAGGAAAGTTTTCCTTTTAACATAGTAAAATTACATATAACAAAACAGTTATTAAACAAGAATTACAGTTACAATATTTAGTCTATTTGTATTTGGCAAAATTAAAGAAAATATTCTATCATCTATCCTATCTTACTGAGTCTAAAGTTTTGTATCTAATTTACCTTTATCATAACTAAGGAAAACTATAATTATAATTATTTAGTCTTCAACTCCATCAAAGACCCCAGAAGGATATAATATTACCTGAATAAACAGGAAGTGCATTGTAAGCAACTTCCAAAATTCTAGAAATGACAGAGATATCTGTTGCCTGGATAGTCACCCAAAGTTCCTCTGTAACATTGGGACACCTATCTTCAGCTCACAGGTCTATAGTCTCTGGCATACTTTTCCGTGAAGCAGGAAATTGAAGGACCATTTCACCTATCTTGGCAAAGTTCATCAGTCACTTTTCTATGTGACCTGCAGAATGTCTGGCAGTTTCTTTTGTGAAGCAGGAACCTAAAGGACCATCTCGCCCTTTTTTGGCAGAGTTTGGTGGTCATTTTCTCATGGGTCTTGCATGTCCAGTTCATACAACATACTGTCAAGCAGTCCAAGCAAGAGCAGTTTCTTGCCCAAATGGCTGGACTTGCCACATTGAAAGCAACTCCATAAGGAGTTTCTTTGATGCCCATCATCTTTGAAGTAAATTGGTGCAGCCAGGAGCAGATGTATCTCATTGTCATGAAAAGCCCTATGTTAACAAAATATTTAAATGCCATATTTTATAGGTCTTTGAAGTATTTGAAGACCATCTATCTAAAATGTATCTCTATATGATCCTGAAAACATACTTAACATATCTACAAATTTGATTGTTATAAATGACTAACTACTAACCTATGTTTTTTGATTATCCTAAATAGTCTATAATAGTAGCTTTAAAAATTAGAACTTTACCTTATACTTTAAATGAACTGCATAGGTACAATACCTTAAACAAAAATAGAAACACATACACAATATGTTGTAACAAAAATAACCTTAACTTTGTATCAATATACAAAAATTCTTTAAACAAGAATAGAAACATATATACACAATGTAACAAAATTAACTTTAAATTTGTATCACTATACCAAAATCCATGCCAATGTAAAATATATGAGTTTCATAGTTGTCTTTTTATCCTATATTCTTATATTCCTCGAAATTATAACAAACATCCATAACCCACCAAATAACCAAAGACCACTCACACCCCCAACACTTAGGAATGTGAGAGTAGTTTTCTCTATACTGCTTCCTGCTGTCAGTGGGTGGAGGCATCTCCAGGGGTCCCTAAGAAAAATTTTGAGATATTGACCAAGTCCTAGGAAGACCAGCAGTAACCTTTGTTGATAGATATTACCTGCCAAGGTTCAGGAGGTCTCCCTTGATCAAATCTGATCCACATTAATCTGGAATGAATCCACAGCCTCTTGTTTCCTGTGTAAACAAAAGCAAAACCTCTTCTCCAAAGCAATGCATCTTTTAAGTTCCATTTTACAGATACATTTTGTGACTATTGATTTAAAGTTAAGGCATTCTTAAAATGTCTAGGCTGGTGTATTTCATCAGTCCCTCGTTTAATCCCACATCTCTCAGCAGCTGCTGTTCGTTTGTCAGTGTTTAAAAAAATTCAAAATCAGCACAATACTATACAAGATCCAGACTCCCTGAGAATTTCCATCTCTAGGTTGCTTATTCTTTTTTTATATTACTTTACTTCTCTCTTCCAAGACTTGACTTTATTTTTAAACTATTTACTTCTTTCTACAACTGTCCATACCCTTTTTTATTTCTTTCTTGAGCTTACACACATTGTAACACATAATGGCACTTGTTTAGAGGTTTTCCTGTCTGAACCTCTTTTTACTGTGTATCATTTAGACTTTATTGCCTGCATGAGCAAAAGCTAAATCCACCATGCAGCATGCTGAGAGGCTTGGAGATGCCTCTGTGTACTGCAGCAGGAACCTACCATGCTGTCGGTCAAGCCCACACACCTAGAACCCACCATGTTGTACCTCAAGCCAGCATGCTGCGGTGTCTCTGTACCACAGCCCGCATGAGAGACACAACTAGGAAGCTGCTTTTGAATCCCATTATGTGTTCTAGAACTTTCTCAGGTTTTATGTGGAAATTTTTGCCGAATGTTTGGACACCATATGTAGCCAGACACTTTTCTCTGTCCCATCTGGTCCCAGAGTTCCACACCAATTTTAAAACAATCACTCAGAGGCTTAATATTAATTACAAACTTGTTTGGGATATGGCTCAGGCTTCTTGCTAGCTAGCTCTTTCAGCTTAAATTAACCCATTTATATTAATCTATGTTTTGCCACATGGCTGTGGCATTACCTGTGTCCCATTGCATCTTGCTCCCCCAGGCAGTGCTCAGTGTCTCTCCTCACTCTGCCTTCCTTCTCCCTGTATCTTTGCTTGGATCACCTGTCTGACTCTATTCTGTCTTGCCATAGGCCATAGCAACACATATTCACAGCGTACAGGAAGACCATCCCACAGCAACTGCTGGTCAAGGGCTTCATCCACAGCTTCCATCTGACAAAAGGATTTCTATGCTCTTCTCCAGATTTATCCTAATATTCCCAGACCTTCAGATTCATAGTAAAAAAAAAAAAAAAAAAAAAAAACCTCATAGAATGAGAGATACATATCAATTAGAATTTTATGTAAATAGAAAAACATAGCAAATTAAAAAGCAATTCATTGGCTTGTAAAACAGAAAGGATTCAAGAAGCTTCTTTAGGCAAAGCCTAAGTTAAGGGCTTAAGCAAATTCACTCTGGCCAGAATGTGCCCCATTTCTTTACACTCTGCTTTCCTCCATGGTGACTTTATTCCCAATTGTCCCCTGTGACAGCTTAGAAAATATCCTTGGCCATAGATATTTTTGCTTCGTCTCTAAGGGGAAAGGGCATGTGCCTCTGATCAAGGGCTTTTAGCAAAATCTCACCACATCTCATTGATTCTAATTAGGTCCCCTCAGAATCAATTACTGTAGTGGTGGGAGAAATCTGACACTTTGCTTTCCAGGCCAGGTACATAGGCCTTTCCTGGAGATAAAGTGTGAGAGTGGAAGAAAGCTGGGTTCCCGGAAAGAATGAAAGCAAGCAAGCAAGCAAGCAAGCAAGCAAGCAAGCAAGCAAGCATTGTTCCTTTGAGAGAAGCAGATTAAATGACAATAGCAACAGATGCATGTGACAACCAGCAAGGCTGAAAATGAGCATGGAAAACAAGTGGGGGAGGCTAGGAATGGGGGTGGTATGTCTAGGGAATGGAGCAAAATAGGACCAGGTACAGAGCAGAGTGATTGGATGAGGCTACTTGAACGAAAATAAACTTGGAGCTGAACAGGACTTTACATTTTACGGAAAAGGATGAAGGAGTTTTTCATCTTTCTACGATAGAAACCAGACAATTCCCATTAGGACCATGATGCTCACATTTGCATCATGAGAAAAGTTCTCATTTCAGCTGATGATAATTTCTCAGTTGCCATGCTCATTAAACTTTATGGCCTCTGGGCTTCTTCACTGGGATCAGTTCATGGGCTGCTGATGTTTTACCTCGTACATGTCTGAATACATTGGGAATCAGCACTCTTCAGGGACAGATGCCATCAAGTTATAAGGAGAGAAGAGTCTAGCCGGTAGAACAAGTAATTACATGGAAATTTATTCTTTATTCATCCAGATGGGGTTTTATCTTATTGGTTGTGTGCATGCGTGCGTTCGTGTGTGTGTGTGTGTGTGTGTGTGTGTGTGTGTGTGTGTGTGTGTGTGTGTAGCACAACAAAATAAACTCAAAAGGAAGCTGCATGTGAAAACCCCCATGTTACAATCTGGAAGTGATCAATTTAAAGATGCAAAAGTCAGCAGGTTTGGCATTCAGGATTTTCACGGACACATTTAACTTGTCTTCATGGTACACAAGTGTATTCTAGGTGATTGTCTTCATATGGGCTCACCACTAAATATGCATTCTTGGTTGTTTTGGCTCTTAGCCTTGAATATTGGCATAAGTTAATGTGGGATATGCATTTTAATGTGTGCCTCCTCACTTTGGTCCCTGAGAAAAATAGGACGTAGGGAGCTGGAATGGTGGAGATTAATTCTGGATTACCTAAGAATATGAAGTTATTAATGGCATTACGTTTTAATCCTCGCTCAGAAGTGGGCTAGGATCTCTGAGGACAATGGGGAAGGCACCAGTGTACTTACTTGTATCCAATCAGTTCTGCTTTTCTTGATCTGAGAAGAAATAGAGCCATGGAACAGCTCATTTCCTTCATGGGCTCACGGGGTAAGGAGGAAGGACAGTCCATTCAAAGAGGAACTAGAGTACTTTTGGGAACATAGCTCAGATGGGCCCAGAGCTGTCAATTAGCTATGTCTTCCATCATCCACACATTATTCCACACATCAGCCTGAAATAATATGGCACATACATCTTGTGACATCATGCTCATTAGTGTGTATAGAGGCCAAGATGCCCTGCTCTCTCTGGACAGAAGCCAACACTTGTGAGCCATCTCCATTGGAGTGAACATTCTTCAAGGTTTCTTTTCCCATTCTTTACTCATTCTCCCATGAAAGAACACATTTAATGACTACATGCCAAAATATGGTGACTTTGTAATTTCTCAAAACATTCCCGGAAAGGTAGTTATGAGAAATCCCACTTATATAACTATGGAGCCCAAAGTTTGGAGAGGCTAATTAACCAGGGCCCCATTGTAAGATAGCAGGAACTGGAATCAGGGTCATTCGTGTCTACAGTCCACATTTGTCTATTAAGCAAATTTATATCAAGATGCTTAGAGAACCCATGACCTCGCAGGGACAGAGGAGACGAGGGTGAAGAAGGGGAAACTACAGTGGACGGAGAGGCAAGCTTTACTCTGAGAGGCAGTCCTGATCAGCCCAGCCTGGCTTCCCACATTGCCCTGGCTTTTTTGTGATGAGAGGTCTCTGCTTAGCCAAGTGTTGAAATGCACAGGGAGGGTGGGCTGCCTCCTTAGGCTTATTTAGCACTTGCCTGGCACTCCCAATCTTGTTTAACATTTGACAAGCCATTAGATCATAAGAGAATAAAGACTTCTCAGTATCTCAGTTTGCTTTTCTGAAAAATGAATACCACAGCCCCCTCTCTCTATGTGGACTTTGAGAACTAGTTATTATCTGTATTGAGTACTTTAAGTGCATAACAATGTTTCTTCAAAGTGGTTGGAAGCAATGGGACCCTCTTTTGGACAGGCTTCCTCTCTCCTTCAAACACTAGCTCATATGGAGGCTCCCACCCCCCTGCAGCTCAGCAGGCCACCAAGTCTCATTTCCAGTGAATGTCATTTAAAAGCCGAAGCAAGCTGACTACAAACTTTTTAACATGTGCCTCTCATCTGCTCAGCAGAAACCCCTGTAACTTGTTAATAGTTCCCTTCTTCTTCTTCTCTTTTTTTTTGTAGTGAAACCAATTGAGGCCTTAAATCAGTACCATTCGTTCCATCTTGGGCCATCTGAGAAAACCATTTAGAGTTGTAGAACGTCATCTGCTTCATCATGCACTTCCGGCGGCAGGGCTGAGGCCAGCGCCTGATGGAGCTCACCTACAACAGGATAGGACAGTGTGCAGAACAGGTGGTCTCCTCAGGGGCCACATAAACACCAGGCTAGGGGGAGCAGGACTAGTTTTCAAAGACAGGAGACTATATTCATATCTCGTAAAGCACCAATCTCTTTACAGCTGGAGTCAAGTTTCTCCATTGTGCCACGGCATTTACTGCAGTAAAGTTCATGGCATTTAGGGTGGGAAAGCAGAAAATGCATATAAGATGCCTCAAAGAGGGAAAAAAAATCAATCTCTGAGCTTTCTGTAGGTTATAGAGGCAGAGGAGGCCATCCAGCTACTCAGCAGCAGGAAGCATGAGGTGGTCTACTTCTGCTTCTGGAATCTTCCCCTTCTAGGACTCCCTCATTATATTAAAATGATTCCTTGGAAAGCACTTGGAGTTGACTTTTCACACTTCCTTTAATCCTTAGACACAGCTACAGCATGGAAAGGAGGGAAAGTGGGGCTCACTGGTTCACACCCTTTGTTCCACAGCTGTGGAGAACTCGGAGGTAGACTTCACAGTGTGTGACTGTAAACTTAAGAGAAGCTCCTCCCACTGTGACCAGCTGCTTGCAGCCTTGGACAATGTTAGCCTTATCATAGACTGTTGAACAAAAATCGTTTTAGTTCTTTTATAGGAATTTGTTATGAAAAGAGATTATTTTTTTCTGATATGGCTCTAAAATTAGCAGCTGATTGGGTTGTCTTTAAATTCCAATTGGTTCTAAATGTTCACTGAGGGAAATTCCTTTGGTCATGGAAGAGATGATATTAATTGAGCTATAAAAATTTAGTTCTGAACAAAATACTAAGAAAGCCAAATCTTTGCTTCTGCTACCAATACTCTCACTTTGCTTGTGGATCTAGGCTGAGGCTTTTTGTTCCCTCTACCCACACCTTCCCTTCAGAGAATATTATAGATATTTTCCCAATACATCTGGAATGCTTCTAGTTTTCTTCATTGATTAAAACAAAACAAAACTCATTGCTGTTTTTTTTTTTATCCTGAAAAATCCTTCCCTCCTTATAATGCTTAGTTTCTTGGAGCCTCAACGAGAGTTATCGGTAACCTAAGACATGCTGCCTTGAAGGACTGTGTTTCTCAACAATTAGGAGAAGTACCATAATGGTGCATAGAAGGGAATTCATCAAGAACAATTCTAGAGAGGACAAAGCAGCCAAATAATCTGGAATTCAGTGAAGGTTCAGCTACCCCAAGCACTTATTGCCTTTGAAGTCCATTGAAAGAGGTAGAGAGTGGAATCTTCCTGCCAGAGAAAGATGCGTCTTGCAAAGTCCACCTTTGGCTTTCTTATCTGGAGAATATCTTTAAAAAAGGTTGACGTGGACTGGTTCTTAGTCCATTGGAGCCTCAACCATTATACAGCCTGCCATCTACGTGGCTGGTGATCAACACCTTGCAAGACAGATTCAGGGTCATTTGGAAATAGGATTTTGGAGTTATTCAATAGAAAATGCAACATCTGAACCTGAAATGTACATTCTCAAGCTCTGCCCCGTATACATAGATTCAGGAACCAGATGGAGCCAGCAACTTGTTTTCATAGGCCCTCTAGCTGATTCACATGTGCATCAAAGTTTCAGAATCACTGGTCTACATACTGTGAAGTAGGAACTCATATTGTATCATGAGCTTTCAACTCTGCCTGCACATTAGAAGAGCTTTGAAATAATGCTGACGTGGAATTGTCGTACCCAGAGACTCTCCATTAGTTGGTTTGAGGAGGAATCCTGGCATAGCAGCATTTAAAATTGGCAGGACCTTTCAGCTTCAGAACCACTGTTCTTACTGAATTCCTCATCTCTCATGAAGAAACTGAAAGCTATGGATATAATGGGGGCAAGTAGGGTTAGTGTGCAGAGCTGAAAGCAGAATCCATCAGCAAACATTTGGCTTAGTTTATGGCTAGTTTGGCTTCATATACAACTTTTCTTCCAGTCTCTCAGGTTTGGTGGGCTCCAGTAAAATATCAGTAGATCCCCAGGACTGTGATTTTGTTTCAAGTTAGTCCTGATTCACTTTACCCTATATCTTATAATTATGCTTACCAAGTGTCTTTGATACGATAAGCCAGATCTCCAATTTAATATCGCAGATTCCACCACCCATGTCGTTTTTCTGTGACTTCTCAGGCCTAAGTCCTGACTTTGCACTCTGCTCCATCCCCATGAGATTACTGACCTGCTTTGGTATACTTTTAAAGATTGCAAGATAGGAAACAGTCACTGGCTAAAATCTACACCTTACACATTTGCCCTGAGCATGGGAAGGGCTGAGCTAGTAGTTTCTACTGCTGATCACTGTAAGTCTTATTAGGAAGTAACTTTGATGGTGAGAATAAAAAAACAAAACAAAACAAAACAAAAACAAACAAACAAAAAAGAACACCAGAGGTTTATTTTAAATTTTTAAAGTATGCCTAAAACTATTACAGAAAGAAATGCAAAGACTAGTGGTTGGTGTCATCCTTTGTCCTCTCCTTTGACATGTGCACTCAAACATGTGACATCATCTTCTGATGTAAAAAGAAGCAATTGCTCTGTAAAAATATAGGACTTTTGGCCCAGACAGACTAATCTTAATCAATGGAATTTATGTTTTTATTTTTCAGGAGGCAGTACAGGTACTTCCCCAACCACCTCCAGTACCGGGACACCATCCCCGTCTGCTTCTTCTCATCTCTTATCTCCATCCTGTTCCCCTCCAGCTTTTCATTTGGCCCCCAATACTTTCAACGTGGGCTGTCGGGAAAACCAGTTGTGTAATCTAAACCTCTCTGATTATCCACCATGTGCCCGCAGCAACATGGCTGCCTTACAGAGCTATCCAGGGCTGAGTGACAGTGGCTACAACAGGCTCCAGAGTGGCACAGCTTCAGCCACTCAGCCCTCTGAAACCTTCATGCCTCAAAGGACTCCGTCTCTGATCTCAGGAATACCAACGCCTCCCTCGTTGCCTAGCAACAGCAAGATGGAAGCCTACGGTGGCCAGTTGGGGTCCTTCCCCACTTCCCAGTTTCAGTATGTCATGCAGGCAGGCAATGCGGCCTCCAGCTCCTCATCACCGCACATGTTTGGTGGCAGCCACATGCAGCAGAGCTCCTACAATGCCTTCTCCCTTCACAATCCCTACAATCTGTATGGATACAATTTCCCCACCTCCCCCAGGCTAGCTGCAAGCCCAGAAAAACTGAGCGCATCTCAAAGCACTTTACTCTGCTCTTCTCCTTCCAATGGGGCTTTTGGAGAGAGGCAGTACCTGCCCACAGGGATGGAGCACAGCATGCACATGATCAGCCCTTCAGCTAATAATCAGCAGGCTACCAATACCTGTGATGGCCGACAGTATGGGGCAGTTCCAGGCTCCTCCTCCCAGATGTCAGTACACATGGTTTAAAGAGCAGTCTAAACACCATGGAGGTCATGGCAGTCAAGACTCCAGAATCTCTGTGGGTGGATCTTCCTCTTTGGGAAACCCGTGCGTTGGGAAAATAGGAATTGTGCATTTGTTTTAGTTTTTTTTTTTTTTTTTCTGGATAAGGAAAACAGAGAACAGCAATAGATACCACTGGAGGATCCTTCAAGTGCATCATCCATAACTCAGTGGTCATTCTTCTGCCTTCCAAACTCTTAGTTCTATAAAAGCATTGTGTATGACAGAGTGGCCTTGAAGAGACTGAATAATAATTTTATAATAATGTTGAAGGAGATGCTAGTATGTAGCAGCCAAGAAAAGTTACACATACAGGCACATGCACACACACACAGACACACACACACTTACACGCATATATTCATGCACACACATGCATACACAAAATAACACAGACATTCTATACACTGACTTTGAAATGGGTGAACTCTATGAAGGGAGGCCCAGAGTGGGTGCTTTCACCAAAAATCTGTCTGTATACAACCCTAGATGGATTGGGTCATCATTAGCCATTAGCCTTTCTCCCTTGCAGCTTACCATGTTTCTGGAATGAACCGTGTACCCTAGAACCTCTCCACATCACTGAGGTGGAAAGACATCGGTGGTACAACTGGACTTGGCTTCCTGAGAAAGGTTGCTTTTAAACTTTTGGCTCTCTTCATTCAGTGTGCCATCATTGATGTTCTAATGGTGCCTGTGGAAGGACAGGGTGAGAAAAGCTGGGAGAAAGAAAGAGAACCGAGAGCAGGAGACAGTGGACAGCAAGACTGAGAAGATGTGAACAAACGAGGAGATGTAATTCACCAAGGAGAATTGTTTGGGTTTGTTTAGCCCCTAAAGTTATAGAAAGAATGATGGTGTTATTGGAGAGTAAGCCTCTTTGGGACCCAGCATATAGTCAAGGGTACCAATGAGAAGGGCTAGGACAAGGAATGCCTGATTCCACAGCTCTCAATAATGACCCAGGAGAGAGGTGCACTGTATGGGAGTTCTGTTCTACGGCATTCAGCCTGGCAGGGTGAGGGAAATGGGTGTGGAGAATGAAGAATGGTTTTTATCTCCCAGGTGATACCAAAAACAGTCATGGAAGACAGGCGTGGCCTCAAATGCCAGATGCAAAGCCCTGACCTGGACGATCTTCCCCTGGTCCCATGCAAGAGAAACCCTGACACACCAGAGAGAATTGCAGATGGGTCTTCTGCCCTTTTTCTACCTATCTGTAGCTCTCCTTTTTTTTTTTTTTTAAATCAAATAGTTCATTGCATTCTGAAGTTTGGGGATTGTTTTTTCTTTCCTTTTCCTTTCAAATCCTTTAATGATAAGAAAACAAGTGAAGCTTGCTGCAAGCTAAAATTTTTAAATGATGTGGAAACGCAAATGATGCCAAGTAAGATAATACAGATATTATTAAGATTTTTTTTTGGTTTTGAGGTGTTGTAGATAAATGTATTTATATGCCTAGTGGGGTATTCAATATTATGAATATTAAAAAGGGGGCAATAAAAAGGGTATGTAAAATATGTATGAAGAAAAGGTGTATAAAAGTTTGCCCTTATGCACGGAACTGTTTCTGAGTGCCAAGCACAGAAAGCCGCTAAATAAAATCTTTGCAATTGTTTTCCATGTGTGTGTTCATATAGAAAAATTAAATAACAGCCATATGCATTTGTGTTCTGTCTTACAGTCAGTCAAATGCTTTCACATGTGTTATCTGTGAGTTTTTTGTAGACATCATAAAGTCAATATTGTCCTCATTTTATGGTTAGTAGCTGAACTACTCAAAGGTTGGGTCAATTATCCAGGTTTACACAAGCTGTCAGAGAGGAAACTAAGACCTGGAACTGGATTTTCACATTTAACAGGATGTTCACTTGCATTTTAGCTGCACAAATATGGTCAGCAAACTTTGAGGTTGCTGTGTGCCAGGAACCCTATTTCTTTTATAATGACTCATCCTCCAACAATTCTGTGAGATGGGTGTGATTTTAATAATTATATTTGTAGATTTGAAAGCAGTTTTATAGAAGGTCAAATACTTGGCCAAGTTCCTCAGCTAACAAGTGACAGAACTGGTAGGCTAATCTAAAGTCTGTGCAATTAGCACTATGTCATTATGCCAGAGCATCGTGCCATTTGGAGAATCAGAAACAAAGGTCTACTCTGAGAGCCCGAGGCAAGAATGCCCCTGAGGCTTGATTTTGCTTCATATGTTTGATAATAAATTTATACTTCCTTTGAATGCGTCGCTGAAGCATGGGAGGAGTGGTTTGGATCTGTCGTGCAGAAGTTCAACTTATAAAAACCAATGAAGTGTGAGCGCTGTGCCATTTCCAAGCACTTTCATGTGCTCTATCAGGCCAGCCCCACAATATCCATAAAGGGTGAACGGGGGAGAAAGTCTTCCTTGTAAACGGGAAGTGGAACTATGACTCCTGTGACCTGCCCTGCTTATGCAATTAGAAAACAACAGAGCAGGAGCATAAAAATCTACTCTTACCTCCACACTGCACTGTGTGCTATTGGATAGTCACACTGGTTACCCACGGACTCATTGTACTGGTGGTGTACGTGGGCAGCTTGGGATGCTGCCTATTACATTCATTCACTGGAATTGGAGCTAGGTTTGAGGGAACAAGATCTTAATCATTGCTTTGATTGTATAAAGAACTGAGAAAGTGGTATGTCAGTTAATCCCATTAGCCATCAAATTGTTGCCAAACTAGCTGACACAATGGCCAACTCAAGATCTCCACAAGTTTTAGGCTGGGCATGGCCTGTCTCAAAACACAAAAGACACTCTTATTAGGAGACCTTAAGTTACTTCTCCCCAGAATGGTGGGACAAAACTAACTACATGTGAAGCGTTTGGTTATTTCTTTCTGATTTATTAGTAGACCAAGCACTGTTCATTGGTTTAATGCTCTCTGAAGACCTAGGTAGTAACCATAATATAGCATGCAACAAGCTTGGCATAGACATTTCTATGCTTTTATTTAGAAAGAATAATAATTTAAACAATAATTTCTACTCTAAATTTTAGAGCACTAAATAAATATTTTCATAACTTTGGCTTTTTTAGAATAACCTAAACCGCTTATGGCCATACCGTGGTGCAGGTTTCATCTGCACCTGAGGATGTAATAGAAAGGATAGCATACACTGGATAAAGAATTTTTTAAGAAGGAGCTGGAGAGCTGGCTCAGCAGTCAAGAGCACTTGTTGCTCTTACAGAGGATCCAGGTTTGATTTGAAGCACCCATATGTTAGATCACAACCATCCAGGAACTCTAGTTGAAGGGGATTTGACACCCTCTTCGGACTTCTGTGAGAACCATACATGAATGTGGTGCACATACTTAAACATTGGAAAAACATACATAAAATGAATAAAAATGTAATTTAAAAAATTTGTCAAGAACATATTCTAATGCCAAACTAGTTGGAGAAAGGCCCATGAGACCTCAACTCAGCAAAAAGAGAATACAGGCAAAAAAAGAATTCTGGGAGCAGGGGAGGTGGTCTTCTCCAGGGAAGAGCACACTAATTAGTTGTCCAGCGCCAAATGGTCAACCCTGAAAACATACATACAAACAACAGAGAAGCTGGACAGACTATACTTAGGGATATATATGTATACGTGTACACATATACATGTAATAACACTTAGTGATGGAAGAGACAATGAATTTAAAGGAGGGAAGGGAGGGGCATATGGAAGGATTTGGAGGGAGAAGAGGGAAGGAATAAATGTTATAACTAAATTATATCTCAAAAATAAAAAGAACATATTCTTACAGTTTTTAATAAAATCATAAAACATCATTATATTTTATACCCTAGTTATATACAAAATGGTGTTTCTTAGAAGGATTATTCTTTTATAGGTTGAGATGATTCACTCAGCTATTTTTTCCCAAGGGAAAGCCCATTTTGTTTATTTGTAAGTTCTCAATCCACAGGACAGATCCTAGGCTTTCACTGATGCTCAGTCCATAAACATTTCCGATGCTGAATCTGTCAACCAAATTAGTTTTTTCGGGGATAGTGCAGAATGATTTCATGGCTGAATCACAATAAGGGAAGTTAAATTATTAAAGAGATGTTGTTCTTTCATAAAGTATTCTGTTGCAGATAACTATAAATTTAATGTATATACCAGCTAGCACCATTGTATATAATGGAGTGTAAAAAACAAACATGTGTCATGATTGATTTATTTAGTGTGTATGTGTATGTGCCTGTGTGATTGTAGATGTGGACAGAATATGTGTCTATGGAGACAAGAGGATGGCATCATATGTCTTCCTATCACTTTCTGTCTTATTCCTTTGAGCCAAAGTATCTCCCTGAACCTAGACCTCTTGTTTTTTCGCTGGGCTAGCAGTCAGCAGGGACCACAACTGGCTTGCTGTGTGGATGCTGGAATCTGGCATAGCTCTAGATCTTACCCACTGAGCCATCTCTTCAGTCCCCATGATTTCTCTCTTGAAAGGACTCCCTTTTTAGTCATTCATATGTGGCAAATGCTGTAAAAAAAATGCTGAAAATTCAGAGAAGATGCCCAGGATAAGACAGTCAAGTCAGGATTCTTTCATTAACGAAGTTGGACTTAATTGAACTTAGGAGAATGCTCAGAGTTCTTGTAGGTATAAAGAAATAGTGGCTTTAAGAATGAAATATCAACTTTAAAAGGCAAGAAAATATCTCTTGAACCACAAATGTGGTATTTCAACTAAACATGGGCAATTTAATCAAGGCAGAGATAGTCAGAAACTTTTTACTTTTTCTTCCCCCATTCCCCTCCCCTCCCTTCCCTTCCTCCTCATCCTCCTTTCTTTTTGCAGAGATCAAATGCAGATCCTCATATATTCCAGGCCAGCCATCTACCACCGATGTGTAGCCTCAGCCTCCCAGAAGGCTCCTGGATACTAGAGATCAATATTTTCCTTTCCACGAACAGTTTTCTCATTAGTGAGTATGTTGAGAGCTGACAACCAAGAACACACAGCTGAACTGATGCCAGCGTTTGATTAGTGTCTTAGTTCTAGTTCTAATGATTCCAGAGATGCTCTGTTTCACTGATTTGCCCTCTCTAAGCTTCAGGAGATGGTCTCTTCAAGGAAGCCCACTACAGGTACCTTTCCCCAAACCTCTTTTACTTATGATCAATAATTATTGGAGATTTGGTCTCCACACCCATATCCAGCTCAACTAACTCATCTGGTTGAACTCAGGAAAGGTTTATTCTGTGACTATTCTTCCAAATGCTGCCTTAGGCAGTACAGTGTGGTAGGGAACCACCAGATAGATACCTTCCTGTCTTTAAGGAGCCCAGGACATGAAGTGAGACTGACATTGACCACACTAGTGCCTGATTAAATAGTATAATAGTATCATTTTAGCTTGGGATAGTGACCCTGAGGGAGATAAAGGTTCCAGGATGTTAGGGAGTGACTGAGGCACGAGGATGATGCTCCCGGACATGAAACTTTGCAGAAGGACTCTCTAAGCAGGTGACAGGTAAAGCAGTACGAATGTAGATATCACATACGTGTTTGCTTGTGCTCCTGCTGGGGACAGTGACAGCTTCACTAGATGATGTGCTCAGTTGAGACCAGACACTTTTGTCCCTACACTGCCTTTCTAGTGTTCTCACTTGAAAAAGCCTTCAGGACTTTTCAAGTCTGGATCCATAACCCACATAGCCTCTCTAAAGCGGCATTTTCATGACTGCTTTGGTAGAGAATGAGCATCATCTTTTTTTCTTTGTTCAGATTAGTACAAACATTTATAGGAAGATGGTTTGATATTCAACAATGCTCTCAGAACTATTCTATGTATTCTTCAGATACAGAAAATTTCTACGCTGGAAGATTTCAGTTTGTCTGAGGAGTTAAGACATCATATGAAAGAGTGAACAAGACATGTGTTAAATTGGCGGTAAAGAGCATATATGCTGCCGACTTTCAGGAGGGAACTAATTTTAATTGAGTGTTTATTGCGTGTTCTACCTTATGCACGGCAATATCCTATAATCCTTGTAACTACCCTGTAGGATTTGTACTGCACTCTCTATTTTATAGTTGAGGAAACTGAACCTCACAAAAAAAAAAAAAACCGACAGAACTGGCAAGTGACAAAGACAGGATTCCAACCCAGGCCCAAACCAAGAGTTACAGAAAATAAAGTAAAGAGAGATAGGTCTTTGTGAAAAGTATCTTAAATTTTACTTTGAAAAAAATATGTGAGAATGGTAAACTTGAAGAGAAAAGAGGTTTTTATGGTGGTGGGCAACACAGAGAAGATATATACTTCTGAGATGAGCTCTGGTTGAGGGAGAAGAAGATGTCCATCCTCACAGGTCAAATTTCATCATGCTCTCCTTGCTGCTGTGTGACATTGGATGGCCTTTTCCTATGGGAGGTATCTTGGCTGTGAAACTTGGGAAGTTCAGGATTTCATCTCATGTCTGAGTGGAAACCTCAACCTCAAAAAGACTTGTGGTGTCTGGGAGGTGGTGGAGGAGTCAAGCTCTGTCTCTAACACCTCCACCCATGTCCCTTGCCGGGGCTCCAGGGAGAGTTCAGCCTCCACATTGCCTGAGTCAGGCTCTCCACAGGGCCTCTTGCTCTCTCCAGCCACGTGGGATGGTGAAAGGGGACTTTGCTTCTTCAAGCCAAGAAAACATTCATCATGTTTTCCTTCTGAGCTCATTTTACTACCCACAGCACTCATCTTTTATGGGGGAGCCTAGCGGCATTTCCCACTTGAGATGATTTCTTCTCACAGGGTCGATTTTATTAGACTCACACGCAAGTCCCGCCCACGCACAGGAAACCAAAAGCAGTTGGGTTCTTTTAGCATTATTTTCACCCTGTGAAACCAGAGTGGACATGGGGCTGGCAAAGGGTTGCCATGGCAGCCTTGAATGGTTCTCATTCTAGGGGGAGTTTGGTACTCCATGACAAGGATGAATGGAGTTCTCCCCTCTTTCACACTGTGCATCCTTCCTCAACTGCCTGAAACCAACTGTAATGGATGAACCTTCAAATCTTACCCTATTGGTGCTGATTTCTCATCCTGACACTCCATCATGGGGTACCTGGGTGGAAGACTGATTTTAGAAACCAGACACCTTACACTTTATAGCTCTGCTATCTTCCACACAATGGTAACTCTCCATTTCAGCTAACATATAGAGAATGAGTGAAAGCTTGCACCTGGGCTACGTTTACAAGCCAGATCTAGAACTGGGTGGATAACCTGTTCTCTATTCCAATGGTTGGGACTCTAATGACCACTTCCAACTGAAAGGGAAGGAAGAAATATAGCTTAACCTAGTGTCCAGGAGAAAAGAAACATAACTCTTAGACACTGGGTAGGTTTTAGGAGACCCTCAGTCAATCTCACCTGAGGTTTAGTGTTACAGGGAGGAATCACCTCTCATTCAGTTTCATCCAGAAACAGCCTAATCATGAACTAATCAGGAAATTACTTTTAGTGTAACAGGAATCACCTCTCATTCAATTTCATCCAGAAGCAATCATGAGATTCATGTGAATGTCAACTCTAGGATGTCTGGATCACCCGCTATACAGGGTGTCATTTCGGCAGGTCTTTGGATGACACTTGATATCCCAAAGCAATAGTATGGAAAGATGGCCATGTAGTATACTCTCCATTGCCCAACGATCCAATCTGTTTAGCAGTCACATTCCTAAATGACTTCTGAAATGAGTTGCCGGAATTGGTTTTCTCAAACCCTGTGACAGTGCTCTAGCCTGTGGCCTCAGGTGTCCCTCAGAGAGGAAACACACAGAGTCAGAAACCTATCTGTAAACCAGCACTTCAGATCACCTCAGCAATTAATCCATTGGTCTTCTAGGGGAAAATGCATCATCTTTTCCCTCAGAAGGGTTCCCAGAAGCAGGCAGGTAAAATAATCCACAGTCCATTTCCCAGATCCGTAGACAACTGTCTGAGGAGAGTTTCATTTCTCATCAGTTGTATCCTTTCTTTCTTTCTAATTCTTTCTTTCTTTTGTTCCCTTTCCTACATGCTTGTTTTGTATCTGTGTGACATTGGCTTGCATACATCTTCTCATCGATGCTCCCCAAACCTCACCTGTAAATGGTTCATTCTCCTTAATCATGATGCAAGAAGGGCTTCCTTCACCATTTAGTACTGCAGACGACTAAGGCCCTGGTAAAATAATCATGGGAAAGGACAGAGGCTCTAGAGTTTCTGAAACCACAAGGATTCAATATTCTCCAGGTACTCTTCTCAGGGACATCCTGTATGACTGAGCAGAGCTGTCACATATGAAGTGCCAATTTGAGACTGGCGAAGATGATCTCTGGGGCTCTGTCTACACCTGAGACAGGCTAATGCTTGGAGGTCAGGGAGTATCTTAGTTAATTTTCTATCGCCGAAATAACACCCTATGAGCAAGGCAACTTATAAAAGAATGTGTTAATTTCGGGCTCACGGTTCCTTCCAGAGAGTTAGAGTGTATGACCATCATGGCAGGGAGCATGGCAGTAGGCAGGCAGGCATGAGCTGGAGCAGTAGCTGAGTGCAAAGGTCACTTGTGGGAAGGTGTGAGATCCACAGGGAAAGCCAAATCACAGAAGAGCTAGCTACCTCTGTGAGAACTAACTGAGCATGGTGTGAGCTTTTCATAACTCAAAGCCCACCCCAAGTGACACACCATTTCCAACAAGCCCACCCCTTCTAATCCTTCCCAAACAGTTTCATAAACTGGAAACCAACCATTCAAATGTCTGAGCTACGACAGCCAATCTTACTCAAACCACCACAGGAAGTGTGACTAGAAATTTCAGTTGCAGTGTTGCTATCCCTCATACCAGGCAGTTGGTTTTGGTAAAGCCTATGAAACCCAGCACAGTCACTTGTGTGGGTCTGAGGAAGATGTTCTAGAGCACATAGAGCTACAGAGGTCAATCTAGTGGCTGCTAAGTACTTACTTAATACAAGGTAAAACCACATGCGTTTGTATCAGTTTCCCTTTCCCCAAGAAATGCTATATAAAGTTGTCCTTTGAGGAACAAATTAATCGGCCTTCCTACAGTGACAATTCTATGTGGGAGGATGTCCTATCTAAGTGTCAACACTAGCCATACTTAATATTTCATGACAAGGAATAATGACAACCAAGAGAGTCTCTGAAATAGAACTAATTCACAGGTCTGGAAACAATTTCTACTTTAACACATTCAACTAAACCTTCAACAATGGTTCATCAACATGAACATCTGTTTTACACGGGACTTTATTGCGGAGTGATGGTAATATAGACATAAGTGGGAGCTAGTCCATAAAAGTCTGAAAACCATAATCTAGTGCAGCCACAGGAAACATCCACTACTGTGGTGAGGAATGATGCCACAGAAATAAATGTGGACACGATGGGTGCAAATGGGCCAATTCAGAGTTCACATAAGGCTACCTGGAGATGACACTGAGCAGCTGAAATAAGATTGCTTTATATTGACACAGAATAAACTGAGAGCGATCTGTAGTCATGCTCCAAAGACTTGCAGCAGTCCACTGGTGCACCACGCTGCATGTGTTTCAGAACTGGGGAATTTCACATCTAGTGAAATAGCTCCTAAAGTTTAAGGGAATGACAACAATGGTCTATGGTAAGCAGTCTGAGCAACTAGGCACTATATGATAGGTGCAGGTTTAGCTTGATAAACAGTGCTGTTCAACTCAAGAGACTGCAAGAAGTACCCTCAGCTTTGGGCCTTATTTCCAGAACCATAATTATATCAGGATCCTCAGGAGAAATTGGATCTCGATTGTTTTTATCTTAAGAACAGTTTCATGTATGACCATGTCATCTCCACACAGGGAGCCTGATAATGTGAATGTGTGTGGATACTTAACCTCACTAGAAAAATCCAAGCAGAGTGCAATGGTCACCTGTGGGAAGGTGTGAGATCCACAGGGGAAGCCAAATCGCAGAAGAGCTAGCTACCCCTGTGAGGGCCAAGTCAAGCAAGATTCAATAGGGGCTGTCAGGCATTTCACAGGCCCGCACTTGAGGTTGTTAGTGGGACCCAGAGATCCAAAATTATGAGTTATTTAACTTGGCTTTCAGTATGACTAGCTCTTTTGTGAGTTGGCTGTTCTTGGGGATGTCACACCTTGATTCTATTAGCTTTGCTCTAGAATATTTTTAAGGTGAATTTTATGCTTCCAATGACATAATCTTTTCTGTTTGAACTAATAAGTAAAGAAGACCCAATAGTGGGGGGGTGAGTGCATCAAAGCTGCTATCTTCTGGACAATATTACTGTGAGACAAGTTATACAACAAGTGTGCAGTTTGAACAGGGCCTCCTAACGTAGGCACACTATACCTTTTCTTTCACCACACTAAAATGCTGTTCTGAAGCAGGTGGTGTTAAGAAGGAGATGGGGGCTAGGTCTGGAGATGAAATTCCTGTTATCCCAGCTACTACAGAAGCTGAGGCAGGAGATTCACAGTTCAAAGCCTATCTGGACTACAGAGGGAGGCCAGAACCAGCTTGGGTAACTTAACAGATCATGTCTTCCTCTATTCCTCGAAAGAGGTCTGTGAATGAAGCATGGTTGTAGTGGACTAGCCCAGCATGCTCAAGAGTCTGGGTTAATCCCAAGTACCCCAAAAATTAAACATTAAAAGAAGAAGTTAATTAAAAAATAAAAGAAGTTAGCAGAATAACCCCTAGGCTTACATGAACATCTGTTTTTAAAATCGGTTTATTTACTATTTTAAAAATGCTGCGTATGTATGTGTCTGTACACATCAGTACAGGTGACTTCAGAGGCATCACATCCTCTGGAGATAGATTTACAAGAGGTTGTGAGCTATCCCATGTGGATGCTGGGAGTTGAACTTGGGTCCCCAGGAAGAGTAGTGAATTTTCTTAATCGCTCAGTCATTCCTCCAGCCAAAGATGGACATCTATTATTTGCTTCAGCTCTCCTCAATACCCTCCGCAAGAAACCCAAAGCACAAAGTTTGCAGAATTTTTAAGCCTGAGATTTTCCATTTGCTCCGAAAGAGGCGTGCTGTTTCCACAGGCTGTCCAAGCGCGGGGTGGAGCGCTGCCGAGACAGGAGGCAAGGAAGCCGGCTGAGGACCAGAGTCAGAGAACAGTGAGAACTGACCAGACTCCTGGAAGGCCCGGGGCAACGACTCTCAAGGAGTTTAGTCTTCTCAGTTTTACAGATTAGGAGATGACAGAATGAAATGCACTCTTACTTGATTTCCATCGACTTCTCCCTGGAAGCCGAGGTTTTATTAGCATGTTTTGTTTCAAAAGAAGCTACAGTCTTTGGACAAAATCCAGTGCTTTTTCTTCCACACCAGGGAAAGCAGTACAAAGGGAAAAAGCCGAGAAACTACTTTTAAAAGGTCTGAGTTTGGGTGTTTGGTTTAATCCTTTATCAACAATAATAAGGGGGTTATAATCCGCCTCCCAGATCGTTAAGGATAATGTTCACATGCAACAAAGGCCTCATCTCTTTGAGGTGATACAAGAGGAACTTGATAGGCAGGGCTTGTACTGGTGCTTGTCCATTGTCCATCTCTCTTCTGTCTTTCGTTCCTCTTCATGTCACAGACAACATGACAGCAGGCACTGGTTCAATGGAGGCATGGAGGCTAGGGAGAGGGATCAGCAGGTGAAGAGCTTGCCACACAAGTGTGGAGACCTGATAGCGTCCACTTACAGGGGTTTCATTTCTTTCCACTCATTCTTTATTTAAAAAGAAATACAGCATGCTTATGCTTGTAGCAGGAATCTTAAAGAGTCTTATTAATAAAAACAAACCTGGAGCCAGGTGATGGGTCAACGATGGGAGATCAGAGAAGCAGAACAGGCCACAGCCACCTCACCCCGCCAATTCCTCAGCTGATCCTGTTTCCTCAGACTGGAGTCCTCTCAGTCCTCATCCAGAATGAATCTCAGCTGAACTGCTGCTCAAAAGCCTAAGAGCTTAACCAGCCAAAAGCGTCTAGTTTCTGGTCTTCACGCTTTATATACCTTTCTGCTTTCTGCCATCACTCCCTGGGATTAAAGGCGTGAGTCACCATGCTTGGCTGTATCCTTGAACACACAGAGATCAAGGTAGATCTCTGCCTCTGGAATGCTAGGATTAAAGGCGTGTGCTACCACTGCCTATCCTCTATGTTTAATATTGTGGCTGTTCTGTTTTCTGACCCAGATAAGTTTATTAGTGTGCACAATATTTTGAGGAACACAATACCACCACATATGGTTCTTTTAATTTATTGTTTGTTTTTTGTTCATTTTTTTCCAAGATAGAGTTTCTCTGTGGCCCTAGCTGTTTTAGAACTCTGTAGACCACACTGGCTTCAAATTCAGAGATTCACCAGCCTCTGCCTCCTGAGTGCTGTGATTAAAGGCTTGCTCCACTACCGCCAGGCTACATAGTATTTTATGAATAGCCTTTAAAATTAATCTTATTTATTCCATAGATAACCGCATATTATTTACAATAAAGATATGGCATAATTTTAGGGGAATCTTTTAAGACAGAGTCTTCTTCTACAGCCTAAGCCAAACTCAAAACCACAGCAATTCTCCTCAGGTGTAAGCCACCATGCTTGGATGATCTATCACAATTTTATGTCTTTCTCTGAAGACAAATACATAACTTGTTTTTACTCATTTAATTCAAATTTTATAATATAAAATGATTCGTCCATTTCTATTTTCTGTTTGTGAGCATTTTGCCTGCATGTATGCATGCATTTGCACCACACGTGTGTGCCTGGTGCCTTCAGAGGCCAGAAGAAGATGTCAGACCCCTAAGAACTAGAGTTAGAGATGGCTAACTTTGGGTCAGCATCTGGGTACTGGGAACCAAACATGAGTCCTATGTAAGAGCAGTAAGTGCTCCCAGCCTCTGAGCAATTTCTTCAGCACCATAAAAAATGATTTTTTTTAAAAACAATATCTTGCTATATAAACCAGACATGCTTAGAACTCACTATATAACACAAGATAGCCTTGAGCTCATAATCACCCTGCCTTCGAAGTGCTGGGCTTATAGGCATGTGCTACCTTTCCCAAGCTAAAACTTTTAAATATATATTTTAACTCCTTAGTAGACATTACCTTGGCTTAGCTCTGGCTCTTTATAGATGAAAGCAAAGCCACTGGAAAATTATTTGGATTCTATAGATAGACATGGCTCTTAGCAACTTATCAAGGCTTCTCTAGCCCTCTTGTAATCTTAAAATGACTAGAGCTTACACCACAGCTGCTACCAGCTCCATCTTCCCCAAGGGGTAATCATGTGAACTTCAGCAGACTTGACCATGAGCAGATTAGATGGATACTGCCTCCAATAACCCCCTTTTATCTTCTACAGACACAGGGCAGGGAAGGCTTCTTTCCTTCTCTTACCATACATAGACAATTTTAGCAGAAGCTTTCCTGCCATTTGTTTCATCAAGTTCTTAATCTCAGCACCATTAGTAACTGACACCATAGCTAAGATCACCAGTGAGTGGTTGGAATCTTGGGATGGGCCAGGAATTTGACCCGTAGATTCTAGGGGATCTGACAAGGATAGTCCTGTGGTAAATCAATATCTGTGGCAAAAAGTGGTGACCATAGCACATAGCTGAGTAGACACACAGTTTTCCCAGCCTGGAATTGCTCCATAAATAAGATAAAGTTTCCTGACCTATCTCAGATTATCTGTAGCCATGGTCACCACATGCTCAAGGCACAAGTCTGTCCTATGACTAGAGAGCAGAGCTTCAGGCTTCAGGCTTCCAGTTAGAAGGGGCAAACTGATGGTACAGTGTTAACAGACACATACAATATGATACAGTTGGAAATAATTGGTCAACATTTAAAAATAGAGAGTTTCTTTTTCCCAAAAAGTTTGAATTTCTAGTATCTCTCATATAAGAAGGAGATTTGTCACAGGCACAACTTTGTAAGAAGCTGAGTGGGTCTTCCCTCTTGAGGAAGGTCGTGGGCCTTCCAGTTGGACAGGCTTCATCCGGTCTGTGTCACTGGCATGCGAGTTTGTAACTCCAGGTTTAGATGTGATAACATTGACAGCTCGGAAACTCTGTCTCTGCTTGTTGCTGAGCGGAAGAGGCAACCACAAGCAGAGGGTGCATTTTGTGGCAACCTTCAGAGTTCTCAGCCCTCAAGCATTTCTTCTTCATCTAGCAAACAACAAAAATTCCAATTCCAGTATTTTTCCTAGCAGTGTTGGAATTGCTACCATACCGATTCATAAACTCAGGCCCAGAGAGGCCAAGTAAACCACCCTGGTTTGCGAAAGACTTTAGTGGTAGAGTTAGTATTTGGCTGTAGGTGATCTTTCCCCAGAAGTTGTGTCTGAAATCACATTATCTCACTACATCAGGTTGGAGGGAGGGAAGGGAAGGTGAAATGATATAATTAAATCATAATTTCAAAAAATGAAAGTATTACATCTTAACAATAAATTCAAAGAACAATGCGGATAAAGAAAAATGCGCTTCAGATGAAGTACAGGGTGTGGTCCTGAGCACCCAATAGAACTGAGGCCCACAGCATGACCAGTGGGGTTGTAGGCTAAATAGTGGGGATAGTGGTGAAGTTACAGTGAAGACATAGGCGACCTTGCAGCTGGTGAGAAATGACCAATCTTTTGCTGTAACATCCTGACTCTCTTGGGGAATATTCATGAAGTCTGACAGGCATGGAGGTGGAATTACCACCTCAGCGTTTGACCCATTCCATTTCTTCATCAAGGAGTATCTCAATACTGAAAATTTTAGCACAGACATAATTTAAAACAAAATCAAAATCCAAGAGGGGTGACCTTTTGTGGTAGGTGTGTGCGTGACTCAGTGAGAAGAATCTATATTTTAGGTTTAGGAAGACCCGATTGATACTTGCCTCCACCTGACTATCTCTGTAGCCGTGGCCAGTTTTCTTTTCTGTATCTTATTTCTTTTGGTAGAAATTTGATTAGAATTAAATGTTTTATATCTATTATTAAGTGTTTAGACGTGGCAGGCTTTTAGTTCATAGCTGGGTAGGCTTGGCAAGTTTCATAACAAACTTTCGGGATCTATTATTAAAATTATTGGCAGTCATGGTTGTAGTTGTTGGTAGCTGCAAGTGGGGTGTGTGTTAAATGGTAGGTGCTTCAGATTTCATTCAATTCAAATCTTTTTATTTTGACTTTTAACTATGTGTCTAATGTGTATGCTTGGGTGGGAGTTTGTGTGTGTGGATGCAGATATCCGTAGAGACCGAAATACATTGTCTGACACTCTGGAACTAGAGTTACAGGTCATTCAGTGTGGATGCTAGGGACCAATCTTAGGCCCTTTGTGAGAGAAGTAGGTGCTTTCAACCTCCGATCCATCTCCCCAGACTCTAAATTTTAAAGAAGATGATTCTTTATTTGAGTAAATCTGTAGACGAGATGAGGAAATAATTGGTAGTACTAAGAAACGGTAGATATTGAGAAGTCTCAGAAAAATCAGGGTAGACAGATGTTGTTGTTTCAAAATAAGAATTGGGAGAAAGAATGCAGACTTGTCAAATCCAAGGAATGTTCTGGAATACTTTAATGAACAATATTTAAGAGAGTTTTTAAGAATACAGAAATAATTACCAAAGAGTTGGTGAAGGATTGTTCAGAAAAAGTTGTTCCAAGAAACTACTTGTTTTTTTTTTTTTTTTTTTTTTTTTTTTTTTTTTGTCCAAAACTATTATAGATGTGCAGATGTGGTGCCACATGTCTGTAATCTTAGCTTTTGGGAGCTGAAGGCAGGGTAATTGAAAGTTGGAGATCAGCCTTGGCTAAATAGCAAGGTTGAAGCCAGTCTAGGCAACATACCAAAAATCTATCTTAAAATATTACTAAATTATAATTGAATAGGAGAATTCTGTGACTTGACTAATAACACAATGTGACACTTCAAATAATTTTGTGGACAAGTTAGTGAGACATGATGTTCTATAGTAACCTCCTTCAAATTGAAGCATTCCCTCCTACAGGACTCAGGGAGACTCATAAGTTAATGAAACAAACATACAAGGATCAGGAACTTCAAAAAGTTACAGGATTCACAAGGCCCCTCCCTATGATTAGGAAAACAGTATACAATACTGAGAAATGAAGCTTTCTAATTGCCCAAAAGCTATCTGCAATTTCTACAGTGAACTCCAAAGAAGAAGATTTTGTAAATCATCAGCCATGCTGTGGTAACATTTTTGATGAAGCAGAACCTTGGGTCTCCCATGATCCAAAATCTCTCTCTGACACTCTTATAAGTAACCCAGTAAACTCACTGTTTTTCTAACTCAGATTTGGTTGGGATAAATTTTTTGGTGTTTCATTGGTACTTTTATCTATGGTAAAGAGAGATTTGTTCATATATCCTCAGGAAAGGTCACATAACACACATGGTTGGATTACAGTATAGTTAAAGTTTACAAAATTCAAATACTGGCTATGTGGGTCAATCTATATCACTGAGAGACAATACACTGAAGACCATCGATGACACACCTACAGCCAATATACTGAATGGCCAAGTAGTGAAAGTTTTTCTCTAAAATCCAGAACAAGAGAAGAATGCTCACTTTCACCACTGTTATTGATGTTATCCCTAGTAGTCCTAGCCACAAAAGTTAGGCAAGGAATGAAATAGAAAGAACTTCCAAATTAGAAGGGGAAACATAAAACTGTGTTTGTTTGCAAAGGCAATAATCTTACATACAGGAAACCCCAGCTAACTCCCAAAACCCATTGTAATGAAGTAATTTAATAAAGTAGTAGAATAGAAAACTCGGCAATTTTTCTATATGTAAATAGTGAGCAAGCTACTGAAAAAGAAATCAATGGAACAATCTTTTGTACAATAGTTATAAAAATTAAAATACATAAAAACAACATCAACAAGCGAAGTAGATGATCTTTGCAACAAAAACTAGAAAACTTTGATGAAATAAAGATGATACAAATAAATGGGAAGATATCCTATGTTCATGGATAGAGAGATTTGATATTTATATAGATTAAAAGAAGTCCTGATCCATCAAAATATTCATGTTGTTCTTCACTAAATTAGAAGAAATAATCTCTGAAAATATTTTGAGAACTTCACATGTGAACACTGAATTTACACTACTTCCACCCTTTCCTTTAACCCTTCTGTGTTCTCCTCACACTCCCCACACCCTATTGAGTCCATCTAGCATTGCTTCTATGTACGTGTGCCCAGGCTGACCACTTGGAACTGGACAACCTGTGAAGGA
The DNA here is from genome assembly GCF_007827085.1 of Peromyscus californicus insignis. Classification (NCBI taxonomy): domain Eukaryota; kingdom Metazoa; phylum Chordata; class Mammalia; order Rodentia; family Cricetidae; genus Peromyscus; species Peromyscus californicus. The sequence goes on from NW_026294617.1 coordinate 77,354,161, forward strand.
ATTCATCCTTAGAGGAGACTGGTTCTTCATCTTTCAGCAGCCATTGGTCAACTGTGGCTCTTCATCTATAGGTGAAACTCCATGGAATTTACTCCATCTATTCTGGTGTGTTAACTAGCATTGTTGTTATGCAGGTCTTCCTCATTCAGACAATGTGTTGTTGAGATTTCATGGATGCATTTTTTTTTGCCATGTCTTAGGCACATTATCAAGCAGTAGGTAACCTGTTTCTATGATTATTGCAAACTTTCTGTCTTCTTCCGTGATTTTCCCTAAGCCTTATGTGTAGGAGTTGTATTGTAGATGTATCAAATGGGGTTGGGCACCTAAGAGACCCTTAGTCTCTGCATTTTGATCCATTGTGATCCTCTGCAATAGTCTCCAACTATTACAAAAAGAAGCCTCTTTAATGAGGGGGGAGAGCTACACTTCTCTGTGTGTATAAGGATAAATTACAGGAGAAAATGCAGGCATGAGCTGGAGGCCAGCCCACCTGACACACTGTGCTCCTAAATAAGAAGCATGGTACATGATACTCCTGAGTATTCCGGAAGTCAGAATGCTGAATTCTGGAGTAGTGTGCATAGCCAATAGCTGGCCTGCTGACCAGTCTGCACTCTCCACATCTTCTTTTATGTGCTTCTCCCACATAGAGATCCTGGTGGTATGAGTACTCACTGTCCAATCTGAGGTAATGTGATAACCAATCACACTCCACAGGCTTCCACTATATAAACATTTGTTCATGTGCAATAAAGCAGACACGGCTCCCTGAAACAGTTGCCCGAGTTGTTTATCTCTGCACCATTTACAGACCCACGGGCATTGCTGTCTTGTTGGGTGATGCCCTGGTAATGACAGCAATGAATATTTGGAATACAGTTAGAAATTACATTAGTTTATGAAAATGAAAGTAGGAGGTTCTCCCCTAGAGTCTATGTCCTCTCCAGTCTTAGGTAGTTGGCTAAGTTGATAGTGCTAGGGAGGCACAAATGCTCTCCCACTGAGTGGGCCTTGACTCTAATTAGACAGCTGTTGGTTACTCCCAAGTGTCACTGTCGCACTGTTGGCAACAATGGTGCACATCTGGCCAAGCAAGTCATTGTTGTGGATTGTAGACTTTGCATCTGGGCAGGACTACCAACTGCTTCTACTCTTTAACATAGCATCTTCCCATACTATGAAGCCAGTCTCCAGAGAGGAGGCTTCCAGGTCAGTTCTAGCTCTAGGAATATACAACGGAACTCTATTCAGCTGCAAAGAAAACTAAAATCATGAAGTCTTTAGATAAATGGATGGAACTGCAAAATACTATATCGAGTGTGGTAACCCAGACCCAGAAAGACAACTGCCACATGTTCTCTCTTATTTGTGTATTCTAGCTCCAGATACTTAGATTTATATATATATAAAACCTAAAGTAATAGAAGAAGCCAGCAAAGAGAAAGGGTTAGAGAGCCTGTGGGAGAAGAGGCTTTAGGTAGGGTGATAGTGGAGGACGGTTCTATGAATGGGGTAATAAAAAATGAGGAGGGGACTTTAACTGTGGGGGAATGTGGAAGAACCGGAAGGAAGGAGAAAGGGAGGAAAGAGAGATAATAACACCAAGGATGTCTGAAAAACCCACAGAGAAACATATCCTTTACTGATATTATTTAAAAGTGTGTGTGTGTGTGTGTGTGTGTGTGTGTGTGTGTGTGTGTGTGTGTATGCATGTGCCGTTATACTACATGAGTGATAATGTAACCCCCAACAGTCATGCATTATTTGGCAAAACCAAGTGACAGGCATGAGAAAGTTCTCCTTGAGTTGTTGGTCAGAGGAATCCAAGAGTCTCCTAAAACAAAATGATCTATTTCTATTTCCCTTGGTTGCCTCTCAAAATTTGAAGGTAAGATCCTTTTGTTAAAAACACCATACACTTCAGACACAGAAAAACCAATATTCAAGTTCATATGGAATTACAAATAATTTCAAGTAGCCAACGTGACCTGGAACAAAAAGAACAAAGCTAGTCATATCATGTGCCCTGATTTCAAAATACACTATAAAGTTTTAATAATTGAGACAGCATGGTACTGTCATAAAAACAGATATATAGATCAGCATAACAGAACAGAGAGCCTAGAAACAACATGATATTCATAACCAACTGATAATTTTTCAAAAAGACACCCTGAACACAGAGTGTGGAAAGGACCATTTCTGTAATAAATGATGCTGGGAAAACTTACCTATTCACAGCAAAATGAATCTAGATTCCTGTCTTTTCCAGGTTACAAGTATTCAAATGGGCCAACCACTTTAATATAAGTGTGAAACTGCTAGGAAAGAAACATGGAAGAAATTCTCCAGAACACTGCCTTTGGCATGATTTTCTACATATGAGTCCTAACCTGAGGCAGCAACTAACAGAGTGCAGAGACAACTTTCAGAGTGGGAGGAATTATTTTTGGACTATTCATTGGATCAAGGATTGATATTCAGAATATGCAAAGAACTCAAACAATTTAATGTCAAAAATGAAATAATTCAATTACTTGTGTGTCCTGAAACAGAGTGTTCAGTTCTATGTGGAAATGGCTAGATTAGTTCAGATTAGCATGGTGGACTCCAGTCAGACTATGTGGTAGCAGTAGTGCTGGGGGACTGTTAGTGGCATTGGTCACTGATAGACGTCTTTATGCTTGGCAATGTGCTTTACATATCAACCTAATATATACAGCCATGTTAGGAATGGCTACGGCAACTTCCAAATCTCAGTGATGTAATATAATATATGACCATTGCCTATTTTACACATGCTGTAGATCACAGGACTGATGGAGGTGAAGGGGACAGCCATACAAAAACTAGGTTTTTATTTTGTGGTTCTTCCCTCTGGGTCCTTGGAGCTGTTTCTATTGAGCAGGCTGACGGAGAAAGAGAGGGAGGATCCCACACAAGAAACCTTTGGGAAAAGGAGAATAAATCTGAGAGAGGTATGTGTCACACCTTCTCACATCTCATGACCTACAGCTCTGTCATGTGGCTTTTTCCAAAGGACAAGAGTCTGGATCCACTCCCGTCGTGTGGCCAAGACGATGGATGAAGCAAGTGTGCTGAAAGAACTCACAATCTCAATCATTTCTTTTAATACCTAATGCGAGCCTACAAGTTAGTTAACACAGCTCACCCCTATTTGAAGGGAAAACAGTTTCAGTTTGGCACAGTCCAAATCTTTATGTTACACTTAAAAACTTCAAAAAGAGGGGGTCTTTATAAATGTCATGAGGTTCTCTATATATGAAATGGAAGCTTTATAGAGAATCTTCAATGGAATTATGTATGCTCTCATAAACATATGATGGATACATGGTACAATAATACCTTTGACCTTGTTGAAGAGTTGACTTTTAAACTTGGTGTGAAGAAGTGATTTTCTGGAAGTTGGAGCTAATGCAGAGAGCTCTTTGTCTAATTTTTTTTTTCTTTTATTGTTGAGGGGATGCAAACTGGGTAGAAGCTCTGGTTCTCTGATGAGAGGTAAAAAAGGCATTGTGCCTTTAAAACCTTCTGTCATTGGCATTCATTTTTTCACTTGGCATCCTGCATGGAAATAGGCTTTGACAAATTTACCATGCAAACATAATAAAATGTCTAAACAGGGCAGGGTGTGTAAGTGTGAATTTGTGGAGGTGGTGGTAGAGAGGAGGTAGAATATAAAAAATCTGGCCTGGACTGGCTGTTAAGAATGAACATAACAATGTGTTAAAAGAAGAAAATTCGCTTTATTCCATTGTTTTCAACCAGATTAATCTTACTTCCTTTTCAGGTCTACTTCTAATGAGTAAACCTGCATTTTTTTTTTTGCAAATAAATCTATGCTTGTAAATGGTGTAAACGGCTTTTGTTTTTCATTCAAGTGGGATAGTATAAATTATCTCATATTATTATTATTATTATTATTAGCTATTATTATACTAATTGGTTTAATTCATCTCCCTTAGTTAAATGTTAAAAATGAAAGTCAGATTTTAGGTCTCCTCCTAAGAATTAAAACCCTGAAATAGGGAAATTTGGGTTACTGAGAAATAGGTATTACAAATAATTTTTGTTTCCAAAATGTACACTACACTCTTATTTGGTTGATAACAACAAAGTGAATTTACTTAAAAATTTTCTTCTTTGGAGTAATTCCTCATAGGATCAGGTATCTCTTTCTCTGCACGTGTCTGCTTACCCTTGATTAATAAACTTTGTGGTTACTTGTGACCTCTTTCTCTATTCCATAAATGCTGACAGAGATGATGTGACCTGAGCTCTAGAGACACCGAAAAAACTTAGGAAGAAGTGTTGGGAGCAGGGAAAGGGCCTCCACATGGCAGAACAATTCCCTGCCTAACATTTCCTGTGACTTGTTCGAGGAGTTTGCTGGTGTTCTGGGAACCCAGGTTTCCTGGAGGCAGGCAGAGGGCACAGGGTACAGTTTCAGTTCTGCCTTTCTTAAAACTATGAAAATATGGGCAAGTGGTTCAAACTTTCAGTTTAAGTTTCCACCTTTAAAAAAAGGGGGCAATAAGATTAGCTAGCTCATCTCCACCCATTTCCCAATAAATGCATCAGCATCGCAACTTATGTGGAAATTCTTTGGGAGTAAAAAGTGTCCTTCTTCCTCAGTCCCTCCTTTATCATTTCATTTCCCCTGTTTCCTTTAAAATTATTTCATGGACCATGATAAGCAATGGAGACTTAATTTTTTCAGAGTTGGACTACCCTTAATGTCTCACAACTGGAGGTTATGGAGGGGTGTTCTGAACCCTGGAGCTGAGCAATCCATTCTCAACAATTTTTTTCACATCCTTAGAGAGACAGGTAAAAGGCCATTCAAAGGCATACTCTCTGTGTCCCAGACCAGGTAGAATTGCCAATTTCAGCGAACACCCTTCTGCTGTTGAACAAAGCAATCACTCAAGAGAAATTTTCTTTACATTAAAGGATGACACTGGGCTAAATGAATTCCTTACAAGTAAGAGCAGATGGAGGGCATCTGTTTTGTTTGTTTGTTTGTTTGTTTATTTGTCACCAACTCAATGTGAAGTCGGATGTGGTGGCCATGAAAATGTATACTATAGACCAGCAAATTCACGCAGAATAGAGCCAGCAGTTAGGTACCAACCCTTAAAAAGCACAGTCTCTGCTGGAAGTTTATACCTCCAATGAGCTGCTCCAGTTAATAAGGATCCTGTCGAGAAACTAAGGCTAGACCATTCTGGGAGATGTGGGGCTCCTCTTAGAGATGACCCTGGCTGGCTCATGGACTCCCCAGGGGCCCTTCCCAATCTTCCTTAGATGGCACAATACACAATACACAATAGTTTCTCCTTCTGTCAGGGTCGGACTTCCTGGGTTGATGACTCTCATTTTACTAATATAGACATTTCCTCTAATAAATCATTGCATATTCAATCCAAGCTTGACTTTTGATTTTCACTTGACCCAGAATAAAACACTGGGAAGACTTTCTGAACATTTTGGCTTCAATTTTTATACTCTATACACTGGAAAACAGAAAGATGATCTAGAAGAAAAGGAGGGAACAGAGGTGTATTCACACCTGCCCTGGCATGAGAAGTCAAAGAAATTATGTAATTAGTCTAAGGTTACATAACACCTGCTGAACCTGGATTGGAAGCAGGTCTTTCCTAACTTTGAGGTTTTGTCTTTTCTCTCTCTCTCTTCCCATTTCTGAATGCTTTATCACGAAGATCAAAACGAGAAAATAAATGTTAAATCCCACTGAAAATGAAAGAACACTCTTCCAAAGCCAGAGATTATGGTAGTTGGGTTGCAGAAAGGACCATGATGTAATATCAAGACCAGTGGACAATGAAAATGTAGGGACCTTTGCTCAAATTTATCAAAAATTTAAGATGATAGTAGCAGAGGATTAAACCAAATGTGAGGTCACCTAAGTGTATGACTCATGGACCCAGTCTTGGTAACATCAGAATTGTTGGTACAAGGGCAATCAAATTGATCTTGGAAGATTTTTTTCTGGGAGAATAAATAATTTAAAAAAAAAAGTATCCAGGTAATAATACAGAAAAGAAATTCTTGTATCTGTGAGACTCAGTGCCACAGAAGCTAGCTCTGGCTTTGCAGATGTTTTCATATGTGTTATTTAAAAAGTGACTTTTGAGTCAGCAGTGAGGGGTGGGACGTGCCTACACCAGTTTCTTACCAGCTCCTGTGTTTATGGCAACATCTGGGTTTTCTGCTCAGAGTGTTAGCTATTGGAAACACACCACCCCACTGCTTTCCCTGACAAGCTATATCAAGTGATAGTTGTCAAATTTCAGGCAGCTTGCTCTCAGCGCTTCTGTCTTTAAGCTTGGAGAAACACTGATTTCGGCCCAGCAGAAACCCACAAGCTGACACCCATTTGGTTAATCAGGTGACACCATGATTCTTTGCAGGCTTCTGCTGCAAGTTAGACTCATAAAGTCTGCTTGGATGAGGTATGGTCAAGGCACATTAAGCTGAGCTAGTGACCAGTATGATTCCTCCTGGGGGTGGGGCTACTGAGGGCTGGATCAAATGTCCATTTGATGGAAAATCCTTTGTGAGTCTCAAGTAAGGCCGGGTGAGGTACATATATACTCTACTGCCCCCCGGGTGCAGCTACTTTCCAGGAGCATACGGATCCTCTTAGACAGGGCAGGGAAATTCATCAGCACTGTTCTCATTCCTGCTTAGGTTTGACCCTCCACTTTGAGCCTTTGACATGGGGACTAAGAGACGCTCTATCATTTCATGGCATGAAAGCTGGTGACAACCTGGAGGAAAATGGTCATGAATCTTGAAGTTATTAAGTAGTAAGGCCTCAGTTGTCTATGCGTATGCCTTCGGGCATTCTAGCACCGTTCCCATCTCCCACCACTTCCTCATTTGGTCTTAGTTCTAAATGGTGCTGTAATGTTTTACACTTTTCAGTTTTGTGGCAATCGTTTAACCATCCCGAGGGTCCTCATCCACCTTATTTCTGTGATGAACTTGCTATCTGAACTATTTCTGCTTCTTTTATTTTTGAACTTCCGGACATGTATATATTGTATGTTGAGCCAATGAACTTCTCTCTCTCTTTTAAATGTTTCTAAGAAACATCAGTAGTTAACTGATTTGCTCAAGCCTCCAAGTCTCTGATGAAGGGCTGAAACCTGCCCTTAGGTTAATCATTAGGGAGAATGGAGACAGGAGAGTATACAGAAGACTGGAGTTCCCTTAAGTCTATCCTGACTTAAAACACCCCATCTCAGTTTTAGAACACATCAGACAATATATACAGCCATATCAGCTGCTTCTTAAAAATGCTCATTTTTGAAATTTAAAATTATATTTATCTAATGGTGTGTATGTGTATGTGTATATGAATATGGGAATGCCACAGGGCACACGTGGAAGTAAGTGGAGGTCGGAGGACAACTTACAGGAGTTGGCTCTCTCCTTCCATTATGTGGGTTCTGGGGTTTGAACTTGACTTGTCAGGTTTGATAGCAAGTTCCTTTACCTGCTGACCCATTTTCTGTTTTTTTTTTTTTTTTTTTTTATGAGAAAAATCTGGTTGTGACCAACACAGGTAATTCAGGAAGGGTTCTAGGTGGAGGGATGATCATACACACCTTGGTGAGTGAGCTCTGAAATCTGGGATTGGAGAAAAGCGGTCCTCAGAGTCTTACACTGCAGGGAAGCATTTGTGAACTGCTTTCTGAGAATCTGTACTTATATACTTATTAAAAGACATCATCCCCGAAAACACACATGCAGGTAGCATTATATGGAATGGACAGGTTATATTTAGGAATATATATGTATATACATATACTTTTTTGCATATAATAACAATTAGTTTTTTTTAAAAGGAGGAAATGAATTTGAAGAAGAGTAGGAAGACTTACTTGGGAGGGTTTAGAAGGAGTAAAAGAAAGGGAGAAATGTGGAAGGCAGGTGGATCTCTGTGAGTTCGAGGCCCGTCTGACCCACAGAGTGAATTCTAGGACAGCTAGGGCTACGGAGTGAGTCCTTATCTAACAAAACAAAACAAAACAAAATTATAGTCTCAAAAAAATTAAAGAAAAGCAAAACAAACCAAAACAACAAAAAGACCCCCAGGGACCATGGCTTATCTTGGGACTATGAAGTATTAAGTGAAATTAAGCCAACACCTTCGTGGACAGACTTCCCAGGGTCCTTTATTTGCCAAAATTTTGTTCTGATTTTCTAAAACAAAATGTGATACATTTTAAACATATTACCCAAGAAGGCATCCTGCTTTGGGTATGTTTGGGTCCTACCATTCGAAGGAACTCACTAGAGAAGTAGAGGAGTAGAAATGGTGTAAAGGTAGTGGAAATGGTGTAGAGGTAGTGGAAATGTTGTCTTTTTAGGTTGCTATCCAGGCATAACTGAATGAAAAGGGGTACCATTTATAGCATCCTAAAGAAGGTAAAGAATAATTGCTTCAGATGACATGGGGCACCTGCTCATTCCACTTAGAAGACACAACCTTGTTTCTTCTGGGACAGCTTAGGCAGGAGACTCTTGAAGCACCAGGGCCTTTAGGAAGACAGACACTGATGACATTTTCTGTGACACAGGAGACACCACTATCAAGTTTGCATCTGGCAGCTGACGTATTTAGTGCACAGTGATGGAGGCTAAAAATCCAGATAACACCAGTTCTGGTAATTGCTGGTGTTGGTGGGCAGGACTGGAGACCCCACGAGAGGGAGGAAGCTGCAAAACAGGAAGCCACAGAGGCTGGGGTCCACGGTAACTTTTGAGGGCAGGCCTGCAATTAACTTAAGTACTTTACTTTAGGGGTTGGAGCGATGGCTCAGCAGTGTGAGCACTGGCTGCTTTGCAGAGGACTGAGTTCAATTCCCAGCACCCACATGGCAGCTCACAACTGTCTATAACTCCAGTTCCAGGGAATCCAACACCCTCACACAGACATACATACAGGCAAAACACCAATGCACATTAAAAGATAAATGAAGCATTAAAAAAACCTTCACCTTGGGTTCTACCTCTTAAAGCTTTCACCATCATCATCACACTGAAAATCAAGCTTCTGACGCATTCAGTGGTGACAAGGGCATTTTAAAACATCCTAAGTGTGGCGTCACTCAGTTCCACAAATCTCTGAAGTATGATCTTCTGCTTTTCCAGACTCTCAATCTAGGATCTCAACAGAAGGATCCAGCTGAAGGCCATTGGAACCAAACTCCATTGCATCTGTTAATTCATTATTTAGATACAACTGTGTTTGGTAAAAGCTTTTAAGTATAGGGTGACTAACATGAGTAGGATTTTTCTACACTTACAAATAGTTCTTTGGCTAAATGAGGAGCTTAGACTGTAAACAACCACGGAGGCCCCCGAGTTGTGCAGGAGGCATTTTCCGCAAATCTCCATGTGTCTGGGCAAGAAGCTGTGTGATCCCAGACCCTCCAGCGTTCAGCCATTCTTCTGTTTCTCTCAAAATGATAGCGGAAAGGCCGGACTGCAGAGTCCTGAGACAGTGACTCCCATTACAGAGAGAGGGCCAGGCTGCAGCATCCTTTCACAGTGACGGGTATTTGTATCCTTAAAAGCACTTTCATAATTACCCTATGTAAATTCTAAAGCTATCTTCTGAGTTTGAAAGTTCAAGGGTTTTGTTTCTACTGCAAAGGCATGGAAGTTCTGAGGTTCAGAGCACTTTATCATTTCTTCTGATAGCTGCTGTGATGTTATTGGTAGAGTCATAGCTTGATCAAAACTCTCTTCATTTTCATTCCACTCTGCATTTTATTTCAGCAGGCTCCTCACCAGGCAGCAACATTTCGGAGGTTCAAAGTATGTGCGGCACATATGGGAGGAAGCGTGGTGGACGTGCCTCACCACTGGAAGCCGAGATCGTGTGTTGTCTCCAAGAAGGAGGCCTCTCTTCTTTTTCCTTAGAAGGACTATTTGGCCATTATATTGGGCTCAATAGTGTCTCCAAATTCATGTCCTTTCTGGAACCTCAAGAGTGTAACTTCGGACTTAGGGTTTTTGCTAAGTTGGTTAGGATGATGTCACACTAGAGCATCATGCTCTAAACCAATATGACCGCTCCATTATGAAAAGAGATGAGATGGTGTTAGAGAGATGGCACAGCAGCTAAGAGTATTTGCTGCTCGAGTTTGGTCCCAAGAACCCACATCCGGCAGCTCACAACCACCTGTAACTCAAGATCCAGGGGATCCAATGCCTCTGTCTTCCCAGGGCACTTACACATATTCACATGCATATACCCCACCTCCTAAACACACACACACACACACACACACACACACACACACACACACACACACACACACTTAATTAAAAATAAAATAAATCTTTTTTTTTCTCAAAGAGACACAGACACACAGCGAATGCTGTGTGAGTAGACAGAGACTAAAGTAATGTATCTACAAGTCACAAAGCTCCATGGTCTGCCAACAAGCAGCAAAATCTGGGAACACTGCATGGAACACACTCTTCCCCAGGGGCTTTTGGAAGCAACCGACCTTCCAGACACCTTAATATGGACTTTAGGTTTATGAAACTTGAGAAAACAAATAAATCCCTATTGCTTTAAGCCAGCTGGTCTTTAGTACAGCAACCCCACCCCAACTGATGTAGACATACTTTGCAACAGCACTCTCTAATAGAAATACAATGTGCTTTTGAATATTTTAGCAGCTATGTTACACAGGATATCAATTGAAGTAATATACTTAATTTTACCCACATGAAATGTCGTCATTTTAACATGTAACCCATGTAAACATAGTAATACTGTGTTTTATAGTAATTTTTGTGTCTATTCTTTGAATCCAATGTGTATTTTAATTGTGAAGTACCTCTTGAATCTCTTAGTCATTCTGGGTCCTTAAATGTCTGCCACACAGGACTAGGGGCTTCCATACTAGATAATGTCACACTGGAGTTCCTTGTTGCTATGTCTTATTGGCATACCTTCATGACTTCAGTGAGGTCAGAAGAAAGAGCAAGAAGGAAGGTCTTTTCCCCCTCTATAACTGTATTTTGTTGTTCTCTCTAAATGCCTATTGATTTGTGATGAACACAATGCCCACAAATGCTCATTCCTTCTCTACCAAGAACCTCCCCTGCTCCCCACCCCTGAGATAGGTAAGATAGGTAAGAATGGGGAAGAACTCCTTTTCAGACTGGCTTGGCCAACTCTTTCTTTAGCTTTCTTCCAGGGACAAGGGATTGTCAGTCTTATGCTCATTAGCTGAACTCGAATGTCCATCTCCTGAAGCATGTGCATAGGCACACACTCCTCTTTCCCTGCTTCAGGGAGTGAGGCAGCTAACACAGGTCTGGATCTGACACTGACAGATTCTCATGTTGTTTCCAAAGAGATGCCCAAGACCAAATGTTACAAAGACAAACCATATGGGAACAACAGCACTTGGGGCCATTAATAGGAATTTTTGAACGACTGTGATTGATGGTGCCGCCCTTACAAGTCCAAGATCAATGAAAAGGCATCCTGATCTTTTGAACTCTCTTGTTTTATCTTGGATCCCTTTCCTGTACCATGAGACCCTTTTCTGTGGTGCCTGAAGGCATCTGGGCCCCTCCATTGGATTTGCTATCTATGCCCTTGCTGGCCATTCTGTCAGTGGGATGGTGGAGGGCAAGGGCCTTGGAAACCAGAATTCTCTTCATGAGGCTCAATGCCCGATCAGACTTTTCAAAATGAGAATTCTATAATCTGTCAAGAAAAGGCTGGTGTCTAAATTAACCTCAATTTCCTTGATAAGGACTAGTGGAAAATAGTATTAAGGCGAACATTGTGTTCCTGAGTTTGCTTCTGTATTCTCATTTACCTGGTACAAGAAGATGTCCCTTCCTTCTTCCTTGACGTTACACCAAGGTTTTGAAGGCAAGCTTGATAGAGAATTTGCCTTTCTTTGAAGTCCTGAGTTTCTCTCCTTGTCTAAAAGTGGGCCTTGAGGGTGCTGAAAGGTTTACTTCAGTAGTAAGAAGCTTCCTTGGCAGAGGATGGTGAGAGCAAGCTCATGGGCACATGCACCTTCAGAAGCAGTGGTGCATCTTGCATCTTGTGGCAGTGGTGCTTAGGGCACATGCAGGGGAAGCAGTACCCAGGTGAGGGTACCCAGATTGTCAACCTTACTTGAGGATACACAGCTGTAGAAAGTACAGGACCTGGCAGAGCTGGGTGCTTGGCAGAACAGTCTGAGCCCTTCTGAGTTCTGCCTTGGAAAATTGCCAAATTTGGTTTCCCTTTTCGGCTTTTAAGCTGTGAGTGTGTGTGTGTGTGTGTGTGTGTGTGTGTGTGTGTGTGTGTGTGTGTGTGTGTGTAATTACTACACTGAGTATTTTGTGGGCAACTTAATCCCTTTATTTCTGAGTCTTTCACATTTATCAAAATTTTTTGTAAGCATCAGGGTAGCCAACCAGCCTTTAGGACCATTTACCTGAGACTTCTAAACCTATTTACCCTTAAGCAGGATGTAACTATTTTGCCAACAAGGTTTCTGAGCTGTGCTCTGAGCTCTCTTGCAGGGTATCCTGCCAACTCCACAGGCTCCACACCTAGCAAAGCGTCTCTGTATTCTGGACTAAAAATTGCCAGGGTTCTCCCCAGTTCTGTGACTTGATGGATAGAATGGATGCAGGCATTTTTTTTTGTCTTTTTCTCTCAGTGGTCTTTGTATCTCTGGAGTTGCTGTGGTCCTTGCATCTCTGGTATTGACTAGATTGACACCACCACTTGCTAAAAGCACCAGAGGGTGCAACAGTTTTTAAACATCCCCTCCAAATCAGGTTTCTCCAAATAAGCAAACCCCCAGGGACAAGGGTATCCCTCACTTGGAGGGTAGCTGCTTTTCTGATTTCTCTCTGGCTATGATGTCAGGAACTGCCTCTCACTACTCAGAATCTACGGTGTTTGCTGTACAAGGTAAGTACTCAGCAAATGGTTATTGGCTCCCTGCTGGCTGAGGGGCCAGGATGGAAAATAAGAGCCACAGGATTTTTCTTTAACTAGAATGAATTAAACTTTTTTGTAACATTCTCAAGAGATCCCTGTCTGCATATATAATAAAGCATGTCTCAGTTCCTTGAGACAAGTTTACTTCTATTACGCCCAGAGAAAAAACTTAGTGCTTCAAGCTAAGTGTAGCATGCTTGCCAGAGTCTCAGGTGGTTTAATTTTGATGATGGGGGTGGTGGATGGACTTGGAATGCATAACTGCTTTTCCTGTGCAAAGTGCCAACCTGTTTGTATTGGTTCACAGCCACCAATCTTAAGGCTTTATCACCGTAGTTCTGATTAGGCTGGCCAGAATTTGAGATTTTGAGATATAAATGCTTCTGATTGGAGAGAGTGAAAGCCCTGAGCTAAACATAATCAGATAGAAGTTACAGGCAAATGTAGCAAGCAGGCACTTGGGCCCTAGAGGACAAGTTTGATGAGAATGGTGAAGGCTTATTCAACACTTACTGGCTGCCAGACACTGTTCTCAATGTCTATACTGGTTTATTTAATCTCTGCAACAATCCCATGAAGTAAAGATGATTATTTTTCCCCATTGCCAATGAGGAAAGCAGAGTGGTATGACTTGCCTAAGGTCATACATCAGCGCCTGAGCTTGAACCACAGTGTACAGCTCTGGCCCTGTGTCCTTAACCTCTGCATGGTAGCTACTGCTCCCAAGCTGTGCAAAATGGCGAAGGATAGTTTGGACCCTTGGTCCTGGGCACTTAGGATGCTGATGAGAGCAAAAATATTAATGAGTTCTTCATCTAAGCCACATGACAATTATCAGGAATATTTCAGATAAGGAGTACAAAAACATTTGTAATAAATCCAGAGGCCTATGACACATATGTTTACCTGAAGAAATGCCTCACTCAGAGTTTTGGCTCAGTATCTCCTGCATAGGTGACTCCTGAAGAATGATTCTCCCCGGTCTACTACATCTTTATTATCTTTATTTTATTTGTATGTGTGTTTGTATGTGTGTATGGGCACACACATATCATGGCATACATGTGGAAGTCAGAAGACAACCTGAGGAGGTAAGTTCTCCTTTTCAACCATGTGAGGTCCCAGGGATCAAACTCAGATTAGCAGACACAGTGGCAAACTCTTTACGAGCTGACCTACTGACCCCTGCATTGTTTACTTACCCGGTACTTTACCACACACTAACTCTTGAAGGCCAGCATTATAACTGATGTAATAATAGCTATATGAATAAGCTTGCTGGGTAAGGCAGGGAGCCCAAAGGGCAGTTCTGAGAAGTTCTTGCTGGAGGCCAGGGATACCAGAAGGGAGCTCTGATTCCTGTTTTGTTACTCCCCTAAATGATTATCTCTGCCCAGAGACTATATGGTAGTAACTGAGAGGAGGTACCTGGGTATATGATGGGGTCAACTGAACCAATGTTCTTATCCCTCACATTTTCCATCCAGTTTCTGCCATGTGTCCTTTAAAAAGCTCCCAGACGAAGAGCTCGATGCTACCCTGTTTAATGAGATCCTTCCTGCTACACAGGAGTCTTATGCTCATGTTCCCTGCTCCCCCAAGTTTCCTCCTGTGAATGTATAAGCTTCTCTCTAAAACAAAACCGCCTAAAGATTTCCTTTCATGAAGATCATTTCAAGGTCCATCTTTCTAGAATTCTTTAATTTTATAGCAAACATGAAAATATGGCCATCTCTGGATTTTTAAATTAGTAATCTTTAAAGTTAGAATGCAAAGTTGTGGGTTTCATTATGGCATTTTAACAGTTATTCTGACTAGAGAGGGACAAGATTTTTAAACTATATCCTAAATAGCAGCAAACTTAATATTTGAATAGATACATTATTCACCTTTTCCAATTGCTGGAAATTATTATAGCTTAAAAGGTATGTATCTTAGTGAAGGACCCTGAGATACATGTGACTAGACATGTCTTATTCAGTGTTGACTCCTGGTTAATAGAATAAAGACTACTTGTAAGACAAGCTCAAAGACCTGTCTAATCAATGAATTTGATGCAGGCCACTGCCTTGCCTTCTCTTGTCAAAGTAGACATAGGAGCCCAGGTCATCAATGGTATCATACAGCCGTGGACTTTGTGAGCATATGCCCATAGATGTAATAGTGTCAAGAATGCTGAAGGGGTAATCAACCATTTTCTGATTGGATTTAAGATCCACATCATAGAAGGAAATATGTTTAACACTTCTCAATCTGGCCACGAACCTATGGTTGTGGAACTCATAGACCCCGGAGGTGAATGTACTATTCTTTTTTTTTTTTTCTAAATGGACACAGAATGAAGCTACCTTCTAAATTCGTATCTCTATATCAATAGATTAGTGTAGTTCTTAGAAGAACTTAGAAGAAGTTTCTTTGTACAGTGGATGGTAGTTAATGCAGACCTCACAACTGTCAAAGTATAGAGAATGAGTAACTGTGGAATGCTCAGTCACAAATGGAACATCCATATTCCCTTCCTACAAGGTTTAGGTACCATTGTAGAAGACAGAGTGGAAAGATTTATTTAGAAGTCAGAAGCTGGAGAGGACTAGAGTGAAACAACATCTTCTAGGCATGCCAGGACAACTACACTCATGAACTAACAGTAGTTGTGGTTGTCTGCGTAAGATCTGCACAAAGTCAAGCCAGTCAACATTTTTTTTTTTGATTGATTTTCGTTAGGAGTCATTTTATTGCTACTTAAAAAAAAAGTAGTATTTGGTTTTACTCTAGGTCCCTGCGCTATCTAAATCATTGATTAGACCGGTCTTCGAGCTTGTCTTACAAGTAGTCTTTATTCTATTAGCCAGGAGTCAACACTGAATAAGACATGTCTGGTCACATGTATCTCAGGGTCCTTCACTAAGACACATACATTTTAAGCTATAATAATTTCCAGCAATTTGAAAAGGTGAATAATGTATCTATTCAAATATTAAGTTTGCTGCTTTTGATAACCCAAGCAGTGTTGGGTATGGGTTCCATCTCACAGAGTGGGCCTTATGTCATATCAGATATTGGTTGGTTATTCCCACAAGCTTTGTGGTACCAGCGTGTCTTGCAAGGCACGAGACACCATTGTAGATCAAAGAATTTGTGGCTGGCTTGGTGTTTACATTTCTCTTTTGGTAGTATCCAGAGTACCTTCCTGAGCCAAAGGCACTAGAACACAACAGTGAAGGCTCTATTTAGGCACTAGCTTTGACAGTTTACATTTCAGAATGGAGTGTGAAATGATTCATGAACTCCTACTCCTAACTGAGGTGCTATGGACAGTTGATAGTTTCCAGGAGAAGGAGTCAGTTTTCTTTAAGGTTGTGGCTTCTAGTAGCTTAACCATTCTCCAGTGTATGGTCATAATCCTATGAGTATATGAACTCAATGAGGGATTTTATATATATAACGTGTATATGGACATAAATTTATGAGTGTGGGGGGGGATTTGAGGGTTGACCTGAGGGGTGTTTTGGGGAGGATATGAGAATGAATATGATCAAAATACATTGTATGCATGTGTGAAATTCTCAAAGAAATAATAAAAAAGATTATATAAGCAGCCATCTGAGACTTGTGTTCCAAGTGGCACCCCTGGAGTCTCTCCCCACCCCTACTCAAGTCTGAGGAGCCATGCTTCCTCCTGTAGAGCTTACATTCCTGTGCACTCAAGTTCCTATCCAAAAGCCAGGGACCAAGTGTTTAGTGACAGGGTATGACAGGGCAAAACCCAGGATTTGATTTCTCTGTACACACGTACGCTTAATATGAATATATCCATATTTGCAGCACACACAGTTACAAAAGGCTGGTGTTTAACTAAATCAGTTATAATTTTTCCTGTAATTTTCAGTGAAGCCCCTTTTACAAAAACAAGGAACCTCCAAAAACCTAGATATTTTACCTAAGAAAGGAAAACACTACTAAATAGTCAGTCTGAATTAGAATTTATACATGGGAATTCTTGAGGCACTGTATCAGTGTTACCCAAACAGAACGTGAACTAAACTCATGTTTCATTCATTAAATTCAGCTATCATGTACATGCAAAACTACGGTCAATGAAAGGTAACTAGACAAAGTTTTGTGAATTAGTCTTAGCAACCAAGAGTGGAGTATGTAAAAATGATTGTATTCTGAATGTTAAAGATTCTGCTTTTGACAATAATAATTTAACCAGTTTATCTTTCAAATAGATTTAGATTTAAATTTAAATTCCTTAAATTCATTTTTCTTAATCCTGCCTGTCCCTAGTCCATGCATGTAGATGTCCTTGCCACTCAGATCAGGCTGTTAGAATTGT
Organism: Peromyscus californicus insignis; assembly: GCF_007827085.1. Taxonomy (NCBI): domain Eukaryota; kingdom Metazoa; phylum Chordata; class Mammalia; order Rodentia; family Cricetidae; genus Peromyscus; species Peromyscus californicus. The sequence goes on from NW_026294617.1 coordinate 77,371,536, forward strand.
CATCATAACCTTATAGCTTTCTGGTCATTGGATCCCTGCTTTGAAGTATTTAACTGACATTTCCAAAGAGTGTTTGCTGTAGCCTCCTGGCTAGGTTCTGTCCAATATATTGGGGATGACATAGACCCCTGAGGCTTGGACTATGATGGTACTGTTCCCAGGAAGTAAGTGGACCAAAAAAAGTCTGAAATTCTGTGATGGTGACCTTGCCTCTAATCCCGATCTTACAGGTGGTGGTGGTGCACGACTTTAATCCCAGCACTCAGGAGGCAGATGCAGGTGGATCTCTGTGAGTTCAAGGGCAGCCTGGTCTACACAGAGCAAATTCCAGGATGGCCAGGACTGTTACATAGAGAATTCCTGTCTCAAATCAAATCAATCCAAACCAAACCAAACCAACCAACCAACCAACCAATCAAACAAACAACAAAAAAGGACCTCCTGCAATTAAAACTTTTATAAGGAGCAACTCTGTCTCAAAAAACCAACAAACCAAATCAAACAAACAAACAAACAAACAAACAAACCAACATCAACAACAAAAAACAGGACCTCCCGGATAATGACGTCACAAATGCATCCCAGGACATTCTAGAGCCTTCTTCATTCTCAGCACTGACTTTGGCTCTCAGGCCACCCTGCAGTAATTGGCGTCCATGCAAACACATGATATGAATTTCTTACCATGAAGTACCTGTCATAGATTTTTAAAGCTGTTTAGATTGTGAAATGCAGTTTCCAAGCACATGGCACTTATTACGGTTCATCATCTCAAGTGCTTGCTTTCCTAAGACTACATAAACTTTTTGAGTTATTTTTATGCAAGCCCAGTCCTTAGTATGGGGCATCTGTGTCATACTCTGCTCTCTGATTCCACCAGCTCTAATAAGATTTTCTCTAATATTATCTCTGGGTCTATACATGAACCTCTAATATATAAGATGTGGATAATTTTAAAGTTTAAACATTATCTCTACTCCTCTAAACCTTTTCTCTATAGCCTTATTTTTAAGACAGTCTCTCACTATACAGCCCTGACTGGTCTGGAGCTTGCTATGTAGAACAGACTGGCCTTGAACTCATAGACATCCACCTCTGTCTCCTGAGTGCAGAGACTAAAGTGTGCCACCACTCTGAGATCTTTAAGTTTTCTTGAACTTAAAAACAATTATACATATAAGATATAAGTTGCCGGTGGTGGCGCATGCCTTTAATCCCAGCACTCAGGAGGCAGAGGCAGGCGGATCTGTGTGAGTTTGAGGCCAGCCTGGTCTACAAAGTGAGTTCCAGGAAAGGCTCAAAGCTACACAAAGAAACTCTGTCTCGAAAAACAAACAAACAAACAAAAAGATATAAGTTAAAGTTTGCTGTATCAACTCACCTTATACTTCTAATAAGAAATTATAGTGTATATTTTGTTTTTAAGTCCTTCTATGTAAGTGACTTGGAGTTGTGACTTTTATGACTCAACATGGAATCTAGGTGAGTCCTTTAATGCAGGAACCTTTGGATACCAATCAACTCCCTATGGCAGTCATGGCTATTTCAGTAGCAGTCAATCATTATCAGCAATACTCCATCACCGTCTTTTATCATTTGACACGCACCTGCCACGTGTTTTATCTATACCAAAGCATTTATCTAAACTATTCTTGTTTAAAAGCTGAGAGACATGAGGCCTAGAGATATTGACTTTTCCAAGGCAGCATTAGCTGGTAAAAGCTGTACCTTGATTTAACCTAATGTGTATGACTCCCAGAATCCATGTGCGAATCCCTCATACCCTGAAGCCAACACACGACCATGAATTTGCACATCTCTTCCTAACTCAACCTTCAGTGAAGTCATTTCGTTACTTAGAATGCACAGATTGTACAAATTAGAATGTGTGTCACTTTGGGGAACCTGGTTTCCACCCTCCCTGGGTTGGACTTTGATCAATGGCTTCTCTGTAGGGGAAATGCACAGACTAAAGCCATGGGAGTGATGAAAGGAAATGGTTTTCAGAAACTTTTCTGAAATATAATAGTTTTGTGCCTGAATGAGCTATAAAAAACCCCCACAGGCTGAGAGCCCACTGACAAGCACTCAAAACCACTCTCAGTCCCCTCAAAGGCACTTTTAGTGGAGGCTGTATCAATGCCTGCAGATTCCTAACAAGACCACATTTCATTTCCTGGTACCTTAGCATCTCTTCCAAATCTCCCTCACACTCTTGGGTGGAAAGGGGATTCTGTGAATCTATTAATCCAGATCTTAAGGGGCCGATTATACAGGTCATGGATAATCCAAACCCTGTTTCTCCCTCCTCCTCCTCATTACCTTCTGGCCCTTTACTGCTCATTAGCACCTTGTCCAGGGACCTAGCTTAGAAAAGAGTGGATGGATGTGGAAGTCTCATCAGCCCCTCTGGCTTCAGGCCAAGAACTCTTGTGTGGATTTTGCTGGGAGGAGAAACCTAGAAACAAGACAAGTGGACCCCTGGCACATGGGGACTTCATTCAGCTCTGTTACTTGCTGTTAGTCTCACTCGCTCCCAACACACCCCACATGATCTGATGCCACAAATCATGAATCGTTAGTTGCATTAATGCCTCTCCTGCTCCACAGTTGTTTTATTCACTTTTATACATTCCACTGGTGGCCAATTTAGTCAACACTATTTGTGTGTCTTCCCAAGTACTTCCCAGGATCAGAGTGAAGAGAAAAGTTGAGCATTTCTTGCAGGATTGGTCCTGGGCGAAGTTGTGCTTTTGATAAGTTACTAGGTTTGAGGGATCTTTCCTTACAAATGGGATTGCAGCTAATATTGTTAGATTTTCTAATTAAAGATTTTTTTCTTTCTCTTTTTACTTTTTGGTTTAGGGTCTCAGCAGGTTACTTAGGCTAGTCTCTAACTCAGGTATTTAAATGATTCTCCTGCTTAAGTTACCCCAGTACCTGGGCTCATATATTTATGCTGACATGCCAGGATTGACATTTAGAAAAGGGTTAGTCCACAGCATAGGAACTATGGAAGGTGGTGGAACCTTTCAGAAATCCACTTGTGGGATAAGTGTTTAGGACGCTGGAGTGTTCCCAGGAAGAGGTTTGTTAGACTTCAGTCTCCTTGAATGTTCCTTCCTCCCTCCTTCCCTATGCAGTGAGTGATTTTGTTCTATTACATATTCCTCCCATGGTGCACTGTTTCATTATTTCCCCAAAGCAATTAGGCCAACCAGGCTTGGACTCCTGAGCTATGAGAGGAAACATAAAGCTTCTCTCTTTCAGTAGGATGTCTCAACTCCTTATTACAATAAAGGAAGAGTAATTAAAAAATGATATTAAAAATGGAACCAAGAGAACTTGTAAGCCTTTTCAGCCACTTAGGACATAGGGAAAAATTCAATCAAGAAACCAAGTAACCAAGTAACCAACCAACCAATCAACCAACCAACCAACCAAACAAACAAACAAACAAACAAACAATAAAGAAAACCAACCCCATAGACATCTGTGAAGAATTAGTTCTCATTTAAACCTACTGCTACCTTGATCTTGAATGTCTAAGGCCATCATCCAACATAAGAATAACAAATTTCTTTGTTCTTAACCAACTGTCCATTGTATTTTACTATAGCAGCATAAAACATATAAGGCAACACTTGGTTATACCCATTCAAATGTCAATCTCATCTAGAAAGACTCTCACAGATGTACCGAGAAATAATGTGTAATCAAATAATTGAGTTTCTAGAGGCTCAATCATGTTAAGTCATGAAATTCATTATCATAGTAGTTTATTTTTTGGGAGAAGCATGAAGCTGAATTTTATAGTATTGCAATGGCTGCTGTATGGGGAATACCCATAGGGATTTAGAAGAGGCCAAGAGATTCTAGATGGGAGAAGGTTATGAAGACAGGTGGGCAGATTCAAGATACTCTTTGGAGGCAAATTTTATGAGACTTGTCTGATAGGTTGCATGTATGTCTATGTGAGACTGGAGGTCATTGTGATCCCCAGGTGTCTGCATAGATGGTGGCTCTGTTTCTGAAATGAGGAGAGTTGGGTAAAATTAAGTTAAGTAGGATGGATTAAGAGTTATATTCTAAGCATGTTTATCTTGAGTTACTGCTGCTGTGAGCTCCTGTCATCAAGTCCTCAAGTGTGTTAGGAGCATCTCTGTCTGACAGAAAAGGAACAGCTATGAGTGAGAACCAAAGTGTTTGAACTCAGGTGTACACACACTATGCATTATGCACTGGATTCCAATGACTCTGTTTTCACTGAGTACTCACAACAATGATTATGTAAGAAATCAAGGAAGTTTCTTTATAAGGCAGTTTTGCTGGTTTTTCTTTTTTTTTTTTTTTTCGAGACAGGGTTTCTCTGTGTAGCTTTGCATCTTTCCTGGAACTCACTTGGTAGCCCAGGTTGGCCTCGAACTCACAGAGATCCGCCTGGCTCTGCCTCCCGAGTGCTGGGATTAAAGGCGTGCGCCACCACCGCCCGGCATCTGTTTTTGTGAGTTAGTATAGTTGTGTTGCTTTCTGCTTCCTTTCTCACATTTTTAAGTATATGAAATCATTATGGTGATTCTGGTCTCTCTCAATCAGTCTCTTTAACATTAGTGAGGATGATGCCCCTGTACTGAGCACACACGCAGCATGCCCACTTTTAAGAGCAGGAATGAATTTATTTATTTAATCCTCATAGCACCTCTTGGATGTTACTTTTATGAGTTTCATTTTATATGGAAAAACTGAGAACAAGAATTCATTTTCCTTAGAACAGAAAGACAGAATAAGTATTATATTGTAGATTGTGGACATCTGCTAGAAGCTAAAAGAACACAGTCAGATCCTCAACATGCACCTAAAAGCTGCACATTGTAGCTCGCCTATAAGCCCAGAGCCAAGGCTGTTGTTGGGAACTGGCAGATTCTTGGCCAGTCAGTCTAGCCAGATCAATGAGCTCCTGCTTCAGCAAGAGATCTTACTTCAAAATATAAGATGGATAGCAACAGAGGAAGACCCCAAATATCATCCTCCAGTCTACACACACACACACACACACACACACACACACACACACACACACAAGAACATAATATATTGACTGTTCAGTCTTATCGCCTCTTGGAAATGGTTGGAGAACAATCCATGTGAATTTGCTAATGATGAGTTTTAATTGTCTAAATTAACATTTCCAAAGTTAACTGCTCATCATAATCACCTAGATAGCTCACTAAAATATCATTCCCTGATCCATTCACATTAACAGGTGGCGGAACTGAGGTCAGGAAACGTTTCTTCACAAGTTTCATAAAATCACTAAGATTTTTTTTAACCTGAAAATCTAATGTTGCTGAGGTGGTGGCCGGCCTCACTTCCTAGTTGGCTCCGTTTTTCCTTTCCTCAGGTCTACTTCCCCCTCTACACACAACAGCTGGGGTGGGGTGGGGGGGGGCAGAGTGTCACCAAACTTCTTGCTCCCTTCTCTATGGTGGCCCCAAAGCCCCTTGTGTACACTTTCCCCACCATTGCCATGAAAGAGGCATACTATGTGATGTGCTTGGGCACCAGCCCAATGGAATGTATCTGTCAGGAATAATGTCAGTGAACGGAAAGTAGGTTCTTCATGTGGACCAAAACCCATGCTAAACAGGAGAAAACACATCTATAATGCCACTAGAAGACTTACACAAAAGATTTAAATTATCAAGTCAACCACTTGCCTCAATGGGGAGATGACTTAAGTCATCTGGAATGTTGATTTAATCCCCAAGTTCCTTATGTTCAATAGTCAGTTGATGAAGATGAGGCTTTACACAGAGGTCACCTGCTATATGGATTTCAAGTGACTGAAGGGAGCTGTGTTCTATATGGTAGGAAAGATCTGCAAGGTTCCTTCCACTGAAGCAGAAGCCCTGGCACCCAGCTTAATGGGGCTGTTTGAAAAATGCTACTTCCAGAAGTTCATTGCTTATGTTGCCAACATTGAGGAAAAAGACCCTAGAGCTTTTGAGGGCCTTGACCCTGAGAAGACCTCAGTGAGAGATGTGGATAAGAAATTGAGCCAAGATGTTATAGGTTTTACTGGTCATTCTTTTGCATGGCACAGAACAGATGACGACTTGGATCAGCCATGTTGTGATACCATTAACAGAATTAAACTTTACTGCTGTGGATATCGCTCTATATAAATAAAGCACTGATTGGCCAGTGACCAGGCAGGAAGTATAGGCGGGACAAGGAGAGAGGAGAATTGAGGAAGGAGGAAGAAAAGGGAGACCGGCTGGAGCCACCGCCAAGACAAGGAAGATGTAAAGTACCAGTAAGCCACGAGCCATGTGGCAAAGTAAAGATTAATAGAAATGGGCTGAATATAAGAATGAGAGCTAGACAATGATAGGCCTGAGCTAATGGCCAAGCAGTTTAAATAATGTAAGAGTCTGTGTGTTTATTTTATAAGTGGGCTCCGGGACTGGCGGGACTTGGCGGTGGGAGCTGGAGAATAATTCTCCAGCTACACTTTACAGCAAGTTTTCCTTAAGCCATTGTAAAAGTACATACCTTTATCTGCTCTATGATTTTGGAAGATCGCCACAAAGATTTGCAAGGTTAAGTGATATATATGGAGGTGCTTACATGTTGAATAAACCAATTGAAGAAATCATTGTGCAAAATGGAAAAGTGGTTGGTGTAAAATCTGAGAGATTACTTGCTGAAATCACCTCATCTGTGACCATGGCCATGTAAAAGTTAGGGTTGAAAAAGTGGTCCAGGCAATCATAGTGACATGTGTCTTTAGCCGCCCTATCAAGACCACCAATGATGCCAACTCCTGCCGGATTATCATCCAACAGAAAGTCAGACATCTGTGTTTGCATGATCTCTCTTGCACATAATGTGGGCAACACCAGGGCAAATATATTGCCATTGTTAAATACAACTGTGGGGACCAAGGAACCTGAGAAAGAAAATGAACCAACTTTGGAGCTCTTGTAACTAATGGAACAAAAATATATCAACATCAGTGACCTCTTTGTAAAGATTTGGGAACATATAGCCAGATCTTTATTTCCCCTCCGCTATCACTCACTTCGAGACAACCTGTGATGACATTAAGGATATCTATAAGAGGATTACAGGATCTGAGCTTGACTTTGAAGAAATGAAGCACAAGAAGGATGACATTTATGGAGCAGACTAACAGCAGTATATATTGTGCAATTAGGACAAACTTAAAATTTGGCAACCAATGTATATTGTGTGAAACAAAAATTGCAATCCCAGATTGAAGAGTGCTATCTATACCAGTGAATATTTCTTTCCTTCACTTTTCTTTTCTTTTTTTTTTTTTTTTGTTTTTCGAGACAGGGTTTCTCTGTGTAGCTTTGCGCCTTTCCTGGGACTCACTTGGTAGCCCAGGCTGGCCTCGAACTCACAGAGATCCGCCTGGCTCTGCCTCCCAAGTGCTGGGATTAAAGGCGTGCGCCACCACCGCCCGGCTTCTTTCCTTCACTTTTCTAATACCATACATTAACATGTTTTCATGGAATGGCGAGTCAGAATTGCTTGGGTTCTATTCAAGCTAATCAGACTGGCTTTTTTTTTTCTAGTGAAGGAGTTGTTCTAAACAAATATTGACATTGATACAGAGGACTTGACATAGTGTTTGCATCTTTTAATCAGTGTAGCCCTTGTGATTGTGTGCCTCTGCTCAAGAACCGGATCTATGCAGTTTGTGTCCTTCTGGTATCAGGAGTCTAAAATGAATCACCCTTGGTTTAGAAAAACATTCAAAGTTTTCTAGTAGGGCCCAAGTAGTAGTCATGTATTTTGTTTATGTGTATGTGAACTTCTAACCAAATTTCAGACTTAAGGAGTTGTTTGAAGGAAGCCAGTGTGCGGTATTTTAACCTACTACAATTGCTGAGAAGGGGAAAGGAGCCCTCCGGTAAAGCAGGTAAAATAGAGAAATATCTTTTATCCCAGGTATAGACCTGCTGCAACGCAGTATTGATTTGACAGAGCCTCGATTTCAGTGATGTCTTGTAGTGGGTAAGCCATTCCAGCTTTGACCTGGAAGCTCCAACCCCCATCGAGGCTTCGATAACGGTCACGCCTACAAGGCGGGGCTGATTTCTGTACTGCAAAATAGAGCCAAACCCAGTGGGAAAAAAATCTAATGTTACACCACCGAAGTCAGTCATTTACTATTTGGAACAAACTAAATTATGTGGTTTTTCAGCCCTAGATTTTCTTGCCAAAAGCATTCTTATTTATGTAGAAAATATGGGCAAGGTTTGGATATTGTTTGTGTTTTCTATCTTTCTTGGTCGGCCTGTTGATGACTCTGCTACACACTTCACTGTCGCTCCCAGTCCATGCCTGAACCCTAGGAACCTGAGGTTTAATGTGGCTGGTTCCCGTTTGGGGACCGAACTTTGTGTTCCACCTGGGATCTAGGGCTTTGTGGGTGTGGAGTTTCTTGTGATAAGACTGAGTCAGAACTGAGGATGTTAGCCACTGTACCCGAGATTTACCCAGAGGACCAGCAGAAATGCTATCCTCTTCCTCTTCCTCAGATGCTGCCGCCAGGTGCTATCGAGGAAGGATAGCTTTGCATTCTCAGCCTGCGTAGCTTGCAAGTGTAGGCAGACAAGTGGGCCTGAATGGAACCTCTTCTCCTCTTCAACCAAGCACTAAAACCAAGTTTCTCAGTGTATCTCTGTATGAAGGTCATGAGTAACCACTTTCTGTTTTGATTTCAGGACTTTCCCACAGTGCTGCATGTGTTTTAACTGCAGAGCCACTGGGTAAAAGCTTTAGTTGAGGTTTGAACTATTCTGCTTGGTCCCGATACTCAGGAACTAGATTTTTTTTTTCTTTTGCTGCCAGTGTTTTCATAGCAAGAATTTGATGTGTAATAACTCAATCACTTGAGGAAATATGGACATATTTTATGGCCTTATTCAATGCCAAAAGACTTGACAAATTCATCTCTTTCTAACAGGGCAGGCACAGACTCTCATAAGTAGGCTCCTTCCAAAATAAAAAAACATGTTACATCTGGGGAGAGTTCTTGGGAAAGTTCATTTCATTGGGTGTTTTGAAGGAAAATGATTTGACCCATGTATCGATTTCACCCTAGGGACATAAAGGGTGACTGCTTAGACAGAAAGTGACCATTTGTGTGTTTAAATTTGGTTTTCAGTTTTACAACAATAGTTTTCCAAGCTGCATTTCTATATATTCCCCACATTCTTTTATATGTTTTTAAATTGTGTGTGTATATATATATATATATATATATATATATATATATATATATACATAAATACATATGGCATTTAAAAATAATAAAGTGCCAGGAAATCATCTGAGAATCCAAGTGTGATGTTTGAGGTAAATTAGACATCTCTCAGGAACAAAGAGAATCTGTTTCACATGTCAGCCATCATACTTTCTCATTTATTGTACTATGGTCTCTTCCTGTGGATTCAGTTGTAAATAGTAATTGAGGTAGGAAAGCATCGGGAAGAGCTTAGCAACTTCGGATTCTCCTTGGCTTGGCTAGGTATGTACCCATTCCCTAATAACCTACCTGGTACCCTGGGATCTCCTTGCTTAAGCCTGCATGTATATCGGGTTTAAGCGATGGGAATAAGTTACTCTGCTTAGCAACCCCTTGGCAACACCCTATTTCTATTCAAATAGGTCCTAGAATAGTTTGTGAAACCAAGAGAAATGGGGCTGATCTACTGTGAACTGGTTTGGGGGTACATATGCAACAAGACGAGCAGATCTTCTGAGTTCTTTTTTTTTTTTTTGTAGCGAGAATCTTACATATAACTGAGAATGCAAATGCTTGAAATCATATGCAATTTGGAAATGGATCCGTACCATAGGAAAGAGATTCTGCAACTTGAAAACTGTCTATCAAAACAGAGAAACACTTGTGCTACACCCCTTAGCAACCAAACTCCTTTTCTTGAACTCTGTAAAGGGAAGGCCCTATAAAAATTGGGGCCTCCGAGTGACCTCATTTCCGTGCTCGCTGTCCATCTCGGCAGTGCATTTTCCTTCTCCCCTTCACCACTGCTCGTCTCTGAAGTGTCTCCTTGTTACTCTCATAATTTGTGTAAGACTTGGTTTCAGTTCCTAGAAAAGAGGCCAAGAGCCTGGAAACATGACCCTGGAGACATCCTGCCCATACCTGGATCATCAGAAACACATCTGTCTAATGTTCAGTTTCGCCTTTGTATCCTGTCTGTTCCTGTGTGCTTTATAATGTGGGAAATCCTTCCCTAGTGCCTTTCCACTGGTGGGGCCGTATCCTAAGCGTCTCAGAAGGGCAAATGTATTGGGTACTGACTCCACTTAGATCAAGTCAGGTATAAATCAAGGAATTTCTGGAGTTGGCAGAGATTTCAGTTGTCTGATTTTGTAACTTTCTCTCTCTGTTATTTGATAGACAGATGACCATTTTGTCATTTATCTTTCACGTCTTTGCTTAACTTTTCTACTATTCTCCTTCCCTGCTCACCTGTAGTATAGGAGGTGGAAAGGAATCTTTGACCCCAGCAACCCATGTCAACTCAACCATCTTCACTCAGGGGCTACATTTCCTACAATGGCATCAGTTCTAGTTCCCACTACCCAAATTCTTGAAGCTTGAAGGTGCCAAGGGTTATGGAACATTTGGGACACATGCTGAAGAAGGCAGAGAAGGCACAGGGCTCTCATTTTCCAGAGCATTTCATTGCTGTCCACAATCAGCTTCTACATGCAGCCACTTGTAGGTGAATCTCACTCCCCTGCTGTGTAAAGTCCTTCAGGCCTGGTACCAAGGTCCTTTCTTTTTTTCCCTTCCCATCTGTACTTAACACAGTCCTGGATATGGGAATACATCAGTGACTGTTGATTGTTCACACTTCACGCCAAGTGCTCTTCAGTCTTCTGATGAACTCTGTGATGTGTTTTTCTTACTCAGACTTGCAACCATTTATAGTTTCAGCTTGCATCACTCTACTTGGGTAATGAATTCCATAATTGTGAAGTCCATAGTGGAAAAGGGCATGTTTCTTTTTTCCTTCTAGGCTTCCCTCTTTCAGCTTGAGGCAGCTGTCCTCTAGTGAGATAATGTGTCCACAGATGGACTTGAGAGATGGTAGACTTCTAACATGCCCCTTCCAGTCTGGCTGCAGGTTTAACTACTACCCAGTTCCCAAAGCCCACTGGTTATTTGAACCACAGAGATGACTTTTCTTCAATTCTCTTTGTGTTATTTTATGAATGGAGCCTTAGAAATGGAGGAAGGAAAGACTCAGAAGAAGGGAAGTTGACAGGCATCCCCTGAAGAGGCTAGTTATTTTGTGAAGATGCTTCCTGCACTTGAAGTGTGTCTCCTTCTCCTTCCTGAACATTGAGTGGTGGGTTGAAGGCAAAAGTGGGTCTTTAAGCCTTTGTGGAATAAGCTATTCACTAGGTGTCCACTGCAGATGAGGTGAGTCTATCTGTACGCTATATAACCTGTGTTCAAGTGGGATTAGACATTATAGATACCACAGATAACCATGACGGAACAGCTCTTGTTCACAGAGCACAGAGAAGGTGGCAGGTGGGTATCACGTGCTTTTTGAACTTTGTTGAGCTTCAGAACTTAAACAATGAAGCTGAAGTCTTAGGACTTTTCCTGTAGAAGAAGCAAACTTCTAAAGAGCTAGTTTGTCCTGTAAAGTCTTTCCTACATAGGTAAGAGAGCTAACTCATTGCTAGGAGTGGCAAGGATGCTCACCCTAATGTTTCATGGTGGCTGTCTGGCCCCAATTAAAAATCCCCTAATATATTCCCTCTCTCCCCTTTCTTTCCTCCCTCATCTCTCCTTTCTCTCCTCCTTCTCCTCCTCTCTCTCCCTCTCCTCCCCACCCCACCCTCAGCCAGTCAGATTCCTAGTAAACAAGAGTGATCCCTAACTGTCCTGTGGCTGTGAATGGCCTTGAACTCAGCCTCCCAAATGCTGGCTTTGCAGCTGAATACATGTACACTCTTTAACGTTAAATTAGACCCTTTGAAGGACATTTACTCTTTCAGGCCACTATAGTAACATTAATATAGTATAAGGAAACAGTTGTTTTATGAAACCAGCATTGGATCAAATTCAGTTACATTGAAATCTGGAGGGTGCAGTGAGGTTTTGCAGAGGTAATATCCAGTTGGGGCATGTGAGGATTGCCTAGTTCTGCTTTCACTAGCTGGCCTTTCTGCTGCATTAGCTGTTAAATACTTTGATTACTATCTAAAGGTATTAGACACAATCCTTACCCACAGGGACTAGCAGCTCAAATGAGAAAAAGGAGTATAAACATAAAAATTAAGATTATGATTGTAGTAGATAAATGCAAACAACACTGCCTACCTCAACCTTTTCTTTCCAACATGTTCTCATTATGAAATGTATTTTGCATATTTGTTTATTTTCTTTTTTTTTTTTTGGTTTTTTTTTTTTTTTTTTTGGTTTTTTTTCGAGACAGGGTTTCTCTGTGTAGCTTTGCGCCTTTCCTGGGACTCACTTGGTAGCCCAGGCTGGCCTCGAACTCACAGAGATCCGCCTGGCTCTGCCTCCCGAGTGCTGGGATTAAAGGCGTGCGCCACCACCGCCCGGCTGTTTATTTTCTTATTGTTCATTGATGAACCTTTAAATAGCTACAACCCTGGTTTGGTCTTGTTGACAAAGTGAATGAATTGCAAATATGGAAGACATTTAAAGTGGGAGTTTGTGTTAAAGTGGTAAAGAGTGTTGTGGGGAGGAGAGATAGAAGCAGAGCCTGGAAGGAAGGGGCTTGAGAGAGCAGAGGTCCAGGCTTGGAGGATAGCATCACTCCCGCACGGAACCCAGATAAAGCCCTGTGAGTACTGGCTTTGTAAATAAACTGCCTGTTTGGGAACAAAGGGAGCCTTCAACAACTGGTCAACTCAGACCTGAAGGCATAAGACATGGTTCTATAAGAACTTCTTGAGACATTAAACTGACAGAATTTCACAGTATTGAAGATGTAAAACCCGTCATTGGCAACACCAACACTGAAACCTCCCCCTCATTCCCTTGTGTAAGTAGCAAGTAAAATATCCTTCATAAAAAAATGAGGGTACAGCTATTTTTCAGCTGATATTTTAGAAATAAAACCACACTAATGAAAAATGCACAAATGGGACGGCTGGACTTTTTTTTTTTTAATACAAGTTCATTATACATCATACAAGTTCTATGCATTTTGCAGACTGAATAGGTTGTATTTATATATTTAGGAATATTTATAATGTTAGAAATACATGCACACATGTACACACATTTAAAGAAATAGAGGCCATGGGCTTGGATTTTAAGAGAATTTGCATGAGATTCTAGTTTTTAAAGATTGCAGTTGTATATTTTCTTCTTGTGGCCCCTTGGCTGTATCATGATTTCTGTATTTAAAGCCAAATGTTTAAAAAACTCATTTAAAAACAACCATATGCATACATAACTGTGCTCTCACATCAGCATGTGAGTGCATATGTACATGAACACACACACACACACACACACACACACACACACACACACACACACACACTCAACACCAGCACACAGCTTCCTTTAGCCTAGCTTCTATTTCCTCTCATCTGGCAGCTTTCAGAATAATCTCACCCACCTGTTAAATCAGAGAATGTCAAGTTGAATTTATAATAGTGAGTAGAAACAGGATGCTACAGAAAGCATTTTAATTAAAATCCTTTAATTGGATACATGCTTCTTGTGAAAAGGGAGCTGTGGAGAGGGCCTCTTTGTCGGCACCTTTCACTCTGGTTGCCAGAGACTGGTGCAGGAATAGCCTTGCAATTGGAACCAGCCCTCTGAAGTAGTGGATCTGAGCGTAGGAGGGGGTGGAAGGGAGGAGGGTGGAAGGTGGGAGTGGAGGGTGAGGGAGGAAAATTGGTAGCAATAAGGGAAGGACAAAGGGTGGGAATGGCCATGGGTTTTCTGAAGAAACACAGCCCTGTGCTTTCCAGAGGCAGTTCCACAGAAACCTATTGGTATCCTTTCAAGTTGGTTTCTCCTTAATCCTTTCATCGTCCTTTCAAATGGGACATTGTCCAGGAGGAATCTGCAAATACCCCTGATTTCACCACTGGCTTAGGAGGAAAATCTTGACAGTAGAGGTCAATTGGCTAATGTGGGAGGTGGGCGGATGACAGCATGGGGCTAGGGGAAGCCCAGCTTTTGCACCTGGGGTTCCTTAAGTGACAGCACTTTGCACTATCCAGCCCACACTGCAGGAAAGAAAATGTTGGACTCAATTAAAGCTTGGTTTAAGGAAGGGACTTCGTGCTAAAGTAGGGGCCTCGTCTGGAAACCATCCCACGGGCTTATGTGGGGTGCCAAGAGAGAATGTTTCACTGAATACTCAAAGTAGGTGAGAGGAGAGGGAACTGGAAGTAGTTTTAGTGTCAGGTGTGTTGCCAAGGAAACAAGACCCTAAATGGAGCTCATGTAAGAGGGAGGATGACAGCATTACCTCCTTGGTTTTACTTCATCTTGCTGTGCCAGAAGGTGAGTCAAGAAGGTGTAACAGATGCTGATTCTATCCTCTGAGCTAAAATAAGTACAGAGTCCTTTAGGGTATAGAGAAAAGACTCATCTTGAAGGACACACACACACACACACACACACACACACACACACACACACAGTACATCTCAACCACAGTTCACCCCCCACCTCTTCACTCCTCCCAACTACCCCCCCTCCCTTCTAAGTGCTATTAATCTGTTATTACTGCTGGACTCCTTGAGGTTCTGGTTGCCTAGGAAACAATGGTAGCCAGTTGTATTTGTTTACAGCTACTGGTTCCCTCTAGTGGTGTGCTGGTAAATGTTAAAACTAGCCACGGGGGAGGCAGGTGAGCTATGAAAGTTTGGTCTTATTCCAACTTCCATGGTGTATTTCCAATTCACAATATCGTTGGTTTAATGACTGACTGGCCATTCCATGAACTTAAAAAAATTGTCTGTTGGAAGCCCCTGTGAGCTGATTCTAGCATTCTCTTGGTATTTTCCTGTCCACATCAAGCTTTAGTTGCTTGGTATTTTCCTGTCCACATCATGCTCTAGTTAGTGGTTAATCCTTTATCCTGGGTGACACAATGAAAGGACACGTGGAACTTCCTAAATGTAGCTGTTTTCAGTGTAGTGTGGCAAAGTCATAGTCAAGTGACAATTCTCATGGACTGTGTGCCAAGAGTAGTCAAAGCTTGTTGTTAGAAGGTGCTGAGGCTTTAGGATCTGGATCTTATTTCATTCAATCAATAAATACTGCACAACTGTTTGTGCACAGACATGTTGGTGAAATAATCTCTAGATGAGACAGAAGAATCATGTGAGTCTCAGGCCTGGAAACCCAGAAGCCTAGTAACTTCTACAATTATGTGATGAATCTCTCTAGACTTGAAAATCTTTCTATTTATGTGGAACTCAGTATGTTTTGAGAGTGACTCTAGCATTCTTAGCAGTTCTGAATGCTGGAAGATTCTTCTCTATGTGAGTATGAAGCCATTCCCTGGGGAAGGCACATAGTAGCTCTAGTTGTGTGTCACAAGGTGAATCAGAAAGTTTTATTATTCCATAGGAAATCTCTTCAGGTATTTAAAAAGAAAAATGTATATTATGCACATTAGGCTCACTTCCTATGCCAAACTCCCCAGAATTCCAAGCCTCTCCTAGATACAAATCTAGGATCCTTTACTCAATTATTAACTTACTAGCAAGAGTCAGAATGAGATAAAGGCATCTGTAGACAAATCCCCCACTGGACATGACTTTGAGGCTTCTCTATACTCTGGCCTATCTTGAACACTCCCATCATTTATATTATATATCTACACGCAAAGGTCACTAGAAATATAAGGGTGCTCCCAAGTCTTACATATTAGAGACCCAAGAAACTGGAAAATGAAAACTGAGTACTACTAGAACACCAGGAAACACCAGCTATAGACTCTGGAGGAGGAAGATCTGGAATGTGAATTTCATGCAAGGCAAGTGCTTGGAATAGAAGAGATGAGGTGTAAGTAGGCATGGTAGCTATACACAGGGTTATACAGTGAAGGTTAAGAAACTGGAAAGCTAAAAGTAAAGGGCTAAGGGCAGGAGAGATAGTTTGGTTGATAAAGTGTTTGCAAGCATGAGAACCTGAATTCTCCAGAACCCAAGTTAAAAAGAAACAGAAATCTAGGTGGGAGGCATGCACTTGTAATTCCAGGACTGGGGAGGTGAGATAGACAGATTCCCGGAGCTCTCTGGCTAACCAACCTGGCTTGTTTGGTGAGTTCTAGGCAATTGTGATAGGGTATCTCAATAGGAATAAAAATTAAAAGGTGGACTATGCCTGAGATTATCCCCTGGGGCCTACTGCATGCCCAGGCACACATTAAGCACACCCATGAAGATGGACACACAAACCAACATAAGGTAAAAAGCTAACATATAGGCAATAAGAGTTATAACGGGAAGATGAAAAGACGAAAACGAAGGTAATAGTCAAGGTATATAGTATTTTAGAACAAAAATTTCAGATGTAAATACTTATTTGAAGAAACACAGTGGGACCCAAACAACACTAAGAAAAATATGTTCGTAACTTTTAGCTAAACTGTTTCATAAAGAGTAGAAGAAAAAGACAAATGCAACCAGGGACAAAAGTCTATGTCCTAACAAACTGGAATTTCCAAGTTTTATCCAAGGGTGAATGCTGACCATTCACAAATCTCACGGAGAAAACACTTGAAGGTCGCTTTTCAGAAGGAAGGGACCCAAATGAGGGAAATGCTATAAAGGACTAGAATACAAAGGGGTCAGTATGTATTTAGATGTTTAAAGCAAAATTTAAAATTTATTTTTATTCAAAGATCTCCTCCCTCCCCCTCCTTCTCCTCCCTCCCCCCTCTTTCTTCTCCCTCCCCCTCCTTCTCCTCCCTCCCCCTCTTTCTTCTCCCTTCTCTCTCTCTCTCTCTCTCTCTCTCTCTCTCTCTGTGCGCGTGCGTGTGTGTGACACGCATGTGGGTGACCTGGGAGGTCAGATGAGGGCATTGGATGCCCTGGATTAGTGGTCATCAGCTGCCCAATGTGGGTGCTGGGAACCAAACTCAAACCCTATGGAAGAGCAGTAAGTGCTCTTAGCTGCTGAGCCATCTTTCCAGTCCTAGTATAAAGACTTTTTAAAAGCAGATGAATTTAAGTAAACACTAATTTAAAAACATCGTGAAGTAAGGGAGGGCAATATAAGAGGTGTTCAGAAGGTCCTGTATATTTTTGGAGGGAGTAAATAATGATCAATTTTACATTTCATGTCAAATAGGTAAACTGAAAATTAAAAAAGTATCCATTAAAAGAATAGTGGCAGAAGGCATAATTCTCAAACCAGTAAAACACTTAAAATGTAAGTTAGAATCAATACGTGTTTGTTAAAAGGATAAAGAAAAATAAAAAGAACTTGTATCAATTTCAGGTTATTGGTAACCCTCTAGAAGAAAGGAAAATTGTTGGAGGAGAGGACTATCAACCACACCTGCTGTATTCTATCTATTCTTTAAATTAATTGTTGACAATTGCATACTCACATACCCTGAAGTGAACATATTCAACCCCCACCACTGTCTCTCATGTCCCTCCCTTTCCTGGAGATTGCCTTCATAGACATTCCTCTTCCTACATTTATTTATTTGTTTGTTTGTTTGTTTGTTTTTGAGACAGGGTCTCACTATGTAGCCCTGGCTGCCCTGGAACTTGTTATGTAGATCAGGCTGGACTAGACTTCACACGGATCCCCCTGCCTGTGCCTTCAGAATGCTGGCATTAAAAGTATGCACCGCCACACCTGTATCCCTCCTACTTTTATGTCTGCTTGTGCAGGTGGCCATAGCTACTGTGCATTCCTGATTACAACAGCCACGTTGTATCCAGAAGACAAAGTTTCCTAAGACTTCTCCCCACCCTCTTTGCAGTATTCCTGTTCCCTTTCTTGTGATGCTCTCCCAGTCTTGGGTAGGGTGCTGTAGATGTCTTCTTTGGGGCTGAGCACTCGATAGTCTTTTATTTTCAGAAGTTTGACCAGTTATTGTGGTTGATATATTGTGTACCCTAATAAACTTATCTAGCCGTCAGAGAACAGAACAGATTAGACATTCAGGGCAGAAAATGGTGGCACACATACCTTTAATCCTATCATTTGGGAGACAGCTATCCATCTGGATCTCTGTGAGTTCAAGGCCACACTGGGAACAGAGCCAGGCGTGGTGGCACACACCTTTAATCCCAGGAAGTCATGCAGGAAGCAGAAAAGTATATAAGGCATGAGGATGAGGAACTAGAGGCTTTTAAGCAGTTCAACTGAGATCCATTCGGATGAGGACTCATAGGCTTTCAGCCTGAGGAAACAAGATCAACTGAGTTGTTGTCGAGGTGAGGTTGGCTGTGACTTGTTCAGTTTCTTGGGTCTTTCAGAAATTACCCAATATCTGGCTCTGGATTTTTTTATTAATAAGACTGTTTAGTAATTCGTGTTACAAGTTATGCATCTCTGAATTAATCATCCATGTTTAAACCTTCCCAACTGCAATATTATTCCTTCCCTGTATTTTCATATCACATGTGATTGGCTACCCCCAAGTTCTCACCCATCTCTTAGGGCTCCTTTTTTTTTTCTCTCTGCTTTTTATAGACACATTGAAATTTAAACAGAGAAATCTAAAATTCAAAGCTAGCATCCACATATGAGAAAGAATGTAAGACATTTGTCTTTCTGGGCCTGGACTACCTTGTTCAGTATCATATTTTCCAGTTCCCTATATATTTTCCCATAAATCCCATGATTTCACTTTTCTTTAATGCTGAGTAGAATTCCACTGGATAAATGTACCACATCTTCATTATTCATTCATCTGTTGATGAACGTCTAGGGTTGGTTCCATTTTCTAGCTATTGTGAGCAGAGCAACAATGTCAACACAAGATAAATATGGAAACAAGACAAATAATGAGTGGTATATTTACATGCTGGCATATTGTACAATAACAAAATGAACTAAAACTGTATTAGCAATGCTGAGTACTATATGATTGGAACTGAAGAGTTAGCTCAGTAGTTTAGAGCATTTGCTACTCTTCCAGGGAACCAAAGTTCAGTTCTCAGTACCCATGGTTGGGTGGGTCACAAATACCTGCAACTCTAGCTTCAGGGGATCCTACATCCTTTTCTGGCTTCCAAGCACATCACAAATATGTGTACATATACACATACACGTACATACATATAATAAAAAACAAATCTTAGTAAATGAGTGTGTGAAAATGAGAACAAGACACAGGAAAAATCTTGAATCCCATCTTTGTTTACAAAATAGATAGAGGCTGGACTGTCACTTGGTGGTGGAGCACTCGACTATCATGGTTAAGGCCCTGGGTTCAATACCTAGTACCATAAAGGAAAAAAAAAATGTTTAAAAGATTCTTTGTGGGTATGCATGCATATGTCTATGTATGCCTCATCAAATTATACAAGCCTAAAAAATGTTAAAAATATGGCTGTGCTGGATAGTTTTATGTCAATTTGACACAAACTAAAATCATCTGAAAGGAGGAAACCTGAAATAAGACAACACCTCCATGAGATCAGGCTGTACAGAAGCCTTTATAAAATTTTATTAATTAGTGATTGATGGGGGAGTGTCGAACCAGTTGTGGGTGGGGCCACCCCTGGGCTGGTGATCCTAGGTTCTATAAGAAAGCAGGCTGAGCTAGCCATGGGAAGCAAGCCAGTGAGCATCACCTTTCCATGGTCTCTGCATCATCTCCTGCCTCCAGTTCTTGACTTGTTGGAGTTCCTGTCCTGACTTCCTTCAATGCTGAAAAGTGATGTGGAACTATAAGTCAAATAAACCCTTTCCTCCCCAACTTGTTTAGATCATGGTGTTTCATCACAGCAATAGTAACATTAACTAGGAAAATGGCTTTCTTTGGTGGGAGTGAAGACAATTCAGACAGAGATGGGAAGAGAAGAGTGAAGGAAAAGAAAACCAAAACAGAATAGGATTTATAAATGCCCACTAGGCATATAAAGAACCATATTTATCAAAATAATTAGGCTCATTTTATGTTCCATGACATGTGACTATATTCAGTGTAGAGTCTAGCAGCTGCTTAACCTGAGAGGCTCACTAGAACCTGAAGACAGGGAATGAAGGAACGTGTATTCTACTCTCTTTGGTTCCGAGAGGCAGAGTTAGAGTAATGTAATCAGATTAGTGTCTACCAAGCCCTTTATGTTAGTCTGACCCCATCAGGAGGAGCTGTGTAAACACAAACAAGAAAGATAGTCAGGGTCTTGCTCTCCATCTTGGAAGGGGGTGGTAACTACGTATATCTCTACTGAGGAAGCATGTGGGATCCGAAAGCAATTCAGAAGCAAATTCCATGTACTCAACATGCAAGCACTAGTAGAGAAAAGACCCCGAAAAGAATGCCAGTTGTGCATACAAGGATTTGGGAGTACTTTGTCCAATGCAACATAAATGAAGCACTGTAGCAGAACTCAAGGGATTGAGTCCTGTCCATTTTATGGTGAAAATCCATTCCAGTGGGAATTGGGACCTACAACATCCCCTTAAACTTCTTGTTATTTCTTCTCCTTTTCCTTATTATGTCTTTTGTCACTAGTCACCTCTTATTTGATAGTTCATGGATTATTCTAGCCAAAAATAAAAAATTTAAAATGTATCCCTGTTCCACCATCCATAACTGCTCTTTGGATGAATGTTCTTATAGGACTTATTTATAGATGAGGGAAAGAAGGGACGAGAAAAATCTTTGCTATTTGTGATCTTCCCAGGCACTAAGAACAGAACGAAGCTGGGGTTGTGTGGTTCATCGCCATTCCTGCATTACAGCATGCTCCTTTGGAGAAGACAGTATGGGACGTTAGAACATGTTATTGATGATAACAAGCCACAGTGAGTTTCTGGAGAATTTCCTCAGTTCCTCAGTTCCATGTAATAGACCTCTCTAATGATAAAAATTTATGGATTAGGGATTGGGAGAAAAATAAGACTAGACTATTTTGAAACTCTGAAATATTTGGTAAATTACTGTTTTTATTTAGCGCAAATAAACATCAGCATAATTACCAAATTTCCCGATCCATCACTCTTTTAGTCTGACTTCCTTTTTGACATTTTGGCCTTTTGGAACAGAAGATGATATGGAATAGTTTTGTTTTTGTTTTTGTTTTTTTGTTTTTTCAAATGAAACAGAATATCATGGGGGTGGTTCTAGTCATCTAAATTTATTATTTAAATTTTATCCACTGTATTAGTCACTCTTCTTGTTTGTTTGTTTCAGTTCAGGGTCTCACTATGTAGCTCCGTATGTCCTGGAACTCTCTGTGTACAGGAGGCTGGCCTTGAACTCATGGAGATCTGCCCACCTCTGCCTCTCGACTGCTGGTTTTATAACTAGTTTTACCACTGCTGTGATAAAATGCCTGTCATTTTGTTTTAAAGATTTGTTTTAGCTGAGGGTACAGTCCTCATGAGAGAAGTGATAGCGGCAGGGACCTGAGGCAGTTGGTCTCACAGTGTCCACAGTCAGGAAACAGAGAGGGATAAATGCCGGTGCGTGGCTTGCCTTTACCTTTCCATTCAGTCTGAGACCCCAGTCCATCGGATGGTGCCACTCACGTTTAGAGTGGGTCTTTCCACTTCAATCATCCAACCTGTAAACTCTCTGACAGACATGCGCAGAAGATTGACTCCCAGATGATCTAGATCCTTTCAAGTTGGCAATCGTCATAACGATGTTAGGTGCCCTTTTTAATTCTTTAACTATCCAAAGGGATATGCAGATATTTCCTTTTCCACCATTTTACCCACAGTAGATTTGCTAGAACAGTCATGACAATTCATGCTAATTATGAAACCCCAGAAATGCTCCTAAGGACGCTGCTTTATCAGACGCTTACCATGCTAAACTGAATCAAGATGTTCACTCATCACTCCAGGTACTAGTAAATGCACTAAATGGCATGGAATTTTAAAAACATAAATGCTCAAGTCTCTTTTCAGTGGACATTTTCTGGAATATAAAATGTAAAATTCAATAATACTGAATTCATTGGCAACCAAACCTGCTTAAAAGTGAAACTCCATATCCCTGGGGGTTTCGACTTAGAGAGAGGAGAAAGTTTCCTCAGTTTGCTGCCCCTCCTGCCAGGTTTCAGTTATAACAGAGAATCTTTTCACAAAACGGAGTCAATTTATATTTCAGCCATTTAAACCATAGTCCGTTGGCTCATCTGGATGCTGCAAAGTCTTATAGCCTGTCCCCAATGATCTAGCAGACTGCTCTTGACTCATACTGAGAACTCACACACATGGCAAGTTATCTCTGCTCTGCTGATGCTCAGGACATCTTTAAACTCAGGAGTATTTTGGAGGGTCTGCTGTTGCAAAATGCCCAAAGCCAATGCATGTAAAAAAAAATTATATCTGAGCATGGAGAGATGAGACTGAGGACCAGGTAGTGGAGAAGAAAGCAGATCACATGATAGAAAAAATAAAGACACAAATATATTATTTTGATCAAAGTTTAATAAGGCCCAAAATCTTTCCCAGTGGTCCATTCTTGGTTTCCTTAATGTTTATTCTCAGAGAATTAGTCACCTCCTTTGTGACTAACTTGAAGTAAAGTTTTTGAGAAGTTTGGTAATGATGCAAGTTTAATCCGACACTTAATAACACCCAAAGTCAAAGTTCCCTCTGGTGGGATTATAGCTCTATACACAGAGGCAAGATCTGAGACTTGACAGTTACAGTTGCTTGTGTTACCTGGGACTCTGTTGTTGGCCTAACAACAGCCAGGGGATCCTGGAAGTGTGGGGAGCTCTCCTGCTCCAGTGTAATAAAACAGAACCTGAGGAAATCACTCAAGCTCCGTAGTGATGATTCTTCATGACACATGGAAAGTGTCCAGTACAGTGTACAGTGCCTGGCACACAGTACAGACTTCTAATGTTGGTTTGCCTATAATCATCATCACTAAAATGGGCTTTGGCCATAGCAGGAACTTGGCACTTTAGCATCAGGAATTTCTCTCTCTCTCTCTCTCTCTCTCTCTCTCTCTCTCTCTCTCTCTCTGCAAATGGAGATTACTGAATTGCAACTCCTAGAGACTGTGTTGAATGTATCTTTGTATCAGAAGCCACTCAATTATTTTGGTGCAATAGTAAATGGGTTAATCCATGAATGTATGAACAATTGAGATCAGTGTTTGGGTGGGTATAGTAAGATAAGATACCTTTTTCTCTAAACTTTCATTTCTTTTAGATGAGATTGTAATTTTGTTTTGTGATTAGAAATAGAAAACTATCTGTCTAAATCATGGCAACCAGTAAGGGCTGGAGAGGCATTGATAGAGAGTAGGTGTCTAGGCATTTGTACATTATGATCAGCTAGTAAGAAAAGAGTACAGGGAATTCAGATGAATCTGAAGAACAGAATTAGATTTAGGGTTTAAAAAATCCACAATATTTATGGGATGTTAGGTAATAGGTTAGGCCCTTTAGGCCCTAATCATTAGGGGAAGAATCATAATATACTTCCTTTACCCCTTGAACAATTTGTTACTTACATTTTATGAGTATTTGTTGAGTGTCTATTATATGTTAGGTAGCACATCACTCACAACACTGAACAAGATACACATAATCCTTTGAGGTAACCAGAAAGAAAGTAGGCAGATGCCATTTTAGAGTCTTTGGTTCCTACATCAACTAGTCATTTCATATTCTTGCTGGAGACAATAGTTCATAAACTGGGTCTCATCTGTGAAAGACTTTGCTAAAAGTACCTTTATGCATATGGGCATTCTTCTCTCTCTCTCTCTCTCTCTCTCTCTCTCTCTCTCTCTCTCTCTCTCTCTCTCTGTGTGTTTGTGTGTGTGTGTGTAGCATTTGTTGTTGAACTAATGGATTTCCCTCTAAAGTCAAAATACAAAGCATATAGATTGCCTAGTATGGTAGGAAAGCAATGGACTGTAGGAGCATTAGTAGTAATGGGAACACTGGTACCTGAGGCTGTGGATGTTCAAGGGGAAGGAGAGGGAAGCAGCAGATTCTTAGTAGAAAGAGAGAATGTGATAGCATAGCTGGGTCTGATAGAATAGAAAGTGGTCTCAGCAAGAGAATTATGAATTGTAGTGCCCCTGATTTTTTTCCCCAAAATTCTAACCCATGTACTTAAGTCATAATTGACTTGAATAAAACTATTTTCTTGGATTGATTTTCAGATATTTGGGAGAGATCCTGAACAATTTGGTGCAACCAAATTGCAGGCCATGGAGACATTTGAACACCCCTTCTTGCTTTTTGAAGGTCATTGTCATGCAATTTGGCCTAAAGCACTCTTTACATAGCCAGCTCTTAGTCATTCCTGGAAATACAAATCCACATTGACAGATTTTTTTTTTCTTCTGTCTATTTGGGGCAATGCCAGGTGGCGTAAAGGAACAGCACAAGCATGGCAGTGGTGATTCATTCCTGGTCCAAGTGTGCTTTTACGAGTGTGTCTTCATTCCGTGCCATCGCTTTAGTCCCTAACCCTCTCCTATTGATACTGCCCTAAGTAAGTTAAAGCCCTAATGTGCAGAGTTACACATATGGAGAGGTCATTAACCCAAAGGCACAAATAGATTACAGTATAAAATATAGACTTTGGACCCCACTCTAAAAATGACGTTTCTTTCAATTGCTGATTCCTAACTGTACTCTATTTTAGGGTTCATTACTATGCTTTGGCTAGTAGGTCTAACTTTCTATAATTCTCTCTTTGAACTGCTGTAGGATAAGTGTGGGCTCTGGAAAAATGGTGATGTCATAGCTCTTACTTCCACTTCCCTGGATGCCTCGCCCATGTTTCTCGTAGGGCTCTTTCCACTTTCTATTTGTTGCCCAGCCTTTATGAAAGTGGCTCAGGAAATGATCTGTCACACATCATTCACACCTCGATGCAAATTTAGGCTAGCATGTTACCTCTCCCCAGGGTATTTGCATTTGATGATTTTCCCCCTTTAAATACACAACAGCACTTTCCCCTGCAGAATTCTAGAGGAATTTAAGTTCTAGTTAAAAAGCAGTAGACTCAGTATTTGACTGAGCAAGGCAGCTCTAATATAGAGGGCTGGCTCTTTCCATACACGGTGCTTAAACTATCCATCTTGGATGAAGTTGACACCTGAACTTTCTTTGACTCAGGGTTTTTATGGACCATGGGGAGATCAGCCATCATCTTTCAAATAAGAAAGAAGGTCTAGAGAGAAAATTCTGTGGAAACCAGACTGCAAGTGGTTTATCTTTTTTGTTTATATGATAGCTAGATTCCAAGAAGACATCCAATGGCCAATGCTTTGTAGAATTTGCACCTCTGTAATGTGCTGTCTCTTTAGATCAGATGGATCTATGTTACTAATAGACTGTGGTGGAGTGAGAATATGTGGCTTCCCATGCTAAGGCCTTAAGGCATCTCAGTTCCCATCATCCTCTCCTGGGTCTTTCACTTTGGGGGATGCTCTTTGACATGCCAATAATGATCCACACCAGATGCCTGTCCGGGGAGGTTCATGTGAAGAGACTAACCTGACAGCCGTGCTATTGGATCACGTAGGAAGTGGCTCCAGTGGGTCAAGCCTTCAATTGATTATAGCCTCAGCGGGCATCTGATTAGTTTCATGATAGATTCTAACCGTTTTCAGTTAAGATATCCATTAATTCCTGACTCGAAGAAACTATAAAAAGATAAATTATTGTTATCTTAAACCACTAAGTTCCAGGGTAATCGATTATTTCAAACCATCCTTTGGCCTGCTAGCACTAACCACTTCTCTCAGAAATCAATACAAAAGCTGGCCATAGCCTTACTACCACGTTGTTAGAAGCTGTCGTGTTTTCTAATGGGGTAGGGCAACTCAGCTGAGAGCAATTTGGCTCAACACAATTTCTTATGAAACAAGCTGACCAATATGATAATTTGTGGAATATTAATAGTCTGTCTCCAGTTTCATGACATTGTTTATCTTGGTTCATGACAGAAAGTGCTTTTGTAACTTTTCATGAGTCTTTAGTAATTTTCATCTGCCTTTCAGGATTTTGGGGGAACTTTTACTTGTATTTTGTTTTTATATTTCTATTCCTCTGGTGACTAGGATATGTTTTGACCAAATTGATTTTGGATCATTCTTGTTTCCACAAAATTGCTTTCAGTCAAATTGTTTCTGGCAAAATCATTCATCATGTGGTAGTATTTTTTTTCTATTCCTCACCTCTAATTGATCTATAAAACATTAAGAAACATATTCTGTAACTCTATTAAAAACACAACCCACTGCTGCACTGAGGTGAATCCACAATGGGGAAAAGCATGGGCAGCCCCCAAGGTGAGTGTGGTCATTTCTGCTCTTTATGCTCTTGCACTACCTTACGTTGCTGAATGAATCCTGGAGTAACTGATCTAGTTCTGAAGAAAATATGATGGAAATGTTGGGATATAACTCTTAAATTACCTTGGTCTTTTATAATTATCTAAAATTAGGATATGAGAACAATGTGGCTTCAATTTTTGGGAAGATAGTAATGTTCTTATTTGGGAATATACACTGCTGGGAGAGCCAGCTGTCCTGTTAGGTAGGAAGCACTATGGAAAGGCCTCCCTACAATTAAGTTCATATAAAACTCAAATTTAGACAGGAGAGTAGACATAGCAACTGGTTATCAGTGTTTCTCGGTTTTAACAATAAAATCATGGTCATGCCAGGTCTTCTGAGGATCTGGGGAAGCCTTGGTGTTTGCTGGTATTGGTGAAAAAAAAACCCAAACCAAATCAAACAAACAAAAAACAAACTCCACATCTCTCACCTTAAAAGGGAAACAAGCGTTTATTCTAGAGACAAATTTGATTAACCACGGCCTGGGAACACAGATTTAGTTTACCTCAAATTCCATATTTATGTGGAAGCAGTTTTACAGTTTTATAGAACAAAGAAAATCATAAATCAAGGTAATTTTAAATTACAATAGTAGGTCCATCAGGGAAGGGGGTACTGCAAGATGGTTGAAGCTTTTCTATAGGCCTCAGATATTATCTACTGACATTCTTAGCTTTGAGGTTGGTGGAAGCTACTGTTCTGCTAAGCTAACAGATTTCAAGAGGTTTTTAATCTATTAGTCACAGTGTGTTAATTCTGACACAGAGCTGTGCAGAGAATGACTATTCAGGGAGCTAAAGCTAGCCTAAGACCAGGTGAACAGCCTCGTAAGCTGCAATGTTCCAACCCATCCATATCACTGCAGTTTTAATCAGTCAATCAGTCTTTGCAGTCACAGTTTCTTAGTAGGAATTCCCATTTCCCACTGCTGTTCTGACCTGAAAATAAGTTTTTCTTTAGGCAACAGATACCAGGTCCAGCAAAATCCTTAGTGAGGGAAATTACATGCTGCTCACAAGCACATGAATGAATCTGCAAGTCATCTCTCTAAGTTAAACACCCAGATAGAACCAGAGTCCTGGCTGAGACAGCGTCACCACCACCCCTGAGAGAGCCTGTGTGAGCTGGACTCATCTGTGCACACCCAGTTTACAGAGATTATGATGTGATACAAGTTGGCTATTTTAAGCCTCAAGTTTTGCAACAAATTGTTTTATAGTAACAAAACTAATATAGATGATAAGAGAATTTATTTCCTAAATAGTATCCTCAAAGATGGACTCCTGGCCTTCCTCTGAATGATAACAGCAAAGCAGCTAACTTGGGTTCCATACCAGCCCCCAACTTATTCTTCTTACCCTCTTTGAGACAGATATACCTTAACGTAAGCATATGATTGTCTCTGCTTTCTGCTACAAACCTGTCTTTTCATCTCTTCTTTTTCCATCTTTGTTCTCATTTGGTGTAATGATGGAGGAAATTGGTTGGAATTTAAGTGAACTCCCTACACCCCCAAATAGATGCTGTCTTAGTTAAGTTCTTATTACTGTGAAGAGACACCATGACCATGGCAAGTCTTATAAACGAAAACATTTAATTGAGGTGCTTGCTTACAGTTTCATAGATTCAGTCCATTATCATCATGGTGGGGAGTGTGGTGGCATGCAGGCAGGTATGGAGCAGGCTACATCTTGACCAGAAGGCAGCAGGAAGTCAACTGACTCGCTGGGCAGTATCCTGAGCATAGGAAACCTCAAAACCTGCCCCCATAGTGACACATTTCCCCCCAACAAGGCCACACCCACTCCAACAAAGCCACACCTCCTAATAGTGCCACTCCCTATGAGCTTATGGAGGCCAATTACATTCAAACGACCACAAATGCACTTGAGGCAGATGTGACAGAATTTCCAGGGGGATGTTTTTGGGGAACTCTTTGAACCAGATAGTTGTCCTGTGACCACCCAAGATGGTATACAGAACCTGGGGTCGGTGGACGGAGGTTGAAAGTAGGAGGCCAGATGACAGCTATGATTTTGATAGCCTGGATTTTCTGACAATGTCTTAAGGACAGGATTTACATTTATTCTTAGGGTGTAGACTTTGGATAAGCAACAAGACATGAAAAAGGACTGGTTCTCTTTCTTCTGCTAGATTCAACTCTGTTCCTAACTTCATGGGTCAAAGGTAGAAATGGTTGTTAAATGAACAGCCTTTGTGTTTTCACTGAATGAATCCTCAAGAAGAAGAAAATTTTTCTTTGGTAATCATGCCCTGGCTTCTTGCACAAGTTTTAGAATGCATCTCAAGAAAAACTCTCTCATTTGAACTCAATGCAGAAAAAAGAGTCATTAAAGAGTGGAAAAAAAGGAAAATTCAAAAGGTACCTATAATGCAATTCATAAAGCTGTTTTCTTGTTTTGTTTTATTTTTTGTTTTTTAATGGGGGCGATTGACAGCCTTGGCATTTGCTAGAGTCCTGACCTATACTGTAGCCATCACTGAGTTAGTCCATACTTGACCTGGCCTTATACTTTATGGATGATTAAAAGATGAAGCTTCTGCTCTCTGGCCATCTACACCTCAGTGGAAAAAATGAGAATGCTATAGGGTACACAGGAATGATGTCTCTGCAGAGAAGAAACTTCTATTTCTTCTGATTAAAGACTAACAAAAGAGAAAAGGTCCTGACTGGGCTTCAGTCGGTACTTGAGAAAATGTTTGTCTTTGTTTTTTCCCCCCATTGCTGTCATAAAATGTCTTGACAAAAGCAATTTAAGGGAGAAAGGGTTTACTCCAACTCATAGTTTAGGTTGAGGTCCACCATGGTGGTGCAGTCATGGCAACAGGAACTTGAAGCTTCTGGTCACATTGTTTCGATAACTGATAAACAGAGTATCAGCCCAAAAAAGGATACCTCCATCAAATCCCTCCCATCCAGGAAAAAAGAAAGCATATAGAGTATTAAAGAGCCAGAAAAGAAGGAGGACACCAAGAAATTAAGGCTTTCTAGACTAAACAGAGCAGCACATATATGAACTCACAGAGACTGTGGCAGCATGCACAGGTTCTGCATAGGTCTGCATCAGATGGGGTTCTAGAGCTGAAAGTGGACACATGCCCTCACCCCTAACCCAGAAGTTATCTCTTACTAGCTTGCTAGCTACTTGCAATAGAAAAATTAGTTTTCTTGTAATCAGATGTTTCTCTCCCACCCACCTGTTCCCAAATACCTTTGCTTCCCCAATGATTAATTCAGAGGTTTAATATTACTTATAAATGCTTGGCTGATAGCTCAGGCTTGTTACTAGCTAACTCTTACATTTAAATTAACCCATAATTCTTATCCATGTTTAGCCATGTGGCTTGGTACCTTTTCTCAGGATGGCATTCTCATCTTGCTTTTCTGCATCTGCAGGAGACTCTCCTACTCTTCCCTTCCCCTTCCCAGAATTCTCCTAGTCTGACTCTCAAGCTAAATCTCTTCCTGCCCAGCTATCAGCCAATCAGCTTTTTATTAGCCAGTGAGAGTAATACATATTCATTCTGTAGACAAAGATTATTCCACAGCATTTTCTTCAATGGAGTCTCACTGGGGAAACAAATGACTTTTAAGGATAGGCCTCTTGCCCAACAGTAGATGGCCAACACAAAGTGAACTCAATCACATCTTTGTAGGTTCTTTGTCTCATAATGTTATATCAGGCAACTTTTTTAACTTTACAGAGCCTTTGCATTTATATTATAGCTTCCAGTTTAGTGTTTTTACGAGATTCTTATGTATGTGAACCTGTGTGACTGTATCTATATGTGTTTCTTGTGATTTTTCTTTAGTTCCTTTTCTTGTTTGATTGTTTTGTCCTATTCAGATTTGTTTTTGTTTTATCTTATTTTATTATTATTCCTTGCATGCCTGTTTAGGATGTAGATCCAGATGGGAGGGGGAAGAACTGGAAAAAGTATGGGGAGGGGAAACTGTAATCAAAATGTACTAAATAAAAAAAATCTGTTTTTAATAATAATAATAATAATAATAATAATAATAATAATAATAGGAAGAAGAAGGAGAAGAAGAAGAAGGGAGCAGCTTAGGCAAGTTGTGTGGAGCAAGCCAGTAAGCAGCACTCCTCTATGGCCTCTGCAGCAGCTCCTGGTTCCAGGTTCCTGCCTTGACTTTCCTCAGTAATAGAGTGTGAGCTGAGAGCTGTAAGCTGAAATAAACACCTCTATTCCCATCCCCCTGAAAGAAACAGAGAGTATAAATGACTGACTGCTGTGTCTCAATTCTCCATCTTCATATGCATAGTTCAGGATTTTAGGCAGGGAGTGGTGTCATCCACAGTGAGTGGGTCCTCCTATTGCAATTAACCCAATTAAAGATAGTACCCACAGGTGTGCCTAGAGACCTGTCTCCCAGTTGACATTTGAAATGAAGCATCATAATATTCAAACAAGCCAACATGCAAGAGACAGATGGATAAAGCAAAGTAAGTAGTGCTGTGATATGTGAAAACAGTTACATAGATCAAAGACCTATATTCTATTTTATGTGCTATACATACTCCTTTAAGAAGAATAAATTAATAAGGAAAAGGTTTTCATTTAATTTTAATGTGTCTTACCTAACTCAATCTAATCAAACCATTATCATTTCGGCATAGAATGAGAACAGAAATTATTAAAATATTTTATGTTAGTTTCATTAAGTCTTTAAAACCTAACCTGTGTTTTAGACTAACATGTCTCTATTCTGACTGGTCATAATTCCAGTGCTTAATGGCAAGAGGTCAATTGTTGGCTATCATATTGGGTAGTGTAGGTGTAGACCATCAGGGCCTCTTCTACAGCTTTCACGGTTGCAGCTTATATTCGTATTCTCTTGTGCTAGCTCTGCACAGTACCTGGAGCTTCCTTGCCAGCATTGGTATTCCTGGTATCTCCACCACCCTCTTGTCTCCATGTCAACTTTGGCATCATTATCTCAGCTCCACATACCACTCTATCACAGGCTACTTGCAGAGCTCCTGACTGGCCCCCTATTCTTTTTCTTGGTGGAAACCACTATAAAGCTGTAACTCTTGTGTTGTGCATACTTGAGAAAGCAACATCACATGGATTCCACAAAGGTCTGCTGCCAATGTGAGCTGTACCTGGACCTGCTTGGACCATAATGGTAGTGTTTTGAGGACCTTGCTTTGTGGAGTTCTAGGGAAATGACACCTGATCTGGTTCAGGGTGTGTGGTCCATTCTGAGTCCTTCTTATTAAAGTGAATGAAGCAAATTCACACCCCCTGCACCACTGATATTGCTATAGGTTGGGAATTGTCCAATTCTGATATGTCCTGATGGCATCGTTCCCATTATCCCAGTGCAAGCTACTTGGCTTTGTTTAATGGTGCCCATCTCTCTGGCAATTGCACCCTTCCTGACAGCATCTTTAAACAACCCCATTTTCTGCCAAGCTATAAATTGCACAAAATTTTGCTTTCTGTGCTTTGTTTCTGTTTCTCACTATAAAATTTGCTAAAAGAAGACAGCAGCAGTCATGTTGCCCCGATGCTTCCATGTTGCCCCGATGCTTCCTTGCCCTGAAGTTTCATGTCTCAGCTACTCTAGACTACCATTTACTATCCCACAAGGTTTCAGGGTGTAGACAAAAATCTAGATAAATCTTTTGTCAGGATTTCACACAGCTTTTAGTCTGATTTAACCCCCAAAGCCTTGGGCTTTTACTGTACGGATTTCTATTAACATTGTGTTCTGACCTCTTGCTGGCTGAGGTTGTCCTTTAAGCTTGACTTAACATTCTAGGCTTTCTCTAGCTTGAAAACCCAAACCTTTCCTGTAAATCAATTCCCAGGGATTTTGAACTACATCATCTTGTATCTTGTTAATGATTCTGCTTCTTGGTACCAATTTTCTGTGTGAGCCTGCTATAATGAATAATTCTTTATTATAACAAAATGCCTAAGGCAATTGATTCAATAAGAGACAAGATTTGTGTTAGCTCACACTTGGAGGAGTTATGGTCAATGGCTGGCTGCCCTTATCAGTTTTCACCTGTTACAAGTGAGGCATGGTTAATGAGGGAGTCTAGTGAGATGTTTTAGATTCCCTGGGAATGTCCCTCCAAGGGGATTGTGACCTGGAAGCTAAACCAAACACATCTTTTCCTCCCTTAAGTTGCTTTTGGTCGGTGTCCTACCACAGCAACAGAGAACAAACTAGAACACCTCCGAAAGTTCCCAATATCAACACTATGGGTGTGGGGATTTCAGCAGATGAAGTGTGGGAAGGAAGGACACATATTCACACCACAGCAACACAGACTAAAATCGACTAAAAGTCAACAAACTTAATGTAAACCTATTGTCAGATTTTATTGAGTGTCTATTAAATGTATGTCTTTCTCCTAAGTGCCTATTATATGACAGAGCTACCCTAAGGTATCTTGCCAGTTTGTGGAAGGTTAATGCCTCTTTAGGCAGATTCCAGATTTCCTTGAGAGGTTCATGCAAAGTCCACTTAGTTTATACTTCTCAGTGAAGATTAAAGAGCGTCTCTCTTCAGGAAGAGGCAGGTTTCAGAAGAGGAGAAGAAAATCAGGCTAAGGCCACAGGCCCGTTATCAGTCATTCACGCCATGGGTAGGGACTGTTTGTGTGGTTACAAAGCTCACTGTTGCCCAGGGAGTGATGATGGTACACAAGTTCCCTGGAGAATTCCACAGCTAGATGACCCCGCTTTTTGATAATTGAAACTGTGTCTCTAGAGACACAGCTAACACTGCTCTCACCTGAAAAATTCTACTTCACATTCCAAAATGACTGAATGAACAGAGTCCAATTCGTCCAGAAATATTTAATACATGCTATGCTATGCGAACACATGCAGGTGCATAAATAAATCAGTATTTAGATATTTTTGTAAAATGGGGATATTTAAGACACACTTTTAGTAACACATTCCCCACAGAAAAAATACTCCAATGCAAAAATATGATAGATGAATTATTCATTAGTATATTCAACAGTATGTTAACAAGCACTGACTATGTGGCTAGTGTTGAGCTGGCTGCTGGGAACAAATATAGTCTTATAGTTTAGTTCATGTTTTGAGAGCAAAAGGTTTTTTGAATGTCATTAATCACGTAAGAAGCTAATGATTGTTACAGGGTAGTTCTGTATGTAAAAGTGGCTTTAATGAATTGAAATCCTGTTTTTCTTTTAGAATGTTTTGAACTGATTCACTGAACAAAATTTCCCAATAAGTCATACGGCCCCACATTTGACAGGTGTTTCTCTTTCAAAGCATCTCTAGGTAAATAAAGATGTGGTCATGAGGTAAAGGCATATAAAGGTAAGACACAGTTCTCAAGGAAGCTCCAGTAATCAATCTCATCCAGCTTCGTTTCCTTTTCCTAAGTTGAATATATGATTTCCTGAACTGACTAGATAATTCTCTCAAAGACTCATGTTTCTGAGGCAATGAGATTAAAGATGGGTGTGTTCTTTGTAGATTTGGGTTGGATCCTTTCTGTGGGGAAAGGGGCACTGACTGGCAGCAGCAATTTTTCATCATTTCTTCAATGCATGTAGCTTCAAGGCCTGCAGAAAGCTGTGAATGACCCAGGCCTTTCTGTAAGTCAGCTAATGATCGCCCAATCAACTGGAGAAAATTGATTTTGTCAAAACTCATGAAGAGCTGTGGGCTGATCAATGTCTCACTGAAGTCAGGTTTCACACAAAACTGCCCAAAGCTGGAATTAAATGTCAGATACAATTTAACACTGATGGTCTAGCAGTACCTTTGGAGAGGGAGGGTTGCTCCTGATTCTGCCTGTCAGATTAACTCCCTGTGGTGGGCTCCCCTGGCTAAATGATCAGGGCCTGGAATGCTGCCATACCACACATTTCTCCAAAAGATACACAATAGTGAGAACTTGGTACTTAGGGCTGCAGATTTTGTCAAGGCTGGAAGAGAAATATCTTGGGAAAGGAAAAAAAAAAAGAGAAAAAGAGAGAGAAATGCATGCGGTGTCAGATCTGATTTAAATAAGGGTGCTGCATTGAATGGGGGAGCCCTAAATGGTAACTTTCTGGAAGGAATTCTGACAGGCCCAAAGGAAGAGTAGAGGCACCGAGGAACTGGGAGGGCGCCACTGTGGGCTCTGCTGAGACCAGGCTATGATTCCTGTGGGATTTATTTCAGCCCAATGACTTGTACCAAGTCCCTGTGATCTTCTTCATACACCTTCCAATCTGGTCAAAGAACCTTCTCTATGTAGCTCATAGCTTCCCTGGTCCTTTGCTTGTCTTTTCCTCTTTACTCCCCTTTCTTTGTATTAAATCATGCCAGCCTTCAAGGGCCAGATCAAAGGCTTTTTCCTTGGTGGCTCATCTACTCTTGCACAGTAAGGAAATTCTCATCCTGAGCTCCTGGAGAATCCAGTCACAGCATTTTCATTGTTTTGCATCATGCTCATTATTATTTTTTTTGTGCTTTATCTTTTCCATTGTATATGATTTGATAAAATCCAGGTCTGATTTACACAGTATTTGGATTAATTTTTTAATTTTCGCTTTTCAATTTTATGTGTACGACTATTTTGCCTGAATGTATGTTTGCACACCATATGCCTACCTGATACTCATAGAGACCAGAAGAGGGTTCAGATTTCCTGGAATTGGAGTTACAAACAGTTGTGAACTGCCATGTGGGTGATAGGAACTGAACTTGTGTCCTTTGGAAGAACAGATAATGTCCTTAATCCTGAACCATCTCAGACCTTAGTATTTTAACCATATTTAAAATGTCCCATACTTTTTATGATGAATTCATACTGTTGAATTTCTAATATTTTGTACAGTTCTTCAGCAGGAGTACAA
This sequence comes from Peromyscus californicus insignis, assembly GCF_007827085.1. Lineage (NCBI taxonomy): Eukaryota > Metazoa > Chordata > Mammalia > Rodentia > Cricetidae > Peromyscus > Peromyscus californicus. The sequence goes on from NW_026294617.1 coordinate 77,406,976, forward strand.
ATACAGAACACAAACATGCCTAATTGATTTTCTTTGTGATCATCTATAGATGCATTAACATTTCAAACCACATGGCCTGCTTTAAGATCAGATCAATCTTATATTTTTAAGAAAGTTTTGGGGGAGGCTCATGTTGTGTTTCTCAAACAGCATATTTAGTCTTTATATACTGGAAGATACAACCATGTATGGAGGGAGAACCATTTCATAGGACCAGTCACTAAGAAGTCACCTCTGAACACACACTCACATTGTCCAGCCCTATTCAAATGTACCCACCAAAATAAACACCGTGGGAGTGTTGGTGTGAAAAGAATTGAGTAAATAACTCTGACCACATTTTTTGACATTTATCTGCGTTTTCTAACATCTTTGCTCAGACTGCTGATGTTAAATGGCAGAGATAGTTCATTGTCTGGATTGCTTTTCAGATGCTCTTGATGATAAAAGAAGAGAATGTTAATGTGGTGACTATCCTTGGGCTGTTGGAAAGGATAAAATCCAGTGAATAAATAACACTCACTTCCAAAGACACAAGAGTGGAGGAATGGCAGAGTTTTCCCATGCAGACTCTTGTCATAATGAAAGGTCTTCCACAGCTGCATGTGTGTATGCCCTTGGATTTCAGAGGCTCAGTTTCTTCGAAGTGAACTCAAGCATTTCTATCTACAGTTCAAATAATCTTTGAAGAAAAGATGCCTTTGCTGCTGAGCAAGAGTAATGTTCTGAGATCCTGCCTAATTCCTCCTGCATAGATCCCCTGTTTGTCAGCCAGGTGTCAATGACATCCAATTATCCTCATTAAAACTGCATTTATCTTGAAATTTGGGGATTGTCAAACATTGCCCCAATCAGTTCCATTTCTTCTTGAAGCTCGTTCATCTACAAACAACTGGGGTAGATTTTTGGGGAGTTTTGTTTGCTTTTCCTCTCAAAGCATGAAGACTCATTCAGAGTAAGGCTTTTGTAAACACCCACAATAGAAATCAGTACATTAGCCTCATGAGAGATCAGATTTCTCTCACAGTACTTATTTTTATTTATATATCCTTGTTGTAGAATGCTGTGGAATATTTGTTTAATGATGCACGATGTGCTGCATTCTTTTATGTTGCATTTGTTTAACTCTGTGAAGCTGTGTTACTTTGCCTGTTTGAAATACCCGATTGGTCTAATAAAGAGCTGAACAGTCAATTGTAAGGCAGGAGAAAGAATATTTGGGGATGGCAGGCAGAGAGAATAAATAGAAGGAGAAATCTGGGAGGAAAAGATGAAAGAGCAAGAGAAAGAGGAGAGGACATCAGGGGCTAGCCACCCAGCCACTCAGCTAGCCAGAGAGTTAGAGTGAAAGTAAGATACACAGAAGTAAGAGAAAGCTAAAAGCCTAGAGGCAAAAGGTAGATGTGATAGTTTAAGTTAAGAAAAGCTGACTAGCAATAAACCAAACTAAGGCCAGGCATATAGAATACAAAATTAATTATAAAATTAAGAATAAGTCTCTGTGTGTGATTTATTTGGGAGCTGGGTGGTGGACCCCCAAAAGACCAAAGACTAAAGAGCAAAAAATGACCAACATATCTTCCTCAGTGAAAGAAACTCAAAACAGCAGAAGGTCTAGATCCCAATCCAATCTGTGATAAATCAATATTACTCAGCCATTTGGAAAAAGAAAAGGAGATGAGCAGAAATACAGAGAGAAAGAGCATAAGGGAGGGAGGGAAGGAGGGAAGGAGAGAGGGTACAAGGCAGGAGGTAGGAGGGTCTGATTCACTTGAGCTTTTTGTAACTTTAGTACTACAAATAATACCTTGCTCATAAGTGCTATTCTATTACTTTTTGGTTAAAACTTTAAAGATGGATAATTGTAAATTGCCAATATGTTACCCCAAATAAGAATTCAGTGATGACCTTGCTAAAACACAGTTGGCATAGATATGATGAATCCATGTGCATGGCAAAGGCCAATTCTGCTCATCCCACATTAACTCTCATCTACATATCTCTGCTACAGTAGAAAAGCCCTCTTGAAGCACTGAGCAGTGGAGCAGTATGGCCAATATTTCTACCTACTTAATTTTTATTTTATTAATTGGCTCTTATATAGTCAATAGCATAAAGAGTTTAGGGTACATGGATTTTGCTGATATTGACCAAAATAAGCTAATATCTGTTTCATTTAGATGATTGTTCTATTAAAAACTTCATATTATGGAAAAAGAGAAAGGAAATGAAATGGAATTACTTTGTTGCCCAGATAGGCCTTAAATTTATAATCTTTTTGTATCAAGCCAAGTATCTGGGATTGGAGGCTTCTCTCACCATTCCAGATCTACAAATTCCTTTATCATATATTTATAAAGAAATGTGTACCACTTAAATTTCTAATATACTTTTATTAGGAAGTTATAAAATAGTAGGTTTCCATATTGATTTGTCAAACATCCTTAGTGTTAGTTATCCCTCCCTGACCCTTCTTCTTTCCCACCCTACCATCTTCCTGCCCATCTAAACTTACTCTCCCATTATTCTCCAGGCCTGCCCCCAATCTAGGAGTTTCAATGCAATTACTCTATCTGAGAGCTACTACTCCCCCCACCCAAGCCACAAGCTGACAAATAAAAAAATCCAAGGCCATGTGTGGGATATCTCTTCTTAAGTTGTTTATCAGAAAGTTTCCAGAGACCTCAGACACAATGTAGGGTACTACCATCACTCTTGGTTGTCCATCAGAACTTGATTGTAAGTCCTTATTGTGAGGATACCACACACTTCTGTCATAGGACTTAGGAAAAAAATCAAGCTGATACTTACCTGGATTGCCCAATGACGGAGAAATGGATGAGATCTTCATGAACAGCCTGGACATAAGTGGGGGAAATGAAGGGCGAGGGTTGAGGGAAAGAGAGCTTGGGGGAGCGGGAGATCCCAGCTGGATCAAGAATGGAGAACAAGAACAAGGAATAGGAGACCATGGTAAATGAAGACCACATGAGAATAGGAGGAAGCAAAGTGCTAGAGAGGCCTACAGAAATCACAAAGATACCCTCACAATAGACTGCTGGCAATGGTCGAGAGACAGCCTGAACTGACCCACTCTGGTGATGGGATGGCCAAACACCCTAATTGTCATGCTAGAAACCTCATTCAATGACTGAGGGATCTGGAAGCAGAGATCCATGGTTAGGCCCCAGGTGGAGCTCCGGGAGTCCAATTAGCGAGAAAGAGGAGGGTCTATATGAGCGAGAATTGTTGAGACCAAGGTTGGATAAAGCACAGGGACAAATAGCCAAATGAATGGAAACACTTGAGCTACGAACCAATGGCTGAGGGGCCCCCAATTGGATCAGGCCCTCTGAATGGGTGAGACAGTCGATTGGCTTCCTTCCTTTTAGCTAGCATTCATAAAAGTGCTATGAAGGCTGCTGAGGGAGAAAAGTCATCAACAGCCTTACCCTGCTGTAAACCCCCTGTGTTGTTGGTCATTTTGCTCTTTGGCTCTTTAGAGAGGCCCACCACCCAGCTCCCAAATAAATACACAGAGGCTTATTCTTACTTATAAATTCCCAGCCTTAGCTTGGCTTGTTTCTTGCCAGCTTTCCTTAACTTAAATTATCCCATCTACCTTTTGCCTCTGGGCTTTTATCTTTGTTTATTCTACATATCTTTCTTTGTTTCTTACTCTGTGGCTTGCTGTATAGTTGGGTGGCTGGCCCCTGATGTCCTCCTCTCCTCCTCTTTTTCTCATTCCCCAGTCTCTTCTCTAAGATTTCTCTTCCTATTTATTCTCTCTGTCTACCAGCCTCAACTATCCTTTCTCCTGCCTAGCTATTGGCCATTCAGATCTTTATTAGACTAATAAGGTGTTTTAGACAGACAAAGTAACACAGCTTCATGGAGTTAAACAAATGCAACACATCTTTGCATCATTAAACAAATGTTCCACAGTATAAATGAATGTAACACATCTTAAAATAATACTCCACGACACCTATGAGCTACAATAATAACCAGGCTGACAAGATATGCACATGGGTGCCATAGTCACAAACATTATGGGAGTGAATCAATTACATGATACTGTAATTATGTTCAAGAGCCCACAGCTGGGGAATCTCATAGAACCTAGGACTGAACCTACTGCTACTGTTCTGCTAAATGGACATAGTATCAGACTGCCATCTAAATTAGCAGTGTTGTATCCATAGATAAATGCAGTTTCCAGTCTCCATCAGATCAGAGAAACATCTCTGTGTAACGGACAGCAGTTAATACAGAAACTCCCAAGTCTGATGCTCTGAATAAAGTTGGCTATTGTGTGAGACATTAGTCTGCCTCATTTATCAGCTCCATTCTCTCAGGTCCCACCATCTCTAGAGTGGTAAACATTTGCTCCCTACAGGGATTAGCCTGTTCCTGCTTTCTGATCTGCCACCTGATTTACACGGCCTGTTCTTCAAGAACATCCATGTGCCTTCACTTTCGTGGTACTGGCACTTCAGAAACCATAGGCCCCCAGCAGAATATACATTTTGGAACTAAAATAATAGATGGGTTTGAATTCATAATCTATCATCTATTCCTTGTTATTGAATCTCAGACAAGCTTATAACATGAACCTCACATGCCATTAAATTCATCTTAGAGGGATGTGGTACCATGATGCTGTGTATGGGAGCTAGTGAAGATTCAATTCATGATGCATGTTACATGTGCTGGTGACACATTATGCTGGGCTTTCCTTAGACTTACCAACACAAGTTGTTGTAATTGATAAAACTAAACAACAGTCAAAATTTTTATAAAGTAATGCATTTGACATGTGTAAATAATTAAATCTATGACTTTATATATTTTCTTGCCAAGTTGATTTGAAAACAGTTAAATTCATGGATGAAGTAGCATGAAGGAGCTAAAGTGGACAGGACACAGCTGTCTTCATTAAGGAATGGATATTTTAACAGGATATTTGAAGAGGTAGCCCTTGGACTTCAAGGAGACTTAAACCTTAGCCTTGTATAAACTTAGAAGGTTATGCTGACCTTGGCCTGGGTTGAAGAGGTCGCTGAAGTTGCTCTTCTTAACTATAAAAGCATAACACTGATACGAACCTGCTGCCTTTCCCTTTCTATGTTACTTCTTAGGATTTATCAAATACTTCTCTCCTCACTTAGAAGATAGACCTTGGTAGACAGGGTGCCATGTGGTCCAGGCTGACCTCAAACTCGTGGTCTCAAGTGCTGCAATTATGTATGTGTGTACACTGCCACACCTGCCTCTATTACTCATTGGTATCCAAATGAAGCCATGTCTAGCTCTCCTTCTGCTATTCTCCAGTTTGCTGACCATGTTCTGTACCCTTGGGCATTACTTTATCTTGGTCTTTCTTATCTCTCACTGAACAGCAGAAACAGAATCCTAATGACTCCATCCACCTTAGCCATGATGTCCTTTCCAGTTTGTCCTTTGTCCTATTGCCAGAGAACAGTATGTTTTTAAAACTAAACTAATTTTACTACCCCTGTTAAAAACTTTTAAATGACTCCCACAGCCCAAGTAGATCTTGACTCTTCAGTATGAGATTGCTGCATGACCAACTATTCTAATGAGGCTCGGCAATAGGATAGTAGCTAATACGTGAGAAGTATTCAATGAAATTTATTGATAGGATGTATGGGTGAAATAAAGGATTCAAGGAGTAAGTGGTCTTTGAGCTGGAATTATATCAGTGAGTGGATATGGGGGAAAGAGTACCATATGAAATGATCTGCTTATCAAATCCTTGAAAGTGGTGGGATACAGGGTTTAGGTGAGTTATATTGGAAATGTTTAAGAAAAAAAGAAGTTGTATATTTAGGCTGGGTGCTAAAAGTAGGAAAGGTTTCTTTAAAAAAAAAGAATTTTGAGCTAAAAAGTATCATAATCTAATTATACATCACAGGAAGAATTGTCTGGGAATTCAAATCAATCAAATTTGGTAAAAGACAGGAGTCAGAGAATTGAGTGATGAAGCTTATTCAAGACTCAAGCAAGAAGCAAAGAGGATCAGATCTTTAATGAAATATTAGCAAAGAGAAGCCAATAACACATCAGAACACGCAGGGTTTACTCATGGAACCAAATGATTTTCATACATGAAAATCAATCAATGTTGACAGTGTAAAGACATGGCTTTGAGCATGTTTCTGAAGGATTATCTTGATTAGGTTAACTGAGGTTGGTACACCTATGCCCATCCCAGAAGTGGACAGTACCATTTCCTGGATTTGGACTCTGGACTAAATAACATGGAGAAAGATGTTGAGCATCAGCATTCATCTTCTTCTATTTCTAGATTGTGGATACAATGTGACCAGCTACCTCTAGTTCATGCTATAGTGACTTTCCTAACACGATGTACTGTCCTTTAGAACTATGAGCCAAAACAAACAAACATACAATTAAAAAACCACCTCTCTCCTTTAAGCTGCTTCTGTATGGGTATATTATCACAACAACAAGACAAGTAACTAATGATATTAAGAAGTAGTTGTATGATAAACCTGACCACATGGCTCTTAGGACTTAGAACATAGTTTGCAGGAGGAATGTCAAAGAATTTGAAACTTTGGGCAAGAAATACTCTTAGATACTGTAATCTGAGCTTAGTGAGCTACTATGATGGAAGTTTGGTAGACCAGAAGGCCAAGAGAAATGCAGACTATGGCCATCTGGCTCATGAATTTTCAGAGGGGAATGGGCACTCTATCAGGAACTGGATTGGATCTAAGATATTTTGGCAAAGAATCTAACTTTATTCTGCCCATGACCTGAGAATTTCAGCAAAGTTGAGTTTAAAGGTGATGAACTAATTTACTTGGCAGAGGAAATTTCTATACAGGAGAGAATCCCAGGTGTGTCATGGCTACCTTTTATTACATGTATTCAGGTCCACAGTGAGAAAGGGCAAAAATGTATGCAGAAAGATGAAAAATGTTCAGTTTGTTATGGAGGCAAAGATCTCAAGCAAGTTAAAAGTTGCAGCCAAGGTTCCTGCTGGGACATAGGCTACAAATTTAAATGGCAACATGTGGCTCTGTACTGGGACAGTAGGAAAGGTGCCTTATGGGCAAGAACCCTCCATCAAAGTTCTTACTTTCATCAAATCTAAACTTATTTGAAAAGGGACACTCTGAACTAAGTATGCAACTGAAGGAGTTTCCTCTCCTCGAAAGAAATTCTCTAGGAAAGTGTTTCTCCAGGTTTACCACACAGAAGCTAATGATGGTCCTGTTGGGCTAGGCTCTATCCCACTGGCAGAATTTGGTATCCTCCTCCTTGCGGTACTGGTTTTATCATCATAAAAGATGAAGATTAGAGTCAGTCCCAGAGTATTATACGAAAGTTGCCAAGAGCCACTAGGGCCAGAAAATGTGTGGCTCTATATGGAAATCTTGAGAGTCCACTGTGTAAAGCGGTGGCAGTGAAACAATGGAAATGCCATGATATTGGAGATGCCAGGACAGGACTACAGGACACTGCTGATGAAAGCTGAAGGCAAGCAATGGAGCTTGTCTGAGAGAAACCATGTGTGCTACAGGCATCAGAGTTGGAAGAGTGGGGCTACCCAATTCCTTAGGAGCCTGGATGTTTCCATATGAGCTCTAGATGCCCAGCCTGGAACTGCAGGATTTGGTATCTTCCCTGCTGGATTTCAGTCTAATCATTCCTTACTATTCCCCATCCTTCCCACTTGGCATGGAATCCTTACTTCACAATGTTGTACATTAGAAGCTTTTTTTTTTAACATGTGAATTTTATTTTAAAGAACTCACAGTTAAGCAACTGTTTTGGACTGGGCAGTGGTGGCGCATGCCTTTAATCTCAGAGCTCAGGAGGCAGAGGCAGGTGGGTCTCAGAGTTCGAGGCCAATTTGGTCTAGAGAGTGAGTTCCAGGAAAGACAGGGATACACAGAAAAACCCTGTCTTGAAAAACAAAAAGAAGAAGTAGCAGGAGGAGAAGGAAGAGGAGGAGGAGGAGGGAGGAGGAGGAGGAAAATCTGTGTTGAGTGTCAGAAGAGACTTTAACCTTTTAAGTAGTGCTAGAATTGTTAAAGACTGTGGGGGCTTTTAATATTGGACTGAGTTTATTTTGCACTATGAGGTGGTCATAAGCTTACAGGGGTAAACGATGAAAAGTTGATTGAAAATGATTTGTTTGGGTGTCAAGTTGACAAGGAGTGGACTTGTGATGGTTAACATTGAATGCTATCTTGACAGGATCTAGAATGTCTTGATTGGATACTGAACCACACGGAAAGGAACAAGCTGGATGTGCACCAGCAATTGTCTTCCCCTGCTTCTTTCTGGCAGATGCAGTGTGACTGGCAGTTTCAAGCTTTTGTGGCCATGACTTCATCACAATCCTGGACTATACCCTGGAACTGTGAGCCAGAAAAAAAACCCATTGTTATTTCTTTCATTCCAGTGGCTGCCACTGAGAAGTCACTCCGCTTCCTATTGTATGTCATCTGTCAGTTTTTCTTGCAGTGTTTCTGGTTTCCCTTGATGATATGCCATTTTACAGCACTAGGTTTTTGGGGTTTTTTTTCAGCCATAAAGTATAAGAGGGGAGCATTTTACTCCAGATAATCATGATTTTCACTTATCAGGATGTCTACTTTTTATTTAATTGTTTCACATTCCTAACTTTGAGTCTTTTCTCTCAAGCTATTATTAGTTTCTCCTATTTTCTAAGGACAACTTAGCTTAGTATTATGATGATTTTATTTAAATTATGGCATTATATTTATTCAATGTTTTAAAAATGATTTATTTTGAATCTCTGTTTTCTCAGTCACCCCTTTCACAGCATTAAGATGAATTATCAGAACCTTCGAGCTTTTTAGGATATTTACGATAGTGATTATTCTCCTATCCATTTAATGGCTAGATTGTTTCTACACAGAATTCCCCGATGAATTCACTTTCTTCCAGAAATTTTAAAGCAATATTTCATTGTGGTTATTAGTGAGAAGTGTGATACTGTTTGGATTTCCAGTATTAGTGCATAATCTGGATTTCTCCTCCGTATATTCTGTAATTTCATATTATGTCACAATCTTAATATAGTCCAGGGAATGGTGGTGTCTCTGTTTAGACACAGACTCTACCTAGAGATATAGATAATAATTCATAAATTTTATTGAATGATGTAATTGTTATGAATCAGAGGCCATTTATTCTTTAATAGTTGTTATTACATATTTGTTTGCAAATTTAACATGCTGAGTTCATTTAGTGTTGTCTATATGCTTATAGATTTAGGGCTGACAACTTGGGATTGGCTAACCTATTATGGGGCTCGTCTCTGGAGAAAACTGATTTCCCCTCTCTCAGCAGCTATCAGTTACCTGTAGCTCTTCACCTGGGCTTGGGGCCTTGTGAGATCTCCCCATTCATATTGACCTATCAGTTGGTGTTAATCAATTTAGGTCTTGTATAGGCAATCATATTGTTGCAATTGCATGGGTACAGCTTCCCTGTCATATATTGAACACACTATCTCACCACTTGTCTTGCTTTTTCTTTTTTATTGAAAATAGACTTTTTTCAAACAATACATTCTGATTATGGTTCCCCCTCCTTCAGCTCCTCCTCCATCCTCCCCATCTCCATAGCCACTTGTCCCGCTTCTAACTTGAGCTCTCTGTGGTTGCTCAGAAGGGTCATACTAGCAACACAATAGCCAGTTGGAGGAAATCCAGATATTTATCAAGACTTTTCAGGGGTGCTCCTAGAGTTGTTGGTAGATGCTGAGGATCTTGTAGAGTGGGAAGGAAACCGGCTCAGTCAAGTATGACATACTTTTAATAAATTGTCCTCCAATTCGAGTTACTAGACTTCCTGAGGCAAGTGTTTTGAGCATAAGTAAAAATTATGAGGAAGTTAATGGCACTTCTGAATTATCCAAAATAAGCATTTATACACAGGCACTTAATTCTGAGTAATTAATGTCTGTCTGAATAACCCAGTGGCTTAATGAGGTGGGGTGCAGCCGAGAGAGGCACACTGAGTCACTGGAGAACCCCAGAGGGCTGGCTGTGAATGTACCCCTCAGCTTGCCAGGACTTTCTGTAATAGCTGGAACATTTTTATAGGCGCATCATTATGGAGTTCCAGCAAAGTCGTACTGCTGTGGGCAAGGTTTCATGTCCCCTGTTAGGCTGCGCATGTTTGGATTCAGCATGACAATCAACTCCTCCACCCTCTCTGCAGGACTTCTGAAAGACTCAAGATCTGCAGTGGACAGACTGAGTTGAGAGAGAGATGGCCTTAAGATCAGTCCTCAACTACATAATTTGTATTATCTAGCTTTATGAGTTATTTCTCCCATCTTAATATAATTCCTCAGCATATTCTTCAGTCTCCAATATTTTAATTCTGATCTGGGTCCCTCTTTAAAGACACATTTTAATAGTTTATCAATAATAATTGCTGGTTATTGCATGATTTTCCATCAGAGAGAATTTCCATTGGAAGTGCTTCTTACTAAAGGAATTTAAACACATATGCATATAGAAGCTAAGACATTATGCTCATTCGTTGAATGTCGATGGATGCTCTGCTATGTCTTTGTTGTTAGAGAAGCGAACACTGGTAAGCAATTTCCCTAGTTTTTGAGATGTTCACTATCTCACATGAGAGGAGAAACATATAAAAGCAACTGTATAATTAGATCATGATAAGTTTCAGTCACAGAATCGAGGTGATCTGCTGATTTAGTTCACATGGACCAAAAGACTAAATAAAGTGGAGGAAATCGGAAGCTTCATGAGGAAAGTGGCGTCTGAGTCAAATGATCTAGCAAGGTAATAATGGGACATGTAAACATACAATGCATTTGAAGAAAGAGGCATGGCAGTGTCTGGGATGGGCAAGAGTTCTGGGCCTTAGGATTTCCCTGGACTCTAGGAAGCTCTCCCAAAGATGAAAGTCTTGTTTTGCCTGCTTCGAAGCCACATAGGGAGTGGTTAAACCAGAGGCACAAACGACTGAGAGTAGGCAGTGCTTCCCTTAGCTCTCTCAAAGGGACACAGCAATGTCCATAATATTAAAAAATGCTGGGCTGGCCACTGCTCCCCAGAACTCCCCACCCTCATAAGTTCAAATTTATTAAGTGCACTAAAAAGATGCTGCCAAAAGGAAATAACTGGAGCATTTTCTGGAGCCAAGGCAGGCAGAATATGCAGTGATGAGAAGTTGGAAAGCATCATTATCATTTTCCAGACTGAATTTCACTTTGTTCCACTTTGAGCAATGGCCACCTTGGTCCAACACAAAATTTAAAAAAGACCATAGAAAGCCTCTGTTCCAAGTGAGAAGATGGAAAAATAACAAATACAATGGGAGTAAGAAAAACCCTTCTGCAAATCTCATTGGCAGGCAAAAGTGCAGGGCCAGGGAAAGGTGGAGGAGGGTAGAGCAGAGCCTGGCACCAGTGGCTGTAACATTTCACTACATCAAGACTTTGTGTGATCTGTGATGGTTTGACTACAGTGTTGAAGGGCAGAATTGCTGAGTATTCCTTCCTGTAGGACCGATTTGTACTGGACTAATTATGCTGGAGAACTGAAGCTTCCTTTCTCTGTGTGAGGCAGCCAACAGAGGTGAAGAAACGTGGCGCATACCCCGAGGAAGAGGTGTCTATAAGTTTAAGCTTTTAGTTTATGATGCATAGGTTATGTATATTCAAAAGCAAATATAGAATTTAAAACAGTTATCTACTCTTTTTGCTATCATGATTGCTATAAATATATGATACACAATTGCCTTTTTGTGTGGGGGACAGTGAAAACCACTGATAATTAAAGAAGTTTCTGTGGTGAAAAAAAATTGGTCAAATTTTTTTCATGTCCTATATGCCTACCTACGCTTGCCAAACCAGGCATAAGTCATTTTCTGTCAGCAATTGTTTTTTTTTTTTTTTTCCGTGCTTTTATTGTGTGTATTTCTCTAGGATGGCTTCATTCACTTAAAAAATTCTTCCTGAGTATCCAGAATATTTCAGGACTACCCTTGCCACTTAAGATGCCATGAATAAGTATGGCAGTTAGATTTTGCTTTCAAGGCACTTGGTGTCTAATAAAAAAATAAGTATAGAGCAGGACAGGAAGTGATGAATACCTTTAAGTATGGCTACTCTGGAACATCAGATAAAAGAAGTTTCATTTCATTTGTGGTGTTCAGAAGTAGTTTTGTGGATAAAGAAATACCTTAGTTTGTCATTAAAAAATTCTAAATATGTGTCAATGAGAGCTCAGTAGGAAATTCGTATCAGAGAAGCACAGACTGAGATGGTGTCTGTGACAATAAATAGACAATGACAGTAGAGGAGGAATGTCCAGGGTGGGAGCTGAGGATATCAGTAAGATGAGGAAGACCCTGAATAGTAAGGTCACAGGATTTTGATCTTGTGTTCAGACAAATAGGAAAAGTCAATGGACATATATGTGTTCACACTGTATGTAAGAAAATATGACCTTATTTTTATTTTATGATGTAAGAACATCTTGGTATCTATTGTTAATCAGTCTTTCTCCATTTAATATAGTTACTCAAGGCACATTTTATATAGCAGATTTCTGAGTGTTACTAGTTTTGTGCATCTAAAGTTTTATAACCTTGGTTTAAATAACTCTGCTTCCTTCTGCCCCAGTTATCCAGTGAACATCCTTCCACTTTCTGTTTCTACAGCTGTGTCTACTTTATTGACTTAATTGTGTGTGTGTGTGTGTGTGTGTGTGTGTGTGTGTGTGTGTGTGTATCCACACGTGTGCATGGGTATAGATAGAGGCCAGAGACCTGCTTCTGATATCCTTCCTTATGTACTGCTTACTTTACTTTTTCATTTAGTTTTGAAACTGGGTCTGCCACTGGCCTGGGGCTTGCCAAGTAGCCTAGACTAGCTTGCCAGAGAGTCCCCGGGATATGCTTGTCTTTGCCACTGCAGCACTAGTACTATAAATATGCACCACTATGCCTAGCTTTTTGTTTTTAAACATGGGTTCTGGGGATCAAACTGAGGTACTCCTGCTCGCAGGACAAGTAGTTTGCTAGTGGGACTCTCTCCCCAGCCTGACCGTGGCTGTTTTCGATGTTACACATTAGCAGACATATGCAGAGCTTGCTTTGTTGTTGGCTTATTTCACTTAGTAGAAAGCTCTGAAAGTTCATCTACATTGTTGGGAGTGATGGAATTTCCCTCCTTTTAAAGGACATATACAGTGTCTGAGTGTATGTCCCCACCATCCTGTCCCTACCCTTTTTCCTGACATTTACATGGTTTCTCTTTCTTGGTTATTTGAATGTTGCCTCACAATAGTATGAGATTCTGATTTCAATCTTAAACAAAAAATTCAAAGTGAAATTGCTAGATCTTTTGTGTGTGTGTGTGTGTGTGTGTGTGTGTGTGTGTGTGTGTGTGTGTGTGTGTGTTTGTGATGGGGGACTGTTCTGATTCCAGTCTTTGGGGGAACCTCCACATTGCTTTTCATAATGGGTCTGTCAGTGTCTACCCTCACTAACAGCATAGCAGAATCCCATTTTCTCCACAATCATCACAAACACTTGACTTTTGTTTCTTAATAGTAGCTATCTTAATAAGTGTGATTAATTGGTTACATATCCCTGATGATTAGTGAGGTTGTGCATTGTTTTGTATAAATATTAGTTACCTATACTCCCACTTTTTAAAAATTTATCATGTTATTAGCCCAGTTGAATGGGATTATTTTAAAATATGTAGAAATATTTTACTATTTAGTTATATTTTCTCATAGAATTTAGAGATTAATCTCTAATCAAGCATATAGTTTGCAAATATGTTCTACCATCTCATAGATTGCCTTTTACTCACCTCTGGGGATATGGACTTGAAACAACGGAGAGAGGTGTAGTGACAACGAATGTCCATCTGCTTGATAATTCATCTGTGGTCAAAGCAGCAACGGACAGCCAGAGCACGGACCACCAGCATTTGTAGGACAAGGTGTTCTTTGCTCACTTTACTTCCTGCATGCTGTCTATGGTCTTCTCTCAAACAGCTACCATCCTGGAGCTGGTAGTAGAAAGCAAGTTGCTATGACTATACTAAGATTAAATTTACAGAATTCAACTGTACCTTATTATCCTCCCCTATAGACTGTTGCATTTGACCCTTGACCCATTCTTTCAGTCAGTTGTTATGGGGGTGGGGACATGATTCCTCATGCTTCTTATTCCACCATCTTGCCAGAATCTTCTTCAACTTTTGTTTGTATAGGTAAGCCTTCATCTCATTTTCATTCCGGAAGGATCATTTCCTAGGTACCATATGGTAGGTTGAAATCCTTTTCTTTGAATGCTTTCAGTCATTTCACTCTCTTCTACCCTGCAAGGTTTCTGCTGAAAAAATTCACTGGTATTCTAATCAGATTCCCCTAAACATATATTCCCCTGAACATATGCTTTCTATTGCTGCTTTTGAAATTCTTGGTTTTTTTTTTTTTTGAAGTTTTGACAATTTGCTTATGGTCTGTCTCAAAAATGAACCTTTAGGTTTATTTTATTTAAGGTCTTTAGGAGTCCTGTATCTGAATGTCCATTTCCTTCTTCATTTTGAAATTTTCAGTTGTTGAATTGTTGAATAACATTCCACCTTCTCTTTACTGAACTTGCCACCTGTGTCTTCCTCTCTAACACAGAAGCATCCACTCACATCTGGCTCTCTGTGTGTGTTGGGGATACACACTCAGGTCCTCATGCTTGTGAGGCAAGCACTTTACCACTGAGCCATCTTCCCAGTACCTATCTTAATTCTTTAAAAGCTTTAAAGAATCTTTTTTTGGGGGAAATTCTTTGTTTATAGAATATCCTCATGAACTCACTTTTTGTTTTCAATAAAAAACTATCTTGAATGTTTTGCCATGTGATTTATGTATCTCCAGTCTCTTTAGGGCTGCTTTGCATAGTTTTATTTTCTTCTTTGGTTTGCATATATTTCTTGTTTCTTCATTTCCTCCATTCTTTTATGTTGAGCTATAAACATCAGCAAAAAAAACCCCCCAAATTCCTGTCACTTCTTTCAGTCTTCAGAGATCAGTTACCTACAGAGGATGACCTACACTGATCAATCTGTGGCCTCTAAAATCTCTCTCCTACAAACCACTGTCTTTACTCTTACTGAACCCCTGCTGTGTGTGCATAGTGTGCTAATTCTTTTTTTTAAAGATTTATTTTATTTTTAAAATTATGTGTTTGTGTGTAGAGTAGGGGTGTGTGCATGACCACATTCAGCCAATCAGAACTCAGCTGATTTTGCGGTGTATTTAGGTTCTCTTGAGACTTCCAGCCAGGACAGGGAGTTCTCTGGAGATGGGTACTCACCAGTTCCTAGAGCCTGAGGCTTTTGCCTCTGGCAGGGAGTTCACCTGAGATGGAGAAGGTTCCCCACATCTAAGGCGTCTTCCCTGGGCAGGTTGTTCTTTGGAGTCAGCCTTTAGGGCACAACCAGTGATTACAGGTAGAGAGACTCATTCCTGCCTCAGCCTAAGAGACCTGTTCCTCCTGCCTTTGAGACTGGCTCCTTCTACTTTTGTTGGTGACCTGCAGACTTGTTCTGTAAGGAACTTCTCCCAACTGGCACCCCAAAGCTTGCCCAGGGCTTAGGGATGGAACACTTGTGATCTCTCAATTGGCATCCTTTTGCCACTGAAGTCTCTGAGTTAGTTTCCATTCAAATAATTATTCTCATGAGGCAAATAGAGTTATCTTTGTTTTTATCTGTGCTGTCTGCCCACTCCATTCTTGGAGGAGGGCAGACAGGAACTTCTCCTGAGACAGTAGATGACTTCCACTAACCAACTGCTTCAGTATGGGCACCAAAACTTTCCATTCTTTCCATTAGTACAAGATCATAGATAAGGTCGAAGAAAGCCTCAATTTCATTACTAGAAATCATAGTTTGTGTAATATACTTAACTCTTTCATCCTTCTCACATATAATCATATATCTATACATTCACACATCTATATTCATCCATTTGAAACATTGTCTCATGGAAGTTAATATTTTTCCATGTATCCAAGATAACCAATCCATCGACTCCAGTTCCTCAAAAATGGATATATAGGGGACTGGAGTGACATGTCAGCAGATGAGAACACTGGTAACTTGTCCAGAGGATTCAGATTCAATTCCCAGCACCCACATGGAGGTTCACAAACTTCTGTACCTCCAGTACCAGGTAATTAACTCCCTCTTCTGGCCTCTGTGGGCAGCAAGCATGCTCGTGATACACAGACATACATATAGGCTAAACACTCATAAGCATAAAGTAATAATAAAAGTGGACATATGAGTGCAAGGCATTTTTATATATAGAAAAGTAGGAACTGATTATTATGATTAAGCTTCAGGTGAAAATACAATGTCTAGTTAGAAGTTTGGGGCCTGGCAAGATGGCTTAGTAGTAAAATGCTCACTAAGTAAGCTTGACAACTAGAGTTCAATTCCACAATCTAAGCTGGATCCCCAACTTCTTTATGTGGGCATTTAGTGCTATGAATTTCCATCTTAGCACTGCTTTCATAGTGTCCCATAAGTTTGGGTATGTGGTGTCTTCATTTTCGTTCATCTCTAGGAAGTCTTTAATTTCTTTCTTTATTTCTTCCTTAACCCATTGGTGATTCAGTTGAGCATAGAATCCACATAAAGGTAGAAAAAAAAAACCCAATCACCAAAAGTTGCACTCTGATCTCAACATGCATGCCTCCCCTTACATCATTTGCACAAAATAATAATGTTTTTTAAAAAAAGTTTTCTTTACTTAAACTAGTTAAATTAATCTTATAATGAACAGCCTAACATTTGGATATTGGCAAGTCTGAATCTATACCACGAGAATTAATCCAATTTAGCTCTCAAAGTCCCCCTTTCAACGAAATAGTAGGAATTTAAAAAAGTTGGGAAGTCAGGCATTGTGGCTTGTTCCTGTGATCCTGGCACTTGGGAGGCTGAGACAGGAGGATCACTATTTTGAGGCCAGTCTGAGCTACATAACGAGACCCTGTCTCAAACAAGTCAAAACAGAACAGAGTGAGTAAACCTGGCCCAATTGTTATAGAGTAATTGATTTTCTTCAACTTTAAATAACAGAACATTTGGATATAGAAGTAATTTGAATCGAACTTTCTGTCTTTGGATATCATCATGTCAACCTGGCCCTTTGTGGATGAGGAGGCTCACATTGCTTCTTGTAACCACCTTCTAGCAGCTCCTTCAACACAACCACGACCTTTACTGAAGCCTCCCTGGGCTAGGGTTTCTGTCTATAACCATTTCTCCCAACATTTGCCTCCTAAGGACTCTCATCTGACCATGATTTTCAACAATATTTAAATGCTGTCAGTGCCTAAATTTATACCACCACTCTAAACAAAAACCAAATGTACATGTCCCTTTGTTTCCTTGACATCTCTGAGATAAGTAAAAGATATTTCAAGTGTGACAAGTTCAGCTCTCCAAACAAACCTTGCATTTCAACAAATATCTTTTTTTTTTATCATCTATCACTTGGCCAGCACACAAGACAAAAAATACCATCATCATTACCTCCTCTGTGTCTACCTCACTTTAAATGGTCTAGCATAGTCTTCGGCTCTGGTTTGAACTGTATCTGGAATTCTTTCCAGTTCTGCTGTGCCATTTGACTTGAAGCCATTATCACATCTTTCCTGGCTTTGGTCAGTGCCATTCCTAATGGGCCTCCATGTTTCTTCCCCACCCATACTCTTGGATAACTCATAGGCAGAGTGAGTTGCCCATATAGAGTGATGCTGTGGGCTTCTCAGTAGCCCTGCAGAAGTGACCCACCGTACTCAGTTCTGGTTGAAACATTAGGTCTGGATCGGGTGGCTCTGTGTGCAGAACAGTCTGGTTTTACTCACTAACAGCAGCTTATGGATTCATTTGCATCATTAGAGGAAAATATCCAGAAAGGCACAAGCATCGTAATACTCTTGCATATGGAAGGATTGCAGCATTCTTTCTAGGACTTCCATAATGACCCACTGGCATTGACTAATTCTCGATCCAGTTCACTGAAGCTAGACTATGGAACAGGTGGACAATTTTAAGAGTCCAGGCTTGGTTGCTCACCTGTTTGACTCACTTACATTCCTAGAACATTGTAACTCTCTGTTAACTGGTGTCTTACATCTGTGGCATAGAACTATTAAGTTGTTTTCTCCTGAGCACAAACACCTACGCCAGGATATTCTCTTGATAATTATTGTCAAGACAGGTAAGATTATATTCATTTCTTATCCATCTCAATAAACTTCAGGCATGTGGGTCTACTATGTTCGTCTAGCTGGGGGCTGCTGTATTAACTCTGGGGTAACAACTGTGCCTTTGCACTCAACATGAACAGTTTCCTTCATCTGCAGAGCCCTTCGAGGTGTCGTGTCGGGTACAGGACACGTAAGCCAACAGGAAAGTGAATATCAACCAATCAAATATTTATTGAGTGCTTGCTATGTGCCAGGCACTGTGCTCATCTGGATTTAACTGGAGCGTTAGGAAGAGTCTAAGGAAAAGTTGCTCTTCGCTGGAAGGTTTCAGAGGCTCGACGACAGAAGAGGAAGAAAGCTGCGGAGAATAATCCTTTTCCAGAGTCTGGAAAACAATGAAGTGTGTATTTTCATCTCTGTGTTTTTCCTTACTTCCTCCTCCTGCTACCTCTTTTATCACTTCTTTTCCTCCTCAGCCAAGGCTTTTTATAGTCCCCCCACCCTCACTGTCCAGAGCCAGCATGGTTCCCTTCATCTGTATTTAGATTTTTAGCTGCACTGCTGCTTATCAAATCTCTCATTGCTTTAGTGTCCTGTCATTGAGTTACAACCTGCTCCTCAGGTCTGTTTATATATATAAATGCCCAGAGGTTTTCAATGCATTCATCTTTCAGGGCCATTGACGTTTTAAGAGGCATCTTATACTTCATAATGTTTTCTTTAAAGAAAAATTCAAGCCTTCATGCCAGTGTTAAGAGTGCTCCAGCAGATTACTGAGGGAGATTTGGATTTTAGGTAAGTAACCTTCTGGAAACTCTCAAATCACACTTCTGTTGGCAGGCCCCCATTTTGTGCAGAGGTAAAAATCAACCCTGCTCATGAGTCATTTACTTTTTCCTGTGGATTCAATTGAAAAGGAACTTGCAACAGCTTAAATTACCTAATTTCCCCTTCACACTTTTAATTTAGCAGGTTGCTGAAAAGGGAAAAAGAGCTTGTATTTTAGACTGTGGGAATGGAGAGTTCTCTCTCTCCATATATATATGGAAAAAGAAGTAGAGCAAGCACAGGCTAGCTCTGAGTATGAGGGTGAAGAGTCACCAGGAGCAGAGATTTTGGAATGTCAATAAGTCCGCCGCCTTCCGGGAGGAAGCTCCACTGACAGGTATGCGATCCACCTGCCTCCAATAAGATTTCCCTGTGCTTGCGGTCTAGGTCTGCTCCACTAAAGATGAGTGAGGATTGAATGTGGAGAGGAGAACTGAACAGGTAGCATCCAGAGAGGCAAGCACAGTCTGGAACACAGGAAAAGCTATCAAGTTCAGCCAAAGAAGAGATGGAAGCAAGGCATCACGAGTGTGAAAACATGGGCTTAAACTGGTGAACTTCCATAACCTCACTCTGTCTTCATCCTACAGCAAAATATCCCCAAAGAAGTGCAGAAAGATAAGGCATCAGGCATATGGAAAATGTGTCCCTGAGAGAGGGTGAGGAGGAAGCTAAAATTATCAACTAGAGGCTAAGACTGAGAGCAGGCAGTGGAATGCAACTGGGTGGCATTTGCTTTCTCACAGTCAGTTATGAAGACTCACTTGAACAGTAGTAACTTTATAAAAAATAATGCAACCATTGAGTTTTCTCCTCTGCTTCACACATTGCTAGGATGTTGGACTTAGATTCACAAATTGCAGACCATTCCCTTCTAGGCAGCTCAAGAATTAAAGAGACAGTGGTAACAGAGCAAGGCTTACAGCTCTTAGGCTCAGTGTGCAAGTCTAATTAGTAAGTATGGTACCATGATTTTCATAGAGCGTCACTAGAGGCAACGTCACTGCTGGACACATTTTACATATAAACTTGAAAAATATGGAGCTTCCTCATTAGCCAGGAAAACTGTCCTGGCAGCCTGGTGTTTGTGGGTTTGCAGATGCCTGGCACCAACAGTCTTTGTTCTCTTGCAGGGTGGTTAAGACTAATGTCATATGTGCTAACAAATGTGTTCTTAATTCCCCTCTCATGGTCTTCTTTAGACCACAGGTCAGAAATAAGGACAGCTCTCAGAATGGGTGTGCCACTGGCTTAGAGACATACTGCAGTCTGAGAGGTCAGCTGCTCTTGTGATTAAACAAAAAAAAAAAGGACTTTAGTTTCATGGGGAAAGAGCCTACTCTAAAGGCGGTGTGTGTGGCCTCATAGGTAGTGTGCTTGCAGTAGGTGCTGGATTTAACCCTGAGCACTGTGACCACCACTACAACAACAAAAAGGGCAGCAGGGGAAAACAACAACAAAACAAACACAAAGTCAAAACAACAAGAAGAAAATTAAACCATGCCACCAAGCTGAGTACTGTGTGTGGAAATTCATGTCTTGGTGGCTTTCTCTTCTAGCTGGATGGACTTATTTTCTTATAGGACCTTAGTAAGTCTTTCACACTTATCACTCAGGTCTGCCCTCTCTATAGATCTGTCTACAAGTTCCAAGGTGCATGTTAATTACTGTAGAGAATCTGTTCATGAAGGAAGATCATTTATCTAGTAGGTTATTTCAATGACAGAATGTAATCAAAGTAAGTGGGGCACAGTTCTCACAAGATACAGATATCTTCTCAGTTATTGCAGCAAAACCAATCCCTGCCTTAGACTTTTGTGTTTAACCTTTCTCTTTTGGGGGGAATGTTCTTTTCTTTAAAAAAAAAAAAAACAGTTCTTCTTGTGTGAAGCAAATCTAGTCTTCAGTGCCAGTTTATGAAAACCAGGGAGAAGAGAATAACTTTAAACTACGGTTTCTCCATGTCAACACTGTTGGCATTTCGAGCTGGGTAGCTGTTTGTCCACAGTTATCTTGCACATTGTTGTGTGCTTAGCTGTGTCTTGGGCTTCTATTTCTTAGACACTAGTACCATACCTCAGAACAGGGATAACTCAATATTAAAGGTCCCATCATGAGAATTTTTTTTCCCTAATAGTGGGAATAATTCACCAATAGTCCCTTCATGGGGGGAAGAGAAAATTTTAAACATACCCAACTTCTAGTAAAAAACAATTGCAGTCAGAGCATAAAGTACTAAGTCGATGCTGTTTAAATTTCCAGAGATATTAGTCATTCATTGTATAGAGGATGTTCTCTTCTTTTGATTGTCTAATTAATATTTAAATAAAAGTTTAATTTTCATAGTAAATGAACTAAAAGAACAAAATTCATGATTTTAAACTATATATTATGCGGTTGTCTGTTTATCATTACTGAAAATTTGGCTCTGCTCTTTAAGTTGCTTTCTTAAAATTCTTGGTTAAATTCTATAAAAAACTTAATACCTGAAACAGAACGATTTGTTAGCTTATTAAATAATGTGGCTAGTAAGGTAAACTCATAAAAAAACCCATCTCTTTCTGATAAAGAGCTTACAAAAATTGTTTTTTTCCACTAAATAAAATATAGGTAAATTGTTTGATCCACATTGTTAATAATTGACAGGTTGCATTAACATCTTACATGGGATTTATAAAAAAGAATCCTCTTTTTAAATATTTATAAAAATACTCCAGAGTATTGCCTAAAGTTTCTTCTTAAACTCTTATAGAGATTGTTTTCAATTCTTTTATAGATGGCTTTTATGAAAAGGACTATGCAAATAAATGCTGGTGGTAAAGTCACTCAATTGCTATTACTCTCATATTTTAAAGGTAAAGCAACTCCAATTGTAGGACAGGAGGTTTTAAAAGTACTGGAAAGAAAGTATTTTGACAAGCTGTTATTAATGATGAGAGGCCAAAGCTAAAATTACAAATAAGTGACATTGAGATTTCAGATCTACTAGACAGTAAAGCTGATGAATCTATAATTTCTCAAGAATCTTAAAATCCCAATTGGCCTTTAAAAGAAGTTTCCATTCAATTTATATGTATTGGAATCTTTTCTCAGGTAAAACAGAATGTATAATGGATAAAATGTATAGGGACTGAAGGACAAATGAAGATATTAAAGACTTACATAGCTGATACAGCCATGAACTTATGGGGGAGAGATTTGTTACAACAATACTCAAGTTAATAAATTTCTACAATTTCAGAAACAACTCATAAAATGATTTTAAAAATGGGACATTTTCCTGGAAAAGGTATTGGGAAAAGTTGTCAAGGAAGATCACGGGCTATACAGGTTGTCCAACAACACGACAAAATAGGAATTAGCCATCCAAATTTGGAGTAGGGACCACTGCTGGTAACCCAACTGCTCTGCCTTTAAAATGGCTAACTAATAAGCCTGTATGGATGGAGCAATGGCCCTTGCCTAAAAAAAAAATTACAGGCACTGGAACAACTAGTAAAAGAACAATTAGATACTAAGCACATTGAATAAACTACTAGTCCTTGGAATTCTCCTATATTTGTAATAAAAAAAAAAGAAATCTGGAAAATGGAGAATGTTAACTGATTTGAGAGCTATAAGATAATTCAACCTATGGGATCTTTACAGCCTAAAATTCCTTTACCTTCTTTATTACCTAAAGATTGGCTTATTATAGTTACTGATTTACAAGATTATTTCTTCACTATCTATTTATAAGAACAAGGTAGAGAAAAACTTGCCTTTACAATGCTTACATATAATAATGCCCAGCCTGTAAAGAGATATCACTGGAAGGTCCTCCTAAAAGGAATGTTAACTAGTCCAACCTTGTGTCAATGTTTTGTACACCAACTACTAGAAATGATTTGTAAACAGTTTCCTCAATCTATTACATATCATTATATGGATGATATTTTATTGGCTTCTTCTGATATAGATACCTTATAAAAAATATTTAATGTGGTACAAAAATTTTACTCTGTTGGGGATTTCAAATTTCTCCTAAAAAATACAAAGAGGAGATTCTCTTAATTACTTAAGATTTAAATTGAGTAAACAGAGAGTCCAGCCACAAAAGGTACAGATTAGAAGAGAGCAGTTACATACTCTTAATGATTTTCAAAAATTATTGGATGACATTTATTGGTTACAGCCTGTCATTGGATTGTCTACTTAAGAACTAAGTAATTTGTTTCAAATTTTGCAAGATGTCTCAGATTTAAACAGTCCAAGACAATTAACAGCTGAGGCTGAAAGGGAATTAGCCCAAGTAGAACAAAACATACAGAATGCCTATGTGGATCTATTAGATCTCACAACTGAATGTATTTCCATAACTATTCCTTCCAATCATTCCCCTACTGGATTCATTATGCAGACAAAGAATAATATTTTAGAATGGATTTTCCTAACTCACAGAGTAAAAAGTTAGAGACCTATATAAAAAGGGTTTCTGCATTAATTATAAAGGGAAGAATAAGACTCCATCAATTGTCAGAAATGGATCCAGCTGTAATTATAGTACCCTATACTAATGCTGAAATTGTGCAGTTGTGCATGATTAATGAAAATTGGCAAAGAGCTTGTAGTAATTTCTTAGGAGAAATTAACAACAAATATCCAAAAAGTAAGCAATTTCAGTTTATAGAAAGAACTGAACGGATTCTTTCCTGCATAGTGAAAAAATATGTAAATGTAAGAGCCTCTATTTCTGGGGCTCTTACATTTTATACTGATGCAAATAAATTAAGAATGACTGGTTATAAAGCAGGAAACATCAGTAAAGTAGTTCAAAGTCCTTATGATTGAATTAAAAAATCAATGGTATATGCCATTCTGATGGTTTTATTAGACTTTAATGAATCTCTTAATATAATTACTGATTCTCAATATGTAGAAAGGGTTGTATTGCCTATAGAAACTTCTGAATTTATTACTGATAACAAGTTCAGAATTGACCTTGCTATTCATGCAACTGCCACAAGCAATCCAGGACAGAAATTACCCACTATATATCACTCACTTTAGGTCTCACACTGGATAGTCTGAGCAATTAGCAAAAGGAAATGGAGAAATTGATCAGTTACTGATAGGGAAATGTGTTGGAAGCTTCAGAATTTCATAAGAAACATGATGTTAGTAATAGGGGCTTAAGAAAAAAAATTCCATTACTTCACAAAAAGCTTAGAAAATTATAAAAAAACTGTTCCACTTGTTCTTTATATAATCAAATTTCTTTTTTTTTTTTTTTTTTTTTTTTTTTTGGTTTTTCGAGACAGGGTTTCTCTGTGTAGCTTTGTGCCTTTCCTGGAACTCACTTGGTAGCCCAGGCTGGCCTCGAACTCACAGAGATCCGCCTGGCTCTGCCTCCCGAGTGCTGGGATTAAAGGCGTGCGCCACCACCGCCCGGCCATAATCAAATTTCTTTACCTACAGAAACTAGTCCTAAAGATATACAAAGAAATTAAATTTGTCAAATGGATGTATTTCATGTAGAAGAATTTGGAAAATTGAAATATAGTCATCACACCATTGATACATACTCTGGATTTCAATGGACATCTGCCTTAAGATCTGAAAAGGCTGATTCTATAATTAGACATTTACAGAAACAATGGCTATAATGAGTATACTGATACAGATTAAAACTGATAATATCCCAGCTTATGTTTCCAATAAAACAAAACAATCTTTTTGCATATTACAGCATAAACCACATTATATGGATACTATGTAATCCTACAAGACAAATAATTGTTGAAAGATCTAATGGCGTTGTAAAGGAGATGCTTGTTAAACAGAAGGGGATGTGAGGACCCCCGGGGACAGACTGCATACTGCTTTACCAAGTTTAAATTTTTTAAACACTAATGAAACAGGGACAACAGCTGCTGAAAGACATTGGATTGTGGAAAAAATTGCTGAATTGAGTCAGCCAGTATATTATAAAGATGTTTTAACATCTTTATGGAGTCCAGGGAAAGTGTTAAAATGCTTATGTTTCTACAGGAGACAAGAAGTTATGGATCCCATCAAAATTGATAAAATTCTGGCATCAGAAAAAGGAATCTCTTGGATGCTTCCACTGCTAAGTTGCCTCTGGGAAAGAAAAGACACAGAAGGCCTTTGGAGCAGACAGCTGAGCCTCTCACCTGGGGACAGTTTAAGAATTGGTATGACAAAGGGGAGGCAATAATTTGAATGACTCAGAAACCTCTGAATGCTACAAATCTGTTTCTTGCCATGATGTCTGTGGTAACTATACAGGTAACAGGGGCCAACTGTTCATACAGGGCCTATATTTCTAATCCTCTAATGACCTTAGCAGTAAGTTTGGAAGACATAGATATTCTTGTGGTGGTTAATGGTGCCCTTCTGGGCTACCTGGTCCTTAAAATAACTGAGGTCCTACTCAGCCAATGGAGGAGGGTAAAGAGATTAAAAATTATACTGTACAAGGGAGTACAAGGAATTCCTATTTGTATGGGAAATGGAATTCAATGTCTAAAAACAACCTTTCAAATGTGGCTATCTATAATCAATACTTTGCAAGATTATCATAATAAGTTTTATATGCTTCATGCATCTGGTTTTACAGGACAGGAGATTAATGGTACTAGTTCTATAAATCTACCATTCTGAGAGATGTGGATTACCAACAAGGAATCTGACTGGGTACACTGGCAACAATATAAGAGTGAGACACCTCAAGTGTAATTAATATCTCCCATGGAGACTTCATTGATTGGAGCCCTTTTGGCTCCTCTCAAGGAAAATAGTCTCATTCATAATTAAAATGGTAATGGTATAGTTTGAATGGAACTGTAGAAATTAGTTTCATTGGACCCATCCAATGGCATGGAGTTGGAATGTCAAGTCCTCTTCTACAATATAACAATTCAATTCAGACTAACTTGTGGAAATTAAGAAGTGCCTTCTACCCACATAAAGCATTAAACATTAAGGGTGATAAATATACTTTGTCTTTTAGACTAAATCAAAGCCATTCTTTTATGGCATGTGTACCATTACCTTACCTGCTACTGAAGGAGCTTGTACAATGACACCCTAATAATTATAGCATTAGTTGTAAATGCTGTACCTTTCACACCTGTGTTAATTCTAGTATGTCTTTAAATGTAACTTCTGAAAGTTTATATGTTCTTAGAGTAAGGCCAGCAATCTGGATACTGGTGACATTGTCAAGGCCATGGCAAGACTCACCTGTGATGATCCAGTACAGAAACTCACTGAAAGAATATTAAGATTACATCAAATGCTTGGAGTGATTATTGCAATCGTTAATGGGAATTATTGCATTGATTTCTATGACTGCAATGGCCAGAATGGCACTTCATAAAGAAATTCAAACTGCTGAGTTTGTTAGAGACTAGCATAAACATTCTACAGAACTTTGTACTCAACAAGGTAAAATAGAGAGTGAATGAAATAGCTGATTTGAGACAAGCTGTTATACTGTAGGGAGATCAGTTAGAAATATTGAAGGAACAGATTTCTTGTTTTAGCAAGTATTACTCTTGTGCTAGCAATAGTAACATTTTTGGCTTTAAAATGTGCTGTGGGATGGTCTGTATGTCAAATGTGTTGCTGATTGGTCAATAAATAAATCACTGATTGGCCCGTGGCCAGGCAGGAAGTATAGGCGGGACAAGGAGGAGAATAGAGCTGGGAAGTGGAAGGCTGAATCAGAGAGACACTGCCAGCCGCCACGATGAGAAACAGCATGTGAAGATGCCTGGTAAGCCACGAGCCATGTGGCAAGGTATAGATGAATGGAAATGGATTAATTTAAGCTGTAAGAAGAGTTAGCAAGAAGCCTGTCACGGCCATACAGTTTGTAACCAATGTAAGTCTCTGTGTTTACTTAGTCGGGTCTGAGCGTCTGTGGGACTGGCAGGTGTGGGACTGGCAAGTGAGAGAGATTTGTCCTGACTGTGGGCCAGGCAGGAAAACTCTAGCTACAAATGGCGCCCAACGTGGGGCAAGAGTTTCCACCTAAAAACTGACAAAAGATTCTAAAATGGAGCTAAAAACAGTTCCTAATTGTCTCTCTCAAATGAGCAGCAGCTGCCAGTTTGAGCTACTGGCGGGTTCCTGTTGTGCGCGCTTGATCTGCGGTATGGCGGGAATGAGGCCTCTGCAAGTGACACATTAAGCTGCTTGGTGGATTTAGCCTTTGCTAGTACAAAACAAAAAAAAGAGATTTCTGGGCTACATGCTGCTTGGATAAAAGCATAGACCCACGATGGCTCCCAGAGCTGGCGGTAAACATACCGCCGCCATGTTGGAAAGCTGAGGTGGGCGGAGCCAGCAGCCACAGCTGCTGCAGTTTAAGACAATAGATTCACAATAAGACAGATTCAGATGTAATAGTTTAAAATATGTGTAAAATATACGTAGGCTTGACAGAGATTAAAAAGGTAAAATATACAGTTACAAAAACAAATACATAGTTTTAAAAAGTAAAGTCTTTAAAGAGACAGTAAAATTAATATAAAAAATAAGCCCCGTAAAGATGGATATCACACAGAGAATCTGGATTGTGTTGTCTTTGGGATTCTTAACTACAGAGAGATATTT
Source organism: Peromyscus californicus insignis (assembly GCF_007827085.1). Lineage (NCBI taxonomy): Eukaryota > Metazoa > Chordata > Mammalia > Rodentia > Cricetidae > Peromyscus > Peromyscus californicus. The sequence goes on from NW_026294617.1 coordinate 77,434,735, forward strand.
GATTGTAAAGGAAGCTGAGTTAAACCAATATACATATTTTAAAGGTACCTTGACTTCAGAATTTGGATATAAGGATATGTTACTTTGAAAAGGAGACTCTGCTTTTGTTCCCACAGAAAGCCAGAGGCTATGGATTTGTTCCAGATTAAGATACATCAGGTTTGACCAGCCAAGACCCCCTAAAAGGTCTCCGATGACACCATGGCCCAGATGATCCAACATCCAGAACCGTTTCAAGGCAACTGGCTCAGACGATACACCCTCATGGACTACTCCATAATCCTAAAATACTCTTTGTGTCCCCATTAGATACAGCGCCCCCCTCCAACAGAAAGTAATAAGAAAAGCTACGCCCAAATTCCCAAATATACCAAGCTGACTTTGGAGATGTGTAAAGGTTAAAACCTTCCTTTTTAAGAAAAGAAAAGGGGAAGTGCTGTGAGATGGTCTGTATGTCAAATGTGTTGCTGATTGGTCAATAAATAAATCACTGATTGGCCCGTGGCCAGGCAGGAAGTATAGGCGGGACTAACAGAGAGGAGAATTGAGAGAACAGAAAGCTGGGTTGGGGAGACACTACCAGCCGCCATCAGGATAAGAAACATGTAAAGATGCCGGTAAGCCACGAGCCATGTGGCAAGGTATAGATTAATGAAAATGGATTAATTTAAACTGTAAGAACAGTTCGCAAGAAGCCTGCCACGGCCATACAGTTTGTAACCAATATAAGTCTCTGTGTTTATTTGGTTGGGTCTGAATGGCTGTGGGACTGGCGGGTAAGAGAGATTTGTCCTGACTGTGGGCCAGGCAGGAAAACTCTAGCTACAAAAATGTGTTTTGGCTTACTTACATAAGATTGTAAAACAGAAAGATAGAGAAAAGGCTGCATTTGTTGTAAAGCTACATAATCTTCTGTAGATGGAAGTTTTCCTATGTCCTGCCTGGCCTGTAACAGCTTATGAAATAATCACACAGAGACTTATATTAAATACAAACTGTTTGGTCTATGGCTCAGGCTTCTTTCTAGCCAGCTCTTTTATCTTAAATCAACCCATTTCTTTTTTTGTTTTGTTTTTGTTTTTGTTTTTGAGACAGGGTTTCTCTGTGTAGCTTTGCTCCTGGATCTCACTCTGTAGACCAGGCTGGCCTCGAACTCACAGAGATCCACCTGCCTCTGCCTCCTGAGTGCTGGGATTAAAGGCGTGTGCCACCACTGCCCGGCAAATCAACCCATTTCCATTAATCTGTTTTGCCACAGTGCTGTGGCACTATCTGTCTGCTGACATGTTGCTCCTTGAGCAGCTGGTGGTACCTCTCTCATTCCACCTTTCTCTTTCCTGTATCTTTGCTTGCATTTCTCACCTGCCTCCAAGCTGCCTTGACATAGGCCAAAGCAGCTTATTTATTAACCAATGGGAACAACTTATATTCACAGTGTACAGAAAGATATCCCACAGCAATCTTCAGCATAATTAATTTCAACATAAACAAAAGGGGGATTTGTGGCAAGAGTTCCTGCAGAATTCTGTAGTTGGTTTGATTCCAGAGTGTTAGCACCTAGCTTTGATCTGCCTTTTGTGATTGCTACCTTTTGTGTCTGGTACCTTCTGTGAGGCCTTGCCTTCTTGTGAGGGGGAGTGGGGGGTGGGTTTGGAGGAGGCTGGGGGGGTGGGAGGAGACAAGAGGGAGATCTTTGATGGGTGTGTAAAATGAATAAAAAATTTTTCTTAAGAAAAAAAGTATGTAAATCATATCTGAGAGTTTTCAAAGGGTTCAAAGCCTCTGTAAAACTTGGTTGTGGAGGATTCAGCAAATTGAGATGTCTCTTAACTGAGAATTTGTATTGCCCTTGTCTCTTTGGGGACCTTAGATAAGAGGCTTTAGTATATGGAAATTGACTTGTATAACATTAAAAAAGCCCTTTGCTTAGCTACAGTGAGTCAGTTTGCCAGAGACTGACCCCAGTGCAACTGGAAAGGCTAAAAATTCATCCAAGAGTGCCTCTGTGTCTTCTTTCCATGGACCCATGTGAACTCACACCCGATACCACAACCTTTAGTTCTGTCTATTTCTGAACCACTTCTGCTTTACATTTTTAAAGACCTACATGCTTGCGTTAGAAATGCTTTGTAATAAATGTTTGTTTCCTTAATGGGCTCTAGATTTGTTTCTTTAATGGACTCTAAAGGAAAAGGCACATTTATCACTAGGGCACATCATTCTGATTTCTTTAAATTCATCATCGTCATCTACCACCACCACCACCACCACCACCACCACCACCACCACCACCACCACCACCACAATAGGTATTTACTTCATGGCTGTTACTCAAAGAACACTGTTTAGGCTGAGGATTAGGATTCATCATTGAGTTGACAGAAGAATCAAACTTTATTACTTTATGATGTCTTTCAAATCGTCACATTAGAGTGTCTACTGCTTCCCTTCTCTCCACTAATTGTAGGCAAATTTCTGTAGTACCTCATCACTGTCCTAGTCCTGCATTTAATGCTCTCAAGAGCCTGGAAGTTTCTCCCTTTTTATTTCCTTGCTTCAAGAGAACTGCTTAAGCTGCCTTCCACAAGGGAGGGCAGTGAGTATTACAAGAGAAGCTTTTATGACCCTCCCAGTGTCCCCTTGCCAGAGGAAACAGAACAGTAAGGAAACTGGTATTCCCATTGTTGAAGTTTTATTAAACCAGTAAGATTCAGAGTGATTGCAAACAGCTATTGCTGTACAGTGCTCTTGAATGAAGGTGTTTTCAATATAAGCAAAACACTGTTAAGGATGATAAAGTAGGCCAGCAACCACTTGATTTCCATTGGAATATCCAGTCAGAGAATCCCTCCCTCATTCCACTCAAGCGAAGTGCTGGCGTAAGAGAAATACAATATGTGTTAGCTATTTGCTCTTGGCATCTGTTATTTGCTTCATTCTCATATGTAGCACTGATGTGCATGCATTTCTTGTTTTGTGAACTCTGAAAAGACAAGAAACTGAATGCTGGCTTTGCAAGTTTTCCTAACACAAAGTTGAAGACAGATAGACAGGAAAAGCGTTGTGTTGAGATGCTGTCTGACTGGATCGTTTTCTCCTACTGCTGTATTTACCACTGTCCATTACTAACCATCATCTCCTGTTCTGTGAACATTTGCAGATTTAACTTTTTCGTCTAACACTTGTCCAAGAGACTCAGAAACTCTATTTGTGGTCTTTGGTCATTGTGTACTTTCAATCGGGTCTCTCAAGAAAACACACAGAGGACAAATGGAGACACTTCTGACTTCATAGGTTGTAAGGAGAGAGCCGAGGTCTCAAATTAATATTTGTGAGCCAGAATCCACAAGTTACATGGTAGCAAGTCTCATTTTTCTTTTTTGTATGACCATGACCTGAATCCATTTAAATCGTCTTTCTCTGTAATTCCTTTCTTGAATTCTCATATTAGGAATAAAAGTATGGGGCACATTCTTTAATCTAATTGGGCCTTAGTTTCTGCATGTATTAAATGGAGCTAGCAACACCTACCTCACAGGGTCACTGTAAAAATCGGATGAGTTAACAGATGTAAAGTGTTTAGACAATTAGCCAATGTGTGTAAGTACCAAGTGAGTAAGCACCATTACTATTATATGAAGTATGAAATAACAGTAAAGAAGAATCTTTAATTGTCACAGTTGTCTAACTTTGGGAAAGAGGCCCTGCTAATGTGTTATAGTTGGCTCTGTCTCTTTAAAGCAAGTGCCCATCTTCAAATGGTTAAGTACTCAGATTCTAGAGCAAGTGAACTATAATGGTTCTGCTGTTTGGCAGAGGCCAACAGAGTTGAGGAGGAGTGCAGGAAAGAGGCGGAAGAAGCCAGTGAACTTCAGGAGTCTGTGTCTCTGCCAGATCTCAGGATCTTTATTTTGTAGGTTCTAAGCTCCACCCTAGTTAAAATTAAGTATTTATATATTCTTTAAAACAGCCACTCAAGATGAAACTGCAAAGTAAAATAAATATCATACATAATATATTATGGGAAACAAAGCCAATACATACAGCAGTTGTTATACTAAATGGAAAAAGGTGGATCATCTTATTCAAAGACAGAAATAGTCCATTTTAGTTAAAAAATAAAACCCAGTTGTACTTTATCTACAAGCAATAATTATAACTAAAGAAAAATGTAAGCCACACATTTCCAAATATCTGAGACACTGCTTTAGTGTGCCTGAGGAATTAAATAGTCTTAAACTATTTATTAGGATACAAGAATGGTTGAATAAATGAGCTAGGCACACAAAATTCCAGAAAGAGTCCAAGAAGACAAACGGAGACATATTCAGCACTCAGCCTCTGACTATGAAAGCAGTGCAGCTGGGACACACGAGGCCATGCAGAATGTGGGAAAAGTTGGGGGGATGGACTTCAGACAGGAAAATGAAGGATCAGAGAGAAGCATGAACAGTACCAAGAGGGAAGCTGCTATAGCCTGTGGATGCTGATGCTCCTGATTGCTGGTGGGCCTCACTGTGAGGATTGAATGAGCTTTCCTATATAAAAAGCACTTGGGCCATCTCTATAAACAGCAAATATCACATGCTATTTTTCTCATATGTGGGAGCTAGGTGGAAAAGAAAAGGAATATGAAATAGGAAGGTTAAATACGGGGATACAGAAGGAAATGGGAACAGAAGAGGACAAGGAAGAGAAACAGAATATGTGTTCATATCCAAATATGAAAAAATACATATATTGATTCTATATGATCAATATAAGCTAAAACATTAGAAACTGGATTAACTAAAACTTGGAACTGGATAAACCCATTATAAACAAAATAATGAATTCTTATTATCATACATGATAACAATCAGAAATAAATACAGGGAATTTTTCTATTTAAGCAACACTATTGTTACAGAGAGTACAATACTTAGAGCCACATTTGACTGAAAGATGTTTAAATTAGAACCATAACATTTTATTGAGGGGTATCAATTGTTTATTTAATCATTTGTTACAATCCTTTTCTGGGGCTGATGAGATGAGACGGCTCAGTGGGTAAAGGCACCTGCTGCCAAGCCTGATGGCCTGAGTTTGATCTCTGGGACCCACATGGTGGAAGGAGAGAGCTGACTCCTGCAAGCTGTCCTCTCACTTTAATGCTTGTGCATGGCACAAGCACATGCACGCTCTCTCACACACACTTTTAAAAAGACAAAACTTTCTTTAAGGTCGAGAGTGGATCCTTTGGCCTTTGTAATACACAGTGTCTGTCATGTCTGTCCATCTCCCCCACAGTGAACCACAGCCTCAGGCCATATGTCAGTGATGGGGCATGACCAAATTTGATCTATAAATTCTAGATTGCTGACTCCTGATTTTAAGGACTGACATAACATATCATATCACTAGGTAAAAAAAAAAAAAATGACAGCATACAAATGCAATGTCTATAATAGAGTGAAAACGAGCAGAGATTAACTGGAAATGCAACTGCGTATGAGTAGTTTCTTTTTAAAAATAAAAAAGTTCAGCATAACTGAAGAGAAAGCCCAGAAATCATTTCTATTTTGAAGATGATAGATTTTTATTTTTCAGTTTTATGCTTCAAAATCAGATCATAAGATATTCAGTGTTTAGTGCTTGACTTGAGTTATATTTTGTCTGAATTTACTTGGGAAAATGAAACTTAGCTATTTTGTTTATGGATATGGAAAGGGAACAAGATTAGAAAACAGAGTACCAATAACAAGTACTTTTAAATCGACCAGAATATTTTTGTTACTTATTAGTTTTATTTACTTTTGAATTGGTATTTAATTTTTAAAATAATGACTTTATTTATCCATAGAGGAATACATTTTTTTAAAGAAATTAACTGTTTGTAAATATAACAGTTCTGAAAGTCTGATATGAAGAAAGGAGATGTGCTGGGGCTGGGGGAGACTCATCAGTTAAGAGCACTTGCTGCTTTTGTATTGAACTAGAGTTAGGTTCCTAAGACCCATCTCGTGGCTCACAACTGTCTCTAACTCCAGTTCCAGAGATCTGGTACCTTCTTCTGGCCTTAGTGGGCACCAGACACTCATGTGGCACACACACATACAGACAGACATTCACACATATATGCAAAATAGAAATGAGTACATCTTTAAGAAATGTGGGTATTTATATGTAAACTACCTAATCACAAAAACTGCAGAACACCATCACTTGAAGAGCTATGGATGCAGATAAATGCAATGGTGCAAGGTACACATACAGTCAGTAAGGAGAAAAGTATTCATAACAAAAACATCTCACTTACGTAGAATTTTATCTACGCATCTACAGGTGCCATTAAAAATATTTAACGTTTGGTATGGCCCAGCTACAGAGCTATCAGAAGAGGCACTGGCTGGTACAGGGTGCCAGTATGTGCTCACTGAGTATCGGCTATGCCATTTCCTTACATACCCCATGTCTTTGTCACTGCAGGATAGATTCCTCAGTGAATGATTGCTGTGTTCAACAGCGTGTGCTTTTCTAATTTTAAAAGAAATCACCAGTAGTTGTCCAAAAAGACTGTAGTATTACACTTTTTCTAGTGATGTATAAAAGTACTCATTTTGTCCCACATCCCAGCAGCAGAAAACACATCCCCTCCTGCCCTCCCCCCCCCCCCACCCCCACCCCACCACCCCCCGCCCCATGCAGGAAGATGCCTAAGACATGCATGAGTTCTGTTTCTCAGCTGGAAGTCTCAGCTGTTGAAAGAAGTGAAAAGGGACTTGTGGTTTTCAGGAAGGTCCCCGACATGCTAATCTTAAACTCCGAATGCTTGGGGTAGAATGTGGGCCAGCTGCTGCTGCCTTCCCCTGGGGTAATCCTTACCAGCTCCAATTTAGGCATTGCCCCTTCCTCGAGTCTGAGGTGATAATTTTATTGCAGTGGATGTTCCCAGCTTTGAGGTACATGTTTCCATTTAAAGCCTTTATCACTAACCCTGGGATTTCATGGTCCCCTTAACAGATGGATGCCATCGTAACTTACTATTTTTAATAAACCTAAGCTCAAATCACAAGATTCCAAGGATGAGCACGTTGATGTCACAGATTGGTGGTGAACTTGTGTGGAAATGGCCACGAGGAGAATCGTTTTTTATCATATGAACATTCAAAATTCTTTTGTTAGAATGTTTAGCCCATACTTACAAGTAGTGATAGATGCAGAAGAGTAGGATCTAAGAACTCTCATCATGATCAATGGCATGAACAATTATATACTTAGGAATGATGATTTGTTCCTCTTTTAATGAAGGAAATAAGTAAATTAATCTCAATTGTGAGCAATGGGTTTCATTTCCTGAAAGTTCACTATATTCTGGGTCCTAGGAGGTCATTACAGAAATATCACAGTCCTAGTCTTGAAGATACAATGTCTAGAGCTATACACGGACAATCAAAGTATGTTGCATAAGCTTTAGCTAGATTATGCACTGATGCATAAGACAGGGGACAAAGACTCTGATTGTGGTGAAGGGTCTCAGGACTCCTGCGGGCAGTAGCAATACTAAGCATACAGTGGGAACACTGTGAGTGCAGAGAGATGAAAGGAAGGGCTATTCTATATAGAAGGAAAACCCACACAAAGGCGTACAGACAGGACAAGCAGAGGGTGGGGGCAGGTATGGGGAAACACAAGTGCTTAGGGATAGCTGGAGTGTGAGGTGAACACAGAGTAAAGGCAAGGAGCAGGTTGAAAAGTAGGCCAATGAAGGACATCCTAGGTCATGCTAAGGAATTTGGGGTTTATTTTGTGGCTGAGATGAGGATTCATTGATCAAGCAGACTGAGTGGTAATAACATTTGTCTTCAAAATATATCACAGACTTCTAGAGGAAAGGTGGTTTTGGGAAGGAGTGTTGGACTGAAGACAGAGGCTCCTATTAATAGGTCTGGGAGCATCAGAAACATCTCAGTGAGGCTGGAAGAGATCCTTAGATAGATAGAAGTTACACCTAGACCACAGGGACATGGTGCCACTCCCCTTTGTACTAGATACACCTGTGTTGCCTCCAGCCATTTATTTCATTGGCTCATTCTGCCTATATTTGAGGCCTGCCCTTCCTCATCTCCTCATGTTTCTATCTGGCAAAGCCTGTCTTTATTAGACATTGGAGCAAGCAACCAATTTGACATTAAGGGTGAATTTGTTGATAACTTCATGTTAAAAGGCCCAAGTTTAATACTAAATTAAGATATACCAGGTAGCATATTCAGTTAAAAGTACACTTTTGGGCTCAGTAAGGGTACTACTATCCATGTTCTAGATACCTGCTCTGCCTGCTCATCAAGCCAGCCTTGACAGGCCGCCAGTGTGGTCAGAGGGAATGAATGAGTTTTTCCTCCCTGACCATTGTGAACTAGGAGGAGCTGGTTAGCTGAAGAGAAAATGAAGCTCTTCGGGACGAGGTGCAGCAAGCTTCTGGGAAAACCATGTGACAGCTCCCAGAGACAAGGGGAAAGTTGGGCAAATAGACTAGAGGACTCAGCAGCTCCAGTGGTCTTTGGGAAAAGAACCGATGAGCTGTCCTTGTGGGATGCTGCCCTGGAGGTGACTTGACAGTTCTCCATTTAGGTTCCAGAGGGAAAGTAAAGGCAATCAATTGGCTTTGTTTTCTTAATGTCCCCATCCCTTGGCAAGGCCAGGGGAATGGGGAAGGGAAAGCTGTGACTGTCACAAGAAGAGGAATGTGATGGAAGCTGAGCAGGCATGGTAGCATTTTGCTAATGTGTAAATGAAGGAGAGGATGTGTTAAGTGTCTTTTCTCTGACCTATGAAGTTGTCAATGCAAAACACAGTTTATGTTTCAATGAAGAAGAAAAGAAAGTTGTTCTGTAGCCACATATAAGTGACTATGGTCCAGAAACATGGATTCAGGTTGCCTCCAATAGCAACTTAATTATCAATTTATGCCTGACTTGGTGAGATGATTTCTGTTATGGACTGATGCTTGCCTTGGCAGTCTGAATAGAAGATGTATGTGTGTGTACATGTGTTGCACACATGTAAGTGTGTGGGTACATGTGTTCATTTGCACACATGTAGAAGCCAAAACAGAATGCTAAATGCCTTCTTCTATCACTCTCCACCTTACTGCCCTGAGATAGGGTCTCTTAGTGAATGAGAAGCTAACCACGTGCCTCCTACCCACTCTTGGGATGTGTCTGGGTCTATTCTCTGATGCTTGGGGTACAGGCACAAGCAGCCATGCTGGCTTTTTATGTGAGGTGATGGAGACTTGAACTCAAGTCTTCATACTTTAGCTCTTACCCCCTGAACCATTTCCCTAAGCCCTGAGAAGTTTGTGTTTTTAAGATTTATTTATTTTTACTTTATGTGTCTGAGTTTTGTCTTCATATGTATATGGATATGGATATGAGTTACCACATGGGTGCCTGGTGCCTATGGAATCAAGAAAATGGTATCAGATGCCTTGGAACTAGAGGTACAGTGGCTGTGAGTTACCATGTGGGTGCCGAGAACCAAACGAGTCCTTAGCAAGAGTGGCAAGTGCTCTTAGCTGTTGTGTGATCTCCCCAGCACCAGTGAAGTTTTTGTAGTTATATAATGAAGGAAAGTTGTAATTAAGATATTTTTTCAAACCATTGCTGGAAACAGCGGGTGGCTGAGTTGCAGCCAAGACTCTGTTGATATCTTTCTCGGCTAGCCGTCTGTTAGGCTAATAAATCTGTAAAGGTTTTATATGATAATGGCAAGGTCATAAGGTCAGACACAGGGGTTGAGCAATGAATGCCTAGTAAGGACCTGAAGATAGCCCAAGATAATTCATTTCTGGATCTGCAGCATTTCAACTCTCCATAATGAGGACGTTCTAATCAACCAGACTTGTAGTTCCTTTAACATGTATTTGGCTCTTATCTGAGGAGTTCAGTTCGCAGAGTTTGGTAGTCAAGGAGGTTTAGTACTCACGTATGCTTTGCTAACTCTACAGCTGCCTGTTATCAATGCATGCCTTATTCAGTGAGATGATTTCTATTATGAACTGATACTTGCCTTGGCAGTCTGAATATAGCGACCAGAAGTTTACATGTTGGTTCATGGCAATGGAAAGGCTGGGTTCAATTAATAAAGCTGAGGTGGAAATCACTACAGAAGGGATGGAAGGAGTCACAGAGCCTAGCTTCCTAGTAGTAGAGGCCATTCCAAAATTTAGCTTTCTTTAAAAATATGTAGAATCTTTGACTTTTAGGATGTGTGCATTTTATTTTCCCATTTCAAGACCAAGAATGTATACTATATAATTATTATTAATTTTTTGTTTTTGTTTGTTTGTTTGTTTGAGACAGGGTTTCTCTGTGTAGCTTTGGAGCCTATCCTAGAACTCACTCTGTAGCTCAGGCTGGCCTTGAACTCACAGTGATCTACCTGCCTTTGTCTCCTGAGTGCTGGGATTAAAGGCATGCACCTCCATCGTCTGGCCTAATATAATTATTTTAAAGTATATTTTCCCATGTTTAACCAGAATGCAGAGCAAAGAGTTACTTGTAGTTGAGGCTCAAATTTTAATGTGTGTTAGTTAACCAGTTAGTTGTGGCAAGGGCCATAAAGAATGTGTACAGACAGTTCTGAGTGTGTTCTCCATGGTCTTCAGACAGCCAGAGTCTGTGGCTCACTACAACCCTGGCAGCAGCTTCCTTTCCCCTTTCACAGCAATAGCAGATGCTCGGCGCCAGACGATATGTGCCACCATAAGTCTCTCTTTCTACTCAAGACCATAAGATGCTTTCTGGCTCAGGTTCAGTTTCATCATGGAAAACCTCCTTCATTAGAGATGAGATGAAACCCTCATGATCTGAATTCTGGCTTTGATTTGAGAAGTAAATCTCCAGGAAAAATGGAGTGTGTGCCTTTGGAGCCTTAACTTTTCATTTGTGTGTGTGACTAAAACTGAAATTATAACCTTCTATGATTTTCCCCTTGAATGATTTTTGACCTGTTTCTACAAAGTGGGAAAATAAACTAACCAGCATGAGAAAACCAGTCGGCATTGGAAAGCCACGTGGAAGAACAAATGGAAAACTAACATCTACGACTCGTAAAAATTAATGGCAGGGTGTGTCACGCAGCTGCCCAACTGACGAGAAGAAAGCTATATTGTGAATTGCTGGGGAATTAACTGCTGTAAGAGGAGACAGACCCATGGTAAGAGTGGATTTGACTTGGGAACGTCAGTAGAGAGAAATACCTGAGCATTTGCCCGAGAGTAAGTGGCTTTCTCTGATATGTGGTTGTTTTTCAAATGGAAATATTTATGTGATAATGCGAAGTAGGTAGGCAGTAGTTGTAGCAAGACAGAGAAACTAGGATACTCTTGGCAAAGGAAGGTTGAGATTGGAGACACCTTGATTGAAAGGATCTTTCTACAGACACATGGGAAGAAAGTCAGATCCATCTTTATTTCTGAGCACCAAACACACTTGGATGAGAAAAATCAATAGTGAATAAGGAAAAGCACAGAAAGACAAGGTGAAGGAAAGTCGCTGCTATGAGAAAGGTTTTTTGTTACTTCTGTTTACATCCATTGAGCGAGAGGAGTCATGTGGTCAAGCCTGAGGTCAGCATGAGGAAGTAGGCTCCACCCCCTAGGGAGTTTGGTGAAAAAACACCTAGCACGAATTTTTGAAGAAGTAATGCCATTTATTAATACCACATCATTGATACAATTTCTTAAATTATCATAGACTCTTAGCTGATTTCTTTTTGAGTTTTTTTTTTTTTTTTTTTTTTTTTTTTTAGGTTTTTCGAGACAGGGTTTCTCTGTGCAGCTTTGCGCCTTTCCTGGATCTCGCTCATCTAGACCAGGCTGGCCTTGAACTCACAAAGATCCGCCTGCCTCTGCCTCCCAAGTGCTGGGATTAAAGGCGTGCGCCACCACCGCCCGGCTCTTTTTGAGATTTTTTTTTTTGCTAACATTTACTTTTCTCTGATATAATTATTTTTAATTATATCATACACAATTATATATGATATAACATATATCATAAGTAATATATATTAAGATACATGTTATATTATATATAACATATAAATAACATATATAGTTATTTTAATTATATTTGGTTTAAAGTATCTTAATTTGATTTAAAAAAATTAATTTTAATACTCCCATGTAACTACAGAGTGCTGCATTTCTCATTTTAGCTGCCTCACACAGGTTTCCATATGAATAGTTCCATTATCATTCCTTTCTAAATATTTTCTAATTTCCCTCATGACTTCTTTCATCTGCCGACTTGGTATTTTTAGATCTGTGCATTTATTTAACATGACCCAGCACACTCTTCAAAAAGCCTGTGTCCCCAAACAAGTTTCGTGCCTAACCTATCATTTCTGACAGAGACATGCTTAAGCCACTCACCCCGAGAATCTGGCCCTGTGGTTTTCCTCCCTATGACTGCCCATGCTAAAGATGTGTTGGGGCTGTGTTATCATCTGCACGTGAGAGGGTTGATGGAGTTTCTTGGGGAGCTCTCCTCTTGTCATCCTGACTTCCTGTACTTCTGAAACTGTTCCATGCATGACTTAAAGCACATTCTGTCTACTGCCAATCTGTTCACTGTAGCTTTGTTTTACCCAGCACTGCAGGGCATATGGTTTATGTTCCCTTGTCTCCATTTTCTTCACACTCCCCTGTGTTTCAAGTGTTGGTCTTACGGCCAGGTCTCATTGCTCCGCCCTGCTAGCATTTCTTTAGATTTCCTGTACTTGTTGTGCATCTGTATTTTCTGCAGCATGTCCTTTTCCCCTTGTTGTCCTTGGTTAGGATCCGAGTCTGAATGAGAGCAATCAGCCCTGGTGAGCGGCACTGGCTGGAGCACACAATATTAATTTCCATCTCTCTTACACAGTGGGTAGACTTTGCTGCCAGTCCCTCCCTTTGCGTGATTGTCTTTTCTGGAAACTCAGCTTCATATAATCCCCTGGGTTCCCTTTCCTCAGTTTTTGTCCAAAGTATTATTTTCTGTCCATATATGGCTGTTGTACTCCAAATTACTATGAGGTTGATGAGTAACCCAGAGCACAAAGATCACTTTTAATTTTTAGCTTCCTCTGCTTTGAGTCCTTGGGTTGTATTTTTTTTTAAATACAGACTGACTTTATTATGACGATTTTTAAGAGTTATTTTTATTACTTTTAATTTTGTATATGTCTAAAGGCCTTAGATCCCCCTAGAGATAGAGTTACTGGTGGCCATGAGCCTCCTGACATGGGTGGTAGACACTAAATCCGGGTCCTCTACAGGAGCAGAGCTGTCTCTCTAGACCCACTGGATATCTTATAATGGAGTCTCACTTATAAATTTAAGAGTAATAATTTCCTATGCCTTCCTGAGTGCTGTGCACTTGATATTTCTCTGCCATATCTTAAGCACCATGCTTCTGGAAATAAAACTTCCATCAGTGTTTTTAAATTGAAAGTAACCACATCACCCTCTCCCATAGTTTCTGATATATACACACCCTTTACATTTTTTTTTAATTCTAGCTACAAGTGCTAGATTCTTAGGAAAATAGACCTGACACCTCCTACTATTTTCTTCCCAAGGATTGAACCATATAAATGTACTTGTCAATCACAGAAAGATCTGTATTCCTAGTGTTGGTATGAATTCATACTTTAGCACCATGGCTTAAGTGTGGTATAAACTTTGTTTTTCTAAATGATTAATATTGGAAAGTTACCAAGATTTGTACTGCAAAGTGCTAAAAACATAATTGTTTTTATAAATTGAATTACACATATTCTTTTTCTTTATTGGTTTCATTTAGGGATGGGAGGGCCCGTGGATACTGTTCCTGAACCACTGAAGTTTACATGTAAGTTGGGGAGTGGGATAAAGGTCATTTCTGTTGCAACTAGAAAATTCAAGCAATTATCACTCAAGATTGACTCTATATGAAATGAAGTTGTGGCGGTTTGCATGAGAATGGCCCCATAGGCTCATATATCTGAATGTTTGTTCCCCAGTTGGTAGAACTGTTTTAGAAGAATTGGGAGGTGTGGCCATGTTGGAGAAGGTGTGTCACTAGGGGTGGACTCAGAGGTTTCAAAAACACCTTGCCATTCTCAGTTAGCCCTCTTCCTGCCTCTTGCTTGTGTATCAGATGTAAGCTCTTAGTTACTGTGCCAGAGCCATGCCTGCCTGCCTGTTGCCATGCTTCCTGTCATGACAGTCATGGATGGTAATCCTCTGGAGCCCTGAGAACACCAGATTAAATACTTTCTTCTATAACTTGCCTTGGGCCTGGAGTCTCTTCACAGCAATTAAAAAAAAAAGTAACTAAGATGGTAATGCTGAAACTTGATAATCAACACCAGATAGAGCAACACCTATCAACAGACTGCAATATCAAATTAAAATATTGACATTGTTGGTGAAAGACAACAAGACAGAACAGAAGTCTACTTAGCGCAGTGAAATTTTATAGTCTTCTGTTGTGTTAGAATCAAATTTAACCTGTTGGTTTCATCTGAGCATCAGCTTCATAGACTAACAAGCATTAGTAGGTACCAATACCTTGATCCCAAGTATACATTTTGTCTGTTGAGTAATAGCAATAACTGTGGTGTTAAGTATTAAATTATTGCCTGGGTGCTTTGTGCCAATAATAATATTTTGTATGTCTTACCCATTTTGTGACCCTGTAGGTGAGGACAAGAGGCTCAAGGATAATTTGTGTGTTACCTTGCCTTCTAAAATTGATTGTCCAAATTTCTGGATATACATGTATTTGATAGAATGTGGGAGACCAGTTCCCTCCTTTTGAAGGGTTCTTATGAGAGAGGGATAAGAAAATATTAGATAGAAAGAGAGACCTAGTTGACGAGAAGAAAGACAGAAACACAGGATAGCTTCAGGAGGGTCTGGATCACTACCCAACCTCCCCTTCTGTTTATTCAAAAGGGCTTTTTATAACAATGCCAAGGGGTGGGGCATAAGACTTCCCATTTGCAGGATCAAAGCACACTGTGTAGCCAAGTGTAGACCCTTCCAAACACCTGGTAAACAAGCCCATGACTGAATCACCTCCTTATGCAGCCCTGCTGGGTAAAGCAAGCTCAGATTCTCTGACCCTGGGTAAGTTCTCACTAGGAAACCTCTGTGGGTCTCCACAATAGGATCTCAAGAGGGATTTTAATTTCTTAAGATTTATTTATTAATTTGATGATTAGATTTTTGAACACCCACATCACTGTCATTAATACTATTGAGTTTTCAGATTCCCTTTAATCCGTGAAAGAAAGTTTAAACTTTCCTGACTGACCTGAGGATTTCAAATGATCTGTAGCATCAGTGTTGGACGAGGAGAAGAGGTAAAGCTTGACAGCTGCAGCTGCAGTGATGCAGCTAAAGTCTTTTGATGGCACAGACACAGCTTTGATTGTTGGGTTCTTTACTGGGTTCAGAATTACTTTTATCAGAGCAAACATGCACATTAACAGTATTTGTCAAACATTTTCTGTTCAAACACATAACAGCTGATGTTTACACATTGCATACTATTTTTGTAATATACACAACAGCACTATGACTTCCTCATAATCTTCAGATAATATCTAGATGTACACCTTTGTCTGACCCAATAAGTTCTATTTGGCAGAGTATAACTATGTAAGAGTGTAACTTTATTGTTGGTGTAGGCTTAAGTCGGCCTCAGTTGTAATAAATACATTAGTTATGAAATCCACCATGAGATACATTTTTTTTTTTTGTGAATTCTAACAGGCTTGAAATTTAGGATCTTCTTTTTGAGGACTATTTCTTCCTTAGGAATCCTTCTTTGTGTTATTCCCACATCAAGTCTATGCAGCACTGCCAATCAAATGTAACCTGAGAAATGAAAACTTAACAAAACCAACAAAAGAATGCAAATAATCCCAGGATGTATAATGAACAGAGACTACACTGGTAACACAGCTCTGTCTGTCTTTCTGTCTGTCTTTCTGCCTCCCTTTCCTTCTGTCACAGTCACCATTTGTGAGTACTATTTCTCTTCCTTTTCAATCCTTTCTGTCTTAATTTTAGACTTCTTAAAGCTTTGCTAGACGTCATTGACACAACACTACATATACCGAGTGTTTCCGTGCAGATGAGTGATAAATTTGGATACCGAGATGTGCCATCATCTCAATCAAGACACAGTGAACACTTCATCACCTTAAAGTTTTCCTTTGTGCTCTTCTGTGTGGATGTGAGATAAGGACACTAAGCATGAAATCTATCCCCTTTACATACTTGAAAGCACACCATACTGCTGACACTAGGTATTTTGTTGCACAGCCAAAATGAAAAACTTTATATTCATTGTCTTGGACTGCTTCTATTATTCTAACAAAATGCAATAGGCAGAATGACTTACAAGCAACAAAAAATTATTTCTCATGATTTGGGAGGCTGGGAAATCCCAAAGCTGTTGATATATTCAGTATCTGGTGAGAATCCATTTCCTCATAGAAAACTAACTCTATACACCCAACTTCTATTGCTAGAAACAGTGAGAGGTCTCTCTTTCTCTCATAATGACACTAATCCCATTCACGAGGGCTCTGCCACCATAATCTTATCTCCCCTCCCCAAAGACTCTACTACCTAGTGCCATCATTTTGAGGATGAATATTTCAGCATAAAATTTAAAAATAAATGAATGAGAATTAATTATATGTACTCTTAGGGTTCAGCCCCTTAAGGAGCACACCAAAGGCCAAGTGGAATACTCACTTTTGCCCTGTAGGAGAAGTCCTTGATAAGAACACCTTCTTGGATCTTAGCTTAGTGTGGAAGCGTCTTAGGGCTGACATGAGTAATGGGAGTTTGTTTGCTTCCCTGTATGGGTGTGATTTTTCTCAGCCTCAGGGCTTCCTCAACTCCTGGGTCAAAGTCTTGATTTCTCAGAAGAATATTTCAGGCTAAAACTTGATATTATATCACTGCTTTTATGATGGAATCAAGTTTGGGACATCTTTCTTCAAAATTTTGATGTCATTCCCTAATTAAGGTATTGTTGATACACTTTTACACTCTGAAGTTGGTGAAACTGTAAATATGACAAGAAACTTATTGGCTAAGGAGAAGTTTATATAAACCTCAAGCTTATAAAATAGGAGAAATTTTCAGTGAGAGATTATCATGTTTACAGTTAGGTGTTTACTATTTTCTTTTAAAACTAATAGTAACTTTGGACAGTGTCACCATCTCTATGCCAAACTACTTATTAAAACATGGAATTTGGAACTTTGTTATTTCTGTATATACAGTATTAGGGTTCTCTCGGGAGACTGAAATATAGACAGGCTCATTTCTTCCTAAGGGTAAATTCAGTTTTGCTTATGTGTTTATTTACACAAGCTCCATAGACAAGTTTTGTTCAGTGATCTGACTGTTGACATAGGTCACCTTGATCTACGGTTTCATGTTTTGTGAGCAGGTATATTACAGAACAGGATTCTCTCAGATTCCATTTAGCTCTATTAGGAAGTGACAGTTTTTTGGTTTAAAGAAGTCAAGTCTGTGGAAGAGGTTTTCTTTCTCCATTAAGGGATAGTTTTGGTTTGTTTTGGTATTTGTATAAATACCATAAATGGGTGTTTAAAGGCAAGTTTCAAGTTCTGCTTAATAAATTGAATGTGTGTTATTTCAGTTACTTGAATATATTAACTTTTCTGTTTGTAAATAACATGTGTGTTTTTAAGATTAGAAAAATCTATAGTCTCATGAGGGTTTGTGCCTAGCCTTATTGTAAGTTGTTATGCCACATTCAGTTGATATCTCTGGGATGGTTGATCTTTTCTGAAGGGATATGGAGGAGGAGTGGATCTGAGGGAGAGAGTGGGGGAGGGAACTGGGAGGAGTGTGGGGGGAGAACTGTGGTTAGGAAATAATGTATGAGAGAATTAGAAAATAATTTTTACTTTTAAAATTATTTAATTTGGAGGTAGCTGGTGAGATGGCTCAGTGATTAAGAGCACTGAGAACTTTCACAGAGGAGCCAGGTTCAACTTCCAGCACCCTCATGGCAGTTCACAACCATCTATGCCTCCGTTCCAGGAGATCTAACACCCTTTTCTGGCCTTTAAGGGAATAGACACACATGCAGACAAAATACCCAGAGGTATGTAAAATAAAAAAAAAAAAACCCTAATTTTAGTCGTGTTTTCCACATGACTTAAAAAGACTGAGAGAGAGAGAGAGAGAGAGAGAGAGAGAGAGAGAGAGAGAGAGAAAGAGAGAGTTGCCACAATGATCAGGTAATTTTTCACTTATTCATGATATATGTCTCCAGATTACATGTTATACCGGTTAGCTCTTCTATCACCTTTTTTGAGGCAGGGTCTCTTGTTTTGGTCACTACAAATATCAGGTTAGCTGACCCAGGAGCTCATAGGGATGCTCTTGTCTCCACCTGCCACTTGCTGGAGTAGCACTGGGATTACAGATGTGTGCTGCTGTGTCTGCCTTTACATGGATTCAGGGGATTCAAACTCAGACCTCATGCTTGCTGACCTGAACCATGTCTCTACTCTTGTGATACGTGATGTGTGTGTGTGTGTGTGTGTGTGTGTGTGTGTGTGTGTGTGTGTATGTGTGTGTGTGTGTGTGTGTGTGTGTGTTAAAAGTTATTTTGTGAAAAGTGACTACAATGATTGGCCTGATGAGAAAAGAGATCATAGGATTCCCAGGCAGTAAACTACACAGCTTCTTCCATTTTCAGAGCACTCATAGAAAGATATCCCATTCATAAAGTTGTTTCTTGTGGCATAGCCTTTTTGATAGGTTTTTCTGGAAGACACACAAATTAAGTATCACCATGCATCAATGGCCACAGGAGCATATTTGCATATGCTTTCCCATAAGGGGCCATTTCTCACTCTTCTAATATCATGTGAGCAACAAAAAAGTCAACTATTGCCAAATGTCTGACCATTACCATTACTATGGTATTGGCTCCTTCCCTAAGGATTCTGGGTTGTAAAGTTCTACTCTAATAGGGATGCCTGTAACTGCAGTGTTGCACTGGTCAGTAATGCGTCATAACATGGATGCTTTGGAGTTAGTGCCTGATGTATCCCAGTTGAAAACTCTATCTCCTTTATAATTTATACCACTGTAGCCCTTCATTGGACTTTATCTTTTGACCTAAAATGTTTCTTCAGTGCTGAAGGTGACAATTAAAAGTCCCACATTAATTGTTGGGAGTCATGATGCATTGATCCCATCTCATTCATATATAACTGTTAGGTGCTTTAATGAGACTGTGGTATAAAGATTCTTCATATCACATTATTTTTTCCTGTATTCAAATATGTAACAGAGAGAGTAGCACACCTTATTTCAAAATGCAAATTTATGCCCTGCTCCTCTACCTGTCCAACAGGAAGCTCCCCTAACTTTTTTGTACTGAACAGTCACACACACCTTACGCTGACAATTTATATTCCATTACACTTGTGCAGGGTAGACCATGGCTGTGGCCTTCAGTCATTCAGACTCAACGGATGGATATCCAATTGTGATAGTTGCCATAACGATCAGGTGATTTTCACTTATTCATGATCCATGTCTCCAGATCACATGTTATACTGGGTAGCTCTTACTGTCAACTTGACATATACTAGAATCACTTGGGAAGAGGGATCCTCAAGTGAAGAACTGTCCCCATTAGACTGGCCTACAGGCATGTCTGTGGGAAATTGTCTTGATTGATGATTGACCTATAGGGACCTAGACCACTGTGAGTAGCTCCTTGGCAGGTGGGCCTGGGCTGTATTTAAAAAAAAAAGCAAGCCAAGAAAGCCAGAGAGAGAATGAGTCAGCAAGCAGAATTCTTCCTTGGTTCCTACTTTTAGAGTTCCTGCCCTGATTTCCCTCAGTGATAGATTGTGACTTGGGAGTATAAAATGAAATAAATCCTTTTCCTCCCCAAGTTGTTTTGGTTATGGTGTTTATTGAAGCAACAGACTAAAACTAGAACACATGCATAGTGTTATTTTGGTTGTAAACCTTCGAACTACGGGGAAAGACCTATTGTATAAAAAGCAAAACTTAGTACTCATAAGATATATCAGTTGATGAAAAGATTACTTTTTGTAATAAAGTCCATATTGGCAGCCCCCCCGAATCATTATAGTTATACTATACAAAACAAATGTGCAAAGTTTTAGCAATCCTTAGAAAACCTTTTTTTTTTTGCTAGTTGAACAGCCATGAACAATTCGTGTGTGTGTGTGTGTGTGTGTGTGTGTGTGTGTGTGTGTGTGTGATTATTTACTGCATTTCATTCTGTTTCTGTAGCATTCAACAATATGTCACTATGTATGTTATAAAAAATAATTAGAAAGTTTATAATAATAATAATTTTCTTTTTTTTTTTTTTTGGTTTTTTTGAGACAGGGTTTCTCTGTGTAGCTTTGCGCCTTTCCTGGAACTCACTTGGTAGCCCAGGCTGGCCTCGAACTCACAGAGATCCTCCTGGCTCTGTCTCCCAAGTGCTGGGATTAAAGGCGTGCGCCACCACCGCCCGGCAATAATAATTTTCTTAAGCACTGGTTGCACTGCAACTTATATCTGGATATATATGCTCTTAAATTTATATTATATACCTTCAATCTTCTTAGTCAACATCTTTCAAGTACAAGTGTCCACATTCTCATTAGTTGAGCCAGTGGCTTTAAGTTGGACCTCTTCTTAGCTCATGAATCAAAGGACACAAAGGCCTGTGTAGCAGATGTGCGGAGCATGAGCAGAGTTGAAAAGGCCTCACACAATCTTAACAGTAGCAGTCTATGGTCGTCCATAAGGGTCTCACAGTATGGGAGGAAAGGGAGTTGTAGATGGAGCCCAGGCATGTTATGGTTTCTGGGTTCCGGAAGCTGGACATGCTCCTAACCTACACATCCTACAGAAACTCAGATTTCTGGGAATATTTTGTAACAGGTGGCATACGCCTTTAATCCCAGCACTCGGGAGGCAGAGCCAGGCAGATCTCTGTGAGTTCGAGGCTGGCCTGGGCTACCAAGTGAGTTCCAGCAAAGGCGCAAAGCTACCCAGAGAAACCCTGTCTCGAAAAACCAAGGGGGGAAAAAAAAACAGGCAAAACACAGTATGAGTGAAAGCAAACTATGGGAGACAAAGAGGAAGAAGCTGACTTGAAATGCACCTCAGGACTGACTCAGGAAGGGCAGGGCTGTGTCGGGGAGGATGGGGCTGCAAAGGACAGAACTAGAGAAACTAGGGCAGCTGGGGGCACAGGCAGCTTCAGGATCTGAAAGCTCCGCCTTCATGGGAAGGATGGTCTTCTAGATTGGGCTTCGGGGACATTCTCAGTAAGGTTGGAAGAGTGCCGATTTCTCTTCCCGAAGATGCAGCTGAGAGGAAAATCCAAGCCTCACTCCCCATGGTGTTCTCACTTTCACGAGGAGAAAGAAATACACAGTTATTTATGAAATGATTTATTTTGTTTACTACAGTGTAGAGGAACCATGGGATGCTGGAAGGGTGCTCAGCAGGGCCTGTGACCGGAGGAAGAAAGGACTCAGTATCCCTCAAGGAGGTGACTGCGGGGAGACAATGCATGAGTTGAGCTCTGAGCAATGTTTAGGAATTAGTAACAGCCACAGCTGCATAGATGAGTGGAAATTTCCAGATGAGAGGCACAACAACCACAAAGGGTCTGGATCCTAAAGGAGAGGGGGACAGGAGAGAAACTGAAAGGCGCCCCTAGAATAGAAGGCACACTCTGAAGCTAATAGACGCCAAGTCACTGTACTTGCTACAAACATGAAATTGTTTTGACATTTTCAGAACACTGAAATACCTCATCTGCTGCCCTTACTCCGTTCATTTCCTGTTTCTCAATAATAGCCAGGAATAGTTCCTAGTTGTGTTAAGGAGCGGGGCTAGCTTACTGCATCAGGGCAAAACCACACCGTATTTAGCATTAAAATTTGAGTTAGCGTTTGTGCAAACACGGAGAAAACGGAAATCAAGAGCTTCATGGTAAAGACTAGAGCTGCCAAATCTCTTGACTATATTTTTATGTAGATGAGATTGAAAATAAAGCCAAATAAAACAAATATGACTTTATTTAGGAAGGGATTGTAGAAGAAATTCTAGGAGATTTCATGTACATTTTCCAATGTCGTCAATGGTGTTGGTCAAGCTTAAGAAAAGGGTTGGCAGCACAAATTATGGGATGGCAAGTTCTTCACTTCTGAATGCTAACCTATGGAGGAAGTCTTCTTTCTGTGTCTCTTAAGAAATTATAAAAGTTAAACCCATGAGCCCTTGGCTGTTAGTAGTCTCATAGCGACCCTGGCAGAGGAACCTCGGTGGCTGCTGGCTAATGGTTTTTCATTTGAATCTAATACTTCATCTCTGTCCTGCCAGGACATTTGATGTTTCCTGCTTGGTGAAAGGAAAATTGTAAATGCCATCATCACTGTAAATGACTGGAGTGGGAGTCCCCTGCCTGTGTTTACCTAGCAACTAGTGTTGTGTGGCTCCTGGGAGTGTTGCCCCATGTGAACTCAGTGACCATTAGGCAGAACCTTGCAGCCTCACCTTTAGGATCAAGATTCACTGAATCTCCTGAGTTCCCTCTGGGTCTGAGAGGTCCCAATCAGAGGTCACGCTGATAAGTAGATGTGTCCCAGTGATACAAGCTATATGAAAACAAACCCAGCTCTACTAATTCAGCAGGGCAATGACCCACAAGTGTATATTTAAAAAATTCAAAGAGATTATTTAATCAACGTTATTTCTTGATCATTTATAATATAATAAATATTAAATAAATAAATAAATTTCATCCAGATCAAATACAGTAGTCCTAGAATTTGCCCTATCGACCAGGCTGATCTTGAACTCAGAGATTTGACTGCCTCTGCCTCCTGAGTGCTGGGATTAAAGGTGTGTGCTAACATAACCACAGCAGATCAAGTAATTCTAATTACACCCATTTTCTCTTCTAACATTTAACTGCATTGGCCTCTTCAAATGTTGTTTAATTTTTACTTTATTATTTTTTTAAAACTTGGCTTGTGGTGTGTGTGTGTGTGTGTGTGTGTGTGTGTGTGTGTGTGTGTGTGTGTGTGTGTTTGCATATGCCTTTGGAGGCCAGAGGAGGGCAGCCATTCACCCTAGAGTTGATGTGCTACAGGCAGTTGTGACCTGTGTAGTATGGGTGTTGGAAATTGAACTCCAGTCCTCCACAGGGGCTCTTCACTGTTGAATCGTCTGTCCAGACCCTTACATGCTATTTAAATCAAGTTGCTCAGACCGGACAGGTGGTTCAGTGGATGAGAGTACACAGTACACATTGCCCTCACAGAGGACCTGGGTTTGGCTTCCAAAATCCATATGAAAGTTCATAACCATCTGTAACTGTAGTTCCAGGGGGATCTGACACCTTCTTCTGGCCTTAAGCAGCGGGCATGCAGGTGGTATACGTACATACATGCAGGCAAACCACTCATCCTCATAAAATAAAATAAATGAATCTTTAAATCAATCTACTTTGCTTTCCTTTGAACTTGTCAGGGACTCACATAGTCTGTAATGTACAGAATAAAGGAATTTCTTATCAAGGCATCAGGCTATTTCTTTTCGCTTTGTGGGACATGATTCCTTCCATTCTTTAACTTTTGTTCTCAAGCCATAACACTCAAGCTTTCACTATGCTTACAGTAGTAAACTCATGAAGTGACTTGAATTCAGGGGGATTAAAACAAAACAAAACAAAACAAACAAACAAACAAGCCGATTATGCTATACCTGAGGAGAAGGCAACACATCCACATTAGTAGGGATTTTTTTTTTTTTTTTGGTGGTACCTTGTGAGTGGGGAAAAGCCATGCAGTGAGACACTGTTGGTGATGGAAAGTCCATATTATTGTTTTTCTGCTGGAGATATCTATTGTCAGATTTAATATAGAATAAAGAAATACCACTCCTACTTTCTAACTTATCCCAAGGTTAGAACAGAAAGGGGAATTTGTGCTGCTTCCCCAAACCCCGACTTCTGGACACTCTGTGGGCCTACTCTCTCTTGACAGTCCTCCTTCCTCCTTAGACTGTCCAGTGTCTGGGTGGGGGTTTGTTTAGGCCTTCACCCTGCTACCCTTCCTTCCCCTGTGTATCTTCTCTTCTTTATTTTTGATTGTGAGCCTAGCCTTTAATGGCTGAGTTATCCCTCCAGCCCTCTTCTTTTCTTTATTTTCATGATAGCCCCTACTTAAAATCCTTCAGTCTCTTTTCCTACATTTCAGGCTAAAGACCAACACCTAGTTTGGCATGAGAAACCCTACCCAGCACTCCTGTGCCTGTTCTGTCCTTCCAGCCCCATCACTGGCTATTCCACACAGCTTCTTTTTTTTTTAACCTGCTGTGCTGTGGATCCTCTGCTCTCAGTAACTTGTTTTTCCCATCCTTCATGTTTCTGGCTGAATCCTTATTCTTCAAGTATCTTCATTTAGTACGCCCATTTCCTAAGTGCGTTCTTTGCTCCCCGCACTTCTACCTAGATTTCTTACTTTGGGGTTACTAAATCACCCCAAGCTTTTGAATATATTTATTGTAAGATACTGGAGGTGGTTTTAGGTTTTTGTTGATGTTGTCACTGTCTTCTAAATTTTGGAATTACTTTCTTATTTAACCCCACCACCTTCAGCCACCTAGATGCTCTCGAGGCAACCATGTTGTACTTGTCTTTGTGAAACTGAGCCATGTACCTCACTTAACATTTAGGTCCTTAGATGTGTTGAATGAGTGAGTGAATGAGTGAGATTCTAGGTAATACTTCAGGGTTATCTGGAGGCTGCTGGGGCATGTTTGAAGACATCTGAAGTAGGAAAGTTTTAAAACAGATTGCATAGCAGACAGAAAGAGCTAGCTTGGTAGAGAAATAATAAGTTCAATGGAAAAAAGTAAGAGGTTATTTATCTCATGAAAGATAAATTGATGAAGAATAAGTTGATGAAAAATTTACAGTGATCACAAATTAATTGCAATTCCAGTGAATCGGTATTCTGTGCCCACGAGTCCAAAGTCATCGTGTGATATCACTGAAGGTTATGATGATTTTAGCCTGCTGTACTCAGAACTCTACAGTTCTCTGTTTAGAACTTTAATTACACATGCTTATATAATTAGTACTGAGGATAAAAATAACTCACGGGGCAATGAAGTTGAAATCAAATGTCCAAATGTGTACACACATGTCTGCTGTGTCTCCTGAGGTGTGTCTGGACTTGTATATCTCTCTAAAAGGCAACCTTTGATTCCACAACTCAGTACTACATTCACAAAGGCAAATGGCCTCCACAACCTCACACAACAGTTATAGACATGTACCCTCACTGTGATGCTCCCATACCAAGACTATTGTGTCGTGTATTCTCTGCTTTTATATACATGCCTGGCTTTAGTGCCTCTAAAAGTCCCAGCCCCCTAATGTGAATGGCCATTGATGTTCACATGTGATTCCTGGGATAATGCCATGCTCTGTGGCTTCTCTTTCACAAAGGTATGTAATCCTGTTTGTTACTCTCACCATTCCCTTTCTCTCTTTGCCAACTTTCCACAGTATCTAATTTATAATTATTCTCAAGATTTCAAAAAATGTATATAATTCTGTATTAAAGAAACTGCAAAAACATTTATTTTTTCCTATGACCCAAGGCGATCTGAGGAGGAAAGGGTTTATCTGGCTTATACTTCCACATCATAGTCCATCACAGAAGTAAGTCAGGACAGGAACTCAAACAGGGCAGGAACCTAGAAGCAGGAACTGATGCAAAGGCCATGGAGCAGTGCTGCTTACTGGTTTGCTCCTCATGGCTTGTTCAGCCTGCTTTCTTATAGAACCCAGGACCAAGAACAGGGGTGACATCACTCACAATGGGCTGAGCCCTCCCCCATCAAGAACTAATTAAGAAAATTCCCTATAGGCTTGCCTATAGCCCAATCTTATGGAGGCATTTTCTCAATTGAGGCTCCCCTCTCTCTGAAGACTCCACCTCGTGTTAAGTTGACATAAAACTAGCCAAGACAGATACCTATACATTGGACAGAGGACTCATATCCAAAGCATACAAATAGGTAAAAAAAACTAAACAAGAAATCAAGCAAAACAGTCAATAAAATGAACAAATAGCTCCCAAAAGATGAAACACTAATGGTCAAGAAGCATATGAGAAAATGTGCAACTTCCCTGGCCCTTAAAGAAATGTAAATTGAAACTACATTGAGATTCAGTCTCATCACAGCAACTATCAAGAGTACAACAAGCCGGGCGGTGGTGGCGCACGCCTTTAATCCCAGCACTCGGGAGGCAGAGCCAGGCGGATCTCTGTGAGTTCGAGGCCAGCCTGGACTACCAAGTGAGTTCCAGGACAGGCGCAAAGCTACACAGAGAAACCCTGTCTCGAAAAACCAAAAAAAAAAAAAAAAAGAGTACAACAAATGCTGATGAAGATTAGTACCAGAGAGAATGCTAATATACTGTTGATGGAAATGTGTCTTAGTTAAGCCATTAGAGAAATCAGTACAGAAGTTTCTCAAAATAGATCTACCATATAACCCAGCTATGTCACTCCTGGGCATTTACCCGAAAGAATCCAAGTCAATATATCACAATATATACCTGCACATTCATGTTTATTGCTCATAATAGTCAACTTATAGAACCAGCCTAGGTGTTTAATGACGGAGAAATGGGTAAAAGATTATGTGATATGTCTACACAATGGCATGTTTTCAGGCATAAAGAATGAATTATACTCTTTCTCAGAAACTGGAGGCAACTGAAGACCATCAAACCAAGTGAATTAAGCCTGTTTTATAAACACAAATATATGTTTTCTTTCATTTGCGATTCCTAAATTTTTTATATAATCATAAAATAATGCCTGTATACATGACATGAAAGTAAAGCAGTTTATGGAACAAGGGGATTGATGGGAACAGGATGAGGAAGAGTAGAACAGGGGGTATGTGCAATATCCATTATATATTTGCATGAAAATGCCCTTATGTGAAAGTACTCAGTGAGAATAATTTTTACGTTGGCTGAAAATTTATTTTTGAATTTGTAATTTAATTACATTTCTCCTTTCCATTTCCCCCCAATCCAAACCCTCTCATATACACCTCTCTCTCTCCTTCAAATACATGACCTTTTTCATCAGTAGTTATTGCATGCATATATGTATTTGTATATACATATGTTTCTAAATATAGCCTGTTGAGTCCATATACTATTAAAATTTTATAAAAAGAAAAAAAAATATGGTAATACATTTTTAACTCACCCTGTTGCTGGAGAGCTTCTCTCAGGGTACTGCCGAGCCCCAGCAGTTTGACAGCCCACTTATAAAATAAACACACAGACGCTTATATTATTTACAAACTGTATGGCCATGGCAGGCTTCTTGCTAACTGTTTTTATATCTTAAATTAACTCATTTCTATAAATCTATACCTTGCCATGTGGCTCGTGGCTTACCGGCATCTTCACATGCTGCTTGTCATGGCGGCAGCTGACAGTGTCTCCCTCACTCAGTCTTCCACTTCCCAGAATTCTCCTCTCTCCTTGTCCTGCCTACTTCCTGCCTGGCCACTGGCTAATCAGTGTTTTATTTATACAGAATGATATCCATAGCACTTCCTCTTTTCTTTTTTTTTTCCAAAAGGAAGGTTTTAACTTTCACATAGTAAATTTACAGTTAACAAAACAATTACCAAGCAAGAATTACAGTTATCATATATAGTCTATTTATAATAACTAGTTTATTTGGCTAAATTAAAGAAGATATCCTATCTATCTTATATTTGTGAGTCTAAGGTTTTATATCTAACTTATCTTTTATCATAACTAAAGAAAATTGTAACTATCTAGTTTCAACTACATCAAAGACCTCAGGAGGATATACTATTACCTGAGAAATGGGAAAAGGATGCAAGCAACTTTCGGGAGTCTTGTAGGATAGACAGAGATAACTGGCATTCTGGACAGTCATCCAGATTTCTCTTGTAAAGTTGGGACATCTGTCTTCAGCCCACAGGCCTAGAGTCTTTCAATCATTTTTTTCTGTGTTCTGTAGAATGTCTGGGAGTTTCCTCTGTGAAGCAGAAACCTTAAGGACCATTTTGCCAAGCAAAGTTCAGTAGTCACCTTCCTATGGGTCCTGCATGTCCAGTCAATCAAGCAGTCCAGGCAAGAACAGTTTCTTGCCCAAATGGCTATTTTTGCCAAGGTGAATATAAACTCCATATGGAGTGTCTTCAATGCCCATCCTCCTCTCTGAAGTAAATTGGTGCTGCCAGGAGCAGACATGTCTCATTTTTTAGAAAGTCTAAATTTTTAAAACATTTTAAATGCCATATTCTGTAGGTCTTTGAAGTATTTGAAGATTACCTATCTATCTGAAATATATCTATGTATACCTAGAAAACTTAACTAACATGCTACAAGTTTGACTATCATAGAAGACTAATTATTAATCTGTATTTTTAATTATCCATTACAATCTAAATGAGTTACATAAACATAATACCTCAAACAAGAGTAGAAATATACACACAGTATAACAAAATTAACTTTAAGTTTGTATCAATAAACTAAAATCCATAGCAATGTAAAACATTTCAAACAAGTTGTTGCTCTTTAAAAGCAAGTTCATTAATCTATTCTTTTATCCTATCATATTTATACTATATCCCCTTTTCTTCTTTAGAAAGAGATCACATTTATAATCATCCTGATTTAAATAAAAATATTGGTTTTTCTCTGTCCCACACCAGAGGGCTCTTCTGATATCGAACACAAGAATCTCTTAACCTTTTCTTTTAGCAATATGTCTGGGTTTAGAGGGGGAGTGAGCCAATTCCATCTCCAAAGCCAGCGTGGTATAATTGGGAATTTGGGTGTAGTATCTCATACTACTTCCTGCTGGAGGAGTGCACTGTATCTTATGGGGACACAAAGAAAAATTTAGGCTTATGGGGCTATATTGTCTGAACCAGTTGCCTT
The DNA here is from genome assembly GCF_007827085.1 of Peromyscus californicus insignis. NCBI lineage: Eukaryota > Metazoa > Chordata > Mammalia > Rodentia > Cricetidae > Peromyscus > Peromyscus californicus. The sequence goes on from NW_026294617.1 coordinate 77,463,819, forward strand.
GAAACCATTCTGGATGTTGGATCATCTAGGCCTTGGTGTCATTGGAGACCTTTCAGGGGGTCTTGGCTGGTCAAACCTGATGTATCTTAATCTGGAACAAATCCATAGCCTCTGGCTTTCTGTGGAAACAAAAGCAGAGCCTCTTTTCCAAAGCAACATATTCTTATATCCAAATTTTGAAGTCAAGGTACCTTTAAAATATACATTTTGGTATAACTCAACATCTTTCACAATCAAATGTTTTTCTTCAGTTACGAATATCAAAGAGAACATAACCCAGAATCTCTGTGTGATAGCCATCTTTACGTGGCTTATTTTCTATATTACCTTGAGCCTATTGCTTTAAACTGCAGCATTCTAAGACTGAAATGACGCTGTGGCTGCTGGCTCCACCCACTTCAGCTTCCCAACATGGCGGTGGTATGTTTTCTGCCAGCTCTGGGAGCCATCAACTCTTAGAAATAGTGGGTCTATGCTTCTATCAAAGCAGCGTGTAGCCCAGAAACCTCTTTTTTTGTTTTGTACTAGCAAAGGCTAAATCCACCACACAGCGTAATGCCCACTTGCAGAGGCCTCATTCCTGCCATACTGCAGGTTGAGCGCGCATGCCAGGAACCCGCCATAGTAGCTCAAACCCGAAGGCTGCCGCTAACTTGAGAGAGACAACTAGGAACTGTTTTTAGCTCCGTTTAGAATCTTTTTTTCTCAGGTTTTAGGTGGAAACTCTTGCCAACCTGTTGGGCACCATTTGTTGCTGGAGAGCTTCTTTCCGGGTGCCGCCAAGCCCTGGCAGTCTGACAGCCCACTTATAAAATAAACACACAGATGCATATATTATTTATTAACTGTATGGCCATGGTAGGCTTCTTGCTAACTGTTCTTATATCTTAAATTAACTCATTTCTATAAATCTATACCTTGACACGTGGCTTGTGGCTTACCGGCATCTTCACATGCTGCTTGTTATGGTGGCAGCTGACAGTGTCTCCCTCACTCAGCCTTCCACTTCCCAGAATTCTCCTCTCTCCTTGTCCTGCCTACTTCCTGCCTGGCCACTGGCCAATCAGTATTTTATTTATACAGAACAATATCCATAGCATAAGTTATTCAAAATAAGTACTCAATAACATAAGTTATTCAAAATAAGTATTATGATGTGGTGTAATACACCAAAGTACAACTAACACCAGAGAGCGAAAATATTTATCACCATATCCTTTACTGCAGTTGGCATATGGTTGGATGGGATTGGAATACTTCACACTCAGAAGGAAGCAGTAAAAAATAGGCAGGTCATCAGCCCCAGCTATTATGAGAAAAGTTTCTTTTCTGGAGAGAGTTAAGATAGTATGAAACATGGCTGAAATGTACATGTCAGGCAAGAGGAAGGGTGCGTTTGCCTTGTGAGGGCCATGACATTTACTAGGCGTCATGACGGCTACTCTTAGGACACAAAGTGGCCTTGCCTTGAGTGGAAGAAGCCACTTCAGACTTACTAGGATCTTGCAATGTAATATAAAGACCTCATATGGTACTGATGATGTAATTCTTTTTTATGATTAATTATTTTATTTGCTGACAACTTCATTCATGTATATTATGAATTCTGGTCATTTTCAATCCACTATCTCACTTATCCTCCTCCTTCTCACACTAAAACTCTTCTTCTTCCTCCAAAGATGTCCTCCTACTTTGGTCTCTTTTCATTTTTGTTACCCACTGTGTTCAATTGTGTTTGCTTCATAAGTGTGTGGTTATTTACTAGGGCATGGGAACTACTCGCTGTGTATACTGTGGAAGAAAATGAGACCCCATACTCCAGCAACTATAGAATGCCCACGTTCCTCAAAGAGGAGTGGACCTTCAGGATCATCTACCTTGGGCATGACGAAATGCTGAGAGGCACACCATTGTACACATCTTGTGCTGTAGCCACAGCTTCAATGAGTTCTTGTGTGCAACGGTCATGCCATATTCAGAAGACACCATATAACAGTACTTCTCTCCATCCCCCGGCTCTTATATTCTCTTCACTTCCATCCACCCTTTCCACAATCTGCTTGAGAGGGCTGATATAGATGTTTCCCTTGGGGGTGAGCACTCAAAGTCATTTATTCTTGGCACTTTGACCAATCACAACTCTCTGCATTAACCACGACTCACTACAAAAAGTTGCTTCTCTGATGAAGACCAAGAGCAGCACTAATCTGTGAGTGTACCCATATTCAGAAGGCAATTTGATGATGTGTCCGTTTCATAAAACAATAGTAGTAGGTTCCCTCTAGGGCTTGTGATTCTTCAGTCATAGACTCTTGACCAAGTTTATAGTATCAGGCATAAGTCATCCCTCATGGAGTGGGCCTCATAAAACCAACCAGAAAGTGGTTAGTCACCACTATAATAATCAAGTCACTATTGCACCAATGGGAATATCTTGCTAGGCAGGTTGTTATTGCAGCTCACAGGATCCACAGCTGGGTAGGACCGTCAAAGATGTTTCACCTATCCCTCTCAGACTACAGAGCATCTTCCAGCACCATGAAAGCTAGCTGGCAGAAGGGAAACTTCCAACCCAGTCTTTATTTCTCTAGCTTCAGGAATACACCTGCTAGAATTGATTGTGGTTTTAAATAGACTTACAAAATTATAGGTTTTCACAGGGATTTTTCTAGATCAGGTCAAGACTCTGGCTGTGGAGGTCATAGGCCCTAGAAAATTTATTATGATTGTTTTGATAAATGGACATGTTGTCAAACTACTTTCTAAATACTTCTATGTATACTCACAAGTTGCATCCTTAGTTTTGGTCTCTTCCTTCTGCCTTCCCTGCTTCTTTATTCCCACCTGTGTCTCTGCTTAAGCCTTCTCATTCCCAGTATTGCCACTACAACTGCCCTCTCCAAAGACCTCCTTTCTTTCCTTTACCCTAAAAAAATGGCTTTTTTTAGAGCTCCTTGGCCTCTGTAGACACTCTGCATTAAACAGATTGGTCTAAGAATACTCTCATTTCACTCTTCAGTGAGGATAATATTCTACAACTTTTATTACTTTGGCTTAAGAAATGGCAGTACTTTAGTTCCTGAGATTGCCTCAAACACTTGAAAGCTCTACAGAAAATCCGTTTTTTGTTTTTGTTTTTCCAATCTTCTAAAGTTGAAAACCTTCAGGACAACGTCATAGAATGTGGTAGTTTGAGTGAGAATGGCCACCACAGGCTCATACATTTGGATGTTTGTTTTCTAGGCTGTTTAGAAGAATTAGGAGGTGTAGCCTTGTTGGAAGAAGTGTATAACTGGGAGTGGGCTTTGAGGTTTCAAAGCCCCGTGGGGACCCAGTTTCTCCCCATCTGCCTCTTGCTTGTGGATCAGATGTAAGATTTTAGCTTATACTCCAGCACCGTGCCTACCAACTTGCTGCCTTGTTCGTTGCCATGATGGACATGGACTCATCCTCTGAAATTGTAAGCAAGCCCCCAGGCACTCAGAACAACAGTTAATAAATGCGACCTCATTAAAATGAAAAGCTTCTTTCTGTATGGCAAAAAACACCATCATTAGGACATAATGGAAACCTACAGAATAGGAATAGACTTTTGCCAACTACACTTTTAATAGAGGGCTAATATTTAAAATATATAAAAAGCTAAAAAAAACTGGACATCAGATAAACAAACAACCCAATTTAAAAATGGTCATGGAAGACAACAAGAAAATGAGACCTAGACACCAACAGGACTAAAGCAGGTATGGACTCACACAGACTGTGGCAGCATGCACAGGGCCTACGCAATCTATGCCAAATGGAGTCCCAACACTAAAAGGGAAAGTGGACACAAGGCTCCATTGCTAACTCAGAGGCTGTCTCCAATTTCTAACCACTTGCAACGGAAAAATTAGTTTTCCCAAGCAGAATCTCCCTGGGTATACAAATCACACTTAAGGGCAGGCCCCATACCCAGCAGTAGATAGCCAACACAAAACAAACTCCATGGTGTTTTTGGAGGATTTTTTGTTTCACAGTGCTTTCTCTGGGCTGTTTTCCTTTTTCTTACAGGTCTTTGTTCTTGTGTTACAGTTTCTGATTTTGTTTTTGTGAGTTTCCTGGGTGCGCAAATGTTTTGTGTCTCAGTGTTTGTGTGTGTTTCTTGTGATTTTCCTTTGGCTTTTTTGTTTAGCTTGTTTATTTCTTTTGTCCTATTCTGATTTGTTTGTATTTGTTTCATTCATTTTTTTTTTGATGCCTGTTTGTAGACTAATGAGAAAGAGAGAGACAGGGTGTGGATTTGGATGAGTGCAGAAGGATCAGAATATATTACATGAAAAAAAATAAATTTTCAACTAAAAAATAGAAGAGAAAACCCACAAATATGTGTTGAAATTATAGGAGAGTGTGTGTTTCTGTGTTTCAGAATGGGGGTGGGGTTATGCGGGTTTTTTCTTTGCCCTACCCTACCTCTGAATGCTCCATTTTTAACAGATCTGGAGATAAAAATGTAACTCTACACTTTTAAAGAGCTGTTACACAGGGGAGCCCTGATGGAAACCCCATTTGGAAACTGCTGGTCTGTGTTGGCTATCCTGCACACAGGGTCAGAACCCGAAGAATGAGAAAAATGTCAGGGGAAGAAAAGTACATAATTTCAGGACACAAGTGTGTGTTTATGAAGTATAAAGATAAATGTGTAAAATATTGTGATCATGACAGGAAAAAAAAGGAATAAATTTATCCAAATCATTGTTTCATAAGGTTTTCCATTTCATAATGTCATTTTCAAAATTGACTATATCCTAACTTAGAGGGAATACCACCCAACATTTCCTGCCAGGGAAAACTGGTCCTGTGTTACTTAGCTATTAATGCAGACCACCATACATCTCTGTGAGTTGGAGCTCATAACTGCAAGCAAATAAATGTACCCAGCTGACTTAAGCAGATTTTGGCAGAAAAGTAAGGCCTATTTGGTTTACAGGCTCTTTAGGAAGCTAGAAGACTGTGGTGGGCAGATGGGCAGGCATAAAGTTGGTCATGCAGCTGAAGCATGACACACACTGTATACAGAGCCTCCACTGCTGCCTCTAGGGAGCTCAAAGATGGTGGTTTGTAGCTTGCTCCCTGATTCCTGCAGTGAAGCCATTCTTCCCACAGGGTTTCCAGAAGGGATCACTACTACCGTGCTTCTGTATGTCACCAGAACACATACCCAAAGTCTGAGTCAGAAAGATCTGATCCCTAAATATGGCTTGGGTGCCTGTATCATACCTAAGTAAAAGCTGTAATAGAAAGCATTTGGATTGTATAGCTTCTATAGTGAGAAATAATTCCCACTAGCACCAAAACTCACATGGGTGAAAAATTACTCCAACATAGAAAAGAAAATTAATATTCTTTATTGTTTGAGGCTTTTGACTTTCTTTCTTTTTTTTTTCTAATTAATTTATAAGTTGAAATTTGTATTAGTGAATGAAAACAAGAAAATGCTGCTCCAAGGTATGGTTGAAGAGAAGGATTTTAATGTATTTTATTGTAGATATGAGGGTGACTATAGTCAGAGGCATCTGGAAGAGTCCAGACTGAACCGAGCCAGGAGAGGAGGGGGTGGAGAGGAGAGGAGAGGAAAGGAGAGAGAGAGAGAGAGAGAGAGAGAGAGAGAGAGAGAGAGAGAGAGAGAGAGAGAGAGAGAGAGAACAGGATAAAGAGGCCGAGAACAAGCTGAGAGAGGAGCCATGGGGAAGGCAAGAGAACCAAGAGAATGCGTGCCTGAAATGGCAGGTTTATGTAGGAATGAGAAGCTGGGGGGAGGTAAGTGAAGCCCCTGGGCTGGAGAGGGCGAGGGTAGAGGGTGAGATGAGAAGAACTGAGAGGAGCCATAGGTACTCAGTGAGGCTAGAGGCCAAGCTTGTGCTTTGATATACTAATAGATGCCAAAGCTAGCCATTTGTCCTGGATTTCTTTGGGACTTGATGGATAGCTGCTTTGTAACTGTGATCCAATTTACTTATTTCAGGTCAAGCTTTCAGTGAGTTCAGCCAGTGTTTGGGAACAGCATCATGCTGCAGGTTGACCAGGAAGCACAGAACAAGATAGGAAGAAGCCAGGGATAACATAGCCCCAATAACCTGCATTCATTGATGTACTTCCTCCAAGAGAGCCCCTCAGCCCAAGTTTCCACAGCCTCCCTAAATAGTGCTAACACCTGGGAACTAAACATTCAAATCAAGAGCCCATAGGGGACCTTGTATATGGAAACCACAGCATTCCATGCTGGGGCTCAAATTCTCATGGACATTTCTTAATGAAAAATGGATTTAGCTCAACTTCTAGAGTCTACAATGTCTTAGAAATATTTCTACACTGCTTAGAAGTCCAAGCTTCAAAGTCTTTGCTGAAACTCAAGACAAGCTTAGCTGTGAGTGACTGCAAAAATCTAAAAGAAAATGGCATACTCTCAATATACAATGCTATAAGCTAAACATCCCCACTCCAAAAGGTAGGCAGGGAACCAAGAGAGGAAGAACAAGACCAAAGCAAAACTGAGACCCAGCAAGGCAAACAAACCTTCTAGCTCCAGGTCTTATATCTGCTGCACATGATATCATGATGTAAGTGCTAAAGTGCTTGGGCAGCGCTGTCTCTGTAGACTGGAAACTTGCAACCCAGGGGCCTTTCTTCTTTTTCCTTTTTTAAAATGTTTTCTTTTCTTTTCTGTTTTTTTCTCTTTTTCTATATATTTTTTTTGTTCATTACATCCCAACTATTTCCCCTCCCTCCTCTCCTTCCAATCCATTCCCCCTCTCCCCATCCACTCCTCCTCCTCAGTTTCTCTTCAGAAAAGGGCATGCTTCCTATGGATATCAGCCAGCCATGGTATATCAAGTTTCAGTGAGACTAGGCATCTCCTCTTCTATTAAGGCTGGAAGAGGCAATCAAGTAGGAGGAAAGGGTCCCAAAAGCAAGTAACAGGGTCAGAGACAGGCCCTGCTCCCACTGTTAGGAGTCCCACAAGAAGACCAAGTTACACAACTATAACATATGCAGAAGGCCTCGGTCAGTTTCATGCAGGATCCCAGGTTGTTGGTTCAGTCTCTGTGAAGCCTCTATGAGCTCAGCTTAGGTGGTTCTGTGGGTTCAGAAGGCCTTTCTTATGGACTAACTTTCTTCATTTCCTGAAGCTTTTCTTAGCAGATATTCCATGGTTTGAGCATCTCCAACATTGCTGAGTTTCTCTTTCAGCTTTCATTTGACCCTCACAGCTTCATCACCCTCTCAGAAAAGGTGGCTACACTACACATTACCTGGGCTTTCGGGCCTTTCATAAATGCCTGGCTATAATCCTTATGATCCTGTAACTATTACATTATATATTGAATACCATATGGATGATGCAAGGTTTGCTACCAACTCAAGCATAGATAGGCCATCTTGGACCAACAGTGTAACCCACTTAGTGCCTGGGGAGCTAAAACCAGTACAAAACAATTCTCTAGTCAGCCCAACACAAGCAGACTGCCTAAGGGGTTCTTTTGTCTTAAGAGAATGTCTATCAAATGAGTTTGTAGCTTTATATTTTGAAATCAGAATGGAGAGGAGTGTCCTACTAATTCTGGAAATGCCCTCTGGCAGACTTCTTATTGTTACCTACAATGACACTAATCTCTTTAACAAGCTCAATTACCTCTCCTGCCCATAATGACTTTCATTTTCTTCTTCTTCTTCTTCTTCTTCTTCTTCTTCTTCTTCTTCTTCTTCTTCTTCTTCTTCTTCTTCTTCTTCTTCTTCTTCCCCTTCCTCTTTCTCTTTCTCTTCTTTCTCCTCTTCCTCTTCCTCCTCCTCCTCCTCCTCCTCTCATCCCTCTCTCTCCTTCCAGTTTCTCACTGTAATCCCGACTAAAGGTCTTTATTTCTCCACTTAGTTTAAGGGTACCTCTGCTAGAGTAGTGAACTGTGTTGGCAGTCTCCACTCTCAGGGCTTGAAATACATGCTCTCCGGACCCTAGAGCATTAATCAGAGATGTGCATACTTCTGATTACTCTACCGTTGCAAGTGGGCACTTTCCTCAGCTTTCACTATCATTTGTTCTATACTCTTGGAGTTTTATGTATGGTATGACTTATCCTGGCTATGTCTATTTGGGTTATAAATACCTCCTCTGCTTAGATTTGCATTTCTTTCTCCAGATTTGGAGAATGTTCTGCAGTGAACTAACTAAAAAGCTTCTTTCATTTGTAATTTGGATCCCAGCTCTCTCCTTTATAATCAATATCTACAGAGTTTGTTCTCCTAAATGTGTTTTTGAATATTTTCCTCACCATTGCTTTTATTCTTTATTGTACTTGAATGTAGTGATTAACTTTTTCTTCAATAGCTAATACCATTTATTCTCCTTTATGTAGTCTAATGGTCATAATTTCTATTGAATTTTATTTGGCTTATTCAGCTTGTAGTTTCTTTTTATTTTCAGAGTCTACCTTTCTGTTGAATTTCTCACCCCACTCTTGGAATGACCTTTTTACTTCATTCCACTTACTTACCTCTCTTATGTCTCCTCATTGGCCACGGATGATTTTTAAAATTTAAAATTTGAAATTTTTGTTTGGCCTTAACACTACTTCCATAGACTTAGATTCAGTTATTAAAGAGTTATGAGCGTTCAGAGGAGTCCCATTTTCTTGCCTCTATTTATTTATATTTTTATTTTTAGATATTTCTTGTTTCTACATTGTATTTTGCACATCTTCTGGGATGAATATTTCTTTCAGCTTTATATTTTTTTTGGTCAATTTATATTTTATTGTTTTGAGAGTTTCATACATGAGTAGTGTATTTACATAATTGCCAGCCCTCCTGATCTCTCCCAGATCTGCTCCTTCTGTGTTTTCCACCACTCTCTCTCAAATTTGTTATCCTTTCTTCTTTAACTATTGTACAGTGGTACAATGTGTGTGTGTGTGTGTGTGTGTGTGTGTGTGTGTGTGTGTGTGTGTGTGTGTGTGTAGGGGGATTTAAATTAAAAATTCATTTATTAAAAAGAATGCATGAAAACAGAATAATTGAACTGGTAGGGCTTGGTCAAGCAGGGCAACCTTAGAAAATATCTTCCTTGTTTTTACTAGGCAGGCACTAGGACTCAGCTATAACCTTGATCCAAGGAGGAACAGGCTACATCTTGAGCTGGCAGTATAACTTGGTGTTTTCCACATAGTGCTGTATTTTTAGGTACCCATAGTGAATGTGTTGTGGGGTCGTCAAAGCTTGTTCCAAGGTTCCAGAGAGAAACTAATGAAGCCAGGCCATATGTAAGAGGGTTATAGTCCCTAAAAGAGATTTTTGAGGGACTAATGTATGAAGCCTAGAACCTACGTCACAGTAGGAGATGTTAGAAACAGGTGACATCTTCCAATAATAGCTCAAGTGCTCAAGTACCATGTAGAGTCAGTCCAAGAGAGAGGCCACATGTACCCCAGATGGCAAGGTTATAAAGTGTGCTTTCTGAACCTGTCAGGACCTACATTATGCCACCAGAGGCCCAGGATACTGGACATAGAGCAATAGGGTTTGATGTGTGCCTTGTTTGATTATCGTTTTGATTTTGTGAAAACTTTTTATGTTTCATTTCTCTCTTTTGGAATGGTGGTTTTCACTCTGCCACTCATATGAGAAGTGTCTAACGTGTTTGTTATGACTAAGCATTTGCCATGAATCTCAAAAGACACTTTTGACTTTGAACTTCAGACTAGTGTTTGGACCATTAAGATTATGGAGATTCTTGAAGTTGGACTAAAGTTATTTGTACTATGAGACGACCTTGAGCCTATGGGTGATGGGCATGAAATATTAGTGTTTGAATCTGTAGTGTCTTCTATAGGTTTAGGAGTTTGACTACTTTGTCCCCCAGCTGGTGCCACAATTGTGAGAGGTTTTGAAGCATTTGGGGCTTGAGGACTAGCTAATATATTGAACTATGGGGCTTAGAATTTGAAGGTTAAAACCAACCTATGTTTCTGGTGCTGCTCTCTGCTCCCAGATCTATCAAAATGTGGACAACCCATTGTAAGCTATTGCCACAACAAGGCAAAGTATTCTAGAAACATGCCTTCATCATCCTTATGGACTATATCCCCTGAAGCATGAGCCAAATAAATTCTTTCTCTTTGTCCCTATCAAGTATTCAGACATAGCAATGAGAAAGTAACTAACACAGTGATTAAATATTGAAACCTAACTCTGGGGACTAGAAGGACTGGTCAGCTTTTGTTTAAGTACTGAAGTGATGAGATGAATCAACAATTCCTGCTAGTGGGGCTATTACACAGAGTTGTGGTCGTTACAACTGTGTTTTCAGGGAAAGGAGCTGGAAGTAATGAGGAATGGGCTTTAACAGTAGAGCATCTAGATTAGGGTTTCTCTCTCTCTCTCTCTCTCTCTCTCTCTCTCTCTCTCTCTCTCTCTCTCTCTGTTTTTTGGTTGTTTGAGACAGGGTTTCTTTGTATAGTTTTGACTGTCCTAGAACTCACTGTGTAGACCAGGCTGGCCTCGAACTCACAGAGATCCACCTGCCTCTGTCTCCTGAGTGTTGGGATTAAAGGCATGGGCCACCACTGCCCTGCTAGATTAGGGTTTCAATTGCTGTGATGAAACACGATGACCAAAATAAACTTGGGGTATACTTTAGCCTACAGTTCCATATTATAGTCCGTCTCTGAGGGAAGTCAGGGTGGGAACTTGAGGCAGAAACCTGAAGGCAGGGCCTGATGCAGATGCCATGGAAGAACGCTGCTTACTGACTTGCTCCCCATGGCCTGTTCAGCCTGCTTCCTTATACCACCCAGGACCACACAGTTATTAATCATTAATTAATGATTAATGTAGTCATCTACCCACACCAATCATTAATGAAGAAACTGCACTACAGACATACTTACAGGCAGATATTACGGGTGCATTTTCTCAACCACTGTACCCTGACTTCCCCCAGTGATGGACTGCAATGGGACTCTAGCTTGCATCCAGTTGACACAAAGCTAACCAGGACAAACATCACTGGAGTAATCTGTGGGAAGAAGTGAATTCTAGCTTTAAAAAATGGCAATGATCTCCTATTCCTTGTTCTCCATCTCTGTTGTTGATCCAGCTGGGATCTCCCGCTCCCCCAAGCTCTCTTTCCCTCAACCCTCGCCTTTCATTACCCCCACTCATGTCCAGGCTGTTCATGTAGATCTCATTCCATTTCTCTGTCATTGGGTGATCCCTGTAACAACAGAGATGGAGAACAAGGAATAGGAGACCATGGTAAATAAAGACCACATGAGAATAGGAAGAAGCAAAGTGCTAGAGAGGCCCACAGAAATCCACAAAGATACCCACACAACAGACTGCTGGCAGTGGTCGAGAGACAGCCCGAACTGACCTACTCTGGTGATGGGATGGCCAAACACCCTAATTGTTGTGCTAGAAACCTCATCCAACTACTGAGGGATCTGGATGCAGAGATCCATGACTAGGCCCCGGGTGGATCTCTGGGAGTCCAATTAGCGAGAATGAGGAGGGTTTATATGAGCGAGAATTGTTGAGACCAAGGTTGGATAAAGCACAGGGACAAATAGCCAAATGAATGGAAACACATGAACTATGAACCAATGGCTGAGGGGTCCCCACTGGATCAGGCCCTCTGAATGGATGAGACAGTTGATTGGCTTGATCTGTTTGGGAGGCATCCAGGCAGTGGGACCAGATCTTGTGCTCATTGCATGAGTTGGCTGTTTGAAACCTGGGGCCTATGCAGGATTGTTTGGCTCGGCCTGGGAGGAGGGGACTAGACCTACCTGGACTGAGTCTACCAGGTTGACCTCAGTCTGTGGGGAAGGCTTTGCCCTGGAGGAGATGGGAATGGGGGGGGGGGTTGGGGGGAAGGTGAGGGGGACGGGAGGGGGGAGAACAAGGGAATCCGTGGCTGATATGTAGAACTGAATTGTATTGCAAAATAAATTAATAAAAAAAAATAAAAAAAAAAAAAAAAAAAATGGCAATGAAAATGCAAGAAAAAGACTATGATTTAAAAGAAAATGTGTTAGAAAGTATATTCACTGTATTAGTGGCTTTTCTACTGGTGTGAAGAGATAACTAAGGTAACTTCTAGAAGAAAGCATTTATAGAGGGCTGACAGTTTCAGGGGACTAGAGTCCATGACACTCTGGTGGGGAGTATGGCAACACACAGGCAGGAATGGTCCTGGAGCTTACAACTAACTCCTAAGCACAAGGCAAAAAGGGGAAGAGAGACAGAGATAACTGGGAATGACACCGGCTTTTGAAGCCTTTAAGCCTGACCCCAGTGACACACCTCCTCTAACAGGGCCACATTTCCCAATCCCTCCTAAACATTTCTACAACTGGGGGCCAGGTATTTGAATATATCAATTTATGAGAGGCATTCTCATTCAACCACCACATGCACTATCCTGAAATAAGGTTTTGTGTATATATTCTTAAAAGGTTGGCTTTCCTTTTTATTGGCCTATATTAATCGTACAAGACAATAGGTTTCATTAAGACATTCTCGTCCACTGATGGAATTATCAGATCCAGCCTTCCTATTGCTGTCTCTTTTCTTCCCTTCCCTTCTTTCTGGTTATTTTCATCATTCCAAATAATTCCTCCCTACTTTACGATCTCTCTCTCTCTCTCTCTCTCTCTCTCTCTCTCTCTCTCTCTCTCTCTTAAATCTAAATTCCACTTATGAAAGAAAATATACAAAATTTGTCTTTCTGAGGATGATTTATTACTCCCATTCTATCCATTTTTTCTACACATAAAAATTCATGTTTCTTTATGGATAAATAATACTTAATTCTGTATATATAATACTTCATATATTTGTTCACTGGTGGTCACCTTTGTTGATTATTTCTTTGGGTATATACTAAGAGTGGTATAGCTGGTTATCTTAATTTAATTTTTTTATCTGGGTGCAGTGAACTTTATTGATGGCATACAATAAAGTAGGGCTCCATAAATCCAACCCCTTGGTCATGGAAACTGTAAAGAAAAAGCATGTATTGAGTACTTAGTTGGGGTGGAGACTTCCCAGAAGCTGAGGGCCTCACTCTTCCTCTTATATTCTTGTTTGGATTATTGTTCTTGAGCTTATTACTCCTTGGAGGCCATGTAGATGATGAAGTTTTCCATCCTGTTGCTGTAGCCAAATTTATTTTTATACCAGAAAAATGAGCTTGGTAAAGCAGTCACTGAACACAATTCCACCTTCAGCATCAAATGTAGAAGAGTGGGTAAAATCTTAGGAGAAAAAATGATCTGTCTCCTGCTTTATTACCTTTTTGACATCTTCATATTTGGTAGCTTTCTCCAGGGGCAGATCCACAATGGACACACTGGAGTCAGCTCTGGGATGATCTTGCCCACAATCTTAGCAGTACCAGTGGATGTGAAGACGATGTTTTGGGCATACCTATGGCCATAATTTCCCAGAGAGGCTATCTGTGTTCTACTGGGTCATGGCAGTGGCATAAATTATGGTCATGAGTCCTGTGACAGTGCTGAAGTTGTTATGGATGACTTTGTCCAGAGTGGCTAAGTAGTTGATGGTTATCTTAGTTAGAGTTTCTATTGCTGTGAAGAGACACCATGACCACAACAACTCTTATAAAAGAAAACATTTAGTTGAGGTGGCAGTTTATAGTTCAGAGGTTCAGTTCATTATCATCATAGTGGGGAGCATGGTGGCATGCAGGCAGACATAGCGTTGGTTACATCTTGGTCAGAAGGCAAAATGAAGTGGACTGTCACACTGGGTGGTATACTGAGCATAGGAAACCTCAAAGTCCACCCACACAGTGAGTGACACATTTCCTCTAATGAGGCCACACCTACTCCAACAAAACCACACCTCCTAGTAGTGCTACTCCCTATGAGCTTATGGGGCCCAATTACATTCAGACTACCACGGTGGTATTGCTAAGAGCTTGAGTGAGTTGTCATACTTTTATAGTTCATGCTCATCATAAGCATGAGGCATCACTCAGAGCAGGACAATACCCCTTTTTGACCTACTCTACCAGTGGACCCTGACTTTCTCCATGATTATAAAGGCACAGATAGACTCTATGACATACTCAGAAGTAGCATCACCTTGTTTGATGTTGAGAGGACGTTATTTCTGTAAAATGGAGATGGCCTTTCCATTGATGAAAGTCTCTGATTTTCAACTGTCTTATTGCTATGAGTGGATTTACAATGGAACATGTAGATCACACACTTGAGGTTGATGGCAATAACCATCAACCACTTTGTTGGAGTTAAAGGCAGCTCTGGTGATCAGGGCATGATTAAGACAACAGATTTATGAATCTTTGCTATAAGAGGGTTGATAAAATTCATACCAAAGGTATAGAAAAAACTATTCCCTGAAATGAATAACAGCAGAAAAACTCCAAGTATAGGAAAATAGATAGAAATACAGATATAAGAGGTATTTGGAACTTCAAATAGATATTATCAGAAAAGAATTTCTCTAAGTCATATCATAATAAAAATGGCATCATTATAGAACAAAGAAATTCTATTGAAAGCTGTAACAGAAAAGCACCAAGTCACCTACAAAGGCAAGTCCACTTTAGTAACATCAGACTTCTCAGAACAAATTCTAAATTCCAAGGAAGTTTGAAATTATTTATTTAAGTCCTGTAAGAAAAGAACTATTAAAATAGATCACTATACTAATCAAAGCTAGCACTTAAAATTGCAGGAAAAATGAAGGTTCTCCCAGATAACATAAGCTAAAACAATTTATGTCATTGAGTCAACATTGTGGAAGATTGTAAAGGAAATCAATACAAAGCAAAATATACATGATCCCAAGAGTTCAGGAAAGAATGACTATTGTGAGACTAGATGAACAAAAATAATTAAGAAAGTCTCAAACATCCACTCAGAAAATCAGCATCATTGTCTTAATGATCCAATCAGAAGACCTACAATAAAAAGTATAAAACACTAAAGTAATAAATCAAAGACACTGGAGGGTGATTAGATCCCCCATGTTCATGTGTTGGCAGAACTGATGTTGTTAAAATGGCCGTATTACAAAAAATGATCACAAATTTAATGTCACCCTCATCAAAATTCAAGTGTAATCCTCAAATTATAATCTATAATCTTAGTAACAAAATAATGGTGCCACCGTGAAAGACACCCAAACCAATTTAGTACCATAGATGACCTAGAAATAAACCCCAAAGCTACCCATCTGACTCTTGAGTTGGGTTACCTATACTTCTAAAAAGTGGATTATGTCCAGAACATTTGAAGTACTCAAAAATGTAATAACAAAATTGCAAATAATCCATTAAATAAATGGAGAGTGAATTAAGCACTTTTCAAAAGAAGTGGCACAAATGACTAATAAAAACATGAGAAATGTCTAATAATTTTAGTCATCAGCAGCTTTATTCATATAGCCAGAACCTGGAAACAACCTAGATGCCCCTCAACCAAAGAATAGATGAAGAGAATGTGGCACATTTACACAATGGAGTATTACTCAGCTGTTAAAAACAAAGATGACATGAAATTTTTAGGAAAATGTATGGAACTGGAAAAAAATCATCCTGAGTGAGACAACCCGGATTTAGAAAGACACATATGATATGTATTGATTTATATGTGGATATTAGCTGTTAAGTAAAGGATAATCATGCTATAATCCATAGTCTCAGAGAGGCTAAGTAACAAGGAGTGCTCAAAGAGGGACACATAGACATTCCTGGGAATGGGAAACAGAATAGTTGTTGTGGGTGGACTGGGAGTTGGTGAGAATGGGAACAGGAGGAATCAGGCAGGGTCGGGGAGAGGTGTGGAGAGAGAGTCCTGGAATTGGAGACATTTGGGGGCTATGTGGGAACCTAGTGCAGTGGAAACTCACTGGAATCTACAAGGGCAATCCTAACTAAGACTAGAGGTGGGGGATATAGATTCTGACCTGGCCATCTCTTGTAACCAGGCAAGGCTTACAGTGGTGGGACTGGGACATCAACCCAGTCACAAAATCTGCAACCTGCAATTTGTTCTGCCTGCAAGATATTCTCTTGTGGAGTAGAACTTGTGCGAGTGGCCAACCAATAACTGGTCTATCTTGAGACTCATGGTATGAGAGGGAACCCATGCTTGACATTGCCTGGAGAGCCAGGAACCAGAGCTAGCACAGAGACCCAGGATAGAACCAAACATGACTGGCCAAAAAACAAAAAAGGCAGTGAAATGATTCCTAATAGTACTCTGCTATACACATAGATTGGTTCAACTGTCATCAGAGAGGCTTCATCCAGCAAGTGATAGGGGCAGATCCAGAGCCCCACAGTCAACTGTTAGGTGGAGCTCAGAGAATCCCACTGAAGAGGGGGAGGAAGGATTATAGGAGCCAGAGGGGTCGAGGACACCAGGAGAACATGGCCCACAGAATTAACTAAGCAGGGCTCATAGGGGCTCACAGAGATCAAAGCTACAATCATAGCCTGCATGGATCTGCATTATGTCTTCTATATATATGTTATGGTTGTGTGTCTTGGTGTTCTTTTGGGACTTCTAACAGTGAGGATGATACGTCTCTGACTCTTTAGCTTGCTCTTAGGATGCTTTTCCTCTTGCCTAGTCCAGCCTTGAAATGAGGGTTTGTACCTAGTCTTTTGTTTTGTTTTGTTTTTTTCCGAGACAGGGTTTCTCTGTTTGCGCCTTTCCTAGTCTTGTTGTAACTTGTTACACCTTGTTTGGTTGATGTCTCTGGAAGGTCTGCTCTTTTCTGAAAGGAAATGGAGGAATAATGGAGAGAGGGGAGGTGTGTATAGGGGAACAGAGAGGAGTGGAGGGAGGGAAAATTGTGGCCAGAATGTAAGGCATGACAGAGAATAAAAAAAAACTGGGTGGTGGTAATGCACACCTTTAATCCCAGCACTCGGGAGGCAGAGGCAGGCAGATCTCTGTGAGTTCAAGGCCAGCCTGGTCTATAGAGCAAAATCCAGGACAGCCAGGGCTACACAGAAAAACCCTTTCTCAAAAAGCAAAACAACAAACCAATGAAAACAGACAAACAAATCTCAATATTAAGATGGGTATTTATTTAAAAAGAAAGAAAACCTTTTTAGATATTAAGAATAAAACAAGATATTAAATAAAAATGTAGGGACTTTAACAACAAATAAAATACAAATCATAGGAAAGTACGGTGAGATTACATCTCACTTCAGTCAATCTAGCTATGATCAAGAAAACAAGCAGCAACAAAGTCTGATAAGGATGCAGGGTAAAGGAACCTTTATTTACTAATGGTAGAAGTATAAACAAGCAAAACCACCTTAAAAATCCGATCCTCAAGAAAAACAAAACAAAACAGAAAACCTGAAAATAATTTAGCCATATGATCCAGATGTGCCACACCTGGGGACATACCTAAGTGAAATAAAGGCAGAATATTATGGAGGTAGCTACTTAGCCATGTTTGCTTATGCTTCACAATGCTTATGGGATCAGCTTGGAGCCCCAAAGACAGAGATTTTTAAATGGATATGTTCAGTGAAATGATGCAAACATAGAAAGGGAAGCATAGTATACTTTAACTTATATATAGAATCTGGAGTGAAATGTCCTGAACGTATCATATGGGTAGCAGAACAACATTACAGGCAAGTGGAAATGGGAAATTAATAAAAGAGTGAATAATTCAAATGCCTTACATATGTTCATGAAAATATCACAATGAAACAATCTTTTAAACAACTGATGAGCAGCAATAATCAAATAAAAATAAAAAATAAATTAATTGAGTATTTGGAAGCTCTAATGACTGGTGCCATCTACCTGCACACTACATAGGATAGCCAACTGAAAGGAATGGATATTGGTGTCCTTTGTTCAGACTGTGTGGAGACCTTTCTCCTGACTGCAGAGATAAAGATGTGCAGAACAAAACTGAGCCTTGCTCCTTGCTGCTTTAGTTAGCTTCCTGCTGACCGCCACTCCCCTGTTGGTATCTTCATTTCACATCACACAAGGCACAGAGTATAGTTGATGAGAATTGGCTTCAGACAACAGTAGACAGATATTTACCTGGTTCTATATAGGTTATCGTATTTAGAACACAAAACACAAACATCTGGGAAGTTCTCGGTCATCCATTTATGGGTGACTTTAGTAGACAGTACTGGTTTCAGTCATTTGATACTAAAGAAACAACTCCATAGTAAGCTTTAAGAAATTTTATTATTTTGTTTTCCTACTAATCAAACATGCTAAAATGCTTCATAAAAACCAATATTGCTTAATCTAATGACTGCAATATTGCAGTATGACAACGAGAACGAGCATACTTCTATTTAACATATAAGAGACAGAGAAGAAAAAACAGCTTGGCTTGAAGGAACTTCAATGATTGCACTCACTGCTGTTGTTGCAGATTGTTTTGTGGATTTAAGCAAAACTGCCAGTGTTTGCTCCCAGAATGCTCCCTCCACCAGCTCCTACCTTGGCTCCATCTCATAACTGTTCAAAAGGGATTTCATAAATAAGTGTTGTATAATAGCACTGGTATGTGCTTTGGGGACTCTAGGATATTATTTCTTACCTTCTCTTCACGTTTCATTATGAACTTGGATTTTTAGAGAAGCATTGACCCCAGTAAGGTAGATCCCTAAAGCAACCCAGATTGCTCCAGACTTGGCAGAGCACCTGGAAGGACCTCTGTGTGAGAACCTGGAGGGGGGTGAGCTCACAGAATTGGCAATCGGGTGGCTCTGGAGCTGGGGGTGGTATAACAATGGCATGGATGCTGGGATGGATGGATGAGGATGGTCAATGTGAGAAGGAATAGATAGGTTCTGTGAACATGAATGCAGTCAATTAAAGGCATTGCTGAATTCTGAAGCTTATTAAATTCCAGTGGATAAAAATGGTCAAATAAAGCCTATACATGTACTTAAAACGTGAAGCGGCTAGACTAATTTTTCGGTCACAAAGAGGGCAGTTTGAGCCAGTTGGCCCAGACCTCAAGCAAACAGTCACTTGTTGTTTTAATTGCCTACTTCTCTTTCTGAATCTTAAAAACTGTCTAAGGGTCTGAGACTAAGAAGGAAAATCAAACTTTAAGACACTGATTATTAGGTAATGGCTTATGAGTTTTGTCTCCAAACTTGAATCTGAGAAGACCAAGTTGTTAACTTAATTTTCTCCATTCTTATTTATATTTATCCAGGTTGTTGGGTCATATTTTTGGAGAGTAGACATCTAGAGTTTCTTAGGTGTCTTGGGAATCTAGGCATCTGGAGAAGAAATTCATTATTGTTGCTTTAATTTCATTTTTTTTTATGTTTGCATTCTTCCTAGGAATGCTTGTAAAAAGCTCACAAAAGATTATTTTTAGAACAACATTTAGATGTAGTATGGTGTCATTTGATAGGGCCACCAAGACTCAGTGGAGGCCAATGCTTCAGCTACATCACTACGCAGACTAGTGTTCTGGTAGTCTTTCATCTCTGGCTAAGATGAAAACATTTTCACCCAGCATCTAACACGTTGTCTTTGGCACAAAGGTGGCGAGGCAGTGAAACCTGAGCATAATCGACTCTGAGTCTGTGAGTCTCATTTTCTTGGCTTTGTCTCGAAAGCACCCCGCAACCATCTACTGGCCCTCCATTACTCTGTTAAGTTTCCCACCATCTCTACATAGAGGGTTTCTGTAAATTCACACTTTCCATTTTAACAGCCAGAATACACAAATACTTTCCAATTGACACTAAGCTTAGAAAGACTTCTTATTTTTGAAGAACTGGATGGAAGGAATAAAAGCTGTAAAGACTGAAGCCTAAGATTTTTAAGATTTAAATTGGATGAGGATTAATATCCCTCTAAACTGTGTACCTTTACCATAGCTGCAGCTAGCTTCTTAGTATGCCTGAATTTGAGCACAACTGGAAGACATATGGGACCTGAACTTGTGTCTGTAGCAAGACAAGGTCCTGCTTGATGTGAAATACTTGGGTGTTTGTGAAGTGGCAATAGAAATTTTTTGGAGGGCTCCAAAATGAAAGCCAAGGTTATTTTTTTTTTTTTCTGGGAAAAATACTGAACTTGGCTGGAAAGGTGGCTCAATGGTTACTGCTCTTGCAGAGTGCCTGGATTAGTGTCACAGCACCCACTTCAGGTGGCTCACAACTTCTTGTAAATCCAATTCCAGAAGGTCTAGTGTCTATGAGCAACTGCATGCATGTGGAACACATAAACTCTCTCCCTCTCTCTCTCTCTCTCTCTCTCTCTCTCTCTCTCTCTCTCTCTCTCTCTCACACACACACACACACACACACACACACACACACACACACACATACATGCACACACAAATAATAAATAAATCTTTAAAATAATTCTTGGCTTGACTGAAAAGCCATATTCAGTTCTGGATTGTCAAGATACATTTTCATCATAAATAGCCATGGAATCTGGGACCTGGATTATATTTTAGGTTGGCCCAAATATATTCTGGCTCATGCTTCTCAGAAACCTGAAATATACACATGTTATTGAATATACTTTGAACCACATATGAACATCACAGAAGAGGAATTCCATCCAGAGGAAGAAGAGCATGGGTAAACCAATGACCCAATCCATCCTTACATGTGAGACTTGACCCTCTAGAGTCTGTTGCTGAGGACTGTGATGATAACTATTGTCAGCTTGACATTGTGTAGACTCTTCTAGGATTTCAGCTTCTGGTCATACCTGTGAGGGATACCCTGATTAGGGTAACTGAGCGGACAATCACCATTAAGAAGATCAGCACCATTTGCTCGACTTAGATCCCGGCCCACATAGATGCAAGTTGCACAATTCTGACTAGCTGAGAGTCAGTTCACAGCTCTTTGTTTCCTGAATGCAGACAACGTTACCAGCTGCCTCAGCTCCTGCTGCTTTGGCTTACCTGGCATGGTGAACCATACACTCAGACAGTGAGTCCCCCCAAACCCTGTTCTTTAAGTTGTTTTTGTCATTGTATTTTATCATAGACACAAGAAAGCTAATATAATCGAAGGACAGAAACAATAATTCTTCTGAGTCACCCAGTTCCTGGACATTTGCAGGTCTGGTGGAATACTGTGGGTTTTGATTACTGTGTAGCTCATGGCATTTGGAAGAAGATCTTAACCTATGCATGCTTTCTGTGTATGTGATGGTCTGAGCATCACTATTTGTTTCTCTCAGTGCTCTTCTGCTCAGTGAATGCAGCATATGCTGTCTCTCATTGGGTACAACCCGTCCTTCCAGACACTACCCAACTCCCCTGGCAAATCTCCCGTTTCCTCTAGGTGTCGGAAACTCCATTCTCTGCTGTGTGGGTGGCAGGGTGGTGATGAGACTGTATTGCCTATTTTCAAAGTTTTCCATCCTCCTTAGATTCTGTCCCTGAACCACAATTTTCCATCCTACAAGGGATACTTCCTTGGCTTCCTGTTCACTATGTAACTGTGTACCCTTCTCTATTAATTAACAAACAAGGGAATCCCTAGGAAACATGCCTGCACACCAATCTAATAAACTCAATCACTCAAATGAGAATTTTTTTCAGGTGAATCTAAGCTGTGTGGAGTTGACAGTTAATGCTAACTTGGAGTTAATTACTAATGCTAACTTGGACAGATAGTTCATACACAGCTACCTCAAGAATAACTCCACAATAATCTCAATACTTCAAAAACCATCTTTAATCTGTGTTTCCTCCTCTATGCTCAGTCTTCCAAGTAATCAAAGCCCACATTCTATTCTTCAGAGATAGATAAAATTGTGATAAGTTCTGTCTGAGTTCTGAGAACATTTCTCAAATCCATGCTTTTTTTTCTTCAAACTTACTTCTGTCTGTATTCAGGTCCTCATCATATCTGTGATGCTGCATACAGCTAGAGTTCTCCTTGACTCCAGTCAATCTTGGAAATGAAGGGAATTTAGAAAGACTTCCAAGCATATTGGTACCAAGAAAGGAAAAGACTTAGAAGATCCAATATTAAAGTTATTTCCACATATATTGAGCTCGAAGAGTCTATAAGGTTTATAAGAACTGGCCAGTAGTCCTCGGGTATGGGATAGTGATAAAGGAAAGTAGAAAAGTGGTCTTATTTGGGGAGTATATGTGAATATGAAGCCATGATAATGTGAGCACTCTTCAAGGGAGAGCATGCAGAGTACACAGAAAATCTAAAGGTCGAATGTGAAGAATACTCCTTCTAAAGATTTGGTAGTTTTAATGACAATGGCCCCCATAGGCTTACATATTTGAATGCTTGTTCTGCAGTTGGTGGAACTGTTTGAGGATGAGGAAGTGTGGCCTTGTTGGAGGAGGTGTGTCACATTGGGGTTGACTTTGAAGTTTCAAAATCCCATACCATTACTAGCTAGCTTTCTCTCTCTATCCCTGCTTCATCCTGTGGATCAGATGCAAGCTCTCAGCTATTGCTCCAGTGCCATGCCTTCCTGAAAAATTGCCACAATCCCCACCGTGATGGTTGTGGGCTAATCCACTGGAACCCTAGGCCCCCAAATTACATACTTTCTTTCTAAGTTGTCTTGGTCATGGTGTCTTGTAATGGCAATAGAAAAGTAACTAAGGCAAAATGGTAACAAGAAAAATATGATCCAGCAAAGGAAATTATGTAAGAACAATATGAAATATGTGAGGGAAACCATGATGAAGAAAATCAAGATGTTGTGAAAGTCTAGGAAGAACTAGAAAAATTTACTTGGTGTTGTCTTCTAAGAGAAACTTCCCATAGCAATTCTATATAATTGTAACTCTCTGCATGACCCAAAAATTGTCACATCTTTGTTTTATTTTGTCCACTGTATATTTACAACCAAGCTTTTGTACATTTTTATCCTTTATTTAATTTATTTTATCATATCCCTCTAGATCTATTTAATCATGTAATATTCAACATCTAAAATATTTCCTGGAAAATAATGAGCAGTCAATAAGTGAAATCTATTGAATGTTATAGAATGGTTTGTTATGATCAAGGAAAGTAATGGAACCTTTGTGATTAATGGGACATTAGTGACATTTTTCATACTGACTGACTGAAGCATTCATGTCACGAGTAGTTGAGAAGCAAAATTCAGAAGCATTGTTCTTGACTCTAGACTACTTTGTTAATCATCAATTTGTAGCAATCTGGTACTTCTGTAAAATATATCAGAAATTGCCAAGAAAGTTATATTTGGGGCTGGAGAAACTGCTCAGTGATTCAGAGCACTGGCTGCTCTTGCAGAGGACCAGGGTTTGGCCAGACACCCAGTTGGTGGCTCATAACTGTAACTCCAGTTCCAGGGAATTTGACACTCTCTTCTGGCATTCATGGGCACTGAATGCAAATTATGCAATCCATAATATGCAAGGAAAACACTCATACACATAAAATAAATCAATCTAAGTTTTTTAATCTTTAAAAAGAATTAAGTTGTATTTTACCAAGTAACATATAATGATGTATACAATAAAGGCTTCAACTTCTTCCCTTTGTTACTGAAGCTATGTTCATGCTTTCAGCTCTTCTCCTCTCAGTATTCACTTTTTCTTTTTATCACACTGATTAATCAGTTCTTTGAATACTTACTAAAAACCAGTTTCCTTTTTCTGGTTAGATTGGTCAGGAGACTTTGACAAAAACCAGATGAACATTAATTGGACATGGTAGCATACACCTGAAATCTCACCTACTTGGGAGGCCAAGGCAACTGGGCAACTTCCCAAGATACTATCTCAAAAGGCAAAAGAAAATGAAACTGCTTATTGAATTCAAATTCTTCAAAAGAAGAGTACTGGCATTCTTGAAACTGCATATCAGCTAGCTTCTTGTTACTGTGATAAGGTATGTAAACATTGTTTTTTCTTTTAAAGATAGTAAAGTTTATCTGTGATGTCTTCTATTGAGTCCATGGTTGTCTGGCTTCTTTGTTTTGGTCTCCAGGTGTGGTAGAATCTCATGGTAGAAAGAGTGGAGATGATTTCATGACACCTAAAGGAGAGAGAGAGAGAGAGAGAGAGAGAGAGAGAGAGAGAGGTATTCTTTAAAGAACATCTCCTTTTGACCTATGGCCTCTAACCAGGCCCTATCTCTTTGTTTCTGGCATACTCTGACAATGCCATGAAATTATGAATCTATCAATAGCTCAATCCATTTATTAGTCAATGCCGTCATAATTAAAATATCTCTTAATAGAACCACCAGTATGAGATCAAACCTTCACAAGGTAAGCCTTTTGGAAAGGTACTTTATCTCAAAACCATAACAGATCACATTCAGCCCATATATCAATTAAAGAACAATGACAGTTTAATCTTGTTTCATGTATCCATTCATTTACTTTTTTAATTCCTTAATAGTGCATTTCAGTTTCCTAGGTACATTTATTTCTCAGCATTGTATGTTTTCGAAGCTGTTAAAAATAACGTTTACTAACATACTTTCAGTTGTTTATTCCTAGTCTGTAAAAATGCAATTGACTCATATTCACTTGTTTCACATCTGACTTGTTTCATTTTGATTTGGGGTATTTTGTGAATTTATTAGTATTTTTGCTGTAAGGAAACTTGCATTTTTAGAGATCATTTTACCTTTTCCTTTTGGATATTTGTGCCTTCCATTTATAGGTCTCTAACATTATGCTGAGTAGATGTGGATGACGGGTATCCTTGACTTTCCCTCATTGTCTAGAGGAAATCTCCCCTTCCTTACCATTAAGTGTGACATTGGCGTCAGGCTTCATCATCATAAGGAATTTTGTGTCTAGAACTAGTTTTCTGAGGTAAGTTTTGCTTTTTTTGTGGCAGGGTGTTGAAGTTCTTAAAAGTGCTTTGACAGTCCTTTGAAATGATTATAGTACTTCTCCAACTAGGTGAATATAGTAAATGACACTGACTGGTTTCTAGATCTTTCATTCCTGGGATAAGGATGAAGATCCTGATGATTTCCACATGATGTGAGAGTCAGCAATCTGTTGTTTTTTTTTTCTTAATATGTTATGTGTATGCACAAGAGAGATAATACCATTGGGGGAAAGTTAAAGATTTTCTCAAATTCTGTTGATAGCTACATAAGATTTTTAAAGTAGGTTGAAATATTTCCTTTTATACTTAATTTTTGATTGACAATAATTACATACATTTCTAAGCCATAGTATGATATTTTTATACAAGCATAAAATGTATACCTTTCAGATACAGGCTATGAGTATTTACAGATCCTTATCAACTCTTTCTGTTTAGGACCTTTGAGATCCTTTCTTCTACATCTTCATAAAATGTATGTTATTATAACTGTAGTCATCCTACTGCGCTCAGAGCACTAGAATTTATTCCTCCTGTCCAGCTGTTTTCATTCCTGTTTTCTGGCCTCCCTATATGCACTCCCCAGCCAGTAGTAATTAATATACTACTTTTAGGTAGACATTTTTAGTTTCCATATAATAGGGAACACATGTAGCATCTATCATTCTGTGTTTTGGTCATGTCACTTAGGTCATGTCCGTGCTAGTTAATTTTTTGTCAACTTGACACAAACTGAAGTCATCTGAGAAGAAGGAATCTCAATTGAGAAAATGCCCCCATCAAATTGGCTTGTGGGTAAGCCAGGGAGGAATTTTTTGATTGATGTGGAAGGGCACACCCTACTGTGCATGGTGCCATCCCTAGGCTAATGGTCTTGGGGTGTACAAGAAAGCAGGCTGAGCAAGCCAGTAAGCAGTACTTCTCCATGGTTTCTGCCTCAGTTTCTGCCTCCAGATTCTTTCCTTGAGTTTTCATATTGACTTCCCTTCAAGATGGAGTGTGATCAGGATATGTAAGCCAAATAAATCCTCTCCAAGTTGCTTTGGGTCATGATATCTATCACAGCAATAGAAAGGAAAATAAGACATTGTCTTACAGTTCCATTTATTTTGTTGCAAATGACATAGTTTTATTTTTAATGCTAAATACTATTTGGACATATACTATATTTACTCTACCCATACATTCATTGATAGACTTCTATTTTTGATTGAAACTAAATCTGTGCTAAGGTGAATGGTGCTATAACAAGCCTAGAAGCACATGGCTCTCTGTACACTACTTTGATTTCATTTGGTATTATGAGGTCTCTATCTTTTCCTTTTTTTCTGGATTGGCTATTAAGGGTCTTTGTGCTTCCGTATGAATCCTAAGCACATTCCCCTGTTTCTTTGAAGAATGCCATTAGTATTTTAACAAGAGTTTTGTTCAGTCTGTAGTTCTTCGTAGTATAGACATTTTAGTGTAGTTCATGAACATGAAAGGTTATTCCATCTTCAAATGTCTATAATATCTTCCACCAACACTGAGTAATTTTAATTATAGAAGCTAAGTTTTTACCAAAGAATTTGAAATTTTATTTAAAATGTCATATTTCTTGGCATACAATTTTGTAAATATCCCCAGACTTCAATGTGTATAGAGCTGTAGTGATGCTTCCTCTTTTGTCTTTGAAAATTTGTTTTCTCCTCAGTATGCCCCTTCAGAAGTGTGTTTTTCAGATGCCTTCTCAAGGCAGGAAGAGTGTTCCCTAATCTCATTAAATCCCAATGTTTTAGTGGCATTGTGTCTTGGGGCTGTTACTTTGCAAGTGCTTATCTAGTGACATAATTTTTTGTCCTTCCCCCATGTCTTCCCCCCTGGATTTGGTGTTATAAGGTAGTTCTTTGAAGAGTTCATGTCTCACTAGACAATAGAGTCAAGGTAGAGGTGGTCAGACAGGGTCAATGCACTCCTCCTAACTGGGATGTGGTTCTAGAGATGTTTTCTTTCTGTTCTTGCAGAGTGTGCTTTGGATGTATTTCATGATGATTTTGTTTCCCCTGCACCTGCCAGAATGAAGAGCTGATCTTTCTTAGATCTTCACTGTGAGAATGCTGTTGTGTTCCTAGGGTAAAAGTCAGAATGTGCAACTGCAAGGAGTTTGGAACTCTCAGCCTAGCCCATGTCCATCCTCTGGAAGATTGTTTTCATCACAGTTTGTTCCTTAGAGTTTATGGCATCAGCTGTTTTGAACCCAGTTAATCAGATCTTGGCCCCACCTTTCTGAGTTCACCAGCCTCTCCTAATCTAAGGGTGCTAGTTTGCTCTGCAGGATCACTGTTTTTGACTGACCCTTCATTATTTTGTGACTTTTCCCTGGGGATATATGAGCAACCATTTAAATACCCCAGATAAGGCATCTCACACACACACACACACACACACACACACACACACACACACACACACACACACCACAGAACCAACTCAAGTCTAGTTTGGTGAACCAATGCACAAGGGTTGGGGCAGGGTTTTGTTTTTGTTGTCTTTACAGGAAAATAGAAATACCCATCTTCTAGAAATCAAAAGACTTTGGACATCTAGACATCTAAAGAAGGAAAAACTTCTAGAAAAAATTACAAAGCAAAGAAAAATCTGACCTAATGGTACCTATATTATCTACAGGGTAAAAATCTCACTACCTAACCAAACATCTATATCTCTTTACTTCCTAGAAAAGTTGTAGTCCTGACTCAATTATAATCAAAGCTGACTTTGGAGTTGGTGCGTGGCTTTCTCCTTCTCTAAGTCCAAGCATGTTGTTTAAAGAAAATATTAAGAGTTTCTGTCTCATATCAGAAGAGCCACCTGGTGTGGGACAGAAGGTAACCAAAAATCTAGGACTATTGTTGTCAAAATTCTATTTCTTCCCATACTTATTCTTGACTCTTTGGAACCTTTCTTTAAATTTAGTACTATCCTAAAATTTAAACTTTCCATTTTGCTATTAATAATGTTTAAGTTTTTCACAGTGAACAATAAATTTCCTAACAGCTATTTCTGAAGTCTCCAGAAGGAAGATGGGGCCCGACAACAACGATTCTGTCTGGTTCATAATGATACTATTTGAGCTAATAAACACCATTCAAAGATCGGCTCTGGACTACAAACTATTCAGAACAGTTCCAAGGTGGCTAACTAAGGTAATCCATCATCTTACACCTCTAGCCAGAACTTCAGATAAGCTTTATCCATTACTCTGAGACTGGCTACAAACATTACAGCTAGTTCTTATGAAACTTAACCTTATTATCTTAGTTTTCTTACAGGATCCCATATAAATACCCTTGCTCCCTAGACAGCTGGAAGCAATTTTAAGAAAATGACACACCCTCTCCCAAAAGGTTTTGTTTTCTTAGGGTTAATTGTCATCTGTTAGGTGTTGGTTATAATTGTAATAGGGTTGGGATGGATCAATAAAGTTTAGACTCAGGGTTCTCTTTTGGAAAGGAAAAAAGGGAGAATAGATAGGATAGGATAATAAAGTAGATTATTGTATCTACTAGTAAACTAAATCAGTAACTATCAGCTTTAGATAATTTACATTGGTATGGATTCTTGTATATTGATACAAACATGAAATTATTTTTCTATGCCTATTTAAGATAATTTGTATATTGATGCAAATACAATACTATATTTGTCATATTGTACATATGTTCCTGTTTGAAATACTTCATATATTGGTACAAATGTAAAATTATATTTGCCATACTGTATGTATGTTCTACTTCTGTTTAGGATACTTTGTATATTGATACATATTAACGATATTGTTATCATATTGCACTATATATTTCTACCTCTGATTAAGGTATTTTTTTGTATTGTCACAACTTCGAGGTCATTGTCCCTATACTGTACATCTGTTTACAGATTGTGTATTTTTATAATATGAAGCCTTAGTCTTTAAGTTATTTAGGTTAATAAAAATTACAGGCTAATGGTCACCTACGCTTGTCACGTTTATAGTCATGTTAGTTAGATTTTCTAGATATACAGAAATACATGTTGGGTGCATAGGTAATCTTCAAACACTTCACAGATCTAGAGAATATGGCATTTAAATGTTTTAATAACCTAGAATTCTGTTGATGTGAGACACAATTGTTCCTGGCAGCACCTGTCTACTCTCAAGAGGATGTTGGGCACTGAAGATAGAGTTTGTCTTCTTTGCAAAAAATGGCCTGTTGGGCAAAGAACTATCCTTGCCTGTGCTGCTGAAGGTAAGCAGACTGTCCATTCTGGATGGACAAGACACAAGGAAAAGCAACTGCTGAACTTTGCTAAGACAGGGTAAGACAATCTTTCAAAATATCTTGACTCTGAAAATGGTTTGTTAGATATTCTAGCCTATATCCAAAAGTGGATGCCTCAGTGTTGCAGAGAAACATTGGGTGACTGTCCAAACAGCCAGCTGTCTCTGTCATTTCTTGTATTTTTTCGGAAGTTGCTTGCTTGCACTTCCTGTTTACTTAGGTAATATTGTTTTCCTTCTCAGGTCTTTGATGGGGTTGAAGACTAGATAGTTACAGTTACAATCCTCTCATATCTAGCATATTAGTTGCTAGATTTAGATTCTTCAGGATAGGACAGCTTTTGGAGTAATCTGTAATTTACCATTTACCTACGATCTGCATATCTATTAAGTTTCTTACTTGATGTTGTTCTTGTTGGTTGTAGTTCCACTTTTGTTTATGTTATTACCCTTTCTTTCTCCTGGACAACACTTGATATATAGCTTTGTATTAGGTTTAGAACCTTCTTATTTAGACAAAAAGGGGACATGTAGTGGGTATTCGCTCTGCCCATGACCTTGGGCTATCTGGTCTGATAGAGGCAGTGTTTTTTGCTTGCCTACATGACCTCTTAAAAGGGAAGGGAGAGGAGGTCACAAGCTCTCTCTTGGACATGGAAGGCCTCCTGGCTCATGGTTTGGTGACCTGGTCTGGAGCTTTCCCCATCTTTCCCTGGGAGATGAAGAGGCAACAGCATCACTTCATTTTGTGTCAATGAGTCTGTTTTCCCCATAGAACCCCTTAATAAATTGATATATAGAGAGAGACCATTGAGGCTCTAGTTACAGAGTTACTTAAAGAGACATAGATTTGAGATGCCTTAAAGGAGCACTGTGACTCAAAGGCATCTGTTTCCATAGAAATCCCACCTTATGGTTGCTGATTAATGAAAGCTGAATTCTTGGCGCTCCCTGTACAACTTGCAGGTAGCCTCTTGGACCATAAGTCTCTTCTCCCCTGCAATTGTTTACTTACTTTGTTTAATCACAGGGAAAACTCTTGTGAGTCTTTCAACTTTCTGACCTGTATAAGTTTCACTAGCTTCTTGAGCTTTCTAAGTCTCAATAGTTTGCTGTGACCACCTCCTTCTTCCAGGAAAGACTGTTTCAGTTCAGAGGAAATAGGCCTATACCCCTCCCTTTGGTTCTTAGTCTTTATGCACCCAATTTTGAATCATCACTGAACCCTGGAAGGAGAGATATTCTGATTATGTTCTTCCTCTTGTGGTTGAATGTTGGGCTACAGCAACAGTTACTTACTTCTGATAGCTGAAGTGGTTATGAGTCTCTACAGTAACTATCACCCACTGCAAAAAAAGACACACTCCCCTCCATGAATGATATCTTGATTGACCAAAAGTGTCAGCAGCAATAATCTCTGGATATAAACACGATTATTTTGATGGCAATTTGACAGGTACATCACATGCATTTAATAAAACATATAAGTTGCTTCCCACTGGGGCCTATAGTCTCTTCAGTTATAGGCTTTGGCCTTGGCTTACGATATTAGATATAAATCCCTACCTATGAAATACAGCTTAAATTCAATTGCACAGCACCTAGTTGTGCCCATAACAGACGTGCCGCTACTCTACCACCATGTACAACTTGCTGAGTATGTTGTTATTGTCATACACAGGGTCCACAATCAAACAGAACAAGCTAGTGACAATTCTCCAGTAGCCTACCTTGTATCTTCAGGTACTGTGAACACTACTCAATAAGGAGTGAGATATCAGCCTCAGCCTGATTTCTCCACATCCTACAAGCAAGACTTGCAGTGTCTTCAGCAACAGGCCTCATCATGTGATTCTGGCATAAAACCAACAACAGTGGAAATAGCATTTATGATTTATGGGACCTCAGGAGCCTCTCTAGACAGCAACTCCTGAGTAAGTAACCCACCTCTGTTACGGGGATTTTTACATGGTAACTCTGGAGACTGCCTTTTCTAATCTGTGCAGGGTGCCTTTAACATTTTTACTATTCTTCTAGGTGATTTTCTAGATTTGTAAAACAAGTGTTAGCGTAGGTAAATAAATCTTTTGGCAGAGAGTTGACAGGATCTCTGGAACCCCACTATTGTCTTCTCTAAGCAAGCACCAGTTAGTATTGGATAGCCAAAAAGATACTAAAAAGAAACATTACCAAGGGCCCATGCAATATGAAAATAACCCATCACTGTGTGATCTGTTTTGTTAGGACAGTAATGTTGGGTGCAGCAGCATGGATAGAAGTTACTACTCCATCTAGCTGTGTTAACTCCAGAGCCACTCTCTGGGAGCCAGCCAGCTTCCTCATCTTTGGGTGTTGCTAATGCTGTTAGAGACGCTGTACCAGCTTCGATGGTCTCAATGAAGTCAGCTTGTACTGCTTGGCTTGGCTCAGGCTCAAAGGGAAGCAGGGTTACACTCTTGCCAGCTGTGCCTGCCACTGGAACTGGATCCCAAGTTCTGATAGGCTCTGGGCCAGCACCATGGCCACACTGGTCTGCTGAGAGAGTCCTAGCTGTGTGAACAATTTCCACTCACAGTATACTCCGGGGAGATAGATGCCCAGCTGTAGAAAAAGCTTGATTTTTTCCATCTGTACTACTTTATCGTTTATGTCTTCTGTGAGCTGTTGCTCAGGCTGAAAAGATCTCTCCAAAGCTCACCAGCACAGCAGTTGGATTGCTGTTAACTCTGACTCCACAGGAACTCTGACTCAACACGAATCTTGTCACATTTGTCCTTAAGTGACCTGGACAGGTACCTCTGTTTACTTTGCCCTCCTCTTGTTCTTTGTTGATTCCTTTTGCATGTTAAAAAGCTGGTTGGTGTGCCAGCCAGAGTCATTCAGATGTGCTAGAGCCTCCCCTATGGTATAAAGATCATGTAACACCATAAGACTTAGCAAGTCACTAAGGCTCCATAGCAGCACTGAAGTCAATGCAGAATTAACTCTTTTCTTAGCTTTCTGTGAACAGTCTAATCAGCCTAGTGACTTATCACCAAAAACTGCCTTACTCATATTTAGTTCTCTTAGCAATGCCATGTCTGTCCTCTACCATCTTCCAGTTATTTGTGTTTTTTAAGATAACCAAGTGTTTCTAATGGTTTCTATGAGTCAGTCTGTGTGGGATAGATTTCCCTTGTATTACTTCAAGGCAAGGCATGTACGGCTCCCCTCTATCTGCTGAATGGTGGATTTTCTGTTCTTCTGGATTAAAGTTTGGACCCAGGGGGTATCTTTTATACTTTCTATCACATTTCCCCCCCTTCACTACCTGGCTCTTCGCATTGGTTCTATGTTTTTGCATATCAGGGAGTTCACTTTGGACAGATCTAACTAGTACTTTGGTTTCTTTGCCATCTGCTAGTTGAGAGAACAGCATACCAACACTTCAATTTCATCTTCTCTTTTCCCCATTTCTGCCACCTCAGAGACTGATGTGGATGACAGCATCTGTGTATGTCTTGTATCCACTGTAATTATCCCTCCTTTCAGGCAAGTTCTTTCTGTAGGCAGCTCAGCCCGAGTTGCATGTTTGACCACCCATAGCAGAAGCCTCGAGACAGCTACCACAGTCTATTGATTATCCTAACCTATACATTATACCTTTCGAGATTGGAATATATTTTCCAGTCCAACAATTATTTTGGGGTCATCTTATACCCACATGTTAGGCCACATTTGTCACTAAGGCATGACATTCTATACCATGTGAAGGAAGATAGCCACCCTGGTGTTTTTCCTCAAGGACACTCCACTCTCAGACAATGTGACTCCATGTCCTACCACCTCTTGAAGGGAATGTGTATTCACCATTGCACAAAGAGGCATAGTACCTCATACCATGTGGAAGACCCATCTGAGATTAGTTATTCTGCCACAACCAGAAGTGGAAGTCCCCATTTACACAAAAGCAGAATAAAATGCAAAATCCCGGGTATTACCTCTAAAGCCTGATTCAATATGTCTGTGTGGGGACCCAAATGCCTTGGTTTAGGAGCATTTTCTCCCTTTCAAGTTTGACTGTCATGCTTGGGTAAAGAGGATGGGGGAGAGAACACCATCTGAAGTTTATAGTATTGTGATGAAAGTCAGATCGAAGGCCAAATGTCAGCATGGCTGTAACTCAAGTAATTCAGATAAAGTTAAGAAAATTGACCAGCAACAGCAGCAACACTAGCCTTTTAGAGACTGGTAGGGATCTGATTAGAATCTAGGACCACAGAAATTTTTTTTTTTTTTAAAGTGCTGTTTGAAATAGTAACTGGAAGTAACTGAAAACAGCCAGACAGGGAAGATGCTGGTGGATCACCGACTAAGGAGGCTGGTCTCTAGCTTTGGCCTCCAGCCACACTCAGCATAGGACTTGAGTGCAAACTCAAAGCCACAGGGACACGGATCCCTCTGAGCTCTGGTGCCACATTTCTCACCTCAAGAGCTTTACAGCCAAGTCCTTCCCCAGGCACTCCCGGATTCACTACGCAGAACTGCCATGTTTCTTGGCAGTTGGTCCTGTTTATGTCAACCTGGTTTTGAGAGCTGTCTGGAAGAGCAGAGGGATTTACTGCTGGAAGGAGATGAAAGATGGGAGAAGCCATAGATCTTACCCAAAGAGGACTTATTAAAGATATTTTGCCTCATCATAGATGCCCCCATGCCAACTTGTAAAATAAGAACATCTAAAGTTAGATTTGTAAAAAGACAGAAGGGCATATAAGAAGATATCAGCAAAAGCTGCTTCCCCAGAAGGCACAGATAGAATCTACACAGCTATGTTGTCATGTCATAATTGCCATTCAATAACTGACAAATTTTATATACTGTTTCTTACATCTTTTATTGAAATAATTTTCCCAGAGACTGACTCCCCAAATGCTTGATTGTGCTGAGTTTTACATCTTTCATCTGAGTCACCACATCTAATCTCAACTTACGTTTTGAAGACAAAGTTGATAATAATAATATTGTACACTATACAAAAGCAAAAAATAAAACAAAACACCCTCCCCCATACACACGCACACAAACAAATCTACTCTTAGTTAGTACATGTCCAAAGGTGAACCATAGGTTGTAGGTCTCCAGTTCTTCTGGCCCATTTCTATTTTTATAAGTCCCCTAAAGAACACTTCCCTACACATCATTGTCCCCAAGAGAGCCTTTATTAGGTCCCAGAAATGCTGGCATTGAGATTCCCTTGTAGCACCTCTGTCTCCCGCCTTCTGTATCTACTTGCCAAACCTCACTGCAGGGTACATAGCAGGAGGGGGCAGGGAGGGTGCTGTCGTGTGGAATCACAAATGAAAATATCAGCCAGTTCTAAAAGCACCAGATTATCTCCCTAGTTCAAATTGCCAGCCTGTGTCAAGGAGTGACTCGGTGTTTCCTGATGTGTTGAAAGCAGTTCTGCGATGAAAGGAAGATAATGCCCCTATCCAGCTGAAATTCTGAACTGGATACCCCGGGGGAGGTTTGTATACCGTCTTTGGCTCATCACGACTCAGACTGGCTGCTGACAGCTCATCAACTTTTGACTTCTGGCGAAGACTCCAAGACTGGCTTCCTCCCTCCCATCAGCCCCTTCCTCCCAAGTTCTTCCATCCCTCCTTTTTTTTTTTTTTACTTCATTCTTCCATTACTTAGGAAGAGAGGGTTTCTCTTTGTCCAAAAGCTGCTCTGTCCCCAAAGTAGCATTCATCTGCTGACTTACTTACCGTAGCAGATTTAAATACTTTTTTTTTGTCTCTAATATTTGCAAAGCAGCTGATAGCTATTGATTACTCTGCAGGAAATTAGAAATGTAGAAGCAAGCAAGCAGCTACGTTCTCATGGAAAAGAAGTCTTTTACTTTTATATTTCTTAAAACTGAAAAATAGATTTTCTTCACATAATATATTCTGATTATGGTTTTCCCTTTCCCAGTTCCTCCCAGATCCTCCTCCCCTCCCCTCCCACCCGAATCCACACCCTTTCTTTCTCTCTCTCACTAGAAAACAGACGTTTAAAAAATAATAATAAAAGAAGATAACATAAAACCAGACAAATTGTAATAGGAAAACAAACAAACAAAGAGCACAATAAACATATGTAGATGCAGATACACACACACAGAAATCCCATAAAAACACAAAACCGGAAATCCTAACACATATGCAAAAGACCTGCAAGGTTAAAAAAAATCCCTGACAAATCATTACGGGACAAAGAACCTCCAAAGATACCAATAAGTTCTTTTTTTGTGTTGGCCATTGACTGCTGGGTGTGGGACTTACCCTTAAGTGTGGTTTGTATCCTCAGTGAGATTCTATCAGAGAAAACTAATTTTTCATTTACGAGGGATTATAAATTAGAGCTAGCCTATGGGTTAGGGATGGGGGCTCGTGTCCACTTCTCCTCTCGGTGCTAGGCCCTCATCTAGTGCAGACCTGTGCAGGCCCTGTGCACGCTGCCACAGTGCCTGTGGGTTCCTATGTGCATCGGCCCTGTTGTGTCTAGAAGGCTTTCTTTCCTTGGTGTTCTCCATTCCCTCTGGCTCTTAAACTCTTTCGCTTCCTCTTCCACAGCCCCGAAGAGAGGGATTTGATGTAGACATATCATTTAGGACTGAGTGTTCAATGTCTCTCACTCTCCGCAATTGTCTGGCTGTGGGTCTTCCCCCCCCCCCCCCCCCCCCATGTAATGCAAGGAAGATTCTCTGATGATGGTTGAGAAAGTCACTGATCTGTGAGTCTAGCAGAATGTCATTAGGAGTCCTTTTTTTGCTATTTTCTTTTATAAGAAGAGTAGTATTTGGGTTTTACTTAAGTCCTTGGCCTATTTACTCTCAGGTTCTTGGCCACACTGCAGTGTTGGGTATGAGTTCCCTCTCATGATGGAATCTAATCAGACAGAATATCCAATCAGAGAGTGGTTGGTGACTCCCACAAACCTTGTACCACTATTGCAGCGGTGCATCTTGCGAACAAGTCGCTATTGTAGTTGGAAGGGTTTGTAGCTGTGTTCGAATTCACCTTTTTTCTTTCGTAGAATGTAGAATACTCTTCCAGAGTACCTATGGAAAAGGTTTTAAAATGTGCCTGTAGGGCCACTTCCATTAGTATTACTTGAGGAATCAGAGATGTTAAAAAGAGATGTTAAAAATGCAGATTCAGTGTCTCAACTTAGATTTCCTGGGTGGGAATTTCTGAGGTTGGTACAAGAATCTATTGCTTAAAACAAATAAATCAAATTATATTTATAATAAATTACCCAAATATTGCAAGTAAATATTTTAATTCATCTTATATATGGCATAATATTATTAACTACTGCACTTTAGAATAATGAGCATGATAATCTTTTTGTATACAACATGATTTAAAATTGCACATATATGCTGTGGTTGCATTTCTCCTTCCTATTTTGTAAGATTGAAAAAGTTTGTCTATTTGGATGTGGATGTGTAGTTGTGTGTTCACATGAGTGCAGGTGCCTGGGATGGTCAGAGATGTTGAATCCTTTGGAGCTGGAGTTACAGGAGGTGAGTCACCCATATGGGTGCTGGGGACTGAATTTAGATCCTCTATAAGTTTGAGCTCTTAATCACTGAGGCATTTCTTTTTTCTTTCTTTCTTTTTTTGAAATTTATTTATTTTACATATCAAGGACAGTTTCCTCTCCCTCCTCTTCTCCCTTTCTCTCCCCCTACTTCCTTTCTATGTGCCCCCCCCTCATATCCCCTCCTCAGAAAGGGTAAGGCCTTCCATGGTCGTCAACAAAGTATGGTATATCAAGTTGAGGCAGGACGAAGGCCCTCCCCTCTGCATCAAGGCTGAGCAAGGCATCCCACCACAGGGAATTAGTTCAAAAAAGCCAGCACTGAAGCATCTCTTTAACCCTTTTGTGTTTGTATTTCTGTGGTTAGAGGTACAGTTTAGTCAAAAGTGAAACAATACATGCACACAACACACACATGGATAACTTCATTATAATATATAAGATCATTTTATTTTTCTGTCTTTAATTTTTACATCTTGGTCTTTTCCAAATAATAATGCACTTTGTACAAGTTTTCATGTCTTAAAAAAATCTTTATTGCCGGGCGGTGGTGGCGCACGCCTTTAATCCCAGCACTCGGGAGGCAGAGCCAGGCGGATCTCTGTGAGTTCGAGGCCAGCCTGGGCTACCAAGTGAGTCCCAGGAAAGGCGCAAAGCTACACAGAGAAACCCTGTCTCGAAAAACCAAAAAAAAAAAAAATCTTTATCTGTATATGCCTATTTTAACATTTGAAAGCGAAAACTATTGAGTACTTCCTGTATTCTTGAAACATTATCATGGTTAAAAACTTTATTTAATTTTCTTAAGCTGAACAAATTAAGACATTTGCATATATGTTTAAAATATACTTTGAAGAATTTGCATTTTAATGAAATTCTCATATGGTTCTTAAACACAGTGAAGTTTAAAAATGAGTGAATGTACACATCTGAAGTATAAATTTATAATAAAGAAGTTTGATTATAACATGATAGTTTGGGATAGCTGAGTTGAAGTTGCGACATAAAGATTAAAAATGGTCCAAGAAAGCCTCTCTTGAGACTTTAGAGAGGGTGGAACTCCTGGTTGGCACCTCAAGGCTGCACATTTTTCAAGCAGAAGGCAAATCCAAAGTTCTTGTGGTTGATGTTTACCTGATGATGCAGAGTTCTTGATAATGCTGATGTCTCATTAACCCACACAACTGGGGTCTGTCCTAGAGGAAGTACCAGCATGCAACCACATAAACCTTTGAAGGCAGTTTTGAGCCATGTCTATTTCTCCCATGCCTGAAAAGCTTTTCACTATGGTCTGAATTAACTTTGGAAGAAACTTGCATTGAATTTAACTTTACCAAAATAAGGATATGGAAATTGAGTTTTTGTAGATGCAATTCTGAACGGTTTTACTCTAGCTACAAGTTTTTGTTATAAAAATCTGTTTTTAAAACTTAGTAACTTAGAACCTATTCTTGAAGGATGTCTCTTACAGTCTCATGAGAGTCTATCCTTCCATAGAGAGCAATTTAACATGGTAGCACATAGAATGTAAAAACAATGCAGTGCTGTGCATTTTGCAGAGATGAATGAATTGTCAATAGCAACTCATCAGTTACACATGGGAGGAATTTTCTATAAAAATCCCCATGGATCAATTTCTGGATAAATCTATTTCATTAAAAATTGTTAAGTAAAAATTGCATACCATTTTTGAAATTCCGAGCAAAGTTGAATTAGTGGTTGAACCAAGTGTTTGTCATTAAAAAGCCAGCAGTGTGACTAATAAACAAGAAACATTGTGACAGATTTTGTGATGTATGATCTAGAATTATGCGTCTAGAACAAAAATTCATTACAATCCTTTGTATGGAGAAAGAAGGGAATTCTATCAATTTGCTAGTGGCATATGAACTTGTACATTGATTTACATTTTAGAAGAATATATAGCATTGTTATTATCTGTAGAAATATGCTTCTGTGCTTTTAAAATTCAACAGATTAAATTATTAAGTTATTAAAACAATAAGTTGCTAGATATGAAATAAACATAAAAAAATTTGTTTGTAGTTACTAGCAATAAGTACCTAGAAATCATAGTAATATCAAAATTTTAAACATAGACTATTTTTATTTAAATTAGTAAAGGATGATGGAAACCTTAAACTAATATTGAAGAAAGTAAAGGTGAAATAAACCCATACCTGGGTATTAGAATCTTCAGTGCTATAAATTAATGGCAATTATGGCTCTTTGAGCTCATAAAAGCAGGTCATGCATGTCCTAAAGCATACAGATCAAAACAACTGTTTCAAAGCATATCACCATGATACAGCAAAACACAGTCCAGTGTATTGTTCTAAAAGTACAGATGAGGCTGTTGAGTGGCTCAGAGGTAGAGCACTAGACTAGCATATGTGAAGCCCTGGGTTCAGTCTCAGAACTAAATAACTGAACAAATAAATAAACGAGTAAAAGAAACAGACAGAAAGACAGATTTTGTACAAAGAAATGACAAGTCGACTTTCTGATGATTTCCCAGGAGCTTGAAGGGAACCCAGCGGATGATGGAGTACTAATGAGAAAGCGCTGAAATGAAATAAATGTTGGCCTAGGATTATATTCCCAGGGAAATTTCAAGGACAGATGAAGTAAAGATATTTTCAAGAAGTAATAACTGAGAAGCCGTGCCACTAAAGGAGTGTCTAATGCTGTAACTGGTTAGAAGAAAGGTGATCTTGGGAGGAAAGTCTGATAGACACAAAGACCATGTGATAGAAGAAGTTACCAAACATGCAATAAATGCAAGCAAATGACACATAATAAAATGTATTATGATTTGTGCTCCATGAGATGAAGGATGAGTCTTTCACTGTGCTTATCTCATACATTAAATTTTTCTGGGACAGCATCTTTCATAATACAAAATGGAAACAATTTTAAAACCAAAAGAGGAGAGAAAAATATAATTGAAAATTAAAAAAAATTCAAAATGCATGAAAGTAGGCATAAAACGGACACTGAAAAAAAAGAAAGAAAGAAAAATCCTAGAACAAGTTGGTAAAAACAGATCCAAGTATTTGAAGACAGACATTAATAGTTAAAGACTTCAGTCAAGACAAAAAATAACTAAAACATTCAGCAACAGGGTTTTAGGAAGAGACTCATGAAAATACAAAGATCAAAAGACATTGTATTAAAAATGGTATATTAGTAGCTATATCAAGAGCATGAGAAGCTTTATGCATGGTCTCAAATGCCTATTTGATTGTGAAATTCAGCATCTAATTATTTGTTTCATAAAAATATACTGTACAAAACAATTATTTCAAGTTGGTGGACATACATGTTTCAGCTTGCTTGAAGCAAGACTACAATGATCTCCCGGGACCCATACTTGCAGTCTGTTTTCTTGGTCATTCGGTATCTGTTCCTTATCCTGCCTTGTCTCATTTTAGAATTCAATTGCTTTCTAGGGAAGAACATGTCTTCCCACTTGAAAAAGCAGCACCCCCCCCGTCTTTAATAGTTAAAGACTTCAGTCAAGACAAAAAATAACTAAAACATTCAGCAACAGGGTTTTAGGAAGAGACTCATGAAAATACAAAGATCAAAAGACATTGTATTAAAAATGGTATATTAGTAGCTATATTCATGATCCATACAACATTGCAGTGGGTGTATGACACACTTTTTTTTATTAGTTAGACTATAAATTTCATAGCAGGAAGAGTAAATTTTGGTCTTGGAAAATATAAAGAACACAGTTATATATATGAAAATGTATTAGGAACTGGGGAAAAAGGTAATCACAAATGAGGTTAAAATCAAAACAAGTGTTTCCTATGGGTCTAGAATGGATTAGCAGATCAGGATTAGAATTCAAAAAAGTACTACACAATGGGAGTTAATTAGAGCTTTTATAAGAAAAGAGAAGGACAGCATGTAGAGAGTATTATTCTTTGTGTAGACAAGCCAGGTTGCTCCAACTGGGGCAAATAAGGTAAATGAGAGTGGTCCCACACTTCTCAAGTCCACTGAAATGTCCAGGCCAGTAGAG
The DNA here is from genome assembly GCF_007827085.1 of Peromyscus californicus insignis. Classification (NCBI taxonomy): domain Eukaryota; kingdom Metazoa; phylum Chordata; class Mammalia; order Rodentia; family Cricetidae; genus Peromyscus; species Peromyscus californicus. Next base: position 77,504,600 of record NW_026294617.1, read on the forward strand.
CTTGCACAAGCAGTTGCTGGGCAGATGTCCATGTGCAGTACTTCTTGTACGCTTGTACTTTTTGAAGCCTTCATATAAGGCTGTGGTTCTGGCACGCCTAAGCTAGCTACTATCTGCCAATCACACACAAGAACCTTTCTTACATAACTTCTCATGTTTGTTTATTGTTTTTTAGATTGACATGGGTAATTGATTTTGTGAATATTTCCTGTTCCCATTAGAAAGTAAATTCACAGATTTTGAAGAACTCAGTGCCATGTTGACTTTCCATATTTACAATGTCAACAGCAAAACTCCATGTGTTTGCTAATTTAATGGCATTTTAAAGTAATATAGGCTTTAAACTGAATGATAAAATATACCAACCAGACAAGCTTATGGCATGTAGATAAAATAATACATGGTAATTAGTAGCTTTAAGACATATTAGAAGAGAGGAGACTGAATGAATGAGTTGAACATGGAACTTATAAGTTAGACAATTTAAATTCAGACATATAAATAATAGTGAGAAGAATTAATTGAATACAAGATCAAGGTGTTTTGGTTAGCAGAAACATAAGGTTTTTTTGAGAAAATTAAGTAAACACATACCTCTGGCAACACGGAAAAATAAAGAGACTAAATTCCCAAAGCTAATTTTAACATGAGTGAAATTTACAAAGAGAATTATGAACAGAAGTAAAAATGGAAGGTTAAAAGAAGGCAGCTGGAAGTATGGCTCAGTGGGTTAGAAATTTTGTCGCTCTTGCAGATAGCCTGAGTTTGGTTCCCCACAACCACGCTGGGTGATTCATAACTACTTGTAACTTCAGTTCCCAGGGATTTGGTGACCTCTCTGCACTCCATAAATACTGGAGAGTGCATGAACACACACACACATACACACACACACACACACACACACACACACACACACACACACACACAGAGAGAGAGAGAGAGAGAGAGAGAGAGAGAGAGAGAGAGAGAGAGAGATGTTTAAAAAATTTTAAAAAGAATGTGAGAAAGCTTTAAAAATGCAGTTTAATATAATTTTAGATATGAGTACATATGTGATAAAGCTTTGAATAAGAGCAAGGAAGTGCTAAGCACAAAATGGGAAGCAACGACTCTCTTGGGGAAAAATGGGGAGTCAGGAGTTTCACTACAGCTTTGAGTAACGAATTTCATCTATTCTTAAGCTGGGTTCAGGATGTTCAGGGATTCAGTTCAATGCTTTAATTTCTTTTAATAGGGTAAAATATTTATTTCATGCCCACTTTGGCAGCACATATCCCAGAGAATGAAATAGTTTATAATAAACATCTGTGAACCACTCGTTTCTGAGATGTTTTATACTTACAACATTTCCTTCTGATACTTTTCATTTTTTCTTCTTCACAATTGCCAATTAAACAAACTCCATCTTTTCTATAAACCTCTTCACTTCCGCCCTTACCATTCATCTAATCTGGTGAGCTATTCCCTTTAGTTATAAGCATGCAGCAGTCTTAGGATGCTGGACTCTGTCCTCTTGTGTTTTCTGTTATCAATTTCCTTATTCTACTTATATTTAACAGCCAATAGTATATATTATTAATGTTTAAATCTACTCTCTTTCCTTTACCCATTACAGTATTTTTAATGGTGTTCTTTAAGTGGCTACATAATATCTAACTCAATGTTTTGTTTTTATTCTGTCTGAATCTTCTATTTCTCCAACTCCAGTACATCCCTAGGCTCTTCATCTCAAGTCGTCTAGTTCTAAAGATGACTGATTTCCTGTTTTCCAGAGCTGACCATTAGATCATTCACCTGACAAGACCAGTAAAACATTTAACACTTACTTTGAAGTTTTGAATTTCTTATCTTTCCTTGACAAAATCATTTTCTCTCCTTTTACTCATTGTTCTGAAGAATGATACCACCATATATGGGGTCACCAAAGCTAGAAATGGGAGTTACTCAAGAGTCCCTTCATTTCTTCACTTTCTATGTTAATTAAAGAACAGGTAACACTGCATTTCGCAGAACCAGCCCTAAGAATTCCAAAAAAAAAAAAAAAAAGATCTCTTTGCAAGAGAGAGCTCATTACAGGAAACCATAACCAATTAAAACACAGAGTTGTAGAGCTCAGTTCCAACTGATAATATACTATAACACAATTCCCACACTTAAGCATCAGGGATTATTGTGGGACAGATGGTGGGAAAGATCCTAAGAGCCAGAGAAACAGGAAGTTTATTGTGAGGTTGTGTTTCCTAGAAATGTCAGAGGAGCTACACCTAAGAAGTCTCTTCAACATGGCTGCCTAAACACGACCTGAACAAGGATGGCACCAATTGACACACTAATGTGGACAGAGGAAGGCTCACAAGGTCTCGGCCTCAGACAAAGAACTACAGGCAACTATGGGATGCTGAGAGCAAGAGAAATAGTCTTTCCTGGAGAAAAGCACACCAATTGGTTTTCTAGTACTAAATAGTCACTCCTGAAAACATATACAAGCAAGAAAAATTATACAGTCTGAGCAGCTTGTATATATACATTTAGGAACATACATATGTAACAACAATTAAATAAAAAGAGGCCATGAATTTGAAAGAGAGCAAGGGGAGCATTATATGGGAGGGCACGGAGAAAAGAAGGGTATAGTAGGACAGGCCCATAGGGTCGAGGAAATTGGCTCAGAACAGTTACCAAGGCATGCACATAATGTACTTCCTTATGAGCCAACCTGGAGTCTGCCTGAGGGCCTAGCCACAAGTGCTGTCAGAGTTCCTGGTCACTGTCAGAGTTCCTGATCATGCAGTCTGCCTGAGGGCCTAGCCACAGGTGCTGTCAGAGTTCCTGGTTGCTGTCAGAGTTCCTGATTGAGTGGTGTCTGCCTGACAGCCTAGCAATAGGTGCTGTCAGAGTTCATGATCATGCCCAGCCAATGAGGGACAACTACACAATGCCTTCAGATTTCGACACAGACTGGGTGCTGGGAGGAGGGTATATAAGGCCTTCCCCATCATTAAATAAACGAGTTTGTTGTTTGCCTTTAACTAACTCCTGGTGTCTGTGCTGTTGACACTGCGCCTTCTCATGCCCTCCCCCAAGGGAGCCCTTAGGATCAAGCAACAGCAGGGGAAGAGAGAAATGTTGTAATTATATTATACTCTCAAAAGTAAAAACAAAACAAAAATTCCCATGTTTATTCCAACTTTTATGCTTTTGCTCATTGTTAGTGAAACATTTGTAGGAGTATTTTAGTTTGTTTCCTGGCCTCAAATTATGAAATTTCCCAGTTAGTCTTCTGTACTAACATCAGATCTTCAAGAATCTAAATCGCATATTTCTTCCTTGCTTAAAACTCCTCCTAACCACACATTGCCTGTCCAGGAAATTTTAAGTTCCCAAGTGAGCATAAGAGCTCATATATGATCTATCTTTGCCTTCCTTTTCAGACTTCTCATCCCCCTTGCTTATCTTCTCTTCATTCCCTCACCTATTTCCAATACATTTTTTTGTCATTATTTAAACATAGTAACACAGTTCGGTCTCTATATTCATGTGTTCTGTATCCAGAGATTCAATCAACTGTAGATCAAGACTATGTGGACAGTTTGTCATTACTGAACATGTTCGAATTTCTCACCATTTCCCTGAGTATAACTACTACTTACATAACCCATATTGCATTGGTCCTTGCAAATAACCAAGGGATGATTTAAAGTGTACAGAAGGATGTGCCCAGATGATAGGCAAACATCATGAATTTATATAAGAGACTTATACATCTATAGATTATGGTATCCTCAGGGGGCCCTGGAACCTCTTTGCCTGCTAATAAAGGGTATTTATTGAGAACTAAAATTTCAGGCCAAGTGTTTTGCATTTTGCATGTGCTATCCCCTGCAATTGATTCTCAAATTAAATAAGCTGGTTTTTGTAATATTCATTTTGTAAATGATGGAATGGTCAAATGTTGAGGATAGTAAGCTAGTATTAAATTGTGCATCTAGACTTAGAACTCTGATGATTCTGTAGAATTCCTTCCTGTTACCCTAGTCATCAGACTATTTTTCACTTCAGGGATCTTGCTTTCCTGCCTTTATAGAGAATCCTCCACCTAACATATAAAAGTTTTGGAACTTTGTTTGTCCCATGTTGTAAATGAGCTCCACATTATTCTTCCAGAAGACAGTGTTGACTTCTGTCCTCCATCTGGAGTCCGCCCACTGTCTTTTCCCCTGGGCTTAGTCACATTTATTCTATCCCCACTTTTGTTTGTGTTTTGCCTCTTGAAGACTACACATGGGGCTCTTAATCACCCTACTTCCAGGCTTCATATTACTTTTAGGTTAAAAAGATGAAAAGATTCAAGATTCTTTTTCACTCAGGACCACTCATATTTTTAGCTTAAGCTTGTAGGCATAGAGACATCTGCAGAGCTGTTTTACTTAATCTGCTATTGCCTATTCTTGAACTCAAAGAGTTAGAGTTATAATTGTGAATTTGCCATTTTAGCTAACCTTATCCACTGTTTAATTTCTTTAGGGAAAAATTTGGCCCAAAGAGATCACTGTTTCAAGATCAATATAAGAAAAAGAAAATGTAAGCCAAATGTTAGGACTTCCAAGCAATTATATCTATTGGCTTGGGATACAAGATCCCCACAAAGAAGGCTGATTGCTTAAGACATTTTAAACGAGAGGGAGCAAAGCATTAAGCCCACCAGGTTGGAAGAATGTCCAAATCTGTTTCAGATATCTTCACAGAAGTTAAATATATATAAAGCCAAACACAAAATGTATATACCACAATCATATTGAAGGCAATTATTTGCATATGAAGAGAAAAAGTGATATGACCTAACTTTACATGCTTCAATAAAACTTTACATGTTTCCTTAAGACATTTATTAATGCACTTGAATATTTATTTAAGGCATTCATCATTGGATAAAGAAAAGTAGAAACTGTAGTGGAAGGCAGATAATAATTGTCTGTGCTCCATACTAGGGGAGTATGAATACACAGTAGACTCATAAGCACTCATAGTTCTTAGCAGGGATCAGAAACTGCAAATTTTATCAATGCACAGCACTAAGACTCTGTCTCTAAGCCATATCTCTGGTGGAAGAACTAAGAAAGCAGATATCTGTGGTGCAATATCAGCAGTGTCATTTAAATGCCATCTCATCAATCATGTAAATTTTCCAAGGATATGCAGAAAGAAAAGCCTGAAATCAATCCTATGAGAAAAGTTGACCACATACAGGATGGGAGGGGCACACAGCACTACAGACAGCTACAAAGGAACTAAGTAAATAAACAAAAGAGGAGTGCCTTGTGTATATTAGTGGCAATATAATGTTGCTATCCAAGAAGCACGAATATCTCAACTCTCCATACTTGAGGTGTTTGCAAAACTAAAATTATAATAAAAGGAGCACGTGATGGCAATAGATAATCTAGCAATGAGATATCTTTGAAATTATGCTTTAAAGAATACGTATTGTTCTGCTGTTAATTTACGTAGCATTTCAGAATAATCTGGTGCAACATGAGGCATGCAACTATGCACATTAAAGCCTTGTCCTCTGTTTTTTGAGGAAGCAGGGGTACGTACTTATTAGTCATAGGACAGTGTCATTCTTATCCCTTTTATTGTGCTGTCTGGACTTGAACTATAGTGCCAATGGCAACAATGCAGAGACTTTCCCATTTAGTAGCTAACTGACCCTGAGTAAGCATTAAAAATTTTCTAGGTTGGGATGTATGGAGGGAAAGAAGCCAGAAAGGTTCTTCTTGTCCTCATCTGTTGTAGAAGAGTGAGCTAAGTAGTTAAATAATCTGGTACACACACACACACACACACACACACACACACACACACACACACACACACAATTTGAAGGCTCTTAGACACCAGAACAGGCAACCTAGCTGACGATAGTGCCAGTGGTGGTCATGTTTATAGCATAGCAGTAAAAACAATCATAATCCCAACGATAGATTTGGGAGTGGACTAACCCCAAGCCCCCAAGGTCTGACAACCATACAGTAAATCCTCAGGTAGATCTATCAGCACAATGATGACAAGGGCTTATATAAGATGGAGCTAAGGTTTCTTCTGGGCTTGCATCCACTAGCCAGGAATTCTGCAGAAACTACGCCCTCCATAATGAAGTCCTAATTCGATGATTATTTGAGTGGGAAGGGGTTAAAAATTAGTGCTGGTCTTTTCATATTGAAGTTTTCTATCTTCAGAAACTATCCAATTGGAAAAAAAAAAGGCAACGACACAGAGCCATAATACCCTTAGCAGATGGACCTGTGTTATTACAGAACAGGGGTCTGGAAAGTCTCCATATACCAAGCTATAAATATTCCTTTGACATTTATTATCCTCACTTGAGTTCAGGTGCTTAAATACTTGGACTGAAGTCATGTTTGTAGCAAAAAAAAGTTGATCTTTAAGCATACCTTGTCGCTGGCTAAATTATTAGCAACAGACAAAGATTAAGGGTAAATATGCTGGAGCAAGGGAGTCTCTCACTTAAGAGAGGTCACGGGACCTTTAGGTCAAATTAGTCGAAGTTTAGATTCACTTGTATAGTACAAATTTCCAAACACCTCACCTCAGACAATTTGATGGATCACATCCCAGAAACTCCCCCACCCACCCTCAACTTCCCAAGAATTTATCTACCAGTGTGGTGGTCTGTGGTCTTGGATTTGAGTCCGAGCACTGCCAGCTGCAGGGGACTGTAAATTCAAACTTCTATGAATCTCAGTTCTCATTGCATTAGGGGAAGTGTAGGATTATGTAAACCAGGAGATAATAGCCCTTATAAAATCCTTTCAATAAAATAAAACCAGGCTAAAGGTGTCAGCGTAGATTAACAGTCCTTCCTCGTTTAGGAACGTGGGTTCCTGAAGTGTGGCTATTTTGTGGTTCAGACTGGGATTTAGTAATGCGCTTCTTAATTAGGGACTGCTTACCTCCCTTGGGGGTGATGACTTGGAACCTGTGACACAGTGTATTCTGAGAGAAAAAGACCTCATGTATAAGTTTGCCTGCGATAACTACTGAAGCTGTTTCTAACCCTTGCCCAGAGGAGCCAGAACTGTGTGAAGCCCAGGGAAGATGTATAGGCTTCTTTATTCCTGTTTTCTTTTTTTGCTAGTAGAAATGATCCCATTGTTCCTGTAAAAGAAGTGTGTGTGTGTGTGTGTGGGGGGGCTGATCCAGTATGACACATAACAGTACATCTGTAGTATCTAGAACAAGCAACACATGCCCATGGCCTCAGGAAGAATAAAGGGACTGATGGTTATGAAATGCACTTCTAAAAATTGTCCTTCTCATTCCAAGTTGAACATCATTAAAATACTACCATGCTAAGTCCATAGCTCAGGAACCAGATTGCCTGCTTTAAAATCCTGGTTCTTTCATTTATTTGATATGTGAATTTGGACAAGTAATTTCCTTAGTGTTTCAATTTTCCCATTTGGATGATGCAGAAAACAATACAGTATTTATCTTACATCATTGCTACAAGGACTACATGAGCTGACCATGACAAAGAGTTGAGCGCAGCAATTGGACATTTGATGAAATTTATCAGTATTTGCTGTATTAAAGCTTAAATAATGCAAAGGGCTGTAATGTTTAACTGTAGGTAGGCTTTTCTTAGACTTAATGGATCAAATGTTCTTAGCCAGCCTGGGAAAAAATCTGTAGAATCGTCTAAGTCTGTGAGATAAAGAGTGAGTTTTATGTGCATGTATACTTTTTTTTTTTGAGAGAGAGAGAGAGAGAGAGAGAGAGAGAGAGAGAGAGAGAGAGAGAGAGAGAGAGAGAGATTCTACGTGTAGCTTTAGCTGTCCTGGAACTCTGTAGACCAGGCTGGCCTTGAATTCACAGAGATCTGCCTGCCTCCTGAGTGCTGGGATTAAAGACATGGGCCACCACCACCCAGATGCATGCATACTTTTGGCGGGGAGGAAAGAATTAATAGTTTTTAAATTTCCAAAGAGCACCATGACCTTCAAAAATGATTAATTAGGAGAAAAAAGCTAAAACCAATGGATGGAAATTTGAAGGCATTTCCCCTGGGTTTGTGAGGAAAGCTCACTCCCAGCCTCTGATTTTCAAAATACAGTGTACTATCTTAGGAACACCAGAAGCCCTGTCCTAGGAACTATTTGATAGTATTAGATGAACGTCTCTTAGGAGTCGGAATGCTGGACGAGTGGACTCATTATCTGAGAACTTGGAGGTGAGGCCATCTCAACTCCCTGCCCTATCCTTCTCTTTCCTGTAATGAGATGTGAGTCTCCTGGAGTTTGGCATTCCTGAAGTGTAGGGTTATACATTCTGCCCATGGCAGCAATTACTCAATGACAAAGGCAATCCTCTGACTCCCTTGCCGAAAACTTTCTGGTGACATTCCAATGCCTAGATGACTCTAACCAAAAAAATATTGTCCAAATATAACATGACATCATCCTACCTTTCCATCTATATTTCTGTCCCAAAAAACTCCAAATCTTTCATTAATATTCAATCTAAACACTATATTCTTTGTGAAACATTCCCTAACTTCTCAAAAAAAAGGACTGTTTTGTGTTAGAAAATCTTATGGCATTGTGTTGAAATTTCTAGTGTACCCCAGACAGCACACAAAAGGCTGAAAATATACATTATTCAGCATTGTATTCCCAAGATAGGTACTTCCTACAGATATCTTTTTCCTTTGCTTGATTTCTTAAGGATGCTCCCTGAATCTCTTGCAACTAGAAGCAGACATGCTACCAATTAGTTGGAAAGGGAGCCCATGCTATTGGCACAGAATGACTGGATGCTTCTACTCCTCCCCACATGATGTTTTCTGCTTCTAGGATGACAGTGGTTACATGTTAAGGATTAGATGAATGGACCTTGACTCCTAAATGAGTTCTCCATCCCCAATGACCACTTTTTTTTGTTCCGGTGTGTATATGTTTTATGTTTTTAAGACGTCAAAGGTTTTTTGTTTTTCTCCCACGAGTGCCATAGCAGTACAACTTAACATACTCTAACTAATGTACTAAGTATGGTGGAGTGGAAAATTTAATATTGGTCACTTGATAGCAGCCTAAGATGCATGTGACTCTCTCTGTAATTCTTCCAAAATACAGTCTTGTATGTAGCAAGTTTTCTGTTATCATGGGACGAAGCACTGGTATGCTTACTGTCTTGACTATTCATGCAGTAGCCAGTACTCACACAGTTACTGAAGAAACAAGCTTCTAAAAGGTATATAATATTATCATTTCTGAGTATTAAAGTATGCGTTTAAAATTGAGAAAGGGCAACACTTCAAGCAGCAAAAATCACGTTCACTGCAACAAAATTCTGGTAAAGAAATTAGCTTGGAAGGGGTATGTTACACGTGATATGTTATATGTAATTGAAATAAGGAAGAGTAAGTAGCATGAAGGATAGGAAAAGGAATAATCAAAGGAAAATTACGAAGATAGAAATAACTTTTAAGTTTTAGAAGTTGGGATTAAGGTATATGTTCTGAAAATGCAGAACTGTTGCTTGAAGAGATGACTTTCTTACAAGTATTCTAGAGTCTCACACTTAAAAGTCTGTTCCTAAGTAGTGTCCCTGGAAAATATGGCATTGTTGGCTTCACCAATGCTTTTGCCTACAAGCTCAAGGAATTTTTGTGGGAAAATTGGAGCATATTGGTAAAGATTCTTTCAAGACTTCACATATCAAAGCAGCTGTGGGTTGATGAGTAAAATGTACTTCTTGGGGCAATGAAACCCATATTCCTAGAATACAAACTGTCAGGTTGTGTCTCTGCATGGGAGAAAGACATATATTTGTTTAAACCTGGGAATCATCAAAAATTCAGTTAAGAGACTGAAGATCTGAAGAAGGAGTGAAGAGATGCTGTCTTTTAAAATTCTTGTTTCCTAAGAATTTATCATATGGATATGCGCATGTTTAAAAGACTATTTCATAATTTTGGTAAAACCTAAAACCTCCACACATAGAGAAAGATGATTCTCTGGAGGAACCAGACTTCATTGACAATCTATGTTCAAGAAGGGTTGTGGCTGCTAAGTTAATAGTGACAGCACACTGTCATTCACTGTTGACATCCTGGCGTTTGGATGTGTTGCCATACCTATTTTTGATGTTTTGAGTCTGGGTTTATTTTCTCCCCCTCCTTATCTTTTAGATTTTTGTTGTTGTCTAGTGCCACCTCAGAACATACATACTCAGGTTCTTGTGTTGTGGACATGAACTATGTGCCAGATACTGCTGATCTAAAGATGAAGAGTAAAGAGTAATAAGCCACTCTTGCCTTCATCATGCTTAGAGTTGATGGCAGAGGAGAAGAGAGAGGTTGTAGCTGTTCCTAATAAGGCACGTAGCATGGCAGTTGGCAGAGATGGCATCCCCAATCCTTGGGAGCACATTTAATATGTGATGATGATTTCAATGGACGTAGATTCAAGGATTCCTTGATTTTTTTTCTCCTGAGAAACATAGTTTTTATAGTTTACAGAAGTAGGAAAATGTAGACACTGGCTGTGAGTTATTCCACTGTGAATAACTTCCCAAGGCATCAATCTATAAAAGATTAAAATGCCATTACCATACCTCTTAACTACGGTGCCAGTTAACACAATTTCTACAGTCAATCATTTGCGCTGTTGTGTTCTGAGTAAATTGGCCCCAATCCTGTTAAACTAATAGCACCTGAAATAGAAAAACCCACACAGCTCTTCATTCATGTTGTCTTCTTCCTTACTTAAAAGTGGTGGGAAGCATGCATTTGAGTGGTCATGGGCAGCTACAGGTCCTGCTTCCACACTGAGAGCAGTGAGTGTCACTTAAGCATCTACTGCAAATATCTTGAAGCTGATCTAAGTATGGCAACACACCATTTATATGGAAGAGATGAATTATTACCTATTCTACTAGACAAATTAATATGTGTACAAAATATCAATGAGATAAAAAGTACTGAAAAAAAGTGGAGACATTTTATCCAGATGAAAAAAATATACAGTCTACTTTGAGAGGTAGAAGCAGATTAGTGAGTATACTTCTATTTATCACATTTGGTTGGAAATTTTCTTGAATTTAAAATGGAAAAAAAAGATTCTGACATATGTAAAAATTTCAAGATGCTGTCACTCCAACTTAATTTATGGATCTGTTCCCATATGTAGAACTGAAACTACAGAGGGAACAATTGCTATTGACTAGTTGCTGACATTTACTATATACCCTTGCTAGGTGGCCCATTTCAATTATCAGCAACCTTAAACCAAATAATATTGCAGGAATATATACAAAAGAGAACAGTGAGTTTATTTGTCCTCAGTATCCTAATTATAACTGATTCTCCATTTCAAATGTTACAGGAAATGTGCTAACATGTTTTATTTGTAAATCTGGTGTATAGTTTCTGAATCACGTAGCATGGCTCGTTAAGATGAACTTACCTACAATCTTGTGCAGATTTCAAGATGGATAAAACATGCATCACCATGCCTACAAAGCTTGTTTCCATAGCAATTTCAGTTTATTTTAGAACTATATGGCATATGTGGAGTGTTTGACCTGTTGAGTCCAGAAATATCCATGTCAAGTAACAGTTGATTTATTTGGCGTTATCTATTTAATATGTTATGACTTGAAAGTGGCCATAAAATATTTTGCTGACATGTAAGTCAAAAAATAATAATAAAAACCTCTAGTACATGCATGTTTAAAAAGAATTTAAACAAATTTGTAGGAGTAAAATGTCACCCTCACTAATTGGCCATTTGGTATGAGTAATGGAATTACTACAGCAAAAGGCTGAAACTAAGATCAAGAAGGCTCGTGTCCACTGGGAGTACCATGGCCAGTGACAGAAGTGAGTGAGGGACAGAATCTTCAACAACCACGATGTTTTAGTAATAGCTACAGCTGTTTGACTCAGCAACAAAAACAAAGGAAGGGAGATGACTCATAGGCAGAAGCAGAAGAATATTGTCCCAGCATTCACAAAAGTCATGCAAATGGGAACTATCGAAAATGCCCAGTGCCACAACTCACCCACGATTGTGTAAGCAGTCGCTTACTGGCTTTCATTTAGCCAATACAAGGCCATTCTCTTGCTTGCTAGGTATTTTAGTGATACAAAAGACTAGGGGAGTAGAGAGAAGCCTTATGCTATCTAGTGCCTGAAAGGTGTTTACTGGAGTCGTGAGAGGGATTTTCTTTTTTCTTTTCCTATTAGTGCCTGAAAGGTGTTTACTGGAGCCATGAGAGGGATTTTCTTTTTTCTTTTCCTATTATTTCTCTTTGTTTTAGTTTCTCAAAACAGGGTTTCTCTGTATAGCCCTGGCCATCCTGAGCCAGACTGGCTTCAAACTCAGTGATTCACCGACCTCTGTCTCCTAAGTGCAGATTCAAGGCATGCACGACCACTGCCCAGCATATGAGAGGTTTCTTTGTATTTATTAGAGAGAAATACATATGTTCCATAAGAAAGGTGACTATAAAAAAGAACATAACTATGGAGCAGGATCTTCCTGTTTGCTCCCTTATACCAGCATCATTTCAGTGGGAGCTGAACCTTTTCAAGTCTGCAGCTCCCTGGGAGGAGTCCTTCCTTGCATCCTGTATCTCACATTCTTTCTAGGGTCTGTAGAAATACTTCTCTACCTTACCTCTTTAGCCACATGCTGCCCATGATTTCTCATTGATCTCTTGTAGCATGAATCTTAAAAGTTCTTATTAATAAAATCAAACCTGAAGCCAGTTATTGGGGTGAACACTGGATGATCAGAGAGACAGAACAAGCCACAGCTATCTCACCTTGCCAATTCCTCAGTTGGTTCTGTTTCCTCAGGCTGGAAGCTTCTGTGTCCTCATCCCAATGGCTCTCAGCTGAACTGCTGCTAGAAGCCTGAATGCTTAACCAGCCAAATGTTTAACCAGGCAAATGCTTCTAGTTTCTGGTCCTCACGCCTTATAAACCTTTCTGCTTTCTACCATCACTCCCTGGGATTAAAGGCTGCTTTCTGGGATAAAAGGCGTGAGTCACCATGCCTGACTGTTTCCAATGCGGCCTTGAACTCACAGAGATCCAGAGGGATTTCTGTCTCTGGAATGCTAGGATTAAAGGCCTGTGCTAACATTTTCTAGCCTAATTATCTTGTGGCTTTTCTGTTCTCTGACCCCGGATAAGTTTATTAAGGTACACAATATTTGGGGGAACACAATACCACCACAATCTCTTTACATTTTAATGTCTCTTCCATTACCCTATAACTCACTTATCTGGCTGTAAGAAGTCATTTATCAACTGCCTTTCATTTAGTCATGTAGAGTGCGTTCTCTTGCTTGCTAGATGGTGTACCAGATAATGAGGCATTGTGAAAAAGCCTGCATTACCTAGTGACTACAAAGAGGCTCACTACAGAAGAACCAACACCTTCCACTTATAGAGTCAAAAAGTGAGGGAAAAACTTTGCCCTACCCAGGACCTCATTTGTTAAGGAGTAACAAAGCTTTAGAGCCCTGTCTGAATTTTGAGATGGCAAGGGCAGAGACAAGTTGGAAGCACTCACGCCAAAAGCAGGATGCCAAGGCAAACAGTATTACAAGGGTTAAAATTAAACAAAGTGTAATGACATAACAGGAACATAAAGCAATAAGAACTATCAACAATTTGAAGAAAATTGACCACAGGTGGTCTTAATCTGCTGGAGGTGGGAACTGGAAACAGTCTATTTTGTTTATCGTAGGCCAATTATTTTGGCCAGAGACCAGCGTTAATTTTTCTCCTTTCTTTGTTTGCTCAGGTTTTCCAGTCAGACCATTCTTGTGAAAAGCTGCCCCAGGGTTTGGGGACCTTCACACTAAGAATGACAGCAGGAGCAGGCTGTGGATACCAAATGCAGGATGTAAGAAACAACGGAGCAGCTTCCTCTACTGGGACACATGGCGACAGATCAGTAGAGGTCAGAGAATGTAGAAAAGATGGAAAGATTTGAAAAATCTCCAATTCATGTGCCTCTTGTTACTTTGTAACAAGAAAGCCCAAAGCAAACTTCTGATTTCTTGACTTTTTTCTTTCTTTTTTTTTTGTTGGTAAATGTTAAATAAATATGAAACTTCTATGTGTTATATATGACAGAAATTAACAATACTTAGAGTTGAAATATTTTTCATTCTCATTCCCTCTTTACTTTTTCCCAATATTACTTTCATTAATTCAGTATATATTGTTTTCTGGTTTTAATAAATATTTAGATAAATAGTAACCAATAGTAATATACAATAATACATAGTGATTTTTAAAAACATTTACACAAAGGCTTTCACAATACATACATTTAATTTCATCTTCTTCTTTCAACTTATCCTTATTTTGAGGGTATCTTTCATAATGATGGATATAGTCTGAGACATTGAATTTAACCACTGTGTGGCACCTGACTCAAATAGCATTTTTCAACTTAACCACAGAAACCAAGACAGTCTGACTAAAGATACTATATCTCCAATCCTCCTGAGGACAATGCATAACTGTTACTTTGCACATGTAAGAGGCAGTGAATTAATTCTATAATATAGATAACAGATTGTACATAATATTATATATATATATATATATATATTTTTCAGGACATGAATTTAGAAATTAAAATGGAATTCTTGAGTAGAAGCTTCTTTAACATTACCAGAGATTACAAAATTGAGCCTCCAAGTGGTTGTGCTGAGATAACCTACTTAACATTTGGAACATTGACCCATCCCCCAGTTATTGCCAATATTTGATATGGTCAGACTTTATTTTGCCAGCTTGGTGGATGTCAAATAACATGCTTTCTTTAATTTTGTATTGTACTTAGAAACAAGGGTATGGTTGCTGACTGTAATACAGGATTCTTCTGTGGATTTCTTCTTAGCCATTGCCATTTCCCCACCCACTTCCTGTTTCATCACCGTATCTTTTTAATGCAGTAGGACCCCTACTACCAATGTTGGATCAATACTGACCTCTTGTTCTTGCACATATTTCAGACACCCTGTTTACAGTATTCTTTTGTATAATGAAAGGTTTACGTTTCTTTATAATCAAATTTATAAATCCTTCTATCTAGGTGTCTTTTTTGTTTCAGGTTTAAAAATGTCTTCCCTACCTACATCATAAAGATATTCTCAGACACATTAATCTTAATTTTTTTCTTATCATGTTCAGAATCTTTAAAGGCCATGGAATTTATTTGATACAGAGGGTTAGGAAGAGGTTTCCTTCTCTTGTATGAGAGGCCTTGTCAGGATACTGTGAACTAAGTTTCAGTCTTTTGTATTAGGATTGCTAAGCTACTTCTATCTCATGCTGGTCACGTTGTTTGTATCAAGGATGCTTCTGAGTTTTCTCTTTTGTCAAATTTACTTCTTGATGCATGTCATAAATTGTGCTTGTTGTTATTGCCTCTAACATGGATTTCGAAGTCTCTAAATCTAATTTCCAGTCCTGTATTTCAGGTGTTGTCTTAGGTATTTCTCATTAAGACAATAATTAGCCAGGCGGTGGTGGCACACGCCTTTAATCCCAGCACTCGGGAGGCAGAGCCAGGCCGATCTCTGTGAGTTTGAGGCCAGCCTGGTCTACAGAGCAGATCCAGGACAGGCACAAAACTACACAGAGAAACCCTGTCTAGTAAAACAAACAAACAAAAAAGACAATAATTTAAGTGTATATATGTATGGGTATAGGAGTGATGAAAATTAAATGCCTGCTCTTAAATAGTTTACATTTTAGAATGTTTAAAGACAGAAACACACACACACACACACACACACACACACACACACACACACACACACATACACACACACAGACAATATGTCACAGGGTGATAGGAATAATATATGGAAGCAAAGCCTGGCAGTTATGAAAGGGATGTTCTAGTCTTAGCTTTCCATTTATATTTTAGAACCAGAAATTCTAGACTCATAAGATTTTCATGAAGCTTTTATTTAAATTTCATTAACTTATGGATTGATCTGGAAGGACTTGAAATCTCTATGCTGTTAAATCTTATTAACATCATAGGCTCAATTCTTTATCTACAAAAATATTAATCAACATGGATTATTTTTATTTTTCTGTGTAAAAAAACTTACAACACAAACATGTGGAAGACCGTCTTTGAAGGACTTGGGCATCATACAATGGAGGATAATGCTTTGAGAGACAGAAAATAAATGAAATAGGTTATGACTACCCCAGCTCTCCATTAACACAACAGAGCTAAAGAGAAAGAGCAGAACTGAATAGTCCAATCCAGAAAGACAGATGAAGTGTCCAGGGCAGACTACTGGGAAGAAGTGAGCTGAGTGAAGGAAGAGCACTAAGGAGCTACAAGGAGTCCTGTTGCAAATTCAAGTGTGTGTGTGTGTGTGTGTGTGTGTGTGTGTGTGTGTGTGTGTGTGTGTAAATTGCCTGATACCAAAGAAAGAAATACTTAATCAGATAAGAGAGATGAATACCAGAACTATAACCAGTAATAGTACCCGACTCCACCGGCCCAAATGGAAGAAGTCTTAGCTTACAGAAGTGCCAAGAAAGAGCTACCCTCAGTAACAAGATGCAATTATCTCCAGGTAAAAATCCAATTCTTTTCCTTTTGAAAAGGTCTGAAACATATCTGAGGGTACCAGACAACTTACCTGTACCCTAGGACAAAGCTATTACTTTATAGTTTATACAAATAAAAAGTCCAGTATCCATCATGCTCATGTTCACAACATCTGGCATTCAATTAAACAAAATTACTAAACATGCAATGAAGCAGAAAAATCCGAGATATAATTAGGAAAAATTTAATCAGTCAGAATTGACACAGATGGTAGGATCATCAGGGAAGGATATTAAAACAATCACTTCGACTGTAGTCTATGTGTTCTACACCTAGAGGAACGGTTGAAAGTGAAGCAGAGACATGGAAGGCGTCAGAAAGAGGTGCTGCCTCCCAAATCAAACTTCACGAGATACAACTTCATTTCCTGGCTGAAAAAATATATTGAGTTGCATAAATAGAGAAATAGTGCAATAGACATCACAGAATATGGGGCACAGAACTTGAATACTTAGACAAAACTCCAAAATGCAAAGCAAAGACAAAATACGGAAACAATTAGCAGATCATCATTAAGTCACAAGTCAATTTCAAAAGTGTATACAATATATATATACACACACGTATATTTGTATATATGAAAGTTGAACAGCACATACATATGTGAACAGGAGGTTAAAAACAGAAGATTATTAGGATAAATAATAGCCAAAGCTTTTTTTCAAACTTGATGAAAACCATAAACTTAAAGATTCAAAAATCATTATAAACTCTAAGAAATATAAAAATGAACTACAATATGTTGTATCATGACAAAATTGTTCATGACCTTGGGCATCAAGAAATGGGCACAATGCTTTGAGAGACTGAAAAATGAATGAAATAGGTTGTCACTGCCCTAGTTCTTCATTAGCACAAAAGAGCTAAACGCAGAGAGAACTGTATAGCTGGTTCCACAAAGACACATGAAGTGTCCACAAGAGGCTATTGCAAAGAAGTGAGCTGAGTAGAGCAAGAGTGCTGAGGAGCTGCAGGGATTCCTGTTGGGAATTCCAATGTATGTGTGCATGTGCGTGTGCATGTGCGTGTGTGTGTGTGAGAGAGAGAGAGAGAGGAATATGTCTGTGTGTGTGTGTGTGTGTGTGTGTGTGTGTGTGTGTGTGTGTGAGAGAGAGAGAGAGAGAGAGAGAGAGAGAGAGAGAGAGAGAGAGAGAGGAGTGTGTGTGTGTGTGTGTGTGTGTGTGTGTGTGTGTGTGTGTGTGTGTGTTAAGGGAAAAGGCTGGCCTGCCAGGACATGGATAAGATACAAGTCAATCAACTACATTTCCTGCCATAGCAAATGAATGGAAGGAGTACCGAAACAAAATAAAACCCTCACTACTGAAAAGCAAGTACAGTTTAAAGTATGAAACCAGTTAAAAAGGAATAAAACCCAAGATTAGAAAGCATTTTCAGCTGAACAAAAACAAAGACAATCACTATTTATAGGTCACTGCAACAACTACTAACTACAGAGACATTAATAGCAACAAACGCCTGTGTTAGAAAAGAAGAAAAGTCCAGTGTTGATAGGTGATGCCCATCAGTTGGGCTAGACTTAGCACCATCGTGGAAACACTCTGCTGCATATATCTATGACAGCATTTGCAGAAAGGTAAAGAGAGAGTGTGATTCAGGGTCTTAGAGTAAATAAGGTGGAGAAGGCAAGCAGAGCACCAGCATCCATCTCTCTTTGCTTCCTGACTGCGGACACAGTGTGACCATCTGCCTCCAGTGTCTGCCACCAGGACTTCCCTGCCACGATGGACTATTTTGCCTTAAACTAGGAGCCAAAATAAACCTGTCCTCCCTTAAGTTCTTCCCAGGTATTTGGTCACATCGCTGAGGAAAAAAAAAAAAAGGCCTAAGTCAAAGTCTTCGGTTACCATCATACATAACTAGAAAAGAAATAGATCAATATAACACAAAATAAACAAGAGGAAGGAAATAATAAAGATAAGAGTGCAAACTGATGAAAAAGAAAACATCATAACACAAAGAGAGCTGTCTCATAGAGAAGTTCAGAAATGTGACAGGTATCCAGCCAGGCTGAGCATCAAGAAAAAAGGCAAAATCTTATTATCTGGATGGTGTTATCATATATTCTACAGCTATTAAAACATTGTAAAATATTCCTGAACATATTTTTCCATTCATTCCAACAAGTTAAATGAATACATTTCTTGCAAGATGGAAACTATTAAGGCTCATTCAAGAAGAAACAAATAACTGGAGATCTGTGCTGATTAAAGAAATTGTGTTTGTGGTTCAGACCTTCCCACTAATAAAATTAAAACCTGAGATGGTAACATTGATGATTTTTATCAAACGTTTAAGAAATAAATGATACCACTCCCATATAAATTCACCCAGAAAATTTTCAAGGAAGGACTCACTCCTGGTCATCCTGTAAGGCTAGAATTATCTCAATACTTTTAACACAGTGAAACTAGAAAACAATAGAATTGTATTTCAGTTTTACCCATGGATTTAACACACTGTTAAGGAATTTAGTCTCCTATAAATAGGAGAATATTTTTCAGCCAAGCATCTCTCGGAAGCAACATTAGCTAAACCTCTAAAAAGCAATCGATGTAATTCACTACATTAATAAAATTTTAAAAATTAAAAATAACTGCTAATGGGAAGCAAAAAATCATTAAGAATGACACACTTTCTTTATAGAACTACTCAAATACATGGTGGGGAGGTTATTTCTTCAAATAGATGAAACTTGCATTTCATTTCATGGGAAATGAGGTTAAATACTTCCTTCTTGGGATAAAAAACAAAACAAAACAAAACAAAAAAACAGGCTAACAATTTCTGCTCACAACACTTGTGGCCAACATTTACTTTTTTACTTTTTGAATCACAAACTTACTGTGTGTCCTAGTCTCAGAATCTGACTACCTCAACCTCCTGAGAACTAGACTTAGAAATCTGCGTTACCTGGCTGGGTTCTGCAGTGGAATTTCCAGACTCTGCAACTGGAGAGAAAAAAGAAACAAAAAGTGTTTACTTTAGAAACAATTAAATAAAAAACTGATTGGGTCTCTGAGGGTGCTGCATTTTCTAACACAATGGTGACTAAGTCTACAATCCATGAATCAAGTGACACCATTCTCTTCCGTTCCAGGGACACTATGCTTTCTACAAAGAGGCAAGATGTTATGATGGGAAGGGACATGCAACCAGAAACATGTTTTCTAACACATAAGTATTTTTACTCATCCATAATGGTTCCCTTCTCATCCTCATTTGTCAGAAATTTCCAGAAACAGTTTCATTGAATGATGCATGGAGATAACTACCCAAGAATTTTTTTAAAATAACAAATGTTACAGTACTTTGTGGCTGCTAACCACAACTCTGGACATCTACAGCTGTGCTGAAGCATCTTCTCACTGAGGAACTACATGGGAGACAACGCATTTTGGGGAGAAGTGTTTGGTGATGCTATTTCCTATTCTGTATCCAGTATGCCAGGGACCATATCAGTGCTAGGTGTATTGACCCCTGATCAATGGGCTGAATTCAAACTTTGGGTGGAACCTAGGTTATGGCTGGTTAATTACAACTAACAAGGAAAGGCTTTGAGACCATTTTAAACCTGGTCATCTTGGGGTGTCTACAACCTGCAGCATTATATATTTACATGGGTTTCTGAATTATGTAGATAGTGGAGTTTAAGAGGATCTGTGTTCATCTGCTCAGGACGATGAGCTATGCTGACCATGTTTATACAGAGCTAAAGATTTGAGCAAACTGGAATAATATCCCCAAATACCAGATGTTTCTAATAGCCATGTATTTGCCTTTTTTATCCTCAAACATGTGGCTGATTACATTTTTCTGTGGTTTGGGGTCGATATAGCCTTAAGCATATCCAGTATAAAATAATGACAGATACAATCATACTTTTACTTTGTAACATTGACAGAGTTTAAAATGCATATGGTTTATTTTTACATATTTAAATAAAATTATAATTTTAAAATGGGATAGGGTTCAGAGTGATTTTTATGTGTGCTGATCATATTGTTAAAAATATCTTTTTGAAAAATCCTTAAAACATAAATGCTTATGCTAAAAAATAAGAGAAACTGAAACCTAATTGAAAATGCAATAGTAGAAAGAAATTAGGAAAAATAAGAAAACAGCAGGAAAAACAAACCAGGAAAAATCTGCAATGTGCAGACCCACCAGAAAACTTTCCAGTTTGACATATTATGATCACTATTATTTTCGAAGCTAAATATGCATGAAATTTGGAATTTGGATGACACTTATTTTGAGACAATTTCCCTCATTTATTCCATTCATTAACTGCTCTCTAAAGAGGCATTTACATTATGCAGCTTTTGAATGCTCCAAGTATAGATGTTTTCCTATTAATTTATTGCACAAAATAACAAAACAAGGGTAAAAAACATAGAAATAGGTTCTGTTTTTAAATTTTTTGAGTTAAAAATGTTCATTTTGAAATGATTTTATTCTTGTAAAAGTATTAAAAACTGCAATATAATTCATATTTTTCTAACTGTATTTTTCAAGATTTTACTTTCATTTTTACATGGTGTGTGTGTGTGTGTGTATATGTGTGTGTGCACGTGCGCTCGTGCACACGAGTGGAATGCAAGCAGGAGAGGTCATTAAGTCCCCTGGAGCTGGAGTAATAGATAGTTGTGACACACCCATCTTGGGTGCTGGGAACTGAACTCAGGCCTCTGGAAGAGCGGTAAGCGCTTTTACTCACTGAGCCATGTCTCTAGCCTAGCTCCTTTCCTAAATATTAACAATCACACAACATCAGTACAGTTACTAAAATTAGGAGACTTGTATACTGTCATCTAATTTATAGACTTTACTCATATTTTAGCAATTAATTTCTTCAGGTTTAAGACCATACAATATAATTAGTTCTCTTTTAAAGTCTAGAACAACCTCCCCTTTTTTTCTCTTTATTTTATGGCTGGAACACTTTTGAAGAATAGTGGTCAGCTGTTTTTTAAAATCTCCCTCAATTTCTGTGGCTGCCTCTTCACTGAACATCCCCATGTTTGGAAGGCTGTGTTGTATCAAGAGGCACATGAGTAAGATTTACCTTATTGTTGGTGATGTTGACCTTTATGATTAGCTTAAAGTTTCCCTTGACAGATTTCTCTACTGCAAAGTTACCATCTTTTCTCGTGCATCGAATAAAAATCAAGGGGGTAGTTTACAGCTATGAAAAATAATATTTCTCATGTCTTTGTTCTCCAATTTTATTCATTCTTGTTGATTTCGGTCTAAAATAGTGGTTGTTTGTCAAATGATCTTTGTTTTTTATTCTCATCACTCCTTATACATTTATTGTTTGGGAGTTTAATGTAAGAGAGAGTCAGTCCTCTTTGCTTATGTATTTACTTATTTGTATCACTGCAAACTGACAGATTTTCATCCCTCTCTGTGGGTTAATCTTTTACTCTCTATTTAGTCTTTATTATTTTCTTGTGTTCGTTGTCCTTGGTTTGACCATCAGTTCAAGTTGGCTCCTTGGTTACTTGAAAACTATGGACCACATTTTAAAGCCTCTGTTTGCTTACTGGTGCTACAAAACTCTCAAAGTTCCTCTAGAACTTTCCTTGTGTGAGTCTTTGAATTAGTGATTATCTGAGTCTTGCTGCCTTTTGGTATAAAATGATATTTAGAAGCTGATATCTGGGTATCAGAGATGATCATGGCTATAAGAGTACAAGGGAGTCCTCACTGTCAGGCCCTTCCAACAGACAGATTTAGGAAGTGTGTGTGTGTGTGTGTGTGTGTGTGTGTGTGTGTGTGTGTGTGTGTGTGTGTGTGGTTGGTGCATAGTCTATGTCAAAGTTCTCAAGTCAAAGGCCACGTGGGTTACATGGTAGTTGAACACATGACATCTGTTAATTGCAGTGAAGGAGTCCAAGCAAAACCTTGGGGTATCTTAGTAAAGAATGGTTAGAGTGTTTTTAATTTGGTTCAAGAAATTAGGGCTTTGCTCTTGAATGGATATTATCAGGAAGTGAAGTAATTCTCTGAGATCCTTAGTGAATTGAATAGAGAATGAGGAATAAAGAGTCTAAAACTGTAAGCTATAAATAATCACTTGTTACTGTAGCTCAGGCTTCCATGATAAAACACTACAACATAGACAATGGGAATTGATTTCTTGTAAGTCCAGAGGCTACAATGCAAAATCAGGGGCTGGCATGGTGAAGGCTTTCTGGCCAGCACACAGTCAAGATTGTTGATTACTGTCTAATAGTTCTGATCTCCATGTAATAGTTACTTCTCTATTGCTGTGATAAAATGCCATGATCAACACAATTTATAGAATGAGTTTATTTTGGCTATAATTCAGAGTGCTAAAGCCCATAATAGGATATCATGGCACCAAGTGGCAAGAATGGCAGCAGCCAGAGCAGGAATCTGAAAGCTCACATTGCTAACAGCAAGCATGAAGCAGAGAAAATGAACTGGAAGTGGCCTGGGGTTTTAAGCTCTCAAAGCCTACCCCGAGTAGCATACTTCCTCCAGCAAGGCTGAATCACCTAAACCTCTTCAACAGCTACCAACTGGGAACCAGGTGTTTAATACATAGGCTAACTATGAAGAAAATTTTCTCATTCAAACAAGCACGCTATGTCATAACATGGGAGATGAGAGTGAGAAAGCTCAGGTCTCTTACATTAAAGGTACTTATCCCATCATGGGACCCCTCCCTTTCATGTTCCCATCTAACTCTGATTATATCAGTCAAAGGCTCTATTCACATAGGAAATCAGGGCTTCAGCTTATGAACTGTGGATGCTTAATTATTTTTATGTTTTATCACAGTGCTCCTGTTTTTTTATGCTTAAATAAGCTTACAAAGTATTTCATTTTTTTATGTCCCATTTCAAGATCCCTGATACAGTTATAGAATGAACATATCTGATGTTCATGCTCTCTGATTGTTATATACAATGAGATTATCAATAGTTAAGATGTTCATTTTTATTTTTCTCAGTGTAAACTATCTTTTATCTATCATCTATAAATCCATCTATCATTGACTTTATTTAAAACACAGATGTCACAGTGAAATTTGCAACTATATCCGTAAAACCAATATTTCATAAACAGTTAAATGGTATTCAGCTGTTAATCTAGCTGCAGGATACTTTTATTTGTCAACTCACCACCAATAAAGTGATTTTTAGCTAAAAATAAAGGACTCAGTAGGAACCAACCTTGAATGGATGGGCAGTGGCTGAAGCAGAACATGGAATCAGAAATGGAATGTGCCCAGGTCAAGAGGCTGACAGGTCAACTGCATTTACCAACAAATAGGAGCGTTGCTGTGACAACCAATAAAGAGCAAATCTTTGGCCTTTGGAGCAGACGCTATGGTGGCGGGAGAGTGGGTAGTTTGACATTAAGAAGGCTTGAGTGACACCTGCCAGCCACACCCTGGTGAAATGAGGTGAGATGGGGGAAATCACAAAATTAGCTGTAGCCCAGCTGAAAATGCAGGGCAGGCTATTTTCATTTTCTGAAGCTATTCAGTTTTTTTCCCTTCAGTTTCATTCAACATGAAACCACAGGGGACTGAAATTGTTTTGAAAATGAGGAACACAGCCAGACCTCAATCATTTGGATTTTATTATTTGGAATTTGTGATAATTTGAAGAGTGGCTTAGCTGAAGTTTATCTTAGTTCATCTATGGGGGAAAGCCCCCAAACAAATAGATTTTTATAAACTTGGGGAGGGGATAAAACTCATTTTTAAATATAATCAACTATCTCTATTAGGCATAAGCAAGTAAGAAAACAAAACAAAACAAAAAAACAAGTGTTCTCAAACTTGCTGCTAGTGGCCCCATTCCACAGGAGCAGTCATTTGAGCTAAGTGACAATAGTTTGGTGTCTAAAAGTGACAGAACCACACTTCTTCCTGCAATGGCCCATGATCCAACTCCCTTGTTGTCCCCATTAAGGTCTTTTCTTCCTCTTTCTTTCTGTTTAGCCACAGTCCCTTCTTCTCATTCCATGTATTCCTCATTATTTCCTCTCCCGCCTTGAAGACAGGGTCTCACTATGTAGTCCATTCTGCCATGAGCCTGATCTTTACCCATCTCCACTTTCCAAGTGCTGGAGATACGGACAGGGACCTCCATGCTTTTTTCTCTTTCTCTTCTTTGCACCCCCTCTCCTTCCTACTCTCCCTCCTTCTTCTCTCTGACTTGCCCCTACACTTCAGCTCCTAAGTAGAAGTTGAGAGACATTTCTAATTGATGTGTGAATTATCAAACAAGAAATTGGGTGATCAAAATGGTTCTAAAATGTGAAGGCTTCGTCTCTGTACTGCTTTGGGATGAGGCTGGCAGACACGGAAAACCCATGTCCTCCAGGCAACAACCTCTGGGCTAGCCACACAGGATGTCTGACAGAGGGTTTGGCAAGCTTAGAAGTCTGAGAAAAGGCTCTGTCTTGGCTTTCTCGACTTTTTTTTTTTTTTTTAACATCAGGCAATCTGTAATTTAAATGACACACATCGATTACTATGGAAATAGCAAGCACACATTTTTCTTCTAGAAATAGGGAATCATAGTGGCAGTTTATAAATGCTAGATTTTCTTTACAGTCCAAAAGGAGAAAAGGATTCTAATTTGCACACACATTCTTTTTGAATGAAAGAATCTTTACCATCGTGAAGCCATTTCAGCTGTCTCATCCCTAATTACCACTTGGTATCTCTTTCTAACTCTGTTCCTAGTGGACTCTTTGTTTTTAATTGGTGATTTCAACCATCTGGACCCACTAGCTTGTGAAGGCATGAGGGAGAAATGCAACATAAAAGAAAATAAACTCACCCATTTCAATTAGGTCCACATCTAAATGCTCCCATATCCCACAACATTTCCTGCATTGTAGGAAGTATGTGTCAGCCTGGGCCAATCTGAGGCTGGCTGGGTAATAAATGCAAAGAACAATGCTAATACCATGCTAGTGTTAACAACTGGACTGCAAACTACTGGGAGAGATTGACCAGTCACATTCCCCTTTGCCACAAGGTGGGGGAAAAAATGGGAGGTTGACTAGAAGCTCATTCAGATATTTGCAGAAAGAGACTTTTCTTTATTATATTTCATTTTTCTGTGTGGGCAGACAATAAATTGTGATTAGTAAATGAAGTTAACTGTGAAAAGACTCACCAGTGTTAGAAAATGAACAAAGGATAGCTTTGTGGGGTCATGCTGGAAGGTTTATCTTGAGGTTGAACTGTACTGCAAGTAGCACATAGTTCCTTTTTCTTTCTTTCTTTTTATCCTTTACCTGGATTATTTTTTCTTGGTACTATCTCTGTGTCTTCTAATGGTAACTGTTACAAAACATTAGAGTAATGTCTTTCTGTCAGTCTCCTCTTCAACCATGGCCATTTTCACAAATCATTATGCTATTTCTCATATTCCACCTATTCATGTCTACCTCTAGCTCCACCTACTTCGATCTGGACTATTGCCATCACTTATTGAAGTCACAGCTATCCTTTCCATAGTTTCTATTACCATGTTTCCTTCTATTCTTCTTACCAACTATAGCCATTAACTTGTAAAAAGTGTACTGTTGTAACTTTTATTGCTGGGAGGACTAAAGGATGAGGCTTTATCCAGACAGCCATGAGGGGCTCATCCTCTATGCTGGTTACAAGGTTTCTGCTGTGGCTGATTTAAGGCCACCTACACTCCTTCCTGTAACCACTCACCAATTGCTGTGTAAATAAGCCTAATAAATTCACTTGAGTGAACTTTGGTGGAATTTGGTTTGTTATTGAAACTATAGAAGAAGGAAGAAGGTGTTGATTAGATCCCCCAATTAGAGAGAAAATTCTCACAACCCAACCTAACAGAATCTATCCCCATGGAGCTCAATCTATCAGGAAAGAAAACCCAATTAAATAATCATACACTCAAAAAAAAATCAACAAATGCTAATAGTATTAGTACATAATGACAGGATGTATGGTGTTAATTAAATACATCAATGGGAGGGTAGGGATAACAGAAAATGTCTATGGCAAAAGAGCACATGTCAAGTTTGAAGAAATGCAGAGGTTGTAAGGCAGAAAAATGACATGGTGGAGATGTAGAGAGTGAGCAGATCATGGAGCATCCTTTGCCCCAGTTTTCACTCCTTTACATTGAGAATGAATTGAAAAAGGTAAGAGTGGACATGGGGTACCATTAGGAAGCTTCTGTTGAGTTCCAGGAGATGGGATCTCCTTCTAGTATGGACATGGAGATGGAAGGAAGGTGGGTGGGTTCAGAAGACACTAATCAGCAAAACAGACACAACTTGGGTGGTGGTTTGGATATAGGCATAGCAAGAAAACATAGTCAATGATGAATCCTAGGCATTTAGAATTTACTGAAAAAGGAAACGTAGACTGATCCCAGACAGATGTTTTGGAATTTGGATTTGGGCATGCTGACATTGAAGTACCTGCAAGGTCTTAAGTAATTATTTCTCCTCTGCTGGACTGTACAGCCCACAAAGTAGGGAACTGTCAGTAAACAACAGCTGCCATATATTGAGCATGTACTCAGCTCTATGTCTTACTCTTAGCACTTTACTTGTAATAATTTATTTTATCTTCACCAGCCTATGATGTGGGTGTCACAGAACCCTGATTAGGGTGGTGAGGGAACGAAGTCAGGACAGACACACAGACATGACATATGTTCAGGAAAGTTAGGATCAGATGGGCTATGCACTCTGATGAAACAACTTCTGCAGCAACAGGGAAACTCAGTGCATTTATTGTGAACAGCACAAAGGGAGGAGCTAGCTAGTCCTCCATAGGAAGTCTCTGTAGGTAAGCAGTCTATCAAAGAGGAAGTTGCAGTTGCTAGTGTTTACATACACTGGTCAGTTGGTTGTAAATACTTATACTTAGACCAGATGAAGGATTTACCAATTTCCCATGGGGCTAATTTTTTGGTCCTTGACATGACTGTCTCATGTCAACAACACAGATTAACTCAGGACTTTGTTCATCTTTACACATTGACTCAGGACCTCCTCAGCTCCCCATAGGTGGGTGTTATTTCCTTTTCACAGATGGTAAAACTGAGGCAGTGTTTGCCTGTAAAGAATGTGTCATAGCTGGTTTTCACCTTGGCCAGTCTGTCTTCAGAGTTCTTATTAACTGACCTACTATGGTGTCTCTTCAAGGCTTTCCTCTCATGCTTTGTAAGGTAGATTTCCAATTTTCATAGCTCATTTACTCTAAGACTTTTAAGACAAACTGTTTGAACCCAAATAAAGCTTAAACATTTTGATCTTGGGATTGAAGCACAGTTTTGACCTGTCCTTCTAGTCTGACCTCTGTGAAACCTCTGTGGGGATACTTCTCATCAACACCTTGACCTGTCCTTCTAGCCTGACCTCTGTGGGGAATACTTCCCATCAATACCCCTCCACTTGTTCTTGTTTCCATGTCTACAGTAAATGCTGTCCCTCCTTGTCCTTGTCCTTCAGAGCCCATGTCAAAGTCTCCATCATGAGGCTCACCCTGTTTTCTCCAGCTCTTCTTGGGATACTCAGCACTTTCTGTTTTTCTTAATATTAATCACAATTTTTAAAAACACTTCTTTGATAGGCTCATATTTGTATAATTTGCAAGTTGAGATGGATATTAGCATCAGTTCCAACAGATCTCATTCAGTAAAATATACTGCTATGGAAATAATAATTTGAAGGCAAACAATTCAATGGCATTTACAATGTGGTGTAACCACTCCATTTACCTCTTTCCAAAACAAGTTCTGACTCAAAAGTAAAACCCTTACCCAATAAACCAGAAAAAAACCCACATCAAAGAAACCATTTCCTTCTGCAGCATTCACTTCCTCAGTCCTCAGCAGCAACCACTTTGCATTCTGTCTATGAGTTCATCCACCTCAGACAGGTCACACAAATAGACTCATACATGTAAACTCCTGTGTCTAGCTCCATTCACTTAACACAGTGCCTTTGCAATTCACCAACATTGTTACCGTGTATCAGCACCTTATTCCTTTTTGTGAATGAGTAATAGTCTATTGTACCTTTAGGTATCACAGTTTGCTTATCCATCAACCTACTGATGGACATTTGGGTGACTTCCACTTCTCAGTTACTGTAAATTGTGCTCCTTATATTTTGGAGCTTCCCTGCTCTGCTATTTTCTTCATCTCTAACTACAGCTCCTTTAGAAATGAACTACCACTTGAGGCCAGATGTCCAAAGCAGATAGATAGTGCTTCTGTGTTTGAAGCTGGGGATGCAGCAATGGTTTCTGATGTAGGACACAGGCCCTTTCAGAGCTCTCTATAGAGCCCAGTTTTAAGATCTTAGGGTTACTCAGTCTCTTCTGTACCACAAATGAAGAGGCTGAAGATTACACTTCACTAAAACCAAACAGTGATGAGTGTGATAGTGTGCTCTCCCCTCAGTGCAGTTAAATGATAAGAACACAAACACGATATGGCAGGAATTAGCTAAACTGGGATGATATAGCAAGAATTAGCTAAATGTTTTCAGGAAAGATAATTTGTGACAAATATCACAGTTTTTTGCTCAAAAAGACTTAAAGAAAACTCATGAAACAAAATCTAAACTCTTAAACAAAATCACAAACTTGCTTCTTTTATCAAAGAATTTGGGAATCTCATCCTGTAGAACTGAACAACTCTAACACACAGCACAACACTTTGCCTCACGTTAGATCCTCCAGGATAAAGCTCAGTTCAAGTGGAATTCCTGATGGTGGGAACTGGGAGCAGAGTGTGAATGTATTCTTGGGTGATTCTAAGGAACTCACAGGGGCTGAGAACCTTTGACTCTGACAGTTGCTACAGGTGCATTATTCTGACTAGACAACTGGATGCAGTTGTCCCTTCCCACAAGGCCTAGTACACATGGACCTTCTGGGTGACTTCAAGGCATGCTGCTCTCAGTCCTCTCGGAGGAAGCAAGACATTCATTAATTCTAATCATCCTCCTTTTTCTTTATTACTAAATTTGTTCCTTGACATTTTTGTACATATTAACAATGCATTCAGATCCTATACTTTATAATTTTTAAGTTAAAATATAATAGCATCACTTCCTCCTTCCCATTTTCTTCCTCTAATCTCTCCCATGTCTTCCATGTCCCTTCCTTCTATCCTTTCACATGTTCTCCCAACTTCCTCTTTTCTCTGAATCTATCTATCTATCTATCTATCTATCTATCTATCTATCTATCTATCTATCCACCTACCTATCTAATCAATCTATCATCTATCTACCTATAGATAGATATAGATATACATATATATAGAACCCGATGAGTTCATTTAGTGTGCATTGGGTATATAAACTCTTGGGGATGATAACTTTGTATTAGATAACCAACTCCCAGGCTCATCTTTTGGAGATATTAACTCTCCATCTCTCAGTAGTCACTAGTTGCCTATAGCTCTTTGTCTTGGAGTCCTGTGAGGTTTCTTCCTTCTGTGTTAGTGTGTTTATTGATATTATCATTATTAAGATCTTGTTTATGTGGTCATGACTTGTTGAGATAGTGTGGGTATAGATTCCCTGTTATGTCCAGGAGATACAATCTCACAGCAGATACTTGAAGCACTAGTTAGAGCAATATGACACAAAAAAATTAAGGGAATACTATAGGAAAAGAATCAGTCAAAGTATCCCTATTTGTAGATGATGTGATATTATACATCAGAGATTCCCAAAATCACACCAGAAAACTTCTAGAAACAAATAACAGTTTCAGCAAGGTGGCAGGATACAAAATCAACTTACAAAAATCAGTAGCCTTTCTGTATACCACCAACAAACACCGAGAAAGAAATCATGGGCACATTTCCATTTATGATAGTCTGAAAGACAATAAATTATCTTGAAATAAACATAACCAAGGAGGTGAAAAACCTGCATGATGAAAACTTATGATCTTTGAAGAATAGTTGATGAAGCTATTAGAAAACAAAAAGACATCTAATGTTCATGGATCAGTAGAATGAATATTGCAAAAATGACCATTCTACCAAAAGCTATTTACAGGTTCAATACAATCCCAATCAAATACCCATGACATTCTTCACAGAAATATAAACAAGCAAACAAACAAAAATCCTAGAATTCTTATGTAACCAGGAAGGATCCCAGAGAGCTGACTCTGCTCATAGCCATATCTTGGCAATGATTTCTCTTTATTATTGGCTGCTGCAAGAATTGAATTTGTTTTCCAACTAGAACACATGATCTTGGGATTAGGAGTGGAACTAGATCCCTGTTTCCCCCTGCCATCCTTCTTCCTCTCATTTCTAAATCACTAGTCCTAAAACCTGTATTTCTTTTCTATGAAATCAAAAGCTATCCACCTAATGACCTAGGCTTGAATAGTCTGTATTTATGTAATATCTCAAGGCTAAATGTGACACAAAGTCAAAGTGAATATTCTTTGGAGAGTGCCACATGTTATTTACATACAATATATCATATTTCTAATATAACTGGTAAGAAAATCAACCATTCCTATTTCTGCTTTCCTGGAAAATGATATAGGGAATTAGAGGAGAGAAGGCAGAACTTAATTTATTTTCCATTTTAATTTAAACTGGCTTCAATAGAAAAAAGATCACTGATACTTCATAATTATTGGAAGATTTAGGATTTATATAACTCATTTAATGTCTGTAGTAGTCTGGCAGGAATTACCTACCTCACCAACAAATCGTGTGTGTGTGTGTGTGTGTGTGTGTGTGTGTGTGTGAGAGAGAGAGAGAGAGAGAGAGAGAGAGAGAGAGAGAGAGAGAGAGAGAGAGAGAGAGAAGGGGGAGTTATGGTCCTATTTTTAAGTGAATTCAAGTTTGTTATATTCTAAAACCTATATAATTTTATAAACTCCACATGACCTTTTAATAGTACAGCCTGAAGTACATGGTCATTTGAACTTTGTACGTAGGGTTTCTCATACCAGGGTTGATGAAATTGATAGAATAAGAAATGACACATTTTTATAGAATAATCTGAAAGGTTCCTTACCAAAAATATGAATGAGACTAAAAAATGAAGTGGAATAGTACCTCCTTCTGACTCAGGTTCATCATCTGTATCTTAGACCCATCGCATATAGGTTAAGTTCTAGGGCTGGTACCCTCAGCTGTTTCCCTACTTCCTCTGTTGGGCTACTTTTAGAATCTAGTATTGGATGCAAAATCCTCAGACAGAGACACAGACTTTTGTCTGTGACTGTGACTGCCTTTGTGAGATTCTGGCCGGCCTTTGAAAAGGATGCAGGTGATTCCCTATGTAGAAAGACTTGATAGAGTATGGTCTACTTTAATAATATTTCCTGTAGCAGTCCCTCAATCCACAAACTGTATCTAAATCCAAAGAGCACTCACCCAGTAGAAATAAAACGGCTTTGCAAGAACTGGCAACACAAACCTATCACAGTGGGAACCAGAAAAGGGGCAGGAAAAGCAGAAAGCAGCTGTCTTTATCAGAGACCAGAGACAGAGACCAGGACAGGGAGTCCCCTTCTCTGTCCTCACTCCAATCAATCCTGACCCCCTGTTTTCCAGTGAAGCTTTCCGAGGGCCTTCTGAAAGGAATAGTTCCTTCCAGACACACTTCCGAGAAACCGGAACAGCCGACACTCCCTCCGAGGTTGGATTTGGATACTCCTTATTTCCAGATCCCTCAACAAGCCTCTCTAGCAGAGTAATAAATTGAGGGTGTCTGCCAAGCACCTGGGAAGAACTCCCGTCTTTTAGGCTTGGGTTTCAGAAAACAGCTTGGGAAGATGCTCTCCTGGCCTGGCGCCTCTTGGGACTTGTCTTGGATCTGTGGGAGAATGGAGGCCAAGAGGGATTAAAGCTGCCCTGAAACCTTGTAGCCCCGGGAGAACTGGGGAATAGAGGCAGAGCTGGTAGGTCAGCTCAGCGACTTCACCTCCCCGGTTAATCCATCACTGCCACTGTAGCTGCAGGAAAGTCATCCCCTGAACTGTCTGTCTGGAAGGAAGGATAACCTGCCGCTGGCTTGTGTTTTCAGTTGAATTATAACACTTACCTTCTCATATGGCCTTTCATCAAGAGGCTTAAGTGTTTTTCTTTCTGTGGGCCTTACTGGCCACGTTTCCCCCATTCATTATCAGCATAGGAGCCTGCCATGCTGAGCCCATATGCAGCACCCCCAACCCCCAGGGGCTCTTTAGCGGCAACAATTTTCTAATTCAGAACAGACTCTCCTCTGAGCAACGGATCATACAAGTACAACTGCCCTTAACAGGACTTATCAAAGTCAGGGATTTTAGAAACAAGATGTGAACTCCCCCAAAAGATGGGGAGCCATAAATACTTCCAATACCTCTGAGTTTACCTGGAGAACTGTATATCTTAGGAATTTTCTGTGTTTGGAGTAAAGCATAGGCTGCGACAGTGAGGTCATTTGAAGATCATCATTAATATGGCTTATTGCTTTCAGGAGAGAGCTGTGGATTGTTTAAGGCATGGAAGGTATGGGGTCCATAGATAGAATGCATGACTTGATATCAAATTGTTTTCCTTCTATATAGTTATTTATTTATTTTAAGATTTACATATTTTTATTTTACGCATATGGGTGTTTTCCCTGCGTGTATGTCTGTCACATGGGTACAGTGCCAATGGAGGCCAAAAGATGGCATTAGGCATTGATTCCCCTAACACTGGAGTTATGGGCAATTATTCACTGCCATGTGGGTGCTAGGACCTGAACCCAGTCATCTGCAAAAGCAGCAAATGGTTTTAGCCTCTAAGCTATCACTCCAGCTCCACACTTACTTATTTTAATTGGCAAGTAATTGATATGCATTTATCATAAGGGGATTAATCCATCCACTTAACATCAATTACATCATTTACCATTTGTCTATAAGGAAAGTGTATAAACCCATTATTTTAGGAATTTTGGAATATATAAGATACTTTTAGTAACTATGATCAGTCTGCAGTACAGTAAACCACCACAATTATTCCTCTTATCTGTCTGAAACTTTGTATCCAGTCACCTTGTCCTGTTACCCATCTGCCCTTGGTCCTTGTGCTCTAGCTTCTGGTAACCATCATGCTCTTTCCTGCTTCTGTGACTGACATTTCATCCTTTACAGAGAAGTGAGCTCATGCTGCACTTGTCTTTCTGTGCCTGTCTTATTTCCCATATCACAGTGTCCTTCAGGTTCATCTGTGTTGTTGCAAATAACAGGATTTTTTTTTTACTGTGGTAATATAAATGAGGCTAGCAATTTTGGAAAACCATATGTTAGTTAGTTCCTCAACAGTAAAACAGAAATGCCAAATAATCCAGCAGCTTCATTTCTGGCCTCGTCGTTTAAGGGAGTTAGCATACTGAATGTTCATGTCTGTTTTGACAATTATTGCAACAGTCAAGTTGGGAATCAATCTAAGTGCAAATCAACGGATGTGCACATAAAATATGTTATATATGAACAATAGAATTTATTCTGTGAAGCCTTTAAGAAACGGACATTTTGGACTCAAATTATTTGTCAAACTATGAACAAATGGTTTTAACTCTCACAGTCTCCATTTCCTCATACACACAAGGGAAACAGTAGTATCCACTTAATAGGATTGTTGTAAAAATTGAGTGGCACACACACACACACAAAAGTTACTATATAAAATGATGATCATGTTAGTTGCTGTACTATACTAGTCACTTTGCTATGTATATGTTTATTAGGATAAGTATGTCAAAACAGTATTCAGTCCAGTTGAACATAATCATTTGGAAAGCAGGTATATTCCTCAGAAATAGAGTTGAGTCATGCTCTTAGATTCTTCAGGCATGTTTTCATTTGTTTTAAGAAGAAATGATGTCTTGATTTCCAAGGCTATTTGTATGGGAACTTCCAAGTAAGAAGACCAGTGGCCAAGTTAGCTTAGTAATTTAAAAAGAGAGCAGTTATAAATACTTGGAATTAAGGATTGTGTTGGGAATTTCGTTTTGAAAGTTTGTTTGAAGTACAGAATTCTCAAAATCTTAATTTAGCAGCATAGCCCAGAAACATAAAAGGAAAAATCAGAAAAATTTACAATGTAGGTTCTACCTAACTTAAAATAAATATTTCTTCTGCTTTGCTAAATTCTATAGATGCCTCTCAAGTTGAAATACCTTCTTCCATTTATGGAAGTATGCATGTCAAAAAGGAGCTTTATGATATAACCTGGGTGACTGGGTCATGGAAGTCTTCTATCTAGACATCAGCTTCCTGGTTGAGAGACAGAATATGAGTTGGCATGGCCCAATGGGACAGAGTGGCTGCTTCCTTTGCTGATCAGAGTGGTTCTCCCAGGAGGAAAAGGGAATTGAATAGATCCCCCCCTCTTAAAACCAATTTGATTTCTAAAGACAAAGAACGGAATGATGGGAGATAAGAAGTTAAAAGGTTAATGCTTTGATGTGCAGTGCTTGTGAAGGAGTCCCTCTTAAGTCTGATCACTGGAGAACTTTCCTTAGAGATCCTGTAGAACATTGCATTTGGTCTATGTTCGTGCTCCTTAAATTTGGGTAGAACTTTGTAACTTCTGTGACTAGTGTGTGGTAGAAGCCATGTTGCCTAGACAGACAATGGTGCTGTCTAATTCTGTCTGTTTATGGATGCTCAGCCTTCAAACAGGCCAACCACTTCTCACAAGCTGATCAGGTGGGGAGACCCTGTGGAAAGGAAAAGAGAGTCCTCCATCATCCAGAAATGCCCAACAGATACATAAAGGAGGCAGTCGCTGGAGGCTGCCATCCTCTACCCAAAAACCAATTAAACTGACAATAGGGGGGAGAAATACTTCTATAAAACTTGGTACAATCTATGGAATTTGGAGAAGAATAAACGGTGTACGTTTTAAGTTAGCAGGTTTATTGAGAGGTGGGTGATTACATAGCAGTAGCTAATTGTAACTGAGATCATTAAGTGTAGGTCTACAGGGGATTGCCAGTGTTTCAGGTGTGTACATCATATCAACTCTTCAAGCTCAAGAAAAGTTAGTATTAGGATAAGATACTTTTCAGTGACTTTAAATTGTGTATGTGTGTGCATGCATGTATGTGTGTGTACCACCTGTGTTCGTGCATGTGTGCAGGTATGTTTTTGTGGCCAGCTCATTCATTCTTATGTACATTAAAACGAGAGAAAGGGCAAATGTAATTATCCTGGGTGTGGCTTTTTTAAAAGCTGTTTTAGCTTACTTACTTTATTTTTGTGTGTATGAGTACTTTGACTGTATCTATGTCTGTGAGGCCTGTGTGCCTGGTGCCTGCAGAGGTCAGAAAAGGGTATCAGATCCTCTGAGACTGGAGTTACAAATAGTTGTGAGCTGCTCTGTGGGTGCTTGGAATCAAACCTTGGTCCTCTGTAAGAGCAACGAGCACTCATAACTGCTGAGCTATCTCTTTAGCCTTGTTGTGACTTGTAAAAGAGTACGTCTCCAATGAGCCACTAGGCACAGTGAGAGAAAAGCATCTTTGGTACTTGTATTTATAAATCCATAGCTCCTGAGAAAGATGTTAGAATCACTGTTTTCAATTTTCAATCATAGGACCACTTTGATGGAAAACAACCTGGCTTATTTTTGCCTAAAGGAAAGTCTACTAACAAAAAAAAAAAAAAAAAGATGCCAACTAACCCCAACTTTAGCAGGTGCTTTCTATTCATTGAAAAAAAAAAAAACTATTCCCAAATCCATAAAACCCGCAGGCTACCAACAGAAAGCCAATTAATAAAACTAACCCATAAAGAGCGCCTGAAAAATAAAACTTTAAATCTAATTAACATGTGGAGTATGGTGATAATAAGGTCGACAGAAAGTGTACACAAGAGAAGGTGAGAAAAATCAACCTGGGGGGTTTGATGTTGTGTAAAGTCAGTGAACAGCATTAGTGAATCACAATAATTGTGGCAATTAAAGCTGGAAAACTGTTAAAAATTCACGTACAATCTTGAAATTACTCTTACGAAAACGTGCTGTGCACATGGATTTTCAGAGACCTAGCTGGAGTGGGAACCTCCCAGCCTCCCGAACCAGTTTTTGTTTTTGTTTTTTTCGAGACAGGGTTTCTCTGTGTCTCCTGCTTGCAGATGGCTCTAGCCACCCACTTCTTCTCCATGGATTATCTCTATGTATCTAGAAAAAAACTAGTGTTTTGTTTATGCAGTCTGTTTTCCCAACCTTTACCTCTCGATAGTCACTGAATTTTGTAAGGCTTAAACTAAGCATTTATACTGAGATATAGGCACTCTCCCTTTGGGTATAACCTGTTTTTTTCTCTCTGCACCTGCACTGTGATTTCACCCAATACAGAAAGCTTTCTCTGCTCTGTTTTAGCACAGCCCAAGCTGTCTTGACTCTCCTGTTCCTGGTGTAGCTCCACGTGGTTGGCATCTTCAGCTAGCCTCACTCTAAGAGTAATCTAGGCCGACTCTTAACCACTGAGATCTGAAGCCAAGACCCTGAAAAACAGCTAGCCCTGTACCAGATTACCCAGGACCCACAGAATCAGAGCTGTACCCCAATCTCTTGAATGTATTCTTAGTCTTGTTTCACTTTTACATAGCACTGTGTTTGCTTCTTAATATTTGAAAATCACCCTATATGGCTCTTCAGAAAAATCTATGACTATAGTTATTTCCAGGAAGCTATAACATAGATGACACAATGTTTCTAGTTTCCACCTTTTTATTAGCATTTCTCATGGATATGTATGCAGTTAGACTTGATAAGTTGTATCTGCATGGCCTATGTTCAATCTAGACTTTGCTGTAGGGGTTAGTTAGTCTTCTGTTACTGTAGAAAATGCCCAAGACCAACAGAGTATGGGAAGAAAGGTTTATTTTGGCTCACAACTCTAAAGACTTTAGTTCATGATTTGTTGGATCCATTGCTTTGAACTTGATGTGAAGCAACATATCCTAACAGAGGTACGTGATGGAACAAAAGTGTTCACTTCATGACGGCAAGGAGAAGGATAGCAGGAAGAAGACACCAGGAACCCACATCCTTCTAGGGTACATCCTCAATGACCTGATGGTTTGCCACTAGCTCATCTGTTAGAGTTCCCACCACCTCATAATAGTGTCAAAATGAGAACCAAGTATCTAGAACACGGGGCTTCAGGGGACTCTCAAGACCCCAGTCATAGCAATAGCATTGTACTGGCTAGTTTTGTGTGTCAACTTGACACAAACTAGAGTCATTAGAGAGGAAGGAGCCTCAGTTGAGAAAATGCCTCAATGAAATCTAGCTTTAAAGCATTTTCTCAATTAGTGAACAATGGGGGAGAGTCTAGCCCATGGAAGGCAGTGTCACCCCTGGAATGGTGGCCCTGGGTTATACAATAAAGCAGATTGAGCAAGCCATGGAGAGGAAGTCAGTTAGCAGCTCCCCTCCATGGCCTCTGCATCAGCCCCTGCCTCCAAGTTCCAGCCCTGCTTGAGTTCCTGTTCTGACTTCCTCCAGTGATGGACTATGATCTGGAAATGTAAGTCAAATAAACTATTTCCTCCCTAACTTGTATTTGGTCATGGTGTTTTGTTTCAACAATAAGAACTCTAGCTGAGACAATCATTCTGACACTATGGTTCTCAAAAATAATCTTATCTTGGGTTTTCTTTCTCAGTTTTTTTGTATATAGAAAACAATAAAGAACAAAACCTCATTGCTTACTGAGCCAGATGGACTACGTGAGCTGATAGGAAACTGACATAGATGACTTAAGTCATGACAGAAGATCATACCCACACAAAGTAAATGTAGTCTGTAATTGTCTTGCTTGATCTATCCAAACCCCGAGAAACTTAGAAAAGGAGGAAAGTACCATCTGGGCTCCTTGGCAGCTAGCACTTGTGGATGTTTACCAAGACCAAATGGACAAAGTGTGTTCTATTGGAGCTCTGTATTTAACAGATTTGTTCAGCTGCAGAGTAGCAAGTGTATATTTAGAGCCTTCAAGTAGATCTGTAGATGCTTTGATACAAGGAAGTAACTCTTTTCAGAGAAACAGGAAGAAATCGTGAATTAATGGAAAAGTCAGGTGAAATATATGGTTAGAATCTGCTACTTGTCCAATAAGAAGGAAACAAAGCATTGTTCTTAAATTTTTAATAAGTGATGTCACAGTGCATTTCCTGCACTCTGGGAAAATTTGCTGAAATAGCCAGGCAGAGAATCATGTAGACAGCTAATCATAGAAGGATCATTGGAGAACTGAAGACATCAGGAAATTCTGAACTGTCGTTGACAAATAGCTGTAGGCTCAGCATAGACAATATACATATTAAAAACTTGAGAGGGCCGGGCGGTGGTAGCGCACACCTTTAATCCCAGCACTCGGGAGGCAGAGCCAGGCGGATCTCTGTGAGTTCGAGGCCAGCCTGGTCTACAAAGTGAGTTCCAGGAAAGGCGCAAAGCTACACAGAGAAACCCCGTCTCGAAAAAAACAAAAACAAAAACAAAAACTTGAGGGGAGACTATCAAAGGAAGAATTCCACATTTTCCCTCATTTAACCTATAGGGGTTCTACCAGGTTCTAGCAGCAAATAAAGAGAAAAATGTTCTCACATGAGAGGAGGTGGAGAAACAACATTTGAAATATTCTAGAGCTTTCTGCTCTTTATAAAGGGTATATTTTGGGAATCCACTTGGCTAAAGCAGTACGTCCTAGGGTTTTATCAGTCTAACTTTCCAAGGGTAAAGCAAATACATAGCTCTAGCATCTTCTAGCCATCCTGTGCCCTTTAAAGGGACAATGCTAAGCACTGGTAAAGTCCACAGTCTAAGGCCACAGGCCCATAAAGAGTCTGAGACCCAATTACAAATCTGAAGAAAACTACCTTACCTTCATAACTTACTACTACGTTAATGAAGGCCTATTTAGCATAGGTTCTTTTGCATGATACATAAGTCTATCTCTCAATTAAAAAAATTTTTTGAAAGCAAATCTGAGGATTGCAAGAGGCAAAAAGGTAGTGTGAAAGTATAAAGTAAAAGTGAGAATCAGACTCAAGTATTCCAGGAATTTTCAAATCAATGGATAAGAAATGAAACAAGTATTATGATTAATGTGTTAAGGACTTTAATTCAAAAAGTATGCACCATGCAACAATAGATAAGTGAACAGAGGAACAGTAAATCAAAGAAAGAATAAAGCAATATTAGAGTTGAAAAGCACTGTGACAAACGTGAAGAATGCCATTGATGAGCTCTGTGGACTGAGAAAAGTTGAGGAAAAATTGTCTGAGTTTGATAACACTAAATCAGAAACTTCTGCAAATGAAAATCAGGGAGGAAAATAAGACTGAGAAAAAAAACTATATTCAAGAACTGTGGAACAACACAAAATATAATGTATTTAGAGAGGAAGTGCCCAAAGGAGATAATAAAAGGGGATAAAAATTATATTTAGCCGGGCGGTGGTGGCGCACGCCTTTAATCCCAGCACTCGGGAGGCAGAGCCAGGTGGATCTCTGTGAGTTCGAGGCCAGCCTGGGCTACCAAGTGAGTTCCAGGAAAGGCGCAAAGCTACACAGAGAAACCCTGTCTCGAAAAAACCAAAAAAAAAAAAAAATTATATTTAAAGAAACCATGATTAAGATTTTCCCTAATTCAGTGTTAGATACCAAATGAAAAAAAGAAATGCTCAAAGAACACAAAGATAAAGGTGAAAAGCAAAGGAAAAATCTCAAAATCCCACCAGCCTAGAATCTTTTCCTCTATAAGATTATCCCTCACAATTGAAAGAATAATGAGCATCTTCTAACACAAGGAAAAATTGAGTGACTTTGTTTTCACTAGGCTTGGCCTACAGGAGATGCTAAAATAGGTTTGTCAAAGAAGGAAAATTATATAGATCACCACCTCAGACCTGCCTAAAGGAAGCATCAGGAAATAAACAAGTGAAGTTAAAATGAAAACTATGTTTTTGCTTTACCTTTTCTTTCATTGGTGCTGGGAATTGAACTGATACCTCCTGCATGATAAAACAAACATTCTTTCAGCCATTTGAGATTCTTCTGTTGAGAATTCTCTGTTTAGTTCTGTAGCCCATTTTTAATTGGATTGTTCAGTATTTTGATGTCTAGTTTCTTGGATTCTTTATATATTTTGGAGATCAGCCCTGTCAGATGTGGGGTTGGTGAAGCTCTTTTCCCATTCTGTAGGCCATCTTTTTGTCCTATTTGCTATGTCCTTTGCCTTACAGAAGCTTCTCAGTTTCAGGAGGTCTCATTTATTAATTGTTGCTCTCAGTGTCTGTGCTACTGGTGTTATATTTAGGAAGTAGTCTCCTGTGCCAATACATTCAAGACTACTTCCTACTTTCTCTTCTATCAGATTCAGTGTAACTGGTTTTATATTGAGGTCTTTGATGCACTTGGACTTGAGTTTTGTGCATGGCAATAGATATGGGTCTATTTGCAATCTTCTACATGTTGACATCCAGTTATGCCAGCACCATTTGTTGAAGATGCTTTCTTTTTTCCATTGTACAGTTTTGGCTTCATTGTAAAAAATCAGGTGTTCATAGGTGTGTGGGTTAATGTCTGGGTCTTCAATTTGATTCCATTGGTCCACATGTTGGTTTCTATGCCACTACCAAACTGTTTTTATTACTGTAGCTCTATAGTAGAGCTTGAGGTCAGGGATGGTGATGCCTCCAGAGGTTGCTTTATTGTACGTAATTGTTTTAGCTTTCCTGGGTTTTTTGGTTTTCCATATGAAGTTAAATATTTTTCTTTCCAGATCTGTGAAGAATTGTGTTGGGATTCTGATGGGGATTCATTGAATCTGTAGATTGCTTTTGATAAGATTGTCATTTTTTTTTTTACTATGTTAATCCTACCTATCTATGAGCATGGGAGATCTTTCTATTTTCTGATATCTTCTTCAATTTCTTTCTTCAGAGACTTCAAGTTCTTTGTCATACAGGTCTCTCACTGCTTAGTTAGAGTTACCCCAAGGTATTTTATATTATTGTGGCTATTGTAAAGGGTGAAGTTTCTCTGATTTCTTTCTCAGCCCATTTATCATTTGTATATAGGAGAGCTAATTTTTTTTTTTAGTTACTCTTGTATCCTACCACATTACTGAAGGTCTTTATCAGCTGTAGGAGTTCCCTGGTAGAATTTTTGGTGTCACTTATATTTACTATCATATTGTCTGCAAATAGTGAAAGCTTGACTTCTTCCTTTCCAATTTGTATCCCCTTGATCTCCTTTTGTTTTCTTATTGCTCTAGCTAGGACTTTGAGTACTATATTGAATAGATATGGGGAGAGTAGAAAGCCTTGTCTTGTTCCTGATTTTAGTGGTATCGCTTTGAATTTCTCTCCATTTAATTTGTTGGTGGCTGTTGGCTTGCTGTAAATTGCCTTTATTATGTTTAGGAATGTTCCTTGTATTCCTGATCTCTCTAAGACCTTTATCATGAAGGGATGTTGGATTTTGTCAAAGACTTTTTCAGCATCTAATGAGATGATCATGTGTTTTTTTTTTCTTTCAGTTTGTTTCTATGGTGTATTACATTGACAGATTTTTGTATGTTGCACCATCCTTGAATCTCAGGGATGAAGTCTACTTGATCATGGTGGATAATTTTTTTTTTGATATATTCTTGGATTTGGTTTGCCAGTATTTTATTGAGTACTTTTGCATCAATGTTCATGAGAAAGTTTGGTCTGTAATTCTCTTTCTTTGCTGCATCTTTATGTGGTTTGAGTATCAGGGTAACTGTAGCCTCATAAAAAGAGTTTGGTAATGTTCCTTCTGTTTCTATTATCTGGAAAATTTTGAAGAATATTGGAATTAGCTCTTCTTTGAAAATATGATAGAATTCTGCACTGAAACCAATCTGGTCCTGGGCTTTTTTGGTTGGGAGACTTTTAATGACTGTTTCTACTTCCTTAGAAGTTATAGGTATTTTTAAATTGTTTATCTGGTCTTGATTTAATTTTCATATGTGGTACCTATCCATAAAATTGTCCATTTCTTTTAGATTTTCCAATTTTGTGGAGTACAGGTTTTTGAAGTATGACCTGATGATTCTCTGGATTTCCTCATTGTCTGTTGTTATGTCTCCCTTTTCATTTCTGATTAATTTGGATGTTCTCTCTCTGCCTTTTGGTTAGTTTGGATAAGGGCTTATCTATCTTGTTTATTTTCTCAAAGAACTAACTTTTTATTTCATTGATTCTTTGTATTGTTCTTTTTGTTTCTATTTTACTGATTTCAGCCCTCAATTTGATCATTTCCTGGCATTTATCCCTCCTGGGTGAGTTTGCTTCTTCTTGTTCTAGAGTTTTTAAGTGTGCTGTTAAGTCACTGGTGTGAGATTTCTGTAACTTCTTTACATGGGCACTCACTGCTATGAATTTTCTTCTTAGCACTGCTTTCATAGTGTCCCATAAATTTGGGTATGTTGTACATTCATTTTCAGTGAATTCTAGAAAGTCTTTAACTTCTTTCTTTATTTTTTTCTTGACCTGTTGGTGATTCAGTTGAGCATTATTCAGTTTCCATGAGATTGTAGGCTTTCTGTAATTTTTGTTGTTGTTGAAATCTAACTTTAAGCCATGGTGGTCTGATAAAATACAGAAGGTTATTCCATTTTTTTTGTATCCATTGAGATTTGCTTTGTGACTGAGTATGTGGTCGATTTTAGAGAAGTTTCCATGGGATCTTCTGAGAAGAAGATCTATTCATTTGTGTTAGGGTGAAATATTCTGTAGATATTTATTTAGTTCATTTGAGTCATAAAACTGTTATATCCCTTATTTCTCTGTTAACTTTCTGTCTGGCAGATCTGTCCATTAGTGAGAGTGGGGTGTTGAAGTCTCCCACTACTAGTATGTGGGTTTGATACATGATTTAAGCTTTAGTAATGTTTCTTTTACATATGTAGATGTCTTTTTATTTGGGGGCATAAATGCTCAGAATTGAGACTTCATCTTGGTGGATTTTTCCTGTGATGAATGTAATGTCCTTCCCTATCTCTTTTG
Organism: Peromyscus californicus insignis; assembly: GCF_007827085.1. Taxonomy (NCBI): domain Eukaryota; kingdom Metazoa; phylum Chordata; class Mammalia; order Rodentia; family Cricetidae; genus Peromyscus; species Peromyscus californicus. The sequence goes on from NW_026294617.1 coordinate 77,548,375, forward strand.
ATTGATTTAGGTTTGAAGTCTATTTTGTTAGATATTAGGATAGCTACACCAGCTTTCCTCTTAAAGTCCATTTGATTGGAATGTCTTTTCCCAGCCTTTTACTCAGTGGTAGTTTCTGTCTTTGAAGTTGAGGTGTGTTTCTTGTATGCAGCAGAAGGGTGGATCCTGGTTTTGTATCCATTCTGTTAGCCTGTGTCTTTTTATAGATGAATTGAGTCCATTGATATTAAGGGATATTAATGACCAGTGATTGTTAATTCCTGTTATCTTTTGGTGGTAGTGTGTATGTATTTCTCTTACTTGGGATTTGCTGCTGGGGGTTATCTATTGCCTGTAAACACAACATGGTGTTTACATGGGTGCATCTAACTTCCTTAGGCTGGAGTTTTCCTTCTAGTACTTTCTGTTGGGATGGATTTGTGGATAGGTATTGTTTAAATCTGGCTTTGTCTTTGAATGTCTTGTTCACTCTGTCTATGTTGATTGAAAGTTTTGCTGGGTATAGTAGTCTGGGCTGGCATCCATGGTCTCTTAGCATCTGCATTACAGTTGTCCAGGACTTTTTGGCTTTCAGAGTCTCCATTGAGAAGTCAGGTGTTATTCTGATGGGTCTGCCTTAGTCACTTGACCTTTTTCCTTTGCTGCTCTTAAAATTCTTTCTTTTTTCTCTGTGTTTAGTGGTTTAATTATTATGTGGTGAGGGTACTTTTTTTTGGGGAGGTCTAGTCTATTTGGTGTTCTATAAGCTTCTTGTATCTTCATAGGTATATTCCTGTTCATTTACTCAAATTTTCTATTTTCAGCATTCCCTCAGTTTGTGTCTTCTCCATTGCTTCTATTTCAATTTTCAGGTCTTGGTTTCCTTCACCTGTTTAATTGCTTTTTCTGAGCTTTCTTTAAGGGATTTATTGATTTCTCCCAGTTTTTCAAGGGAATTTTTCATTTCCTCTTTAAAGGCCTCTATCATCTTCATAAGTTATTTTTAAGGTTGCTTTCTTCTGCTTCTTCTATATTATGATGTTCAGGTCTTGCTGTTGTAGAACTGCCAGGTTCTGGTAGTGCTATATTGCTCTTTATGTTGTTGTATGTATTTTTGCACTGGTGTCTACCCATCTCTTCCTCCAATAGGTGCAAGAGATGCATATGTTTGAGGGAGCTGCTCTTGATCCAATCTGTGCCTGCTGTATCTGTGTCTCAGAGGGACACTATTGGCCCAACTATATCTCTTGGTCCTTTTGGAGCTGGCAGATTTTGTGTCTCAGGGAGCTGCTGAGGTTACAGGGGGATGGGTGGGTTGGGTGGGTTTGGGGCCGGGAGTGGGTCTTGTAGATTGCAGGGTCTGATGGGGGGTGTTGGTGGAGAAGCATGCGTGCAGGGGTCTTCCCTGCTGTTGGGGAACAGGGGCAGTGATGGATGGGAGTTTTGGGGCACTAGTTGTGCCCTAGGGCCTAGGTCCTAGAGGCAGGACTCTCTGGGTGGGAGAAGAGTCACTCACCTCTTGGTCCAATCAGAACTGGCACATTCTGCCAGTACATGAATTTTTTTTTAATTCTTAAAGAACCAATAAAATAATTTTTAAAAGGTTCCATATAAATGTGGCCTATATGTCTGGCATGAAAAGGACTTTGGTAACATATGATAAAACAAAACAAAATTTAAATATATGGAACCAGAACTAGTTTCTGGAAAATTCTTCCAAGCTTCAAATATATGAAATTTTATGCAGGGAATGTATTTAATTCTTGTCCAAAATAAGTTCTTTCTTTGCACCAATATTCTCTGTTATTCAGATAATTCTATTACAAGGCAACTTATGTTTCTTTTCTTTTGGATAGGAACTGTACAAAATAGAATTTATCAGCATGTGTGTGTTTGTAAAGAACAAGCCTATACTAGTACAATAAAGTTGTCTGAGAATGGATCCATGTGTCTTATCCATTCTGCCATGCCTTTACACAGCACTGTCAATAACAGAGAAGAGCCAGCCCCAAGGAAAAGCTCATGTTTGTAGAGAGCAAAACTGGAGATTTATGACTACCTAAACCTGCCGGAGCCCAGAATACATGACCAGAAAAGTCTCAGATGTTGTACAATGAGTGACAAGATGTTTGCTTTGTTAGGCTTAAGCCTTGCTTTGGCTCAGTCTTTGCTTGCTGTTCCCCATCCTTCCCTTTTGGAAGTAGGATATTTGGAATCAAGATGTTTAATCTGTACTGTTGCATATTTAAAGTACATACTTTTTAATTTTTACAAGGGCTCACAGTAAAGAAATTTCCTTGAATTTCAGAAGAGATTTGGGTATTGAACATTTAAAAATGCTAAATTTATTCAGATTTTAGAGATTCTTATGAATAAATTAAAAGAATTTTTCACTATGAGCTATCCATGGACCTTTGAGGACCAGTGGCTGAATAGAATGGCTTAAAAATGCTCTTTTGTTGAAGGCACTTAGTTTTATGTTGGCTTTTAGAACTGCCTTCATTGTATCCCCAAGAAGCCAAGAATAGATCTACCTCAAGATCCAGATATACCACTCTAGGAGGCTGGGAATAAAGCTACTAGAAGATCTAGCAATACCATTCCAGAAGGCTGGGAATAGATTTACCTAAAGATCCAAGTATATCTCTCCAGGATATAATCTATTTCAAGATCTAGCTATACAACTCTTGGGTATATACCAAAGGATTCTACATCCTACCACAGAGATGCTTGCTCATCCATGTTCAGTGATGCTCTATTCACAATATCCAGAAATTAGAAAGAACATAGATATCCATGAGTGGATGAATGGATGATGAAAATGTAGTATATTTACACAATGGAGTATTATTTCAGTTTCAAAAACCAAAATTATAAAATTCATAGGTAATTGAATGGAGTTAGAAAGAAGTCATCCCACGTGAGGTAAGTTAGATCCCAAAAGACAAATACTGTATGTTTCCTCTTATATGTGGATGTTAGATTTTAGGTATTCAGAAGGGCACACTGTAAATTCATATAACAATAGATGTTAGGTATAGAATAAGAGGCTAGTGGAGAGGGGAAGATCTCCCAAGGAAGGGGAAATGAAATCTATACATTATGGAGAAATGAGGGAGAACTGGAACAGTACTATTAAACAGGGAGGGGACTGGAAGAGGGAGGTAAGGGAGGAATGCCAGGAGGGACAACTAATACTGAGGGGTCATTTGAGGTTATTTGGAAACGTACTACTGTAGAAGCTTCCTAAAATATATACATATATGAATGGAATACAAATGAAGCCACCAAATGACAGGGAAGACAATACCACAACTAGTCATCTTTTTACCACCAAATGAAACCTCCAGTGCCAGGCATGGGTTACATCAAGTTGAGTCATTGGCCAAAGGAACACCACAGAAAACCCCCAAATGTCTCAGGCTATTGCCAAGACTATTGATTTCTCTCCACAAATTTATGGTAAAGTCATATTTCTGAAGACAACACTTAAATATCTCATTGAACATGGAGAAGTTGAGTGGTGCCTAACTAGAGACTTCACCATTATTAATTAGTGTCCATGGTACTGGAAGGTACCCGGCGCACTACCCGAGGAAGAGAAAGATGGCCATCAACCCTTTGATCTACAACAGCGACCTGTCTGGGTGAAGCACTGGTAAAACAGTGACACAAATGTTGTGTGAGTGACCAACCACTATCTGAATCTACTCCACGAGATGGAACCCATGCCTGACGCTTCTCAGGTGGCCATGGGCCTAGGGAAGGACCAAACACTACTGTTCTGCTAAAGGGGTACAGCAATAAATGACTCCTAATGACATTCTGCTATATCCATAAATCAGGGCCTTGCTCAGCCATCATTACAGCGGCTTTCTTTTGTGATAGATGGGAACTAACACAGAGACCCACAACTGGAAAATATGCCGAGAGTGTGAGACTGTGGAATGCTCAGTCCTAAATGGGATGACTTCATCAAACCTCTTTGCTCAGGGCTCAGAGGGCTATGAGGCAGAAAGCTTGTGAAAGCCAGAGGGGAGGGATGACACCCAGGAAACAGTGCCTTCTAGACACAACAGGACTGGTGCACAGATGAGCTCACAGAGATGGTGGTAGGTAGCATCTACAGGCACTGCACTGGTCCGAGCCAGATGGCATCTATCACTGAGAGCTGAAGTGGACCCAAGCTCCCATCCCAACTCCAATTGACATCTGCTTGCAAAGGGAAAATTGGTTTTCTCCAGTGGAGTATAACCACACTTAAGGATAAGCCCCACGCTCTATACAAAATGGACTCAATGGTATTTTTGTAGGCTTTTTGTCTGTTTGCTTTGTTTGAGCATTTTTCTGTCTTACTGGTCTTTTGCTTACATATTATAGTTTCTAATGTGTATGTGTTTCTTGTGTTTTTTCTTTCTTATTTTTTAATTGTAGTTTGCTTGTTTGGTTGTCTCTTTGTTTTCTAAAAAGAGAGAGAGAGAAAGGGTGTGGAGTCAGGTGGGTGGAAAGGTGGGGAAGACCCGGGAGGTGTTGGGGAAAGGAAAACTGTGATCAGAATACATTGTATGAAAATTTGTTTTCAATAAAATATAAATATTAAAAAAGGAAAAGGACAAAAAAGTGGCCTTTTGAGGTGTCAAATTGACAAGATGTGAACTTGTGATGGTTCGTATCAGTTCGATAGGACTAGAGTCACATAGGAGATATTCCTTTCTAAACATGTCTGTGAGAATATTTCTAGAGAGGCTTAACCAAGAGAGGAAGACCCATCCTGAATGTGGGTGGCATCACCACATGGACTAGGGTCCCGGAATGAATAAAAGGTGAAAAAGAATACACCACACGCTTCTTTATGTTTATGATCTTCCCAGATGTGTAATCCCAGCTGCATATTCCGCTATGCTGTGCCCGTCATGATGATCTGGACCCTATCAAACTGTGAGTGGAAATAAAGCATTCTTATGATAAGTGTAGCTAATACACCACCTTAATAGCCATAAAATGATATACCATGATTTTGAGTTAAATTTCTCGGAAGATTAATGATAATGAGTGAATGCTTATATATCTATTGGCCATTTGTATGTCTTGTTTTTCAGAATATGTGTTACATCATTTACTTACTTTTCAATTATATAATTTTGCTTTTCTTATGAGGACTTGTAGATGTCTCTCATATATTTCATGTATTAATCCTTTATCAGACCTGTAGCTTAAAAACATCTTCTCTCATTACATAGGCTACCTCTTCATTTTCTTTATTTCCTTTTCTGTGTGATATAATTTAACTTCTGTATTTTGCCTTTATTACCTGTGCGTTTTTTTGTTTGGTTGGTTGGTTTTTGATTTGTTTTGTTTTGTTTTTTCGAGACAGGGTTTCTCTGTGTAGTTTTGGTGCCTGTCCTGGGATCTTGCTCTGTAGACCAGGCTGGCCTCAAACTCATAGAGATCCACCTGGCTCTGTCTTCCAAGTGCTGGAATTAAAGGTGTGCACCACCACGCCCAGCTTGTTACCTGTGTTTTTGATGTAATATAAAAAATACCATTGCCAAGGCTAATATACAGAGATTTCCACCATAGATTTTCTTCTGGCTTTATGGTTTCACATCTTATATTTGTCTTCAGTCAGTTTTGAGTTGATGTCTGTGTATAACATGATGTAAGAGTCTTATTCAGAATAATATAATAGTTAATTTTCCATGCCAGCTTCATTAGGCTAAGAGATATACAGACTACTGGAAATGTAGGCTTTTAGGATGTGTCAAGGAAGGCAATTCAGAAGTGATTCACACTGGAATAAAAAAGTGGTTTTAAAAAGTTGACCTTCAATGTGTGCAAGCATCTTTCCAAGATAAAACAGAGCAGCAAAAGGAGGATAACTAGAGAATCATTGTAAGTCATCATTTAAGCCCATTAGGAAGAAAGTCATAAGAAATATCACAAGTGTTCCTAAGAGCATCCTAACACTGTTATTGCAGAATTTATATGAAGGGTCCTGGGCTAGGACACTTCCAGATTACTGCTTCCCCAAGATGGCTGACATTTGTTCTCTCCTGCTTTCTATTTGGGGTGGAATGAACTGGGAGTGATAACATCCTTACAGAAGCTTGCTGTCCTTGGGGGAATTGCTCTTCTGAAGCCAATCAGATCTGTGCACACATGCCATCTCTACTTGCTGCCTGATCATGGGGCTCTTGATTTGTTTTCTCTACAGACTTCAGTTTTCTCCTCTATAATCTGTACCTCAAACAGTAGCAACAAAGAGAGTGTTTCCAAAGGATCGATAATGATGTGTAATATCTATAAAACACCCTGTAAATTTTGATTCCTTTCTTTTCTTTTTCTAGACTCTTGATTCTTTTGTCTTAATGTAGCTTCCATGCAGATCTCCATTCTTTAACATTTGTTGTACACATATTATGTAAGAGACATGGCATTAGCTTTGAAGGTTATGGCAATAGCTAAGGCAGGGATACTGATCCAAGTCTAGTAGGACAGTCACCTATGTGAACAAAGAATTCTGTCCCAGTGTGCTCCTCAGAGGAGAAGCCAGCAGTGTAAAGGACGGCTGAAGCTTCCAGCTCTCTGTCTTCTTTTGATATCTTCTCTTGTCCCAACTAATCCCATCCCCTCCTGTACTTTTCTCTTTCCCTGCAGCCCAAATTGAAAGACAGAAGGGGTCATGAGGCATTCCAGTGTCTTTCAGTCTCTTTCTCCTGACATTTCAAGGCCAGAGTATAGGAGTATTACACAGGGAGCCATAAAAAGTTCTTTCTTGCTGCAAGTTTCAGGGTTTTTCCAATGACATCATAGGCCATCTGGATTTGAAGACAGCAGCCACATCCAGAACACACACACACACACACACACACACACACACACACACACACACAGCCTGGCCCCTCTAGCCCGTCCTTGAGGATCAGCAGATTATAACCATCCTGTAGAGCTGTTCTTTAAATACCCTAAGCTAAGGAGGGTGCCGCCGTTTTCTCTGCAGTCTGCCCTGTAGTAGATACAGTGAATCCTCAGCACGGAGGCCCTGGAGGACAAGGTGAGAAGTGAAGGTTGGAGGTTTTTGTAAAATTATCACATGGTCTCCTGCTGGGAAGCAGAAGTCATTTCCCAACAGGAAGCTGGCTTTAACCCTTACCATAAAGGATTTAGAATGAGTATAAGCACAGGCATTTAAAGCTGAAATGTTTTAGGAAATGGTTTCCAAGGACTTTTAAAAGTGAAGGAAAAGAACTGTATCCAGTGACCAAAGAACAAGGGCTAATTGAAGGAAGGGATTCGAAGTGTCTGTTAGAAGAAAAAACACTGGTTTCTGTTCATTCTCTCTTGAACACCCTCAAAGCCATGCTCAGAAAAGTCATGCCCATTCAGCTGATTCTCTTCTGTGAACTTGAAGACACGGATGCTTTTTTTTTTTTTTTTTTTTTTTTTTGTCTAGATGAGGAATGTCTAGTCCTTAGAATTAGCTGGTTTGTGGCTCATCTACTTCTTCATTGATGGGACCCATCTTCTAAATCTCTCGTCTCTCTCATTTGAACAATATAAACGTCTTTCAAACTGCCCTCTAGCTTTCCACCTCAATCTATCATCTACCCGGGGGTTAGAAGGCAAAGTGCGTCTTCTCAGTTTGCTTGTTTAGTATTGTTTGCAAATCCCTGGCTGCTGCATATGTGGGTCCATGTAGAACACTTGACTAACATGCAAGGTGCTCAATAAATAAGACCCTCCCCCAAAAAAGAAGAAGAGAAAAGAAATAAAAGAAATCCAGAGATCTAAATCAGAATACAGCGCTTCCTCTGTATCCACGGGCATTTGTTCCAGGAACATTGATGGGTACCCAAGTCCACGGATGCTCAAGTCCTTTACAAATAAATGGCTTAATATTTTTATGTAATCTATCTTTAGATTATCTATAATACCTGATGCCATATAAATTCTGTGTAAATAGATGTCAGACTATCGTTTGGGGATTGAGGTCAAGATAAAAAAAAAAGGACGGAAAAGGGGGATTATTGATTGGTGTGTAAAATGAATGAAAAAAATTTTCTTACTAAAAAAAGGGTGGGCTGGGGTAAGGGGGTGGGAAGGGGGGAACAAGGGAATCCGTGGTTGATATGTAGAATTAAATTATATTGTAAAATAAAATAAAATTAAAAAAAAAGAAAAAACACCTGTAGATATCCCTAGAGATGCAATTATAGTCTTTGAAACATTTTCACTTGTGGTTGGAGCAATTCAGAGACACAGAAAGAACCCCATGGATATGGACGTGCAGACTGACACTGTGGGGTGTGAGAAAGAGCTTCAGGATTCAGCCCTGTGTTAGTTTCTTTTCCCATCACTGCACAGTGTACCTGACAAAAGCCACTTGAGAAGGAAGGGTATCGTTGCTCACAATTTGAGGATACAGACCATCATGGCAGAGAAGACATAGAGACAGAAGCACAGAGCGGCTGGTCCTGTGACATCTGCAGCCAGGAAACCAGCAGAGGTGAAGGCTGGTGCTCACCTTACTTTCTCCTCTCAGCCTGGGACCCAAACTCATGGGATGGAGACACTCACATTCAGGGTAAGTCTTTCCAATTTACTCAGTCTAGAAACTTCCTCACAGACCTAGACTTCCAGAAGACACTGGTTTAGGTTTCAGCACTCACATGGCTATTCACTATAACCTGTAACTCCACTTCTAGGGGATCCTGGCCTCTACAGGTTCCAGGTAGGCATGTGCACACAGACATTCATGCAGGCAAAACACCCATACACATATAATAAAAATAAATATTTGAAAAAATTAACAAAATGGTCATTGAACTTTGGCTCACAGTCAATATTCTAAGAGTACATGTTCATGAGTGTGTCATGTGAAGTTAAGTGAATGGCCAGTCAGCACACCCACTGGGCCTTTGGAACAGAATTTATTATGGAAATCTCCCAGAGATTGGAGCATGGAGAAGGAACAACACACAAGACTACAGCAGGATGAGACACACATATTGAAATGAACCTTAGTAATTTTTGAATTTGCTGTAATACATTACTGCAAGCTTCGTGACTTAAAACAGTAAGTCTGGAGTCCAGTCACTGTCACTGGTTAAAATCAGGTTCCTGCAGGACAACATCCCTGCCATTGGCTCTATGAGAGAGTCTGACCCTGACTTTTGTCGTCCTCTGTGATCTCCAACCCTCCTTGGCTTGTGACTGCCCGATTTCAGTCTCTGCCTCTCTGGTCACATTGTCTTCTCTTCTGGATATGTGTCTTTCCTCTTGCCCTCGAGTCTCTCTACTCTTTCCTTCTGAGGACACCTGGAATTCCATTTAGAGCCCACCCAGCTGACCTAGGATGATCTCTCCATCTCACGATCTTTAATTTATTTACATTTGAAAAGACTCTTTTGCCTCAGTCTGTAAAATTGAAAGGTTCTGGGGACTAGGAATTGATGTTGTGGGTGGTGATAACCCTGCTCACCACAGAACCCTTAATTAATTGTTTCTGAGACTTAAACTGCTTTAGGGATGCACAGTCTGTTCCTTGGTATAGTCAGAGTGTGGCTGGAGTACTAGGGATGCACTTGACCATGGCATCATCATCCTACCAGCTCAGCACTTTTGGTATTGCATCCATTGACTGCAGTGGTTTTTGAAGAAGAGAAACAAGTCCCCAGAAGATGTGTAGAGAGAGAGGGGAGGAAGGATCCAGCTAGCATCTAGTTTGTAGAGGTCAAAGACATTGGTAACATCAAATAAGCCACAACACAGCCCCATATCAAAACAATCTTCTCATTCTATATGTTCTGTAAAGTTGGGAACCTTGCTCCAAAGTGACAAGAAATTCAAGTCCCATAATTGCATTGTGATGACAGAAGTGTTAGGCCCACTCTAGGGTGTGCTATAGGCTGAGATGAAGGTTTTGACATTACATCTCTTATGTCTTGTCAACTACAACATAATTTGTTCCCTCAGCACTCTTCTGGGTATGGTCACCTTAAGCATCAAACTGTTAAGCATATGGGTTCTGTTGTACTTTCTAGAAAGACTGTGAAGAATAAATCTTAGAGACATTAAACTTAACATTCAGAATAAATCTTCACATCCACCCTAACTGGGGATTCTTTTATCACCTGTGTGAAGAAATTGAGTCTTGAGGAAATTAAGTAGCTTGTCCAGGATCCCAAGTGGTGGAGTCTGAATTCAATCCAAGAACAGTCTCAGGAGCCTTTCCAGAAATCTCCATATGGTGTTCTATCTTATGGATTCAAAGAAAGCCAGAGCTAGACCCTGGAGAATAATGATCTCACCGATGCTATACTGAGGAATTAGAAGCAGCTATGTGTTTCTTTCCATGGACTTCTTATGAAGAACTCTGGGATGCCAAAGAATAGTAGGTAAGCCACTGAGTTTTTCAGGAAACTCAGATCGCTATTATCTGGTGGGACACACTGGTTTTGTTGTTGTTTGTTTGTTTGTTTAAAGAGACCCCAAGGAAGGCCTGCAAAACTTTGAGGTTTAAGAAGTGTCACTTGAAAGCCAGCAACGTACTTCAAGGGCATCACTTACAGATGAGAGTCGTGCTGTAGTGTAGTACTGCATTGTCTCAGTCTCCATAGACAGCTGGTTTCACTGCCTCGGCTTAACTCTTGCACTTCTTTTTATTTCAAAATATTCAGTGTTTCTCTAGAGACATTAATGGTATTGTCTATGTTGTATTTGAAATTTGTATCTCTGAATCTATGAAAGGAATCACCTTCTAGAACACAGGTATCCTTTAAATTCATTGTTAGACCCACCCCCTGACATAAATATTAGGAAGGTGGGCCTCTATATAACGGTGGTGGTGCAATGTGGGATTATTAGTACAAGAGGGAGTCTGTCAGTACTTTAGTAACTGTATGATTGAGTGGAATACCTACACTGTGGCTGTGAATTATTTTTTTCCAAAAGAAATCTTCTTAGCAACCGCCCATGCCAAATGGGTTATCTGTATCTCCAACTGTTCTTTTGTTGTTGTTGTTTTGAAGTTTTATTTCTTCTTATTTTTTTGTGTGTGTATGCACATGTGCATGCCACTATGCAGGTATGGAAGTCAGAGGACAGCTTTCTAGAGCTGCCTCTCTCCTTCCCCTTCATGTGGGATCTGGGGAATCAAAAGTCAGGTTGTCGGCCTTGCGTGCTCCACTGAGTCGTCTCACTACCCTGCACTTGTCTTCTGACCTAGGGTGGATGCAAACTCAGTGACTCTCATGTGTCACACTCTTCATTTCACCTTGAATGGAAGAGGATTTGTAACTTGCTTTATTCATTAAAACATAGTAACAGTAATGGGAAAGCCAGTTCCCCAGGCACCCTAGGTTTATGATAAGATGTGATGTATCTTATCAGACTTGAGAACCTTGAAGACGTAAATGCTCATGCTATAGGCTAGTCTGAGATACACCTCTGTGTCTAAGATAGCAAGTGTCTCACTCAAGTATGTAGCAGCAATTCCCAGCTGACAGAACCTCAAGGCTACAGCATAGGGATTGAATTGTTCCAAGCTCCAAGCAGCCCTGGGAGTACAGACAGAAATTCAGCGTAGATGACACCTTCCCTGTAGGCTTATAGGAACCTGAGAGCAGGTCCCAGTTGAACCATGCCCAGACTCCTCACTTACTGAAATCCTGACACCATAATAAAATATATCCTGTTTTAACTGTTCTATCTTTGGCAATTAGTCCATAATAATCCAGAGTTGCTGTGATTCCCTTTAGGCTGTGTCTAATCTTTCTGGTAGTTCAGTTGACTCTAACTCATTCTGTTCTATTTAGAACTTGGCTCATTAACTATCCTTTGATTTTCCTCTACATTTATTTTATTTCAAATTTCCATTCTATGTGTAATGTAAAAATTCTCACTCTCACCAACTGATTACATTTTTTATAGTTAAATGTATATGTATAATACCCACAAAACAAACAAAAAAACCTTTCCTTTCTCTGTATTCTCTTAGGAATAAGTTGGTATTTATTTTCTCCCTTGCTTGAAGGTCGCTACTTGCAAAATGAGCCTCCTTGCTTTTTGCAATAGTCCTGTAGCTACTGCTCACCCTCATGTCTAGTCCTGCACTCTTGAACCCTAAATATGGGTACCACACTTGTACATCAATGTCCTCTATGCACCTCAAACAAGAATCTCCAAAATGAAGTCCAAGTGAGCTCTAACTTTCCGTTAGTTAGTTATTGCATGAAAGATATTGTAACAAATGAACCCAAGATGGAGTAGCTTAATATGAATATTTGTTATCTCATAGCTCTCTGGGTCAAGTATGTGGGCAAGAATACGTGGGTAGAGATTTCTTCCATTTCTCAGATGATTGATGTCAAGGTGTTAGATGGAGTTCCAATAATCTTTTGATGGGAAGAAGATATACTTGCAAGTTCACTAGTTGAGAAAACCTCATAAGATCTACAAACATGTTCACCCATGTGAAACCCTGAAGAAGCCTAGATCGTCACTAATTCTTGTGGAGAGACATGAGCTCATGTTGTGTGGGCCTTTGTCACTGACTAATCAATACAGTAGCTGGCTTTTCTCTGAATGAGGGGAGAGAGGATGGTTGGAGGGAAAGAGGGGTAGAGAGAGGAATGAGGAGGAGAAATGAAGAAGAGAAGTATGAAGGGTATTAAAGGAGAGAGGAAGAGGAGAGAGAAGGGTAAGGAACACAGAGGGGGATGAGCAAATGGATTTACAATCTTATTGTGAGGTGGTTCTGGAAGTGATCTCATCACTCACTGATAGGACTGGCTGTTGGGGACAGGAGAATCTCAGGGAGCAGAACTCTTTGTGACTCATAAAATCTGTCTACATATACCAAACCGCTCTCCTCCAGTAGTCCTGATCTCTGCTTGCAGAGGTCCAACCCTTCCAGCTGACCCCACAGAAACTTTTGACAAAGCTTGGCTTTGCCTTTCACCACTGTAGACCCATAGGCCTTCCTCGTCTAATTGCAACGATAGATTATTATAATCTCCTGAAGTTGTCACTTTTTTCCACCCTCCTATGTATGCTACTTAAGAATATCACCTACCTTTTGAATGCATGTGCATACTGACTGGTGACAAGGGTTTTAACACACAGACAGAGCTCTTGTGTTCCATTCGTTGGCCTGCTTTTGTCACGGAGTCCAGTATTTTAGACATACTAGACATTCCACAAATAGTGTGAAATGAAGGAAGGACCTCCAGGTCCAATTTTGGACTGTTTACATACATTATTTTTCAATTCTTACAACCTTGTGAAGTATAATGAGTTAATAAATGAAGGGCTAAGGCTTAGAATGTTAATTTATGCAACAAGTAAGAATTACATGTTATAAAACATTTTCAAGGCTGTTATCAATAAAGCACTCAATAAATGTGAGTTAGTATCATGATTATCTTTTGCTCTTGTTTTGAACCCTTCATCCTCCCAGCCTTCTCCCAATTCACTCATGCTTCATGTGGAAACAGGAGAGAAAGTAATAATATCCAATGGCTGCCAAGGGATCTCAGCAATGGATTCTACAGGCTGAATCAGCCCCACTCACCAGGGTGGCCTGTCCCTGCCTGGGATCCTGGGCTACTTTACAACCTGAGGGGGGTGATGACACAATTTAGTGTTGGTGTTCCACCTCATCAAAGACATAGCATTGCCATTATTCATTTTAGAGAACAGCCCACAGTGCAGAAAGAAATCATGCCAGACAGAAAAGGAGTCTCAGCATAGCATTCCATCCTGAGGAGGAGATAGGAGAAAAGAGCCCAAGCAAGCGTGCAACCGTGACATCTGATTCTGCCCTCTAAGGCTGAGTCTGAGCTGTCCTCCTGGACCCCATGAGGAAGTCGCTATGAGCAGGGGACCTTTTGAATATTTAGTGGATTTGACTTGTAAAGTTCTTGCACGCATTTTTCTCATAACCCTGTAATTAATCATGAGGAAGACAGGATGCTGTAATTTTATACTTTTATTTTATAGATGAAGACTCTGAGACTCTGTAATTTGGGGGTTTATTCAGCCCTTTTCTGGTACTTTGGTGAGTGCTGGTTTCTGAGATATTTACAATAAAACACAGGAATTGCTATTTCCTCCATTTTACTAGTGTGGAAATGGAGTCTTGCTTAAGGGAAGGCTGACCGTATATGATATAGGTAAATGAGGAACCAGAGGCATTTAACTCTCTGTGCCCAACATTCTTTTCAGAGAGCAAGTGATGCACTTGGAGTAGTATCTAGTTCTGAATCTGATGGCCCAAGAAAAAGAGGAAAAAGACAAGAGAGGCATGCAAGAAGCTTTAAAGCAGTGATTCTCAACCTGTGGATTGCAACCCTTTTGGGATCAAATGATCCTTTCACAGGGGTCGCCTAAGACCATCGGAAAACAGATATTTACATCACGATTCATAACTAACAAAATTACAGTTTTAAAGTAGCAATGTAAATAATTTTATGGTTGGGGTCACCACAACATGAGGGACTGTATTAAAGGGTCACAGCATTAGGAAGGTTGAGAACCACTTCTTTTTTTTTTTTTTTTTTTTTTTTTTTTTTTTTTTTTTTTTAAATTTATTTTAATTTATTTTGCAATACAATTCAGTTCTACATATCGGTCACGGATTCCCTTGTTCTCCCCCCTCCCGTCCCCCTCACCTTCCCCCCAACGCCCCCCCCCCCATTCCCATCTCCTCCAGGGCAAAGCCTTCCCCACAGACTAAGGTCAACCTGGTAGACTCAGTCCAGGTAGGTCTAGTCCCCTCCTCCCAGGCCAAGTCAAACAATCCTGCATAGGCCCCAGGTGAGAACCACTTCTTTAGAGAAAGGCAAGGCAAATGGGTGGATCAGCAGAAATGTCACCAAAGCTTTGTGGTCTTCAATCTCTCAGGAGGCAGTAGCAGAGCTTACACCTCCAAAGGACGACTGAAGGAATTCAGTGTGATGCTCAGATCGTGAGTGAGTGATGACATCCCAGGGGACTCACAGCTCTCAGTGGAGCCCCAAGAAACAATGGGCCATGGTAACAGTTCTTCAAAATGGTCCCTAAAATATAAGAAATAGAACATAGCCAGGCAATGGTGGCACATGCCTTTAATCCAAGCACTCAGGAGGCAGAGCCAGGCGTATCTCTGTGAGTTTGAGGCCAGCTTGTTCTACAAAGTGAGATTCAGGACAGACACCAAACTACACAGAGCAACCCTGTCTGGAAAAACCAAAAAAAAAAAAAAAATGATGCAGTTATAGACTTGTTTGTAACAAATAACTTACGCTCTGAATTTTACTTGCTTAATCTCCACGGTGTTCTTTTCCCCATGGTATTTAAACCCAGCCCAAGACAAAGTTTCCAAGAAGAGACTATTTTGTTTTCAGACATTTTAGACCCCAGGGAAGACAGAGCAAACTTGTTCAGACTCCTTAGCCCTAGACTGTAATTGTGAAAATAAAACAGCACTTCTAAATATAATCCCATGCTTCGAGCTAAGTAATTGTCTCCTACCAGTTCAGAAGTATCCCAGAGGAGGATTCTGCATTCTTCAAAAAATATTTGCTGCAAGGTTGACATGCGGCTGTAACTTCAGCCACTTGTGGTGTAGGAGTGCTGGGGCGGCCTGGCTTATGTGAATGAACTTTCAACTAATCCAGCTTCTCTACTGGGGACCCTGAAATCACTGCTGTAACCTTAACTGTCAGAGCTCCTGGGAGTGAGAGATGATTCCCCCTCCCCATCTCCTGATGATGAACTTGTATTGTGTGGATATCAAAATCCCCAAGTCCATGCAGCAAATGTAGGGAGGGTCAAGGCCAGGTTGTACATTCCCAGTCCACATTCTAGACAAAGTTAGACCAAACCTTGCCCTACTTACCCCAGAAGAGGTCTTTAGATTCACCGCTCTCTCAAGCATCTCCCCCAGAATATCTGACCAAAAATGATTTTTATTGGCCTTGTCCACCCAGTAGTATGCCACATGTTGGTACAGGACTTGGTGTTAACAGATTCAAATCCCAAGAAGTGTAATAGGGGCCTAGTTACCGTGCAAATAACCCTCATCAAAAAGAACACAAATTTTCTGTGATCTTTAGATGTAAGCTCGTTGATAGGGGATGGAAGGCTTTTGCCAAATGCGATATGTAGAAAACTTGGAAGATGTGTTTGAAGGGAAAAAGGAAATTGACAAAGGGAGTGGTGGAGTGGGTGAGTGGCTTATCTCTCCACAACACTTTCGGTGAGGCCAGTTAACAGAGGTTCCTGTGACACTTAGGTGGCTGTTGATGTGGGCCTTTCCATGTAGGAGCTACCACGGGTCCAAGATGAGTAAAGGCCAAGGTACATAGCAATCAAGCAACTTGCCTAAAGACATGCAATAAATACAAAACCAAGAATTCTCCCTGTTACTGTGACAGAATACTTCCCAAAACATCAACATAAAAGAGGGAAATATTATTTGGACTCACTTTTC
Organism: Peromyscus californicus insignis; assembly: GCF_007827085.1. Lineage (NCBI taxonomy): Eukaryota > Metazoa > Chordata > Mammalia > Rodentia > Cricetidae > Peromyscus > Peromyscus californicus. The sequence continues at coordinate 77,564,828 of NW_026294617.1, forward strand.
AAAGGTTTTAGCCCACAGTGACTTGTTAACACTCAATTGAAGCCCAATTTTTCAGAATTTTATTCTAATCTAATTATAATTATTCAATATCTTGCAAATCAAGGGATCTTCTCATGGGTCCCTGAAGCTTGCAATTTGTCTTTCATATGACATAGCCAACAAAATAAATTAACTTCTACTTTGAGACTAAATTGTTCACTACTGGGGTAGTAAGTGGTCAGTAGAGCAAATTTTAAAACTGCTTAATATATAAATACAATTTCCACACCCATGGGACCATCAGAATTGGTTTTCTACATACTGAAAAGTTTGATAAAAATCAGAGACCATATATAAACTGATCAATTAGCTACATCCCTTTGCTTATTGAAGTCATCACCTAAGGATTAGACTCATTTCTATGACATAATTCTGAAAACCATATAATTAATGAGTCTTCCTCAAATAAGGTGTAGTTCACAACAACCCCGTCAGAATCTGAGATTCTGCTGTGATGGTTAGTATCAATTGCCAACCAAATCTGGAGTCACCTAACAGATAAACTTTTGGGTATGTCTATGAAAGATGGTCCATGTTAGGTTAACTAAGATTGGAAGATCCACCATAAATGTGAATGACACAGTTGCATGGGCTGGGGTCTTAGTCTGTGTAAGAAAGTGAATTAAGCGCTTCATTCATTCATAACTTCATTCTGCGGACTGCAGATAAAATGTGACAGCTGCCCCAAGTTCCTGGAACCAGGACTTCATAAAAATGATGCACTTGATGCTCACACTGTGACCCAAAATTAACCTCTTCTTGCTTCAGTTGTTTTTGCCATGCTATTTTATCTCTGAAAAAATAAAAGTAATGCACCCACCAGTCTCTGAATTTCATACTTACTAAACATCTTTGCATACTTTAAGACAAATAATGAGACAGGGTAACTGAAGAGCATCCACCTTCACTTAACCAAACAATAATTTCAGCTTTGGATTATTTATTTCACCATTTTGAGTGTTACATTCACCCTCTGAAAGAAGACAGAAAGAAAACAAGACAAAAAGGACATTCCAGATACTAGGGATGATTTTAATAAAGAAAAGGTCACAAAATATTTGGTGGATTCAAGGCAAACCCACTGACCTCTTGAGTCTTTTACACATAGTTAGCTTATCTTTTATCCTAGCTTTCATACACCTTTGCTGCATTTAATATATGCTATTAATTCAGATTCAACATGAGCTAATTATTAGAAGTAGTACAAGAATTCCTTTCATTGGCTAAAGGAAGATACAATTCTATTTTATTTTCCATAATTACCTGAGTGAAAGAATTTCAAAAGATCAGTTATGCACCCAAAATAAGGGTATTATTATTTGCTATTGGTTGTTAAAGAACAGATTCAAATTTGATGACTGTTTCAAGTACCCCAGTTTCTATCACTGGGATCATTACCCTTAGAAAAATGTGTTGCCCATTATTCATTTTTATGGGAAGGTTTCTCTCTCTCTCTCTCTCTCTCTCTCTCTCTCTCTCTCTATATATATATATATATATATATATATATATATATATATATATATATATATAATTCTATCTATGTGTAAGGATATATATAGGGTATATATACACATATATGCTTTCATATATATATATATATATATATATATATATATATATATATATATGAAATAGGATGGCCCATTGTGAGTAATGAAGGACCATAAATTAGAAGCCATGAAACGATCAAAAGTAAGAACCAAATAGTTTTGATCTTGAATAGACATGGTGATTCCACCATAATAAAAAAGAACTCAGATACCTCTAGGAAGCACAGTTGACCTTCCTGGGATAGGAAAGACAGTGTCGGTAGCTGTCCTCATGACAAATAGTTGTTGTTACATCCTGATGGTATCTGTATTATCTTCTGTAGAAAGTTCCCTTCACGTGAATGCTGCCTGTGGGGAGTCAGTTTGGGGAATATCTCTGTAACTCAACTCTATAGCATTCTTAAATATTGCTGCATTAACAGTAGTTATATGTGCTAATATAACTTAAATTATAAAATGGCATATAATAAAGCCCAGACTTCAATAAGCATTAGTGAAAAAAAACATGACAGACTAAGTTAGATACATAATTAGCTACCTATGTAAGTTAATGTAAACAATAAAGCTATAATGGAGGTAGATAAAAGAGTTTATACAGAAGTCTGAGAATTAGTGCTTTGAAATGTCAGAACCAGTGGTTGGTAAACTATAACCCATGAGTCACTCTCTATCTGTTTTTATAAGTACAGTTTTATCCACACAGCCATGTTTATTTTGCATGTGAATATATTATAGCTGCCTTTGCATTACAATGCAAGAGTTGAGTAGTTTTAGCAGAGACCTCATGTGTTAAAAGCCTAAAATATGTATTACTTACTCTTTTAGAACAAAGTTTTGCTGGCCCCTATAATATAATAGTTCCAATGGTTATTAATTTATATATCTATCTAGTGACTGTAGTTAACTCCTTCCAAATTCATTAGAATCATAGTCAACTTCCATGAACTTTCTGATACCAGTGTGTCTGCTCTACCTTAATTTAAGGTCTCCAGTTCCCCAAATGTTGAGTTTGAGTCCTGGAATCCAGATCAGCACCTGTTATCTAGGAAGCAGGTAAACAATGGTTGTGAAATGGCTTTGAATGGCTGCTGTATTCCAGGCACTGATTTCAGCATTTAAAATTACAGGTCAATACAACCACAAACATAAAGGATGAAAGTATTAGAAAGTTAGCACTCCTACAAGACCAGAAGACTATAGATTATTTACTATGAGGTTCAGGAAATAAGAAGTGATTGAGAGAAAGATGAGAGGAACTTCCCCAGCAAACAAACCTCTGTGAGGAAAAGCTTTGAGACTGGACAGCTGACAGCACATCTGGTGTATTGTGAGTCATCTTTCATGTGCCACTGTTTAATGTACTGAATGGGTACTCATTAGGAAATATGGGGGAAGGAAACACATTGTTTTCTTGGTGTAGGACTTACATGGCAGTCTGCTAGCATTGATTTATATATGTTGAATGTTGAATACTAAAGAATCTTGTCAAGTAGTTATTAAATCTTCAGTAGACTGAAGAGTATCAGAAGAGTATTTATACTATTGAAATCTTAAAATGTTACAAATCAGTGCTTACATACTCTCTTGAAAGCACTCAGAAAGGCTCCCTCTCTCCCAGAGAAGAAGGCTTATTAACAGCAAACATTAAGTGATTATGATCACATGAACAGCTGATTTGCTCTGGTGAGAACCATGGTTCGGCCTGCCATGCTCAGGCCAAGGTGACTCTCCTGGGTCTCATAGTTTGCAAGTGAAGACATGGGGACTCTGTAAAAAAAGGAATTGATCTGTCCCCGGGATTATGAGCAAATTGGTGTCCACTGTTGGAGGTGAGGGAACTCCTGACTGCTGTCTCAGGAATAGAACATTAGTGCTGTGGGTGGGCGTTCTGCAGCCCTCAGCAGCTGCAGAAGCCTAGGAGAGCAGGAATTGGAAGAAGCGTATAGCAAGTAGAACAGTTAGCGATATGGAAGGGAGACAGAGACAAGAGAATAGTGGTGAGAATCAAAGAAGGAGAATGGGCTGAAGTCCCAAAGGAGCTGAGCATATGAGCTTAAACTTGTGGCTGAACTTACATTCTAAATGTATTTAAAAGGGGAGGATAATCCATTCTATAGTGGAGAGATCATATATATCAGTAATTCATAGCAGAGGTCTAAATATTGTTCATATACTTTAAACTCCCGACGCTTTAGGTTTTAACAATGTAAGTCAGAAGATATGATTGAGAAATATAAGGAAACACAAGAAATAAGCACCTGCCACTTCCTGTCTGTGTGAACTATAACTGAAATTGACTGAGTTTAAATTGGTACTCAATGTTTTCAGGCTAGCCACATATTTCTACTTATATTAAGGTGTTAAGGTGCATAATTACATATCTAGAGTTACTATAGAAATTAAGTGAAGCAAATGGCACTTTCCAAATTTTCCTAATGCTAAGCATTGTGTATATATCATAAAAGAGGAAAATGACTTGTAATATTTATTAAGAACACACTTTCTGGGTCTGCTCTGAGACCTATTTCATGAAAATGTCTATGGAAGGAGTCAGAGAAAAAAGAGTTACATCAGTCAAAAAATCCTATGCTGGTGATAAGGGCATACATGAGGAAAAGGTCAGTTGAGTAGAAGAGCCACAGAATGACAGAGCAAGGTTCAGCCAACCATTCCAAGATCCTATGTGTACAGGAGAATGGTAGTATCTGTTACCTGCCAGGCGTTGGGGAGGGTTAGAGCGTGTCACGAGAAATTGCTCTGGGGTCCTTGGAAGGAAAGTGCTGTGCAAACAGCAGCTGTGAGGTTTATGGGTTCTTTGGAGGCGGGCAGGCTGGGCTGAGGATGTTTGTTCAGAAAGCTGCTGTCTTAGAGAGGATGGTGTGCTTAGGTTGCAGCGCTAGCGATCGGCGCTGTTGAGCACAAATGCAGTAGGGAAGCGCAGAGCCTGCAATCATCAGCTATAGAGCTGATTCTCAGAGTTTCAGGCCCCAGGTGAAGAAGCGGGCAGAGCCATCCCGGAGAGCCCTGGGTCCTGTCCCATTGATAAACGCTTGCAGGAAGAAAGGATGCTTCATTTTTCCGGGTGAAATAATCTAGTCCCCAGGAAGAGGATCTTTTTTTTTTTTTGAAAAAAACTCCCGGAACATCTTACTGACAGTTCTCTCCGGGGAGTTCTGAAGAGGGATGAGCCTCAAAGACAGGCATTCCAGGGCCTTTGCCCTTCCACATCAGCAGAATATGATGGAGTCAGCAAAGCTGAACCCCTGCCTGAGCAGGGTGAGGACAGCCTACTCCGGGTTCCACGAGGGTAGCTCTCTGCTTTCAAAGAAGTTCTGAAAATATCAGCCCCTGGGAAGGAACTCTGTTTTGAGCACATGGTAGTCAACTGGCTGGATAGACACTCCTGTCTCTTCTCCAGCTCCGTGTTTTCTCACATGCCTCCACAATCCAATTGAGAACCCGTTTTGATCCTTTTGAGCTGCTATAACAAAATGTCATAAATGGGTACTTAATAAAAACCAGAAATTTACTTCTCACAGATCTAGAGATGGGAAGCATAGATCCAGGTATATGGTGAGGGCCAGATTTCTGGTTCATAAATGTCACCTTCACACTATGTCTTTATGTGATGGGGCAAAACTATTCTCTGAGCTTCGCTCATAAACACATCAAACTTAATCCTAGAGGCATCAGCTTGTCGATGTATTAACTTCTTAACATGACCCTCCTGATATCATCCCCTTGGGGGTTAGGACTCCTATATAGGAAATGTGGGTGCCCAGACATTCAGATCATCTCAGAACCTGATTGACTGTGTTCTAACCCTTCCTTCCTATGTTTCCTTATCTTCCCCAGATTCTACTCAGTTCTTGGACTATTACTTGACACAGAACAATGAAAAGAAAACTGTAGATGTGTAGTCAATCTCTTTGGTTCCATGGGCAGCTGAATATTTCAGCTTTGAGTATTCTAGTCAAGAAAAATCTGTCTCTGTCTCTCAATATCTATCTCTCTGTCTCTCTTTCTCTCTCTCTCTGGTATATATCTTGTCCATTTTTATCTTAATGCAAAATTCTGTGTGTGTTTTTCATCTTGTTTGTTACCTAACAGATTCTTGTAAAACTATGTCCTTTTCATTTGCTTATGAACTATTTCTAAAGTTGTAATTTGGTAAGGTTTATTCTTCAAGATCTGGAAGGTAAGATGGTATGAGTAAGTCCTAAATATCAGACAATTCAAAGTGAGATGATATATGTGTGTGTGTGTGTGTGTGTGTGTGTGTGTGTGTGTGTATTTGTATGTGTATGTATGTGTGCCTATGTGAGTTTATGTACACTACATGCATGCAGGTAGCCTCAGAGGCCAGGAGAGAACATCAGATCCCCTGAAACTTGAGTTACAGGAAGTTGTCTGATGCTCATTGTGGGCTCTGGGAACTGAACCCATGTCTTCTTCTAGAGCATCGCATGCTTTTAGAAACTGATCCTTCTCTCCGGCCTCCAAATCAGATGCTAAAAACTCTGTTTAACTCAATCTGATAGTAAATGAAGAATGGGTACCAGAAATCCACTGTAGACATAATCCTTGACCAAAAAAATCATAATTGAAAAATATCTGTTAGCCAGGGAAAAGGCACAGAATGAGAAATTCACTTGATGTTAAAAGTTAATAGTAATACATTGTAGCTTCCTTTGGGAGTCATCCAATAATGAATAATTTTAAAACATAATTGATTCCCATTCCCTGGAAGAAATGTCTTACATGTTACTTTTCTCAGGGGTAGAAAGTAGTATAATAAAATCTCCATTACTCAGAATTTATGATTATTTGCTTGGGAAACGGTCTCACATTTACCTCTGCCCTCACTGATGGACATTTGAATACAAAGGCTGTGTGATGGGACTGTCAACTGGAAACATTTTCAGTGCTTCTGGAAGTATTTTTCAGACACGTTCAATTACATTTAAATGTTTATTGTAAATCACTCTCATTAATTAGACTGAAATCCTGAGAAATATAGATGGTTGGAGCAATTCTACATTGTCTAATTTTACTGGAAAGAATAACATGTCCTTTGCAGAGTTTCTGCCATTTAATCTCCTTATTATGCAGGTTGACTGTCCTCAGATTCGTGGAAATTTTGAAGCTAATAAAAAAAAATGCAAGCAAGGACAGCCATAGTGACGAAAGAGCCTAGGTGGAGAGTTGAGTCACCTTGGCTGATTGTGCTTGAGATCTGCATGGAAATGATTCAGTCTGCTTGGTTTCTTTGGGCTCTCCGACTTTTAGGGCGGTTGGTTTATGAGAGTAGTATAATACCTGTAAGACTGTATGTCTTGAAGCCCTGCTCCTATTAAAGGATTAGTAAGTTCTCAGAGTCCCCGTGGGCATAGCTGGTCTGACTCACGTCAGCCTTGATGGAAGCTTGTGATAAAGAGGGTGAAGAAGGAAAGGATGTAGATTTCAGCATTGCCCAGAATTAGCTGGAGTGGAGGGGATGACTTACAGTGTGCAGCTAACCAGAGGTCCCAAGATCAAAGGCAACAGCCATCCGTGCAGGGAGCATGGGCTGTGCGGGGAAGAAAGAGGAAAGCAGATGTGAAAATCAAAGAAAACTGAAGGACGTTTAGTAAATGGCTCGAAATAGGCCACGTGGGACGTCTTCATAAGAAAAGTCAAGGGGAACGGTGACAGGCTTGGGGGATGACTTGATTTCTTTTTTCTCATCTCTTCCTCTGCCCTGTACTTGTACTCTCCCTGCCCCCCAAAGGGGCAGCAATTAATTGACAAAACCACAAGGGGCCCCTGGGTAGATACTGACTTCCACCACTGCCCCTTCCCCCTCCATCAGTCTGGCTGAGGGCAGCTGTGGTAAAAACAGACCATGCCCTAGAAAGAAAAAAATCCAATCATCCTTGCAGGAGAGAATACATGGAGCTGTAACCCATATAGTTGTTGTCACCTAACTCCTCCAGCTTAGCTGGGGGTGGAGTGGTACCATCTTTTGTACTTTCTGATTCTCTATCACTTCATCCCTTCCTTATCTCTGAATATGCAAGCAGTAGAGGGTGGAGGAGCCTGGCTTCTCAGCCACACATACCTGGCTCTGAGTCCCAGCTCCCACATTGGTTAGCCATATGACCTTGAACCCAGTAGTAATAGGTGATTCTCTGTGTCCACATGTTGTCATTGCAGCTGTGCGGTGGGGACTAGAAGCAAGCAGGGACACTGGTATGGTATCAGAATATGGCAGCAGAACTTGGGGAAGGGATCTAGTCACCAAAAGCCTCAGCTTTTCCTTCTATAAATAGCAATGATGCTGCTTCTTACCTTACAGGATCACTGGGTGGGTGAAGGGAGTAATGGTGTGACCTTGTATCTGCCCCAGGGTCGGACTGCAGGTTTAAATCGTGTCTCTATCCTCACCCATTCTTTGATTTTGTGCAAAGTGTTTATTAGCCTGAAGTTTCTGATTTCCAGTCTGTGGATTGGGGATAATGAAAGAATGTGACTTTTAGTAGTTTACCAGGATTAAATTGGGTTTTACATTTTTCTGTTTAACTTGTTTATTTATGTAAGTGTGTGTGTATGGGCACACATGTGCCATAGCACACATGTGGAGGTCAGAAGACAACTTGCTTGTGGGAATCAGCTCTCTCCTTCTACCACGTGGGTCCCAGGATAGAACTGAGGTTGCCAGTGTTAGTGGCAAACACTTTTACCTACTGAGCCCTCTGTCCAGTTTTAAACTAGGTGTATCCTTATTTTTTCAAGAGCAATTGCCACTATGAAGTGAGATAAAAATGTTCAGTAAAGTTAAAAAGGAAAGGTAATAAATAAAACACATTTCTAAAGTACGTCATATATAATCAGAATGTTTGATGTTAGCACAGTAGCCTGTAGCAAAAATGATCAGAGGAATTAAAAACAGACACATGTGGGGAAAAATGAGAATTAGACAATGTGGAAAAAGAGCAAATTGAGTAATAACTTACCATTTTGAAGTATACAAAGGTTCACTCTGGAGAAGATTAAAAACAATCACTTTACTTGTGAAATGAGATAAAGGAGGTTTCTGCTTGTCATGGAGACCGTGGAGGTTGGTCAGATGGGAAGCCACAGTATAGAAGTTGAGAATGATATCACATTTCAGTTTTTTTTATATAATTTTAACATGATCAGCTATGAAAATGCTACAGTTCTGTCTACAAACTTTCCTCTTTTTTTCCCTCTGAGGTGAATCAAGGTGAACACATATTATGACTGATAGGAAAGCAGGAAGCTGAGGCAGTGGACAGGTAAATGTTGTCTGTGATGTCCAGCAGCTCAGCTTGCATATACTGCTGGCAGAAACATAAAAGTGAATGGTGAAGTAGCTATTTGGATTATCATAAAATTAAACCTTCCCTATAATCCACTAGTTGTGCTCTTAGGCATTTACCCTAAAGAAATGCAAATACATTAACATAAAAATGCCTGTGCAAGGATGCTTATAGAATCTTTATTTATAGTGGATAAAAACGGACAATCACTTTATGTCTGCTAGGTGAATGAATATATCCAATTACGTTAATGTATAGTCATGAAACAGAATATTACTCAACAGTAAAACAAGAATGAACTATTTATGCAGAAACCAATATGGATGAAACTCAAATACCACAAGAAAGAAACCACTATGCTATAGCATAAAGTGAAACAGTGTGCATTCATGCTAAATTCAGGAACAGTTGAAAATCTACAGTGATAAAAATCAGAATAATGATTATCCATTCAGCATAAGTGAGGGTAATGAATAGGGGTCGGGAAAGCTGTGTGAATGATTTTTTACATATTTGTTTAAAACTCATCAAAATGTGCAGCCAAAATTTGTGCATTTTAGTTCGTGAAAATTTTACCTCAATTAAAAGAACAAATGCTTAAAATCCTTTTGTCATTTATCATCTCATATTGGATATAATTAAATTCCCATTGCATGGCTCCTGAGGCCCCATGGGACTCCGGCTTTCACTTTTGTTGCCTTCTCCTGGACCTCATCTCCTTGCAGTCACCTCTCCTCCTCCCCCGCAAAGGTGTCCTTATTGGTTCTTTGCAGGCAGGCTGCTGCTTTGCGACCTTATACTGCTCAGTCTTCTGCTCAGGACTTCCTCTATCTCATGCCACAGGTGGCCCTTTAGTTTCTTGTTGGAAAATGTGAAGTGTTATCTTCTCCAGTGTGAACATTTGTGTGACCATGGTAGGCTATTGCTCAATTTGCTCTTTTCCACACCATCTACTTTCCATTTTTTTTCACATGCATCTGTTTTTAATTCCTCTAATTGTTTTTGTAACTCATTAGAAGTACCTTACACAGACTATAGCTAGTTATTCAGTTTAATCAATAGCTTTTGCTTTCAAAATAGAGATTTCTAATTGTAAAGTTACTGAGCATCTCTCTGCATTTATGTTTATAGAGGCTAGTGTGAACTGCTTTTCAGGGTCTGTATTTATGCTCTTTCCAAGAATGAATGTTCCCCAGCCACACGTGCTCCACATGTGTATATCTGGAATGTTATGTAGTTGAATAAACACAGCTGCACTTATTAAATTGTGCACACACATACACACACACACACACACACACACATACACACGAAGCATTCAGATAAATCCATCAGGGTGTTTATTTGAATGAGTTATGGTATGGTCACTCAAGTATATCTTTGCTTAGTATATTAGACTCTTGTGTTGTTGGATGATATAACATTTTACCCTAGATCTGTAATGGTCCTTCTATAGCACTATAGAATCACTCTTTTTCCTTTCTCTTCTGGTATCAAACCTGAAAATAACCACACCCACCCATACAACTTATATGTGAATGGGATAAAATAAGAACCAAGTACCGCATTTTCTTTATCCATTCTTCAGTTGAAGGGCATCTAGGTTGTTTCCAGGTTCTGGCTATTACAAACAATGCTGATATGAACATAGCTGAGCAAGTGCTCTTGTGGTATGATTGAGCATTCCTTGGGTATATGCCCAAGAGTGGTATAGCTGGATGTTGGGGGAGATTGATTCCCAATTTTCTAAGAAAGCACCATATTGATTTCCAAAGTGGTTGTACAAGCTTGCATTCCCACCAGCAGTGGGAATGCTCCACATCCTCTCCAGCATAAGGTGTCTTCAGTGTTTTTGATCTTAGCCATTCTGACAGGCATAAAGTGGTATCTCAGAGTTGTTTTGATTTGCATTTCCCTGATAATTAGGGATGTATCGAACTGACCTACTCTGGTGATGGGATGGCCAAACACCCTAATTGTTGTGCTAGGAACCCCATCCAATGACTGAGGGAGCTGGATGTAGAGATCCACGGCTAGGCCCCGGGTGGAGCTCCGGGAGTCCAATTAGCAAGAAAGAGGAGGGTTTATATGAGCAAGAATTGTTGAGGCCAAGGTTGGATAAAGCACAGGGACAGATAGCCAAACTAATGGAAACACATGAACTATGAATCAATGGCTGAGGGGCCCCCAACTGGATCAGGCCCTCTGAATGGGTGAGATAGTCGATTGGCTTGATCTGTTTGGGAGGCATCCAGGCAGTGGGACCGGATCCTGTGCTCATTGCATGAGTTGGCTGTTTGAAACCTGGGGCTTATACAGGGTTGCTTGGCTTAGCCTGGGAGGAGGGGACTGGACCTGCCTGGACTGAGTCTGCCAGGTTGATCTCAGTCCTCAGGGGAGGCTTTGCCCTGGAGGAGGTGGGAATGGGGGTTAGGCTGGGGGGAAGGGGAGGGGGGCGGGAGGGGGGAGAACAAGGGAATCCATGGCTGATATGTAGAACTGAATTGTATTGTAAAATAAAATAAAATTAAATTAAAAAAAATAAGAACCAAGGATCACAAAGCAAGACACTGTTTTGTAATCATGAAAATGTTACCGTATGTAAATCCATTTAATGAGTTGGGTATTGGGTTGCAATTTGATCACTTTTCGTCTATTTCCTAACTGCTGCTGTATAAAAGAGACAATGCTAGATTGATTTACTGCATCAGAATTGTAAGAAGCATATTAATTGGCATATAGTATTTAACCCACGTTTCAAAAAGTCATGTTATGTGAATGGACTCTACTTAAACCTCAGTAATAGTCAGTGAAAGAGATTGGCAGTAGGCCACACAGAAAACTTTTGTTTTTACCATCTCAACAAACTTGGTCTTGTCATCCACGGTACCCTCCACCGTGTTCAATCCAATGTCAACAATAATTCTTTATTTTTCAACCAGTTCTTCTGATGTCCTTATTTCTACCTTAGTATCCTGAGCCCCCCACTCCGTCACTTCTCAGCCTTTTGGCTATGATCAGGTGTAGTATCTCTTCTTACCAAATTTATATTTGTCACATCCTCTACCCAAATGTCACACTCAGGCTTACATATCTCAGTCAGTCATTCTGGCAAAGCAAATGAGGTAAAGTCAGTTTTCTCTTGGGAGCTGGCAAAGACCTGCCAGCCTTCTAGAGCTCAACCCAGAGTTCATAGCATTATCTTCGAGGCTGCATTTCCTTTACACTCTGCTTCCTTTCTCACCTTAGCTTCCCATTCCGCCTTAGCCAATTCCCCTCCCAGTGCACTTGCCTCCTTGCTGATCCCTATGCTTGTTAGTCCTGCTCCAGCGGCTGACTGTACAGTGCGCTGTTTTTATATCCTCTTTTCCCCTCAGAGTCCATGCTTGCTTCCTTCATTTGGTGTTAAGCTGTCCCTCGTGTGGCCCCTCTCTTTAAAACAACCCCCCCCCCCCCCCCGTCTACCTCATTGCTTTATTTTCATTTCTACCTCTGGCCTTTAAGTATCTTTTCCACTAGAATGCAAGCCCTGTGATCAGTGGAAGTTGGCCAGATTTCCTCACTGTCGTTTCCCCGGATGCTCAAGGGATGCCAAGGAACATTTTAGGCTTTCACAAATATCTGTTGTGTAAATGAATGGACCTAAGTCTACCAAACACTTGCTATCATGGAATATGATTTTAAATGATCCTTTAGCTCCCTAAGCCTTAGCCTTTCACAGTTTTGCCAAGTACATGGTGCTCAGTCTTGGGAAGGGAGTACATGAACTCAAATCTTCCTGGAAGAAGACAAGAAACTCATTTGAGTTTCAATGTTACCATTAGAACAAACTGAGGATCATTGGAGGAAACGGTATGTCAAGGACCTACAGCCTAAGTCCATAGGAGAAAGGGGCAGGTCTCTGATGCTGGGTTTTTATAAAGAAAAGCTGATGAGGACCTAGTCTGTGACTGTGGCTAGCAGCTTTCCCCCAACCATCTTACAAAAGTACTGTGCTTGGGGGAAAGTATCTGAACTTAGGTGAGTTAGATAGCTGTGACCTGTGAGTGCTAAGCATACTCTTGGCCTGCCAAAGGGAGCATCAGCTACAGACAGAAACTCTTCAGATGAGGCAGGAGTTGAGGCAATGGAAACTAAAGAAAGCAAAATGTTCAATTCTTTGATAACTGGAAACAAGACTGATTCCTTTGGAATAAATAAACTCCCAAGTTGCCTGGAAGGTTTGTGTGGGGAAACACTAAGTGTCCATAAAATGGATGTGTTTTTAATCTTTGCTTTTATTCTCAAAAAAAAAAAAAAGCTACAGCCAGAGTTAAATCTCAAATATTAGAATCATTTGTATCTACCCGTGCAATAGAAATCTTTGTATACCTTCATTTTCCTGTTCATCCAGCGCTTTGGCTTATAAGTCAATAAACATTTTGGAAGCCAGCATAATACATGCACAACACTTGATAATTCAATTAATCTTTCCATTTCATGATTTTTTTCCTCTGAGTCTAACAGAAAGTTATCAGCAGAGAGAAATATCTCATTTTAGACCTCACAAAACAGCTTGAATGTCATGTGTTTTATGTTTTTTTTGTATGTATTCCATGTTTATTACAAACAGCAACTTATACTAGCCCTGAAACATTTTATTATGTGGCCAACAAAAGCTGCTTAGAGATGTTTAACGTCTCCATCAATGCGGAATAACAGCCACCACAATAGAAACACTGTATATTGTTGGCAATAAATCTTGAAGCCTTGATTTAATAATTTCAGAGGTGTGAAGAAAAATGGGTTTTCATATAGTTCTTAATGTGGAGACCCACAGTTAATGGCTCATTAAGATGGGGAATGTCAGCCTGCTAGGGCAGACTATCCTGAATGAAAGCCCTCCATAGAAACAGCATAGTTATGTCTGTGTGTTGCAACAGAGGAGGTCATTGAATAGTACATTGAAAACTCAGACCATCTTGTTGCTAGATTGGGGTCAGCTGGTGGCATCTGATAATTCGTGTGACCCTCTAGACCTTCTGAATAACTCGATTGTCTAAACTGTAAGTCTCTGTTGTCAGACAGATGCAATCTAACTGAGTAAAGCAAAGGTATCCTATGCATTATGGAATGATAAAAAATAAGCATAAGACTTTGTATCAGCACAAAGGGAGAAAGATATCATTATAAAACTACATTTAATCATGAGTTTTGAAAAGGCAGATGTCTGTATTATAAAACAAAATGGTTTAGCTATGCATGAAAGATATTCTTGAAAGACATCCAGTACATTTGGCAGAGAGCAATAAACTTGGTAGCTTCATCAACTATACCCTTTGAGGTAATTAGACTCACAATTCTGATCCTACTTTTAATCCAACTTCTAAATTCTACCTCTCTTTCTAGTTTAATGCCTCCTTAATATTTATCAATTCTAATAAGCTTATAAATTTATCAGTTCTATCTCATTTAATTACTCTGTTCAAAGTCCCTCCCCCAATGGATTCATTATTTAGATGATTAGCAGCAATTATCAGCAACTGCAGCAATTAATGGATTGTTTATCTGTGTCCTAAATGCAGAAATCAAGGGGAAATTCATTCAGGTGACTTTTTTTTTTTCTTTCTTTTTTTTTTTTTTTTTGGTTTTTCGAGACAGGGTTTCTCTGTGTAGCTTTGCGCCTGTCCTGGAACTCACTTGGTAGCCCAGGCTGGCCTCGAACTCACAGAGATCCGCCTGGCTCTGCCTCCCGAGTGCTGGGATTAAAGGCGTGCGCCACCACCGCCCGGCTCAGGTGACTTTTTTAAAGAAAGCAATTAGAAGATTAGCTAAACTGAATGGGGTGGAGATGGTGCCAGGGTCTAGCATAACCCTCTAACACCCCAAATCTATCCACTCACTTGCTAGTTTTATTATTTGTACACACTTCACTTTATAACAAAGCAGGGTTGAGTTCCAAAGGCTTATGTTCTCTGTCCAACGGTCTTTTGTGTAGTAGTTGAAGTAAACCTGGACGTAAATCAAGGAAGGTGGCAGGAGATTTTGTTTATCTAGATTCATTGGAAAATTTTAAAAAAATGCTTTTCAAAATTAATTAGCTGTTTAACTGATACCAGTAAAAAACAACCATTGGGAGTGGAGCCTGGATTGATGGTTCAGTGCTTAACAGCACTTACTACTCTTGCATATTACCCATGTTCAAATTTCAGCACCTACATGGAGGTTCACAACCACTTTTAACTCCAGTTCTAGGGAGTCCAATGCCCTCTTCTGACCTCCACAGGCACCATGCATGCACGTGGTGCATATACATACATAAAAACACTCTCCCATACACATAAAATAGAAATTAATAAATAATTAAAATATTAAAAAATAAAAATCATGTAGCAGGTAGGCAGTCATAGACCCGTGCCTCAAAGTTTTAGTAAAATATCAAAATTAAATTGAATATTCTAGAGCTGCCCAATAAAGAAGTGCTGAATAAAAGAGTTTGATGAAGTAATCAATTTCATCCCCTCTCAAGTACTAATGTCTCTATGAATTATAATCTTGTTATATAAACATTGATTCTTACCATAGACTAGGACCTGAGATTCTGTAGTCCTAACAATCATCTCAGAGGTGCCAATACTCCTCAATGGCACCTTGGCCCGTGACAAGAATGCACCCAAACACAGTAATGACGTCATAGAAAAGGAGCACAATCTGTAGCTCCTGCAGTCTCGTCTATTTGTGATTGCAGATGGTCTTGGGAAAGTGACCCTACTTGAATCCTGTTCTTCTAGTGTTTTAAATATGAAGAGTTACAGCAATCAAATGATACAAAGATTGTGAGATTTTATGACTTGAAAATGTGCTGCACATCTAATCATTTTTATTTTATTAGAATTATTATGAGTAGTGCTTAAGAAGAGACAATTGGGAAGGAAGAACACTTCATGAATTCATAACTACTTTACTGGAAAAGCAATGCAAATGAATACTCCAAGATGAAAAGCCTTAATGAAGTGATTATTAAGGCCTACAGGCACATGCATGTGTGCCAAAGCAGTTAAATATGTGCCCTGATTTCATATGATTTACAGTGGGGATTTTCTTTCATTGTTCTATATTAATTATTATTTACAAGGTCATTGTAAAAATGAGATGTTCTTTTATAGCAAAGCCCCACAGCCAATATTTTATGGGAAACACATGAGAGGTAGGAAATTGATGATTTATAGATTAGGAAGTACTAGTCAATCAACTTCTTCCATGTCCCACGCCATAAAGGGCAGCTTTGTGTCACCTTTGCTTGTTGTCCTGTTTGTATTAACAGAGATACACTTGCAGAGTTAAATGGGACATGTGCACTCTCAGAGGTGCTTCCTAGAGACTGTCGTGGCAAGAGTGCAAGGCCACAGTCACACTGTCGCTGCCCATCTCTCAGAAGCATCGTGCATTCCAACCTTGTAAGCAGTCCGTGGCGTTTACTGTCAGAGGGGCATTTGAATCTACTCCTACATACTGACGCCCACTAGACAGGACATGACACAGACATTTATACAGTGAATTTTGTATTTGCTGTCTAGATATTGGACTTGGTGGGATGATGAAGGCCTGGACATAGCTTCAAAATAGAACTGTACTTAAAAATTTGAGCAATAGGATAGATGACAGTAGTGAGAGAGGGGAAGCCACAGGTACCTTAGTATTCCTGCTTGAAATCTTTGTAATCAACAGCTATAGTCTGCCTCAGATGCAATTGTTTTTGTTGCTGCCATTTTCCTAAGACTTTTTTTGTACCCATTGTGCAGTATAGGTTTAAGTCTGATGAATGTGAAGTTAGTTCATTTCATGCACCAGTTTACCTGGATATGTGATTTACCTGTCCTTGTTATATGGAAGAGTACTGAAATAACAATTTCTTTCAATAAATTTTTGTTGATTAAGTAAATGATACATGACTGGCCTGCCAATGAAAAGCTAATATAGGCTTTGGAGCTCCTAAATGCCAAGGACATAGAGACTGTGGAAGAGATTAGAACTCAATATTGTCTAAAACTAGCATCCAAACATGATGGTGTTACCAGTATGCAGAATAACATGAGATTTGGCTAATTTTCTGAGAGAAGTTTAAATTTTAGCTCGCTAATATCTCTATGGAGATTGGTATGTTGGTATGTACCATTAAGTCATGAATATGCATTTATGATAGAACATGTTTGCCACTACCATATGATGTGTCTCTGGGAATATTACTTTTCTCTTAAACAGAAACATACTATTATAATACATACACACATATATACATGCATACAGATATTCCACATGTGCACATATACTCTCCAAAAGAGCCCACAAATGTGCAGCTATCTAGTTGGTTATCAATAGACTCTGGGATAGATGAAGACTGAGACACATGTCAACTATTTCCATGTCTATCCCCTGCCACAACTGCTCTGCCCTTGGTCCCTGGGTAGCCCCATTGTTGCTAAGTATACAGGGCACCTCTTAGAATTGATCTAAGGTGACCTAAGCATGGCAGTTAGCCTAGTTAACCACTCTTTTCTTGAAGGTCTTTTTTTCAGTTCCTCCCTGAGATATGCACTCCTGCTTTTCTTCCTGCCTCCTTCTCATTGGCTTTTCCTTTGCTGTCCTTAGTTCTCATTGTTTCTGCTTCCTTTTCTTCCTTTGATCTCAATCTTCACATCCCCCATTCTGCTGGGCACCCTCATTTCATCCCAAGGTTTCAAGCATCATTTACTCTGCCTTCATATGCAAATTTATCTCAAGATTTAGTCAATATTGCATTTTAAATTCCTAAAATAAAGCAAATAAACACATGAGGAAAAATCAATGTCAAAATCTTCCAAATAAAAAAAATATATGTATGTATGATTATGTGTCTGGAGAACACACAGGTTCTTCTAGCCAGCTATAAAAATACATACAGACTTGTTTGAAGGCCTGCCCACTCCTTCTCATAGCTTGCTCTTTCCTTTACCCTCCCTGAGATTTTCTCTGAACTTTGCCTCTGCTCCACTCTGGAAATAGCTGACAAGCACTTCTTTCTGGCCAGAAGAAGTTGTCATCAAATTTCTTACAAATTTCTCTCCATTCAGAAAGAGTTTATGTTTTGCCAAAGAATTCACCTTGGGGCCCTTTCAAATAACCAACTCTCCAAGGAAATTTAGTATCTGATTCAGCTAATCAAAATTAGATTTACTCACATTTGGAAAACATATCTGCAGTTTTGCCTCACTGTGTATAGCTCATGTATCCTTGAAATATGTGCAAATCAGAACCTTGCAAGTTGATTGATGGTTCCAATGCATTAATCAATTTGCTAAGGAAAACAAAAAACACTTCTGTAGTCAGTCACAAGCATTGAACATATTGGTTGTGTGAATTTGGATTTTATGCATTAAATGTACTTATTTTGAAGGCATGTTTATGTGTACATCTATACAAGACAGTAAGAAAGTGAGATCAACCCTAGAGAGTCTGCCAAGTGTGCCATGATGCCTGAACTGTGGGCTCCCACTATCAACACAATTCATGTTCTGTTATTTTGTTTTTGAGGAATAGACTGAAGGTCAGAAAAGCAATATGCATTCCATAATACCTGAAGTTTTGCTCCCCATGATCAAATGTCTCTTGAGTTTGCTGTGTCCTTGCTGCTACTAACCTCAAAGTTCATAACAAACAAGCTCCTGGAAGTATATATTCTGTCTCCCCTTCCCTACCCACTATTCACCATCTTCTAAAATAGCACAGAGGTCAGCTCTCAGAGTCAAGATTGTTTTGTATTAGCTGAATCACTGAGACAGAACCAACCGATTGAGTGTGTGTGTGTGTGTGTGTGTGTGTGTGTGTGTGTGTGTGTGTACAGGAGAAGGAGAAGGGAAAGAAAGGAGTGAGTGGAGTGTGATGAGTGTTAGTTCTGTTTCTCTCTCTTGGCTACTTGAGGTGGCTCTGGTGCTGATTCTGTCACAGCCTGTAGTTACTATAGACTTCATCCCCATCTGGTTGTTGGAACAACAGAAATAAGCTTATTATAGAGCTGGGGACTGGTCTGTGGACACAGGTTTTTTTTTTTTTTTTTTTTTTTAACCTGGATGTAATGAGGTAGGTGAGACTCTGAGGAGCACTTAGCTGCATCAGCATTCAGAGAACTCAGAGCCCACCCCCCACCACTAGTCATCATTAGCCTTCTCCTACATCATACACACCCCAGGCTCACATGGGCCAACAGATATGAACAACAGCCCTTGTGTTGATAACTTGGTGGCTACAGAAAGTCAGACACCGGGAAGCAACAAGATATTTCCCTTAGGGAGGCCTTGGCTTGGGGCTTCCCTCCCTTTCCTATGTCAACAAAGCCTTCATTTCCTAACTGGCAAACCACAGAATAAGCCAAATTCCTCTTTTTTCACCTTGCCCTCTGGATGGAAAGAGCTCTATTAGACAGAATTTATATAGTCAGGTTGTGTTGATTTTACTCTCATTAATGGCTCCAATTCATAAAAAGCACTGGAAGAAAAATTTAACTATCTGAAAAATAAGCAAATAGATGAATAGTTCATATTCCAGAATGCAGAACAAACAAAAAACACCAAGGAGTGGCCAATTATGTTTCACCTCAATTGTGAATACATTAGATCGCAGCTACACACATGCCTACACCTATTTGCAAAATGGTTAGTAATTCCACGGGTGATGTAAATGAATATTTACTTATGAAATAATGAGAACTCTGAAATGATACAAAATAGACTGACCAAAACTTTAAGTAGAATGAAATTAAAGACTTTCTTTTCTTTTCTTTAGCGAGAACAGCATAAAACGATGAATTGATACGCAAGTATCACATATTTCTTATTATTTCATTAAATATATATATATGTATGTATATATATATATATATATATATACAACTGAATCAACAGCATACATATACACAGAGGGCTAGTCAGTCTCAACATCCTTCAGTTCTACCCATTTTGAAGCACAGGAAATACTTGCTTATCTAATACTCAACATTGTAGCCTAATTTTCCACCTGGCCATACACAAAACCATCACTCTAGCACTATGGTTCCCAGACTCTTTAACCATTTCATAATTACCTCTTAGTCATATCACTACCCCACGTCCTTCCATTTATCCACATTTTCCATTTAAACCTATTTTCTTTGTGAAGCTTCACTTTCCAACATCCAGTAGTTATTTTTTCCTCATTTGATTTCCCAGTCACTAATCTTGGAGACCACCACCACTTTACTAAACCAGCATAATCTCTAACTATATTCTCACTATTTGTCTTTATACCTACACATAAGGTATAATACAAACTTCTCTTTATATCAGATGAAGACAATTACAGAGAAACACAACTAACTGAAATACAGAGAACAAGAGATTACGTGGTATCCAGTTCCAACTGATAATACAATTCCTGTACCTAAGTGGGTAGAAAGAATTTAAGAGCCAGAGGAAAAAAACAGTGTACCATGAGATTTCATGAGTTACAAACACATAGTCTCACTAACATGTGTGCCAGGCTTTTCCTTTAGGGCCACCAACTAACTCCCAGATCATGACATGGAGACTTATTATTAATTATGAATGCTCGGCCTACCTTAGGCTCATTTCTGCCAGGTCTATTAACTTAAATTAACTGTTTCTCTTTTTCTACCTTACTTTTCTTTCCTTCCATGCATCTTACTTTCAGTGCTTCTCATGTCTGATGGCTGGTGGCTGCCTGGCTTCTTGCCTCAAGCATCTCCCTCCTTCTCTCCTCTCTTCTTCTTCCTCTCATTCTTTTCGAGCCTAGATTTCTCTCCCTATTTATTATCTCTGTATGCCAACCCTGCCTATCCTTTCTCTGCCTAGCTATTGGCTGTTCAGCTCTTATTAGTCCAATCAGATGCCTTAGGCAGGCAAGGTGAAACAAATGCAGCACATCTTTACATAATTAAACATACATCCTTACATCATTAAACAAATGCAGCATAAAAAAGGTAACACACCTTCACATAGTTCAAGTAATATTCTGCAGCATAAACAAATGTAACACATCTTTGCCTAGTTAAAATAACTAACGTGATTACCCAAACAAGACCTGAACAGCAACAGCACCAATGTAAATGCTAACATAGGAGGGGGCTTCAATCCTAGATAAAGAAATATGGGCAACTGGAAAACAATGTGAGAGGAAGAACTGATCTTCCCCATGGGAAAGTTCCCCAATTGATAATCCAATACCAAGTGGTCAACCCTAAGATCATGTACATAGAAGTGACATTATATGGACTAAGTAGATTGTGTTTATGTATTTAGGAATATGTAATATATACACACATATATACATGTGTATAAGTAACAATTCATTCAGAGGAAAAACCAAAAACCTCCAAGATTCTGCATCACCTAGTCTCTAGTTAATATTCTGAATTTGACTACTGTTTATTCATTGTCTGCACTGGACTTATAGCCATTCCCAAAGTACAGCAAGCTGTTCCCACCATGCCATCCTCAGGTGTACCATATTTTATTTCTGGAATTCTGTTTCCTAAATAAGTGTTTTTAGATGAAAAACATTCCACATATTTACTGTTAAGTATGATGCTAACCGGGAGGTTTTTTTTTTTTTCATTTCCCCCCCCGCCGGTCTGGGCTTATACCTTCCTGTGTTGAGAGCTTCTATCATGAATGAAGATTGGATTTTGTCAAATGCTTCCTCTGTCTATTAAGATGATCATGTGTCTCCTGCTCCTTATTAGTACAGTAATCTACATTGATTTTCAAATATATACCAATATCTTTCATACCAGAGGTAATTACACTTGGTTGTTATATAATTATATATATATATATAATTATGTGATTATTGTTATATATTGTTGTATTTAACATAATATTTTAGGAGGCATGTTTGTAGCTGTGCTCCTGAGGATTTATTCTTTGTTCTTACTTGTGATGGACTTGGCTTTGAGTAATCCTGGGCTCATACAATGAATTTGAAAATCTTTCTTCTTCCTCTTCAATTATTTGGGCACATTTGAATAGGATTGGCACATTTTCCTTTAATAAAAGGTCACCTGAGGCTGAAGGAGTGACTCAGCATTCAAGAACACTGGATGATTTTCCAGAGAATTAAGAGTTTCATTCCCATCATCTACATCAGGCAGCCTACAACTGCAATTAACTCCAGTTCCAGGTGATCCATTGCCTCAGATACAGAATGAGTTTAAGTCCAACATAACTAACCTAGTAAGACCTTGTCACAAAAACAAAAACAAAACTAATGATCTGAGGCCACAGCTCAGCGGTGGAGCATTTGCCTAGCAGGGATGAAGCGTCAAGTTTCATCAACAACTCCATAAAACAAAAACAAAGAAAAAAATATTTTCGGTGTGCCATTTTAATCTATTTGTATTTCATAATTTCTTATCAAAAGTAAGCATATTGTAGCACTTGGTTCTCATTGTTTTCCTGTTTTTATTTTCATTATAATTTTTGTTGTAAGGATGGCTTATAGTCATAAAATTTGCCTGATCTACAGAGGTTGTCACATCTACAGTGTGTGGTGCTGAAGCTACTGAGGATTTTTTTTTATAATTTTTAATTTTACACTCTTCACTTAAGTATAAGTCTCTAAAAAATATACATCATGAAGTGTGATGAATTTTCACAGTAAGGAAACATATGGAACCCATATCAAAACACAGTGTTAGCAGCATCCAGGGAGTTATTTTGTGAGCCCTTCTGAAAGTCCCCATTTCCCCACTGCCAGTGTTTACTTCTCACAGAATGGATTAATTTTTGTTGATTTATGTAAATGAAGTAGTATGGTATGCACTTATTTCTGCATTACCTCTTTTCTCAACATGTTGTTGGGTCTATAGATTCATCTGCAGTGCTACCTAGATCATCAGACCAGCCATCCTCTGGCTAACACTTTACTCACTCTCCTGCTGACGAGCATGTCAGTAGTTTGAGCACTGCAGCATAGATTATATATATATATATATATATATATATATATATATATATATATATATATATTAGATTCCATGCAAAAAAGTACAATCAGGAGAGTGAGAAATTGTGCGTATGTCCAATTCTAGTATACACTCATAACACTTTCTAAAGTGGTTATAACAGTTGGTATTCCCACAAAAGTGTGGGAGAGTTCTAATGGTTCTGCTTTCTCTTCAATTCTTGTTTTCATTTTTTGAAATGATTTTTATCAGCATATATTCATATATAAAATAGATTCATTATGACATTAATGCAGCCATAAAATACATATGTATATTGATCATATCTACCCTGTTAACTCTCTTGTCTCCCTCCCACTCCTTTTGCTCTACCAAACTAGTTCCCTTTCTATTTTCATGCCTTTTGTGTAGCTGTGGGTGAGATCCGATGAGTTTCATTGAAGATTTTTAAAGTGTATCTTGAGGGGCAGTAGTAGAATACATGTAATGCAAAAGTGTCAGGGGAAGTACTGTGGCATAATGTTTAAGCCTGGAGGGAATGTAAGGAAGATGGGGGAGAATAGAGAATGGAATAGACTCAACAAAAATTAACACGTATGGAAAAAAGCTGTAATGAAAACTTATACTTAGTAGGTAAGCTAATTAAAAAAATTAAAGACAAAGGGTTTGAATCAGGTTCCTGTTTGGGTGGATAAAGCTACTCCCAGAATTCATATGTTAGTAAATAAAAATCTGAGCACCAGGGGTGGACTTACTTTTTATGAGTTTTTGGCCCACAAGGACTCCCAAAGCAATACATGCAATTGCTACTGCACTTAAACTGCTCAGAGAACTAGTAGGCAAAACCCTATTTCTTAAGACAACACATGCTTTAGTTAGAGGACATAAAAAAAAAAATCACTGGAACTGGGCCAGAAGTTTCTTTCCTGTTGGCTCTCCCTCATAGTGCCAGAAGGCAGGAGGTAGACTGATAGGGGAGAATTGCTATCAGCAATTTCAGCAACACTCACTGTCCAAGCAAGACTAGCACACAATGCATCAGTGGCAAGTTTGTCAAGGGGATAACTAACTACTTTCTGATTGGATTTAATGTTTGCTTTCCAGGAGTGTCTCATTTGGTACTGTAAATCCAGTTGAAAAGCCCCTGGCTGGAGAGGTAATAGTTCCTAGCGTGGACACTACTATTATTTGTTTGGTAAATGGACATGGTGTACCTGTCAAGTTGCCTTAAGAAAAACTGTATTTTCATGCCTATGGATCAGTGCAGCCATCAGCTTTGGTCAAAGAAACTTCTTTTACAATGGTTAGCAATGACTCTAAAGATGAATAATTGGTAAAAGTAGAGAGAATAATGATGTTGAATATCCAACCATCCCGGGTATGTCTGTATGACTTTCTCTACCCCAGTGCTCAGGGAGCATCACAAAAGAAGGGGATGAAAGAATGCAAGAACTGGGGCAGAGGGCAGTGACGTGAAATACTGACTTCTGGACATGACATAGCTACTAGACTCATGAACTCACACAAGCTGTG
This sequence comes from Peromyscus californicus insignis, assembly GCF_007827085.1. NCBI lineage: Eukaryota > Metazoa > Chordata > Mammalia > Rodentia > Cricetidae > Peromyscus > Peromyscus californicus. Next base: position 77,589,247 of record NW_026294617.1, read on the forward strand.
ATTACCTGCAGAAGAACGGGCCTATTAATACCCTATTGCAGACCCCACCCCACTCAGGGGACCCCACCCCTTCTTGAAGATTTATACAGAGATAACAGTTGATAAGGGAAAGAATGGACATTTTCTTCAGTGATGTAACCACTGAAAGGTGCCTATGTTCTTGTTATTTTAAATATCTTAGTCTTGCTTCCCATGGATTATTCTTGTGACTAAAGAATTTAATGAATAGTCAACCAGTGAGATTTAGTTCAAAGATTTACTGCCAATAAGGTGTCTACATTCTCTTAGTAGATCTGTGTGGTGTAAGTTGATGAGAACAAAATTTGAGCACCTTTTAAGTCTTCCACAACTTCTATTTTCTCCCAGAAACTCTTCCATCTCCCTTTATGAACAACCTACCAGTCAAATAGAGTGCCTTAACCTGATCCTCACCCCTTTACTTACTCATTTCAAAAGTCTCTCTGCTAAGTGTCTACCTTGATGCCTGTGCTCCCACTCATTCTAAAAGGACTGTACTGTGGGATGGTCTGTATGTCAAATGTGTTGCTGATTGGTCAATAAATAAATCACTGATTGGCCCGTGGCCAGGCAGGAAGTATAGGCGGGACAAGGAGGAGAATAGAGCTGGGAAGTGGAAGGCTGAGTCAGAGAGACACGGCCAGCCGCCATCAGGACAAGGAAGATGTAAAGTACCGGTAAGCCACAAGCCACGTGGCAAGGTATAGATTAATAGAAATGGATTAATTTAAGCTGTAAGAACAGTTAGCAAGAAGCCTGCCACGGCCATACAGTTTGAAACCAATATAAGTCTCTGTGTTTACTTGGTCGGGTCTGAGCGGTTGTGGGACTGGCGGGTGAGAGAGATTTGTCCTGACTGTGGGCCAGTCAAGAAAACTCAAGCTACAGGACTGGATCTGCTGCTTAGGGCTAGCAGGGACATAAGCTGTCTCTGTCCATCTCCTATTCATCTCCTACTGGTTTGTAACTTTTATTTTTTAAAAAAAGGTCTTTTGGGAAAAGAAAAAAGCTGTGAATTGAGAAAAAATAAAAGCTATGAGTTTATAGCCAATCCAGCTGTGGTGATACATCTTGCCAATGAAACAGAGAAGAGGTGAGTATAGACACAAGTTAAGTCTTGAACTCCCATTGTTCTTACTCAAAGTCTAATGGCATTGCAAAAATAAACACCTTGCACTTTGTTTATTGCCTTTGGTCAGTTTCAAGAGTCATTAATAAATATTTTTGCCACTGTTATATTGTTCATTTAAGGAGGGATTTGCAGGGTTCCTCATTCCCATCAGATAGAAATTCTGCATATATATATATATATATATATATATATATATATATATATATTTCTCTTACCACATAATACTGGCTAGGATTGGTGCATAGGAATAACAGGAGTAGACAGCTTCCTGTCATTGTTTTTAGTAGAAAATCTTTGAAACTTTTGCCATGAAAAATATTTATTTTTTTATTTTTTACTTGGTCATACACATTACTAAATTTCACTTCTACTTCTTAATGAACTTTTATTCTCACTGAATATTACATTTTATAAATTTTTTCCTATACATATTATGATCATGCTTTTTCCCTTTAATTAATTTTGTAAGTTACACTGCTTACTTTCCAATGTTAAGGCATCTTTGCATTTCTGGAATAAACTTATGCCATATTATCAAAGGAATATATAATTGAGTTTAATTGTGTAAAGTATTTAAATTTTCATACATTTGTAAATAAGATTATCTTATGTTTTTAATATCTTATGTCTGTCAGTTAAGTTTTGTGAACTGTAGACAAATCTAGGCATACCTGGGTAAAGCGAACCTCAGTTAAGGAATTGCCTCCATCAATGTGGCCTATGGGCATGTCTGTGGGGCATTTTCTTGAGTAATGATTGAGGTGGGAGGGTCCAACCTACTGTGGTGGACCCATCCATGGGCAGGTGACCCTGGTCTAGGAGAAAGGGAGCTGAGCAAGCCATGGGAAGCAAGCCATTGGGCAGAGTTCCTCCATGACTTCAGCCTTTGCTCATGCTTAAGCTCGTGTCCTGATTTCCCTCAATGACGGACAGAACAGATATGTAAGCCAAATCAATTCTGTCTTCCAACAAGTGGTTTTAGTCAATATTTTATCACAGCAACAAAACTACTTAGTAACTGACGGTCATTTTTCTGGTTTTCGTGAAGGACTTTTATCAAGCAGGTCTAATTATCCTCTAGCAGAGTGGTTCTCAGTCTCTCTAATGCTGGGACCCTTTAATATAGCACCTCGTGTTGTGGTGGTCCCAACCATAAAATTATTTTGGTGATATTTCATAACTGTAATTTTGCTACTGCTATGAATCATAACGTAAATCTCTGATATTTGATGGGGTTAAGACCCATAGGTTGAGAATCACTGTTCTAGCACGTGGCTGTGTAACCAGTATTGAGTCTTCGCCTAACTATAATGGAGCCACTTTTATTAAAAATTGGGGTTACATTTCTGAAATCTACATCTTTGTGTTATTTTTTCTGGACTTTGGGGTTGATTTCATTTTAGATAGCTTATGATACCTCATGAATGTCATGAGTCAGTACCCTTATGTTATTCCTTTGCCCTGAATGGATATTCAGCAATTTGAAGAATGTTTGCCTCTTTTTTTTTTCCATTTTTTTCACGTTACACCTTTGCCCTGTTAGTCTTGTCTTCCCTGACTCTTCTGTAGAGATTTTCCCTTTGTTCTAGTGTCAGGTACCATATGCCTTGATGTTTGTGCTAGAGTCTAGTAAGTACCACGTGTCCAGCTTACTCTGGTGAACTGAGATACAGCAGACCAGGAACAACTCTTTGCATGCTTTTGTTTTGTAAACTTGGGAGGTCATCCTTCCTGAAACTTAAACACCCAGAACTAGGCTCTATCTAAAAAAACAAACAAACAAACAAACAAACAAAAAAACAGGATAGTGGTGCAGGAAGCCTCGCCAAGCCTTGAGGCAGGGGGAAGGGCTTAGACTTGCCTCTACTAGATGTGCCTCCCCATGGGAGGCCTTGCCTTCTTGCGGGGGTTGGGGGAGTGGGAGGAGTCTGGGGGCTGGAGGAGGGAAGAGGGCGATTTTTGATTGGTGTGTAAAATGAATGAAAAATTTTTCTTAATTAAAAAAAAAAAGTGTGGGATCTTGAATGCATGGCTTGACCAGTGAGTGCATAGAACCTCAGAAGACAACAAAAGCTCCATCTAAACAAGGCCCGGCCTCTATCCATGGGGAAAGAGCTCAGCTCCTCAGACCCAGCTTGTCCTCTGAGCCCATACACGTGCACTTCATTGTGCTAAGGCTGTAGAACAGTGCAGCCGTGATTTATGAGGGCTGCGTTTCTTCCCTGATCCAGGCTGCCACATTGCTGGAGGTTTGCTTTTAAGTCCACGTCAGGGGCAACTGGCAACCAGCTGTTGGAAACTGGTTTAAGAAAATAATAAAAGTAAAAATACCCACGGACTATCCTGTCATTGAAGGTTTCTGGTACCTGCCACCAGCTTTGGAATAAATAAGAGAGATTTTCCCCCTTGGAATGAGATTTCTTTAATGACAAATAGATTTATATTGTGCTGGAATGATTGCTAGGTACCAAGAGGTCTCACATAAGGGCTAAGTTAACAATTGAGATCTTTAGAATAATAATTCATATGGTCCCACCCCCTTTAGTCTTAATGGGTTCCCAACTACTACATATGTATCAAACTCCCAAAGCATTAGTTCCTCTGCACTTTTCTCTCTCTGGCGTGTAAGTTAATAGGTGGGGGAGATTAGAGTGATGATACAAGCTCTCTGCCCACTAAGACATAATGGTAAGGCAGTAGCCAGTACAGAAAAAAAGGGCCCATTGTTTAGGGGCGTGGAACCTTCACATTTATGGTCCCTGAAACAGAGAGAAGGAAAGAACTTTCTTTAGAAACTACCAGTTCTTTGAATTTCTAGGTACAGGACGTTCATAGATACTTTATGAACTGTGTTTTTGCAGACACACACCCCAAGTATCTCAGAACATTTAGTTATCTGTTTATAAATTATTTGCTGCATCATTTCAATAAAGATGAGATGTCTTGCAATGAAATAAGTGTAGGATAAGACAAGTAACATTTAAATAGAAAGTAAAAATTATGTCAACTAAGGGGAAAGTCAGTATATAGGAACCAGCAGTTGGAATTTCTTAGCATAATCAGTGAGTTAGTGCAGTTGTGTATAAATAGTTTCTTTTGAAAGGGTTGTCTTATAATCAAACAGATAAAGAAACTATGGGTGGAAAAAAACTAAAATTGTTTTTTTTTAACTGCAAAATGCCCCAGATTTTTCTTAGAAGCACTGTAAACTCATACAGGAAGAATACAGCTACATGCTGTACGTTTGTGAAGACGGAACAATTCAAGATGATTTTTTGAATGGAACAAGCTTCTCTGATGCAAAGTCAAGAAAAACGTACTCTTTCTTCCTTTTTTGGTTAGCATGGCCCTGGTGTTTTTATTTTCTGCTTATTTTGGGGGAAATTGCACAAATATTTACTGGTTACAACCAGCAAGGCTGCTGAAAGCCCATGGTCTAAGTCATCTGATGCATCCTGTAGCCTGGACTTAGCAGTATTCACCAAGCTGGGATCCTGAGGCTCACCCTCCACCACAGTGGTCTGACCGAGGGTCTACAGGCCAGATCTGTCTTCCTGAGCCCCACCACCAATTCTCAGGAGTACAGGTTCTTATCTCTGCGTCTCCCTGGGAAATCATCTTTTTGGTCCTTTGGAGTAGTCTCAGCCTTGCAGCTCTCAGGAGTCAGTGGTCAGCATTAAGGAAGAATGTTTTGTTAGCTGTCATGGGCCGGCAAAGATTTTGTCTGAGGCTCGCTCCCACCCACTATCCATCATGCCATCTCTGCACCTACAATAGATTATTAACCATTTCAGCCTTCTCTGTCACCTGTTGAAATGAGAACCCATCGTCTCTGGGCCTCTGCAGCCCTTTCCCTTACATTAACCTAAGTCACACCAGATGTGGATCTTCAGTGTTTAGGAAAACTGATGTCACCAGTCACAATACTTCTATTGTTATATATAGTTTTTAAAATACAAATAAATACTGTGGTGGGTTTTTTTTTCCTCCTTCATCCTTTCCCTACTGGCTGGAAGAGCCAAAGATTATTCAATTAGGCTTCCAGAAAGTGTGGTGAAAAATTCACGCACATTGAAAAAAAAAAATGAAGATCAAGAAAAGAAAAGAAAAGAAAAGAGGAGGATGCTATGTTGTAGGGAAGAAGGAAGAGAACCTCTCAGGGACCAACAGTAACTCTAATGGATGGCTGGTGTGTGCAAGACATTATTATTTGTTATGTGAGTGTAGGGAGATGGCAGCCGAACTGAGCAATACACCTGCTGGGCTCCAAGAAGCCAAAACAGCTGCATGCATTGATTTAGAAGCTTGCTACTTGGGGCTCCAGGAACGAATCAAGCGACAGCTCATAAAAAAAGAGGGTTTTATGATCCCCCTCTCTCTATAAGCAAACAGCCACATCATATGTTTTCCTAACGTGGTCATAACTCAAAATTAAATCCCAGCCCAAAGTGTCAGCCTGTTGCCATGTGAGGACTGTAATGACTTGTTTTAGAGGTTGCCATGGAGATGGTGGAGGAAGGATGGGGGTAGGTTTGGCGGGGTGGCAAGGGGCACAAGGTGTTCTTCCCCTAGGTGTGCCTTCAGCACTTAAGAATAATTAAGTGTTTTGTTTTAAAGAGGTAAGCAAAGTTAACAGTGTTTAGCCGGCACTTTCATGCCGATGATCACAACCTCAGGCTCACCCAGGTCGGACACCAAGTGCGGTTTCATTGCAGAGCCAGAGTGGGGAAGGGTAAACAGTAGAGAGATTGTTACCAAGATAGAGGAGTCGACCACTCTCACTGCAAAGCTGGTCACTCATTTCTTGGGGTGGAATGGAGTCAAAGTACCTCTGCTAAACGCTGAAGGAAAGTGTATGTTAAAACAGCCTGTTAGATTACTCCAAGGCTGCAGGCTGAATATGCAAACTGAAATGCTGTGGGCCTCAATGATGTTAGACAAAAATCTCTTGCAGCACTTAGAAGGTGAGCACAGAGGCAGGTAGCCACTCTGTGGGCCTTGACAGAACCAGGGTTTTCATTCACTTTTAAAACAGGTACTGAGCTTGAAAAGCGAATGCTCGTAAATACACAAATGAATGAAAGAGTGCCGGGGAACCATGGATGTGTGCCTCCTTGCAAATGGTTTTGTAGCGCTGTAAGCATGGCTGCTCTTCTAAAGCTCACATCACCAAATCTCTGCATAATCCCCAGGTTCCGACAACAGTCTAGCCTCTGAAGTTGGCATTTTACCCATGGCGAAGTCATCCATCCAGCTGTTACCGTTTCTCTAATCACAATACACACCTAGGTGACCTCTCTCCTGAATCCCTTCTGTCTCTCCAGCCGCCCAGAGTGTGCTTCCCTTAAATGTCATCTCAGAGCCCCCTCCTTCCCTACATCAGTGTTTATCCTCATTTTCTGCTTTATATTAGTCTCAGTCACCAGAACTCAAAAATATCAGATGTGGCTTTGGCTTTCTTTCCTCCATTCTACAGATACTGCTCCCTTTCCCTCCCCTTTCCACATGGTCTCTGCCATCACAGTTTCTTGTCCACCTCCATTTTCATTCCCGAGTGTGGGCGGGCCGAAAGACTTCCTGCATAAGCTGCAGCCATTGCTCCCATCCCATCTCCCTTCTTCTCGCTTCCCAGCTGCTATTTCATCCAGTTTTTTTTATTATTATTGCTATTAGTTAAATTTTTTATTTTTATTTTAAAAAAGAGCTAATCCCTTGCATAATCAAGTTAAGCCTCCCCAGTTATGGTATGCTTCGCAAATTCCCCCACTCCCTACTGAACACAATTTTAACGTTATCATTTGTTATTTAAGAAAAAAAAAAACTCTTTTTTTTTTTGTATTTTTAAGAAGTTTTTTTTTTTATTTTAATTTATTTTGCAATACAATTCAGTTCTACATATCAGCCACGGATTCCCTTGTTCTCCCCCCTCCCGTCCCCCTCACCTTCCCCCCAACCCCCCCCATTCCCATCTCCTCCAGGGCAAAGCCTTCCCCACAGACTGAGGTCAACCTGGTAGACTCAGTCCAGGCAGGTCCAGTCCCCTCCTCCCAGGCCAAGCCAAACAATCCTGCATAGGCCCCAGGTTTCAAACAGCCAACTCATGCAATGAGCACAAGATCTGGTCCCACTGCCTGGATGCCTCCCAAACAGATCAAGCCAATCAACTGTCTCACCCATTCGGAGGGCCTGATCCAGTGGGGACCCCTCAGCCATTGGTTCATAGTTCATGTGTTTCCATTCATTTGGCTATTTGTCCCTGTGCTTTATCCAACCTTGGTCTCAACAATTCTCGCTCATATAAACCCTCCTCATTCTCGCTAATTGGACTCCCAGAGATCCACCCGGGGCCTAGTCATGGATCTCTGCATCCAGATCCCTCAGTAGTTGGATGAGGTTTCTAGCACAACAATTAGGGTGTTTGGCCATCCCATCACCAGAGTAGGTCAGTTCGGGCTGTCTCTCGACCATTGCCAGCAGTCTGTTGTGTGGGTATCTTTGTGGATTTCTGTGGGCCTCTCTAGCACTTTGCTTCTTCCTATTCTCATGTGGTCTTCATTTACCATGGTCTCCTATTCCTTGTTCTCCCTCTCTGTTGTTGATCCAGCTGGGATCTCCCGCTCCCTAAACAAAATGTGGTACATATACACAATGGAATACTACTCAGCAGAGAAAAACAATGGCATCATGAGGTTTGCAGACAAATAGATGGATCTAGAAAAAATCATCCTGAGTGAGGTAACCCAGACTCAGAAAGACAAACATGGTATGTACTCACTCATAGCAGGATACTAGACATGAAACAAGGATGACTTGTCTGCTACTCACATCACCAGGGAGGCTACCTGGAAAACAGGACCCCAAGAAAGACACAGGGATCGCCCAATGACAGAGAAATGGAATGAGATCTACATGAACAGCCTGAACATGAGTGGGGGTAATGAAAGGCGAGGGTTGAGGGAAAGAGAGAAAAAAAACTCTTAACTATCATTGCTTTATTTCCTTCTGGTAACACATGCAAATTTCTGGCTCAGTAAAAATACCATTTAATAACCATAAACACACTATCCAGTGAGTAGAGCTAAAACTGTACTGAACATTAAAAAAAATTATATCTGTGTGTGTGTGTGTGTGTGTGTGTGTGTGAGTGTGTGTGTGTGTGTGTGTGTGTGTGTGTGTGTGTGTGTGTGTGTGTATAATGTCCGTGTGAGCTACAGCATGCATGTGGAGATCAGAGGACCATTCTGGACCACTCTGTGAAGCCACTTCCCTCCCGACACCTTTACGTGGATTTAAGGGATTGAACTCAGACCATCAGGCTCTGCAGCCACCACCTTTAGCTACTAAGCCATGCAAAGGCCCTATACTGAGCATCAGTTTTTGTCATTGGGAATACTGAATTGCAGCAAACAATTTTTCTTCTATTGAGATCATCACATGGTTTTTGGCCTTGACTTTAACCAGCATATTTCTAATGCTTTTGTCCTTAAGTATGAGCTATGCTTTGAACATAGGAGCTATATTTCATCATCTTAAGGAAATGTTTGTTGCTGTGGGATGTTCTGTATGGCAAATGTGTTGCTGATTAGTCAATAAATAAAACACTGATTGGCCATTGGCTAGGCAGGAAGTGTAGGCGGGACAAGGAGGAGAATAAAGCTGGGAAGTGGATGGCTGAGTCAGAGAGACACTGCCAGCCACTATGATGAGAAACAGCATGTGGAGATGCCGGTAAGCCATGAGCCGTGTGACAAGGTATAGAAATGGATTAATTTAAGCTGTAAGAACAGTTAGCAAGAAGCCTGCCACGGCCATACAGTTTGTGACCAATATAAGTCTCTGTGTTTACTTGGTCGGGTCTGAGCGTCTGTGGGACTGGCAGGTGAGAGAGATTTGTCCTGACTGTGGGCCAGGCAGGAAAACTCAAACTACAGTTTGTCTCTTTATATTTTATGGATTAGATGGTAAATGCAGACTGATTGTTGAATTCTATCAAATGATAGTTCAACATCCATTAGGGTGATGAGAAAATAGCACTATATCTTGATGATTTTGGAGATAGTGTTGCATGGCAGATATTTCCCAACTTTCAGGAAGTACCTCATTGCTTAATAGGTATAATCCAAGACAAGTTTCAATACCCTCTGAGCAGCAGAGTCTCCCCTTATGAAGTTCATGTTAACTGTATTAAAAGCAAGCAGGTAAATAAACATGAATTGCTAAGGATGATGCCTGGTATGTAACAGACACGGGAGAGGTGTTAGCTATTCAGATTTGTTCAATTATTTTTCTCATTGAGAAGGCTGGTATTATAAATTATGTTATTAGGTTAACCCCACCATGCATTTTGCATTTTCAGAATCAATCTCATCTAGTAATTTGTCTATAACTGTTGTAATATTTCATTTGGATGTTTTACTGATATTAATATTTGACCTTGACCAATGATTTCCTGAAGCTTCACCCCTACTGACTAGAGTTCATGGTGTTGAATGGTACTTTGCACACAGGAGAGGAGGAAAGCAATCATCAATATCACTTAGCTACAAACCCTGTGACCTACAGCAGAGACTTGCCTTCAAGATATACTGGTGCAATAGTGGTACACATATTATAGGAGTAACCAACCACTTTTTTTTTTGACTGAATGTAAGGTCCATTCCATGAGATGGAAGCCATATCCGACTACTAACATGTCCCAAAACCTGAGATTATATGTCATGGACTTAGGGGAAAACTTATCACTATTATTCTGCTAAAATGTCATAGAAATAAAATGAATCCTAATTGATATGCCCATAGAGCAAGACATCACTCAGCCCTCATAAGAGAAACTTCTTCTTGTGGTACATGGTAATTAACAATCAGATCTACAACTGGAAAACTTACAGAGAACAAAAGACTTTAGAGTACTCAACACTAAATATCTTTATCAACCCAATCCCTCAAGGTTCAGGGATCTATGCAGAAGAGAAGGGATGAAGATTGTAAGAGCCAGAGGTGGTAGATGACTTTTCTTAGGTATCCTTTATTTTGTGTTGTAATTATGCTTAATAAAACACACGCATTTCCTACATTCAGAAACAGTTAGAAATCCCTCATGTGACTGAATATCCTAACAAAGAGCTAGATCTGGATTATTTCTGGAGGGGATATCTCACTGACTACTTCTATCTATTCCTTAAACATGGTTGATATTTTTATCTCTTCTTGAGTTGAATCTTGCATTTATTTAGGTCAATGTCTATTTTAATAAAATTTTAGAAAAATATACGCATAATACTAAACAGTGCATAGAATTTTTTATTTACCTAAAATCTATGATCATTTCCTTAAAGAAATGTCTTTATTTTTTTCTTACAATGTTTTTATTTATGTATTGTGTGTGCATGCCTCCATCATAATTTTGGTTGTCAAAGAAAAAACTGTGGAAGTTGGTTCTCTCCTTCCATCATCTGGATCCCAGGGTATAAATGAAGATATTCAGGCCCTCACACTTGGCTACAGCACCTTTTTTTCTTAGCCATTTCCCAGGCCCCTCCTCACAATCATTTCCTTCATATCTCTCCTCTTCATGTGTTTGTACAGTTGGTTAGAAATACAACTTTGTTAGTGACAAATGTTTTTGCCCCAACTATTGGCTGTGAATTACTTTTCCTACAATTTCTTTTTTTATTTCTAGCTCATTAATTTCCCCCCTTTTCTTATTAATATCCCCCTTCTTTGCTCTTCAGCTTCTTCAGTGCAATGCCCATCTTCATCATTGTGGTGTGTGTGTGTGTGTTAATGCACACTTGTGTGTATATGTTCATATATGTGTACATACATGTGGAGGTCAGAGATCAATGTCCAGTGTCTTACTCACTCACAATCCACTTTATATGGTGGTATTTTATTTGTACTGAAATGTGATTTTAATTATATGTTAATAAATAAAGTTGCCCGGGGGTCAGAGCTATTAGAGCCATAGCAAAAGCCGGGCAGTGGTGACACACACCTTTAATCCCAGCACTTGGTAGGCAGAGCTAGGAAGATCTCTGTGTGGCCAAGGATACAGCCAGCATTGGAGGCACAAGCCTTTAATCTCAATACCATAGAAGACCTGGAGGGCTGTACAACAGACAGTGATGAGGCAGTCATGTGGTTGGTTTTACAACCAATGAGAAGGCAGAACAGAAAGTCTATATAAAGACAAACAGACAGGAAGTAGCTCTCTTTCGGAGAGGTCTCTTGGCTGAAGAGGCTAACTTCAGCAGGAAGGGTAAGGCTCTTAGCTCTGATCTCTTGGCTTTCTTCTTTGCATTGGTTCTGTGTTTCTTATTTAATAAGACAGTTGGTTACATCTACAACTTTACTTTTTAAAATTGTCTTTCCACTATGTCAGAGTTCATTGAATAACAACAAAATCAGAAACTACCTAAGTTTCATTGGCTGTAGTTTGTTTGCTATCCAGCTGCTGGCAATCACTGATTCTTTTATTCCTATCTTAATAATAGTAACTGAGAGATCACATATGTATCCTACACATATTAATATAGAGTCATGCGTTTTACAGAATGTCTAAGAAAAGGTTAATGAGGCTGCAGAGAATAGGGAAGTTCTTCTGATAAAGGCAGATAGCTGGTACAAATGTCTGAACTTTTACAACTGGCATTCTGGTTTGTTACCAAGATAGATAGCCCAAAGACCTAGGGTAAAAACAAACACTACAAGTCTAAAAAAAAAAAAAAAGCAGTAGAACAGTTCCTAATGATATTCTGCTGTATTGGTAGATCAGTGCCTTATCCAGTCATCATCAGAGAAATTTCCTGTGGCAGCAGATGGGAACAAATGCAGAGAACCACAGCCAGACATTATGTGGAGAAAAAGTCTAAACTGGATGTCTCCATCAAATCCTTTTCCTCAGAGCTCTGGGAATCCTGTGGGAGATGAGGCAGAAAGATTGTAAGAGTCAGAGGGAAGGAAGAGCACCAGGAGAACAAGGCTCTCTGAATCAACTAAGCAGGGTGCATAGGAACCCACAGAAACTGAAGCAGTAAGCACAAAGCCTACGTGGGTCTGCATCAAGTCCTCTGCTTATAGTTTTAGCTATTAGCTTAGTATTTTTATGGGACTCCTGGCAGCAAGAACAAGTGGATTTCTGACTCTTGTACCTGCTCTTGGGACTCTTTTCCTCCTGTTGGGTTGTTGTGTCCAACTTCAATATGATAGTTTTTGCTTCATCTTATTTTATTTTATTTTGTCATGTTTGGTTGTTGTCTCTTGGAAACCTGTTCTTTTCTAATGAGAGACAGAAAGGGAGTGGATCTGGAGGGGAGGAAAGGTAGGGAGGAACTGAGAGGAGTAGAGGGGGGAAACTATAACCAGGATATATTATATGAGAAAAGAATCTATTTTCAATGAAATTGTTTTTTAAAAAAAGAAAATTTCTCTTTAGTAAATTATTCTTTACAAGGAACTTGACTAGTGAGTTATTTATTTATCATTGAATTTTAGTTATTTGGTCTTTGGATACATCATGAAACAAACGAATCCCAAATTTAAGTGGTTTGTGGGGAGATCTGCTCCCACTTTTTTCCCAGGGTTCTCTTGAGGAAAAAGGGCTAAGAGATATTAGGTAGAAAGACATAGGGGAGAGAAACAGATAGAAATACAGGATAGCCTTGGGAGGGCCTGGATCAACATCCACCAGCCCCTTCTGTCTCTTCTAAAGGGCCTTTTATAAGGAATGCCAAGTGGTGGAGCAAAAGACCTCCCCCAAGCACAGCCAAGTGCAGACCCTTCCAATCACCTGGTAAGCACATACATTGTCAAGCAATCCTCTAATGCAGCCCTGCTGGGCAAAGAAAGCTCAGGTCTCACTAGGAAATGTTTGTGGGCCTCCACAGTGGTTAAAATAATGGCCTTGCATTTAGCCTATGCTTGTGTATTTTGGCAATTCAAAGTCTTTGTGGCTGTGTAGCTCTTCTCCATAGTCAGGCTTGCCCATGTGTTGTAGGCAACTGTTGGTCAGCAAATCATTCTGCTACCAATGGCCAATATTTTGCTGGCTGGCTTAGGTGACCAGACATCTCTCACCATTCAACAGGCATACGTGGGAATGGTCACATGGTAGTGATTTCAATAGTTCTCAGAACAGCATGAGAGGGGAAAAGTCACACAAACAAGTTATTTTCAGGCATCTTCTTAAAACATATTGCATAAAACAGATCAAACAGTCAATCCTAGAGTGACTGTGGTGAATAGAGTCTACTTCTGAATGGGAAGAGCTGCAAAGTTTACATCACAAAGGGACATGGGTAAAGAGATGGCAAGAATTCTTGGTTATTCTTTTCAAATATTCAACTTTAGGGTACTTCCTACCAAGATTGTTACATACCTTGATCTTCTGCTAGCCCCATTTAGAATACCTAGTTTCTGTAATTTGTGGGTGCAGTTACTTACTGGCATATACATCCAAGTTGCTGCCTGTCTGGACTTTCTAAAGTTTACACACTGACTAGACTCTCTGTCTGACCACCTGATAGTGTATCCCATTATCTCAAAAGCCTCTACTTCATCACTTTGGCTACTAGGCATTCACCTTGACACAAAACATGGTAGCCTCCTGCCTTCCCCAGCTTGTCTTGCTACTTTTACCCAGGTGGCTAGGTTAATATTAACTTTCTGACCATCTCTCTGTGCCGTTTCTGGCCCAATTCCACCACTGATCTATTCAGTCATCTTACCCCCATTTACCTTCTGGTCTGAAAACCTGCTTCTCCATGTATTTTGTCTAGACTTGAAGAGTTAGTTGTATCTTAACATCATTCCATTTCAATTTTTCTTCCTTAGTATGCTTGTATAATTTTGTCTAAAAATGATGCAGAACATTAAAATATCCAGATCAGCCAAGCTTTAGCCTGCCATTTCCGGACAATTGGGCCATTTCTGGAGGAAGTGTCACTAGGACACATTACACTGTCAGTCTGAGATCTATTTCCAGTATAATTCATGATACAATATATGTCTATGCTTTTTTTATCCTGCAGCACACTTGTGTGTATGTGTGCACATGTGGGAGCATATGTAAAGATGCTGGGGGGGACTAACAAATGAACCAAGACCATAGAGGGAGAAAAAGAACATGAAAGGGTGTCTAAGGGAGAAAGTATCGAAAGACAGATGCTTTTCCAGCCTGTAAATTTGTGAGCATGTCTGTGAAGTTGTCTATTATACACTCATGTTTTATCAGTCACTCAACATGTGTTTATTGGGTGCCTGGTATGACACTCACATCATGCTCAAGGTTATGAAGCTGACCCCAGGCATGAGTATTGCACTGCATATGATTCTATCCCTGGCCTGGGAAGAGTCAGGCAGGCGTAACTGAAGGTAAAGGAAAAGAGACAAGAGGCTCCCATGTGGGGCTCTAGCTGATTGAAACCATACTCTTTCCTGTGAAACACTCATTCTGACTTTACTGCCAGGAGATAAAACAGCCTCTTCTTCCCCTTGCTTATGTGGAGATATTATATAGGTAATACAACTGTCACTAGATGGAATTTAGGGGTAAGATGGAGCCTCTTCCCCGTGGTTCTCAAGCACTAAGCCATCTGGGTGATTAAATAAGCTGCATTTGGGGAGGGTTGCTTGGAGAGTCTTGAGAGCCAGTTCCACATTTGGAAGCAAAGGGGCAAAGTGTCATGTAAACCAGGAGATTTTGTGCTTTCAGAGCACGAGAATCAGCTTCAGAACTGGGTTGAATGGGCTTGTCAGGAAGATGTGCACAGAACCGATAGAATGAGCCCAATTCTCTTCTTACCATATCACTTTCCATGAAAGCAGATGGAAAAAATTAGTTGACACTCAACCTCCAGGGTGCTCTCTTTCACCTGGGTTCTTGGTTATCATTATTAAAATGAACACTAACATTCTGTTCTTCTTGTGTATTCGTGTAGCACTAGACAACTTACTGCTTTATTTAATGCTCAAAACAAGTCAGTTTAGTAGGCATTATTACCTCACATTTGAAAATAAATAAACCTTACCAAGTTCTATAGATCTCCACCTTTCACTGCCTGTATTGTCTGATGACCATCTTGGCATTAATACTATGCATTTGACTAGAATCTATAAATAAACTGGTCTACTTTTGTATGAATCTATTTCTGAAACAACCTTGATAAATATCTGTTGTGATATATTATGTACCCTAATAAACTTGTCTGGGGATCAGAGGACAGAGCCAATCACTAGATTAGACATAGAGACCAGACAGTAGTGGCACACACCCTTAATCCTATCACTTGGGAGGCAGAGATCTGTCTGGATCTCTGTGAGTTCAAGGTCACATTGGAGACAAAGTCCAGCAGTGGTGGCACATGCTTTTAATACCAGCACTTGAGATCTCATGCCTTTGTTTGGAAAGCACACACGCCATTAATCCCAGGACATGATATGGCTGAGTGGAGAAGGTATAAAAGGCCTGAGGAGACAGGAACCAAGCAAGAGTTCAACTGAGACCC
Source organism: Peromyscus californicus insignis (assembly GCF_007827085.1). Lineage (NCBI taxonomy): Eukaryota > Metazoa > Chordata > Mammalia > Rodentia > Cricetidae > Peromyscus > Peromyscus californicus. The sequence goes on from NW_026294617.1 coordinate 77,604,901, forward strand.
TCAGGGGTGAGGACTCAGAGGCTTTCAGTCTGAGAATTTGTGCAAACAGAATCGGCTGAGGAGTTTGCCAGGTGAAGTTGGCTGTGGCTTATTTTACTTCTCTGGTCTTTCAGCCTTCGCCCCAATATCTGGCTCCAGGTTTTTTTTATTATTATTAATTAGACCATTTAAGATTCATGTTACAAATATCTACTAGACTTTTTTTTCTGAGTGTACCTCTGAACAGAGGTTTGGGAAACACCTGGTTTTAAACTCAAAGGCTTGAGTTAAAGTCATATCTTGCCTACGCTATGTACTGATTAACTTCGTTCATCTATGAACAGAAATAATCACCTAGTTAGAGAGTTGCTATGATGACAAGGTGAAATGATGGATTTGAATAATCTTAGAAAAGTCCATATTTCATCCAACAAATGAAATTTGTTACTTTTTTATGCCCATAATTTTGCTTGCATAGTGGGTACACTAGGGAACAGAAAAGGGCCCTGCCTCTTCCCCCATGATGCTTATAGCTTAGTAGAAGGGGAAAATAACCTTAGGCTGGAACAAGTGTTAAGAAGTTCAGAACGCATGTCCAGTCAAAAGATTTTTAAAAAAATAACAAAACATTCCTTAATTGAAATCAGTAATGTTTATTTAAATATTTTAAGAATATTTTAAGCATTCAAACTAATGCAATAAACCCATGGTAAAAATAAAAATGTTAAATATTGTCATGATCATTGTTACTCAGTTTTCTTTTCCCTTCAGCTATAATATGGCTAAGAGAGTTGCTTCAGCTCACAAACATGCAAGTGTACAGATCCACTCAAACACATGTGCCTGTCTGTCCACGTGGAAGAACTTGGCTAGTTGTGGATAGGATGAGCCCACATAGAGGAAACAGCATTTTCAAAGGCTCTGAGATAGCAAAGTGCTTATAATATTCCAAGATCAGCAAGAGAGTGAATTTTGGACAGTGGTGACCATCTGGAAAGAGGTTGGTGTGGACAGTGGTCAGAAACAATCCCAAGGGTCTGATGACGAAGCAAAGGGTTTGGGTTGTATTCTGAGCATAGTGAAAAACCATGGAAAAGATTTTAAGCAGTCAAGTGACTGGTATTTATGATTTTAAAGAATGTTGTTGTGGTTATCAGTAATGAGGAGATGATAGGTAAGCAAGAAAAAGACATGCCAGAACCCAGCTAAGCAACTGTCCAGGCCAGAAGGGGTAGTCTCAGTATGCTGGCTAGTTCTTATGCTAATATGACACAGGCTAGAGTCTTCTGAGAGGAGGGAACATCAATTGAGAAAATGCCTCCGTAAGATAGGGCTATAGGCAACCCTGTAAGGTATTTTCTTGATTAGTGATTGATGGGGAGGGCTCAGCCCATTGTGGGTGGGACCATCTTTAGGCTGGTGGTCCTGGGAGCTGTAAGAAAACAGACTGAGCAAGCTGTGAGGTATTGTGGGATATTTTGGTCACACTCTGACACTCCTGAGACTGCCAGTTAAATTAAACCTTGAATCAGAGGGCAGAGTCAACATTCAGCTGGCCATAATTAACCATAGAGTTTTTGGCAGACTCCGATTAGGATAGAGAGATACAGGAAGGAATAGAGAGAGGCTTAGAAAGATTCACAGGCCTTTTCAATCTCGGAAGGTGGAGAGCCAGGGTCAGCCTATTGTTTCTCTGTCTCTCTGTGGATCTATCAGGTTTCTACCCCAATATCTGACTCCTGAATTTTTATTGATAAAAGAATAACTTAGGCCAGGCAGTGGTGGCACACGCTTTTAATCCCGGCACTCGGGAGGCAGAGCCAGGTGGATCTCTGTGAGTTCGAGGCCAGCCTGAGCTACCAAGTGAGTTCCAGGAAAGGCGCAAAGCTACACAGAGAAACCCTGTCTCAAAAAACCAAAAAAAAAAAAAAAGAATAACTTAGATAAATGCTTCATCTGGATCCTCCCCACATTGGGTACCAAATGTAGTCGGACTTTCCTTTGGCCCATCAGATCACAAATAATGACACGGAGACTTATTATTAATTATGAAAGCTTGGCCTTAGCCTGGTTTTTCCCAGCTAGCTCTTATAACTCAAATTAACCTGTTGTTTTTTTTTTAATCTATGTTCTGCCACATGGCTCGGTTACCTCTCCTCTCTACCATATGTCCAACTTCTTCAGTGTCTTACTGGCATCTCCTACACACCTAGATTCTCACCCGGAGTTCCTCTCTCTACCCAGAAGTCCCGTCTAGTCTCTCCTGCCCAGCTATTGGCCATTCAGCTTTTTATTAATCACAGTGACATATCTTCACACAGTATCAACAAATATTCTGCAATAGTGAGGAGCAAGCCAGTAAGCAGCACTCCTCCATGGCCTGTGCATCAGCTGCTGCTTCCAGGTCCCTTCCCTGTTTGAGTTCCTGCCCTGACTTCCTTTGATGATGAACTGTCTTGTGGAAGGGTAGGCAAAGTATACTTTATTCTCAATTCTGTCTTGGTTATAGTGTTTATCACAGCAATAGAAACCCTAACTAAGACATTTAGTCTGTACCTTACGACTATTTGTATATCAACTGAGGTACCCAGAATACAGGGTGGACTTCTGTCATTCTCAGTATGACCTAGAATAAGCTAGTCTGTCTCTCTGATCTTTGATGTTCCCGTGTGTAAATTGTAGAGAAGATTTTTAACTATTGTGAGTTAGGTAATGTGTGTAAAAAAACCAATGGTAAATGCTAAAATAACACACACACACACACACACACACACACACACACACACACACACACACACACAAGAAAGAGAGAGAGATACCAGTTCATGTTTATCTCTGTATTTCTGTCACTACCTAAAGGAACCCCTGTTGTCATGTAAGTGCTAAGGAGAGATACGTTGAGGTAAAGTCTCACTGGAGTGCCACCAATGGTTTATGTATGCTAAGTTGTTTTTCTCTTTAGCTGGGATGATCCCATTAATTATACTTTCTAAGTACATATTTCTCAAAGTTAGCCATTGCTTCTCAGCCCCACCCTGACCCTGTTTTTCATAAACTTTTGCAATAATATATAATTCATCTTCTTGGCCCTGGTTCTTTCCACCACATGCTATTCTACATATTGCTGTCGCCTCGTTTTAAAAACAAGCTAGTCCTCTAACTCCTGCTTTCCAAACTTTAAGTGACTTGAAACAAACTGTTTAATCTGTCGGTTTCTTCACTGTAGATGACAATGTATATCAATCAATGTGATTTTACTGACTGGAACATGCAGTACTCTATCCACAAGCATAATATGGTCAGTAATCACTGTGAATGGAGAATGTTTTACCTGCTGGATACATCTGAATTCATCTCACACCTTCCAAAGCTCTAAAAAAATGGGCTGCCACTATTGCCTTTCTATAGATTGTGGAGCGACATAGGATAAAACCCACTCAGGATCAAGCAGTTAACAAACTATGAAACTTGTGTTTAGGCCCAGACAGTCTATATTCAAATTTTGATCTCTTATAACAAATAGAGAAGGGAACTGGGTACGTGGAGTCTGGCAAGGTCTAATGGGGTGCTCTGCTGTAAGGACTGCTAATGCCTCCTTCTTTCCATTCCCATGGCACACCTTGTGTCAGAAGAGGGCAAACCAAAGCACTGTGCCTCACAGGTGGTGGTGCACTGGGGCTGGGGCTGGTGTGCACTGGTTTTCAAAAGCCAATCTTGCACTTCTCGTCCCAACTCCACATGCAGTAGTGTCACACTGGTAGCTTGAAACTTACTATGGAAACTAATAAACAAAACAAGAAGAGGCAGTGCCAAAATGAGTCCCAAACTTTGCTCTTCCCTCCCTCCCTTCCATCCATTGATCCGTTTTTTTTCTTCCTTCCCTCCTTCTTTCCTGAAGCTAGTTTGACGTAGATTTACATCATTTGCAACCCAAGGAGATCAGTCAGTGGAATCTATTGCTTCAGAGATTCTAAGGAAAGCTAAACATGAGGAAACATACCATCAACCATGGCCTGCAAAATTAAGTATGGAGACTTCTAATTATTTTAACTATCTGACCTTACTATTGGGAAGTTCTGCTCTTCTCTGCAGAACCTTTTATTTAAGCCCTGCTGTCTTTTACGCTTAGCATAGAGTCTGGGGTAAGCAGTGGAGGACCAGGTGCACAGGTTCTACCAAATAAGCGCTGGACCTATGAGCTATGTTGTATATGTGAAAACTGACCAATGGAGGCTGCTGCTGCCATTGTTGTTTCTTCTGTAGCTGTAGCAACTAGACAACTTGACTCTTGCCCAAGACTGCGACAGCAAAATGAAACAAAGCAAAGGACTTCTCCTCTCTTTCGCAGATGGCAATGTGGGTGGTCACAAAGACCCATAAGAATTTGTTTAGTTTCTAAGACTCAACATCATAAAAGTTGGTTAGGCAACAATGCTTTATGCATGCATTCCATCTTAAAATTCTCCAAGTACAAAGTTTTAAGAATGCATTACTTCTTTTGAGCCTCGTAATACCAACAGTCAAGAAACACAGACACAGGGAGGTGAGTGACCTGCTCAATATCACCGCCATGTGACAACAGAATTGGACTAATAACTCAGATCTGTAGTGTCTAGCATCCATCTGACACAGCCATGTGCTGTTGGTAGGTTTCAGATATTTTTTCTCTAGGTGGTCTACATGACTGTTCTATTGCTTGAGCAACTAGTCAAAATAAAAAGCATATTTAAAAACTGTAACAGGTCAAGGATATATCTCAGTGGTACAGCACTTGTCTAGCCTGTATGAGGCTCTGGGCTCCATTGCTAGCACCAAAACCCAAATTGTAACATTTTTCTCCTTCAGATTTGAGTCCATCCGCGTTAAAGCTTAGCCAGTACTGGAGAGAATGAGAAATGGTAGTGTGAATATCATAAATACTTGGTTGTCTGAGAAGAAGAGCTGAGAGGTGTATTTTATCTTCTTTTTCAGAGAGGACAGAAATACGAGTAGATGGCATAGAAAAATTTCCGCCCTGCTAGATATATTTTAGAAAATTAGATAATGTGTACCTAAGACATCTCAGATCAAATCAGAGAGGTAACCAGCACATATCACACATGCCCTACTTATCAGGACATTTGTTCCTTTAACAAATATTCATTGAAAACTGAGTATTTGCTCAGCACCTCATACCCAGTACTGAGAATTCATGGATATGCAAGATAGAATTTCTATTTATAGTTAAGATTTAGCCACAAATGACAGGATTCTGAATGGTACTGGACTTAGGCATTGGTCTGCTCATAATCATCTAAAAGACAGACTTTCAATTATTTTGAGTGTTAAACATAAGGGAGAAAAAACAAAACAAAACAAACAAATGCGCACACACACACACACACACACACAAGAAAAAAAAAAAAAACTTTTGTGGAGTATCTGGCCAGTCTTGGCTGTCAATGTGGCTGCATCAAGAATCAACTAAAGCACAAGCCACTGGGCATCCCTGTGAGGAGTTTTCTTGATTAGATTATTTGAAGCAGAAGATTCACATAAATATGGTGGCACCTTCTGATGAAAGACATGAATAGAAAAGGGAAACTTTGCTTTTTGCCTGCTAGCCCTCATACTTGTAAGCGCATGCATCTATCCCTTTGCTGAGGCATTTCTTTATCAGTGTTAGAACAAATTTCTTTAGGCTTCCAATGAAAACTGAAGACCAGCAGCTCAGCAGGAATACTCAGCAGGAATACTCGGCAGGAATACCCCAGTGCCAGATAGGGACAGCTGAGACATTCAGCTTCATGAACTCAATGCTGACTAGATTCTCAGCCTTTCCAGGGTGAGAACTGGCATTGTTCAACTACATTGACCATAAGCTAATAAACCCTCGCGGGGTGTGTGTGTGTGTGTGTGTGTGTGTGTGTGTGTGTGTGTGTGTGTGTGTGTGTTCATTCTCTCAATTCTGTTCTTTTAGAGAATCCTAGCTAATACAAGAAAACTATTGATCAGAAAATTCAAATTCTTCCATTAGGACTTAAGAGTGCTTAATCATTCTTTTGGTATGTCTCAAGATCATCTAGGTTGGCAGTTCTTTCTTGCCTAAATTCAGGAATTCATTTGTATTCAACAATCCTTAGAGATGGAAAAATAAGATGGAAGGGCCTCCATCTAATGGGCATGTAGCCAGATACTTTTAGGTTTGTATTCAGAGTGCTATAAAGATAACTGGAAGTACCTTTAACATCTGAACGTGTCTAAGAAGCTGGGATAGCATAGGAGGTTGAGTGATTACAAGGTGCTAGAATTTCCACAAGAGTAACACTAAGTGTTTTCAAGGGAGAGATTTCTCCAAGTTTGTTTTGCTTTCTGCAGTAGTTTTATCTACCCATAGTCCAAAAGCATTAAATGGAACTTTCTAGCAATAAATAACTCACAAGTTTTCTTATGTGCCCATTCTTCATAGCATGGTAAATTCCTCACTGCTCTAGCATGAATCTTCCCTCTTTCTGGAATAGTCACACTGCAAGCATGACCTTCCTGTTAGTCACTGGGTTCTCTTGGTTATCAGATCCACTGTCACTGTATCCAAGCCCTGTGATCAAGTGATCCATAGCTTACTTAATAGTGTCCTCAAAGAGCAAGAATAGTGACAGTAGCATGCCAAAGAGATGACTGAGTGCCTAAGGGAGTTTTATTTAAGCAAAAATGTAAAGATACAATAAAAATATTTTGAGAGAGAGACAAGTCTTTATTCCAACAGCTATTACATTGTAGTTGCTTTATTGTATTATTCTAACAGTACATTGCTATAATTGTTTCACATTATTATTATTTTCTTCCTTGTTATAGCTGAATAAAACTCCGTTTTTATATATGCCAGATTTTCTTTACTTACTTCTTGATGGACACTTAAGCTGAGTCCATAACTTGGATATAGCAAATAGCACCACAGTATACACAGACGAATGGGTTCCCCTAGTAGGTTGACCTAGATTTGCTTGGGTATATTCACAGACATTGTATGTATGGATGGATCCTACAATAGTTCTGTTTTTATTTTTTGTAGAATATCCATACAGACTTCTACACTGGCTGTAACAGTTCATGTTTCCACCAGCAGTGAATAAAGGTTTCCCTTTCCTCAAACCCTCCTAAGTATTTGCTATCATTTACTTTTTTGATAACAGCCATTCTGACCTGGATGGGATGGCATCTCACAGCAGTTTTTATTTACATTTTCCTGATGGCTAAGGATGAACATTTCTTCATAGATTTATGTTCTTCACCTTCTGAGCAGTGTCTGATCATTACATTTGCTCATTTAGTGATCAAATTGTCTTATATGTTTAGTTTTTGAGTTCTTTATGTAGTATAGATATTAATCCTCTGTCTGATATATAGCAAGCAAAGATTTTTCTCCCATTCTGTAGGTTCTTCATTCTGCTAGTTGTTTCATTTGTTATGTATATACTTTTTAAAATACAGTCTCATTTGCTAAGTCTTTGAATTACTTTCTGAGATGTTGGAGTCCTCTTCAGAAAGCCTTTGCTTATGACTGCAGTCTCAGTTTCCTCAAACAAGTTTCAAGTGTTATTTTATACATTAGGTTTATTGATCCAGTTTGAACTGTCTTTGGTACAAAGTGAGTGATGGAATCTCTTGCATTTTTACACATGTAGATATCCAAGGATCTGGTAAAGTGCCTCTTTTTTCCAATGTATACTTTTAACACATTTGTTGGAGACTAAGCGCTTGGCAGGCCACAGGTTTTACTTTTGGGTCCTCGATTCTATTTCATTAGTCCATGTCTGGTTTTGTGCCAGCTGTTTTTGCTACTGTGGCTTTGCATTGTAGTAAAACATGAAATTAGGCAAAATATCCCGAGCATTTGATCTCTTTTCTTAGAATTGCCTTAGAAATTTGGGACCTTTTGTTGTTTCACATTTAACTTGGGGTGACCTTTACTATTTTTGTGAAGGATGCCACTGGAATTGTGTTTGGGATTGCACTAAATCTATAGCCTGCCTTTACTAGAACAGCATTTTCACTGATTAATTCCGGCAGTCTACGAGCATGGGTGGTCCATCCACTTTTTAGTGTCTTCTTCGGTCTTTCAAAATTTTAACTGTTTCTACGAGCATGGGTGGTCCATCCACTTTTTAGTGTCTTCTTCGGTCTTTCAAAATTTTAACTGTTGATGGTTTTCACCTCTTTTGCTAGGTTTATTCCTAAGTATTTTATTTTTCATGAAGCCATTGTGAAATACTTTTTTTCTGATTTCTTTCTTTCTTTCTTTTTTTTTTTTTTTTTTTTTTTTTTTGGTTTTTCAAGACAGGGTTTCTCTGTGTAGTTTTGGTGCCTGTCCTGGATCTCTCTCTGTAGAACAGGCTGGCCTCAAACTCACAGAGATCCGCCTGGCTCTGCCTCCCCAGTGCTGGGATTAAAAGTGTGCACCACTACCACCTGGCTTCTGATTTATTTCTTGACAACTAATTGAAAAGCTGATTTCTGAATGGTGCCTTTATATCCTGACACTTTACTGAGAGTGTGTTGTCTTTGTGTGTATGTGAAGGATTTAGAATCTTTTCAGTATAGGACCAAATCATTTGTGACAAGGATGCTTTGAATTCTCTCTTCATTTGTATACCTTTTATTTCTTTCTCTTGCCTTATTACTGTGGCCAAGATTTCAAGAATTGTATCGAGTGGAGAAAATAGATGCCCTTGTCTTCCTCTTGACTTCAGTGGAAATATTTTCAGTTTTTTCCCATTAGGCATAATATTGACTAGAGATTTGTCAGATATGGCTTTATTTTGTTGAAGTATAGTCCTTATATTACTATTTTTGTTTTTGTTTGTTTGTTTGTTTTTAGGGCTTTTACCATAAGGTAAAATTTAAACTTATCAAAAACCTTCTCTCTATCTGTGGGGTGACCATATTATTTCTACTTTTGAGTCTATTTATAAAGCAGCTGTATTCTTTTTTTTTTTTTTTTTTTTTTTTTTTTTTTTTTATTTTGCTATAACTCTATCAGTTTATTCTTTAAGGTATTTTTTTATTTTCACAACAATACTCATAAGTGTCTTTGCTCTCATATAGAATTGGAGGTATAGGGTCAAAGTCACTTTCAATCTGAAGCTTATATTCTAATGCAAGAACAAACAATACCACTAATAAAACAACAACAACAAAACCTACCTATGAAGCACAAGTTTCATGCTCCTGATCTGAAAATCTGGAATTTGAAAGACTCCACAAAAATCAAAGATTTTTTCCCCTTGTTTTGGTTTTTCAAGACAGGGTTTCTCCATGTAGTTTTGGTGCCTGCCCTGGATCTCGCTCTGTAGACCAGGCTGGCCTCAAACTCACAGAGATCCGCCTGGCTCTGCCTCCCTAGTGCTGGAATTAAAGGCGTGCACCACCACTGCATGGCGAAATCAAAGCAGCTGTATTCTTAATTATAATTAATTTAATCACACCCAGCTAGTGGCTCCCATGATGGAAAGCGAAGTATAATCACCCTCTACATAAAATATATTATAAATACATAAACTGTTAAACTGGATATGTCTCTGCAATAGCTATCAAGTTGAGGACTTAAGACTCCAGATCCTCTCTACCTGTCCCCAAACCCAGGATGCTGACATTTATCCTGGTAGATGAACTCTGGAGAACATAAACTCTTCCTTCACCTAGTTATGTGGTCTTGTATATACAATCTCATTTAGCTAGGTTTCTTTATCTTCAAAATACAGGGTCTGAATCCAGTAATTTCTGAACTCTCATTTAGCTTTGACATTCTAGTACTATGCATAAACTATCCTATATTTCCTTGCAAATTTAAGCATGACAAAACGTTTAGGGGTAAAATGAAAAGTTGCCTTTTCACTCACCCCTTTTACCCCACGGAGATCTGTGAACTGTTGCATGAATCCTGATTGGGTCTTATTAATAGATACCCAGAGTTAGATATCATGGTGAAAGTTGAAAGATCAGAGAAGCTGAGCAGTGTTCTCCTACCTCTATGCAAACCTCAGCCAAAATGGGTCCTGACTCCTGTCTCCTCTCACCTTATATTCCTCTCTCTGCCCAGCCATATCACTTCCTGTTTCTACCTCCCTAGTGTTGGGATTAAAGGTGTGTGACACCGCTGCCTGACTCTGTTTCTCTTTTAGGCTGGATCAATCTTGTGTAGTCTGGGGTGGTCCTGAACTCGAGATCTGTCTGCCTCTGCCTCCCAAGTTCTGGGAGTAAAGATGTGTGCCTGGCCTCTGTGGCTAACTAGTGGCTTAGCTCCACACTTTGATCTTCAGGAAAGCTTTATTTGTTAGGTCACAAACAAAATATCACCACAGTGGACTGCAACTGGATTTGATTTGCATAGCTGTAACATCACATTAAAAGGGATAGCTTAGCACTCTCTCGAACATGCTAAGGAAACATTTTCCTTTGAAACACCTGATCGCTTTACTTCAAGACACTCACTCCCAGCAATAAAAAATGGCAGAGACGAGATCGGGCGCGTTCAGGGTGAGAACTATGAACCAATGGCTGAGGGGTCCCCACTGGATCAGGCCCTCTGAATGGATGAGACAGTTGATTGGCTTGATCTGTTTGGGAGGCATCCAGGCAGTGGGACCAGATCTTGTGCTCATTGCATGAGTTGGCTGTTTGAAACCTGGGGCCTATGCAGGATTGTTTGGCTCGGCCTGGGAGGAGGGGACTAGACCTACCTGGACTGAGTCTACCAGGTTGACCTCAGTCTGTGGAGAAGGCTTTGCCCTGGAGGAGATGGGAATGGGGGGGGGGGTTGGGGGGAAGGTGAGGGGGACGGGAGGGGGGAGAACAAGGGAATCCGTGGCTGATATGTAGAACTGAATTGTATTGCAAAATAAATTAATAAAAAAAAAATCCCCCCCAAAAAAAAAAATGGCAGAGACTTGTTCTCCTCGAGTGAGGGTTCGCTGCCAAGGAGGGCATACCATTGCGATAGGGTCCAGGAGTCAGGGTCTAGAAGAGGATCTAGAAATGAGTCTGCAGCACATTAAAGGAAAAGTGTGCAGTTTGAAAAGGAAGAGAGAAAAGAATCTTGTTATGTGAATGTTAAGAAAAACCTATGAAAATCTGCTTAGTGGGGAAAGGGTAGACAAAGTCAGTGATACTTTATGGAGAAAAGAGGAGACAGCAAAGTATCAGAGAAGGATGTGAGAAGGGTGGGCAACGTTTTCTATAGAGGATGTGAAAGCAAAAGTACAGCTTCTCGAAAATAAAGATCTCTTTGTTTGTGGAAATTATGCTATAATTATTAACACGAAGATGCTTTCTTCATTTAATCACCCAACCTCAGTCACTCTTTACAGGATAGACTGTAAATATATAACCTCTTAAATTGGATATATGTCTATGTAATTTATAAACCAATCTTTTTTTCTATTATGACTGGTTTATTATTTTCAGTACCTAAGTATTACTCCATAGTACAAGGTGTCAATCTTCCCATGTTGACAGACACTCATTTTCTAGGGTATTTTATGTGAATAAAAAGAGGAGACCAAAGTCAGCATCCTGCTCACATTGATAGTGAAACAAGAAGATGGTGCTGACAGTGAGCAGAGAGCCAGGTGAGGCAGCTCAAGGAATATGAGGCCAGAACTCTAATGACAGAGAGTCCGAATGACAGAAACAGAATGAATTTCTACCATCATAAAGTCACAGGATGAGACAGCTGAACCAAACCTAAAATAACTACATCCAGGCTCCTCATTTTACTAAAAGAGGAAATTGAGGCCTACTGAGATTATCTTTCTCAAGGTCACATAACTCATGAAGTGTCTCAGTCTGTGCCTTGGGATTAGCCTCTGAAGGACTGGAGTAATGAACCGGTGTTATGAGCCTGCCTGCGATAGGGTGCTGAAGTGCTTCTTCCTCTCCTCTCAGTGCCTATGATTCCCCAAGTCAGATGTCAACATCCTGTGTAGCTTGGCCCTAGTTTATCTCCCCCAGCACTCTTCCACTTGTCCTGTTCTTAGGCTTCATTTTGGCAGTCAAGACTGACTTTTCAAACACTGCCTGGGAAGCCAGCAGGTTCCACTCCCATCCCTGCTCCACCTCTACACATACATGACTTTGAATAAACTGACTGTCCTTCCTATACTTCAGTTTGTCTATGTGATGATGAAAAGTAATAGATTCTACCTTACATTGTCATGAATGTTAAATATAATGTAATTTACAGATGTATGCGTATAAATGGAAACGAATATGAGTAAGCCTAAAATAAACAAGACAGGAGACAAAAAAAGGGTTAAAAAGAGACCTGAGGAAAGGTTGTGGGAGGGCAAAAGGATGCACACAACAGGGAAGCATAAAGGAGTCTGTGGGAGGGGCAAGGTGGCAGGAGCATGCAGGAGAGAATCAACTAAAATAAATTATATTTGGAAACAACATGCCTAATAATTTGTATGTTAAAAACATTTAAAAATGTTCAAGATATTCAAAGAAATACAAAAGTTAAACAACAACAACAAAAACACCCAAACAAACAAAGAACTAAATAAAATAGTGTGGAAATGAGCTGATGAGAGTGTTCTCAAAAGGAAAAATCCAAATGATCAAGTATTTTATCATTCAGTATTCTTATCCACAAGGGAAATGGGATCTGAAGTTGCTTTGAGATTTTGTCTTACCCAAGTCAGAATGGCTATCATCAAGGAAAAAATGACTACAAATTCTGTCAAAAATGTGAGTAAAGAGAAACCTTTATGTCATGCTGAACATAGAAATATGTTCAGTCATCATGGAAGTCAGTGTGCAAGTTACTCAAACTGATAATAGAACTACCCTACGACCTATCTGTATCACAGATGAGTGTATATTCAAAAGTCAACATAGCACTGAGATACATGCACATCTGTGTTTATAGTTGAATTATTCACAATTGCCAGGAAGTTGAGCCAGCCCAGATGTCCATCAATAGATGACTAAGTAAGAAAATGTAGTTCATTTTCAAAAATAAATTTTTTACACAACCATAAAGAAAAGTGAAATCATGACATTTGCAGGAAAATGAACACAGCTAGAAATCACAATGTTAAGTAAATTAGCCAGACCCAAGAAAGACAAACATACTTTTTTTTTTAGAGAGAGGAAGTGAAAAGGGGATCATGATGGAGGAGAAGGTGTCTCATGAGAGGTAGGAAACACGATAACAGAATCCATGGAAGAAAGCAGAAAAGGGAGCACTTACTGGGGTGAGGGAGCCCACTTGGAGGGACAAAAGGACACAAGGCAGGGCAGCCTGGGCAAGAATGAATGAAAGCAAAGTACATTGGTGTGTATGTATGAAGACGCCATGATAAAACATTATTTTATGGTAAACTAAACAATAAAATAACAAGAAAAATAAACAACAACAAAAATGTTGACTAAGGTAAGTAAAAGCTTAACACTAAGCAAAAGAGCCACTTAAGATTCATTTTCTCGTCAGAAGACGTATTTGAAGAATAACCCCCTCCCTTGTTCTCTCATTATTATTAGAGCAGATTGCTGTTGTTTGGTGCCATCATTCTATTTCGATTTCTCTTCCTTGGCATGCTTGTATAATTTTGACTTTAATCACTGATATGTTTGTATTTTTTTAAATTCTCTTGCTTCACTTTTTATAGATCATGTTACAGATCATGTCATAGATTATGTTATAGCCCAGGTATGTCTAGAAAGCTACTTACTTTCTCTAAATTGTCCAGTTTATTGGAATATAAGTTTGTCAAATACCCCCTAATTGTTTTCAAGATTTCAGTGGCATCTATTTATTGTAATCATCCCTCTTTTGAACTCTAATTTTAATAATCTTGGTTCTCTCTTTCTTTTAGTGTATTTGGCTATTATGGTGATATATTTGTAATCTAAGAAATAAAGCTTGCCTGAAGATCAGAGGACAGAGCCAGCCACAGAGTTGGTCACAGAGGTCAGACAGTGGTGGCACACATCTTTAATCCTAGCACTCGGCAGGCAAAGGCAGAGATCTGTCTGGATTTCTGTGAATTCAAGGCCACACTGGGCTACATGAGAGTAATCCAGTCTAAAAGAGAAACAGAACCAGGCAATGGTGGCACACACTTTTAATTCAAGCACTTGGAATCACACACCTTTAATCCCGGCACTAGGAAGGTTGAGACAGGAAGTGATATGGCTGGGCAGAGAAAGGAGTATAAGGCAGGAGATGACAGGATTTTGTGCTCTTGCAGAGGCTCTGTTAAGCTGAGGAGTTGGTGAGGTAAGAGGTGGTGGCTGTGGCTTGCTCTGCTTCTCTGATCTTTCAGCTTTCACCCTGATATCTGGCTCTGGGTTTTTATTATAAGACCATTTAGGATTTGTGCAACAAGCTATAGGTTTTTTAACCTTGTTTTCTTAAAAAAAAAAAAAAAAAACTTTTTATTTTATTGTCCCTTTGTTTTGTTGTTTAATTCTCCATTTTATTGATTTCAATTGTGATCTTGATTGTTTCTTTCTGCTTACTATCCTTTAGTCTGCCTTGTTCTTGTTTTTCTTAGACTCTGAGGCATGTCCTTCCTTTCCAGTCCCCCACCCCTCACCTGCCCATAGTCCTATTGTGATTCCATACTGGTTGTACACTTCCAGTTCATTACAGAGACTGACTTTATGTGCTACTGGATGGTCTATTTTGATAAGTGTTTTGTGTGTGTTTGAAAGTGTTCTGGAGCAATTGTGTACAGTGTTCCATATAAATATAACTTAAATAATTGCTTAGTTTTGTTGTTCAAATCTTCTGTATTCTGCCTGATTTTTATTCTACTTCTTCTGTCAATAATATTTTAAAATTTTTAACTAGTTCTTTCAGGATACAGTGAGTTTTAATGAATTTCAATCAATGCATCAGATTCAAACTGACTGCAGGTCTTCCTCCTTTTACCTGTATCAGTATTTTTCTATGATTATGAAGCTGTGTTAGTAGGTATATCGAAGTCATGTTGCTGTTATTGCACTGACACTGATTTCACCATGAAGTGTCCATCCTCTTCTGCTAGCATCATGAGGTACATTAATATCTTTTCCATCTTTTACTGTCAACCAGATCTGTCATCCTTAGGTGTCTCCAAATAGTTAAATCCATCTTGACATTTTTCTTGTTTTCTTGAGGCACCAATCTACTTACACTTAATGCAATTAATGACAGATTTAGATTCAGGAAAATTATTTTACTTTATCTAGCTATCAACTTTTAGCATCTATCTACCCAATCTTCCAAACATATCTTAACTTTTGGATTAATCCATGTCTGTCTGTCTGTCTGTCTCTGTCTCTGTCTCTCTCTCTGAGTGTGTGTGTGTGTGTGTATATACACTGTGTATGCATACATGTGTATTCGTGTTTATGCTATTTCACAGGTGTGTGCTGGGGCACCTGTATACCAGCATGCGTATGGAGGTCAGCAACAACTTTGGGTATAATTCCCCAGGTATCCTTAATCTTTATTGTTATTATTATTATTATTATTATTATTATAACTGCCCTTCTCTGTCTGCCCAGTTCTAGCATTACAACCGCATGCTATCATGTCTAGTGTTTTTAACCCAAATTCTTTGGTTCAGACTTAAGTCCTTGTGTTTGCAAAACAAGCATGTTAGCAGCTGAAAATCTCCCCAGCTTGGATTAATCAGTTTTTTATTGTTCCATTCCATCTTCCTATAAGATAATTTTAGTTGTGTAACCTTGAACTTTTAGAAATTATCTAAGAGTTTGAACTACACATTATAATAGTTTGGCGATATGAGCCACTCCCACCTAGCCTTGTTTTATTACCATATTTTTACTTTTATATACGTTACAAACTATACACAACATTATTATTGATGCTGTAAGATCTGGTGAAAATGACTTTTCATGTATCAGTACATTTATCATCTTGATGTTCATCCATCTTACAGATCTGTTCTTCCAACTGGGATCATTTTCTTTAGCTTTAAAGGATCCGTCAGTCTTTGTCATAGTGTGTGTCCACTGGGGACAGGCTACCTTAGCTCTTACTTATTTGGAGATATGTTAATTTTGCCTCTGACTGCGAATATTTTCTCTGGACTTAGAAATCTTATTTTGTTTTGGGTATGCCATTCTTTGACCTTTAGCTTCTGTAAGTCTATTGAAAACTCAAACACTAGACATCCAGTTGACTGTTTAGTATTCCCCTATTGCTGGCAGCGTTCAAGACTTTTTTTTGTCATTTTTTTACAAAGTAATAACTTTAGTTGTATCTATAGGTATTGTGTGCATGGGGAGGTATATTTGTGTGTATACACAGATGTGTGTTTATATGCTCATCTGTGTGTGCACATATGGAGTTTGGAGGTCTATGACAGGTGTCCTCAACCATTCTAACTTATATTTTGAGACAGGGTCTCTCACTGACTCTGCAGCTTGCTGTGCTGGCTATCCTGACTGGATAGTGAGTCTCCAGGATCTACCTGCCTCTTCTTCTTGGTGCTGAGGTTTTACTGTTCAGATCTTAAATGGGTGCTAGGTGTCCAAACTCAGGTCTTCTGCTTACACAGAAAACATTTTACCAATTGAGTCATCTCCCTGCCTCACCTACAGTTTTACTTGTGTGGGTTGTCCTCAGAGTTCATGGAAGTTCTTAAATCCACAGGTTGATGCCCATCAGTTCTTCAAGGTTCTCAACTACCTTTTTTCTTTCTTTCTTCCTTTCCTTTCTTTCTTTCTTTCTTTCTTTCTTTCTTTCTTTCTTTCTTTCTTTCTTTCTTTCATTTTTTCTGAGACAGAGTTTCTCTGTATAGCTCTGGTTGTCCTGAAACTCACTCTGTAAACCAGGCTGGCCTGAAACTCAGAAATCCATCTGTCTCTGCCTCCTGAGTGCTGGAACTAAAGGCATGTGCCACCATGCCCAGCAACTATCATCTTTTTCAATTCCATTTCTTCTTTCTCTCCCTCCTCATCCTGTTGCTCTCATATGAGATTATTCCACATCCCTGCAAACCTCATGTCCTATTCTCTATTTTTTCCAGTCTCTGTATCATCTGTTGGTCAATCTTTACAGTAAATGTTCCTGTTTTCTACAATGCCTGGTGTATTTAAAAAAAAAATCCCCTGAATTTGAAATTCTAGATATTGTTTCACTTAGGTTTTGTTTGTTTTCTTTTTATTGTTTCTTTGTGTCTTTCACATCATGCATCTTGATCCCATTCATCTCCCTGTCCCTTTGTATCTGCCATCTGCCCTAGTACCCTCCCGGCCAAAATAAAGTGAAATGAAATTTAACAGAAAGTTACAAAAGAAGTAAAAATAAAATCTCTTCATGGAAGCTGTAATGTTACACAGTGAGTCACACAGTATATCTTTTTGATCATATATCTTTACTTGCAAGTGTTCATTGCAAAGAGTCATTGGTCTGGTTCAAGGCCTCTGGTTTCTGCTGCACCATTGATACTGGGCCCCCTCTGGGGCTCCCCTTGGATATTCTGTTGCTGCCTTGTGTCATGGAGATACTTAGCTTTGGATCTGCAACATGCCCCTTTACTCACTCAAGCAGATCATAGATGGAGTGGATGTTGGGGTGGGCCAACTCATAATCCTGGTTCTGGGCTTGGGTAGTTACAGGATTGGTCAGCCCACCAGCTCTCCCATGTCCTCACCACCAGGGTGAGCTCTCCAGCATTGTCCCTGCTAGTTCACCTGGTGCAGACGATTCTCCTGCTTTCATGCCCTCAGGGTTGGCTCACTAGCATCTATACCACCTAGACCAGCTCTATTGTATTGCCCAGGCAAGGTACATGGGCCACTCTCCCATGCTGCAGCTGGTGAGGGACAGGGACAGCTCTCCTGCTCTTAAGACCTCAGGACCAGCTCTCCCAACTACCACGGGGGGTGGGGGTCTCTCTGCTGCCCATACCACCATATGGTAGATGAGGGGTAGGGCCAGGTCTTCCAAGCTCACATTCTTGGGGCTGGTTCACCTCCACCCCTGTCACAGGGTCAGCTCTACTTTGCTGTTCAGGAGGGGTGCAGGGCTCATGTTCCCAAGTGCTGCCGCTGATAAAGTGGAGGGTCTGCTCTCTGGCCTGCTGCAGGTGGCTGGGGCGATGGAGGGAGGGCATCTTTCTCTCACCTTCGCCACCACAAGGCAGACGAGGAGGGCAGTACCAGCTATCCCATTCTCAGACCCCCAGGGCTAGTTCACCCGTGCCACTGTCTACAGGGTCAGCTCTACTGTGATGTCCAGGTGATGAGGCACAGGGTCTGTTCTCCAGAGCGCTATAGCTGGTGAGGGGATGGGTCAGCTCCCCTGCCTGGGGCAGGAGGTGAGGGGCGAAGATAGGGGCTACATCACTTAGTTTTGTATTGCCTAATTGATTTTTATTCAAATTAACTATTTGGACTAAGAGTCTATAGTTTTAAATCCATTTTTCTATCTTTTTCCTTATTTTCTTTTACTTGTTTTTACTAGTTATTTTTTAAGCTTTATGGGCTAACTGTACCTCTCGATTTTAGTAATTTCTTACCACTGCCTCCACTGGCTCAACTGAGTAATTTTTGTGTTGGTTTTTAATAATTCATTAGATAAAAGTGGTAATAAACATGCTGTCAGTCTTCAATAGGAAAATTATATCTCCACATTCTTGGATGCTAGTTCCTTTACAGAATTTTAGATTGCAAATTAATTTCTGCTACTTTGAGAAGAATATTCTACAATTATCTGTTCTGTTCTTTCATGTTGTTGTTTTGAGAATTCTTGATCTGTTTATTTTCATATTGAGACATTTTTAATTAGTCTGCTATTGTTTCCCTACAGGCAATTTATCTGTACCCTCATGATGCTCTTAACATTTTCTTCTAAGACGTTACCATTTCTCTAAGGTAGAGTTTATTACAATGTACGTAATTGAGAATTTATTTCGCTCTGTGTCTTTGACTGTCAGCTGAGGACACTGGTCTCCAGTTTTTGAAATTCTTCATCAACTATGACACTATTGCCTCTTCTACATTTCCCACAATCTCTGATCAAATATGTTTTGTTATTTTCATTTAACCCTCAATATTTCTTCAGCTCTTTCATATTTTCCACTTTTCTCCTTTCATTGAGTAACTTTTACATATCAATTTCTCCCTTTGTGTTTATTATCATTAACTAAGTAGTTCGTTCTTTTGCTTTTAGCTTAAAGCAATCTGTAAAATGACAGACATTGGTTAAACGTTGTTCATGTCCTTTTAAGTCCATATACCCAGATACAAAAATTGTATTTTAGTCTTTCATGTAAGTTGTCTCGTGTCTCTAGAGAATTTTTGTAACAGTTGAATTCTCATTTAAAAATCCACTACTATATCAGAAGATTTTCATGTAACTGTAAGTGTTCTCTGAAACCCTTGTTGCTCAGTTTTCAGGATTTGGAAAGGTAGGTTTCACCCAAAGAGGAGAATAAATGATGAAGGAGTTAATCACTGTTCACCATACAGTGCGGTGTTAACACAGACATTAGCCTAGAAACCTTCATCTTTAAATACAAGAGGGGATGAAAGACTCCAATCAAGGTACTGGATTAATTTCAGTGTTATTATACCTTAGTACTTGTTCTCAGTTGTCTCCTCTTAAGTACTTGGTACCTGCATCTGTGTTGCTTGGCCCAAGGGACATGGAGCAGCCCCCTGTCACTGCTGAAAGGAAATGAAAGCTGGTCTGACACTAGGCAGATCCCTTTCAGGAATAGCCATCTGAGTACCAGATCCCGCAGAGTGAATAATAATGGTTTTCCTTTTCCTTGGATTTCAGGGGGTTGCGGGGAGGGGGAGACAAATAGATGAGGAACAGTGAGGGAAAGAATGGACGATATAAAAATATAGTAGAATAAATAGTGTGTAAGGAAAAAGAATATTGAAGCACTTCTTCAACATCAAATACAAAACTGGCCAGAACAAACCTTTCTAAACACCCTGATCATGAACCTGCCATGCCCCTCAGTTCTAGCTTCTCAAAACTGACTGAATCACACTAGTGAAAAGGAGAGGGAATAGAAAGTGAAAGGAACACTTACCAATCCTATTATTAGTTTTGTTTTTAATTCACCTACCTCTGACCTTACAATGTGATGAAGCTTCATGATACTGACTTTTAAGTAGTCATCAGTGGTGATAATTTAGGACTTACATGCATTGAATGAGGGGTATGATGATTGGCATCTTTTCTGCCTCTCTGCTTCTTCCAGCTCACTTTCTCATTAATGACGTTTTGATATGAGGGATATGAAGTTGAAATGCCTGCTGTCTCATCTGTTGACATCGTTCCTTTTCCAGAGCTGGCTGTCTAGGCCAGTGTCTGTTTTCTCTTTCACTTCCTCGTGTGTGTTTAATGGTTCTATAACTTAGAAGTCTCTGCCAGAGGTTCGTGTCCTATGAAGGCTGCTGGGTTTTGTTTTTTTGTTTTTGTTTTTCTTTTCCCAGCAATACCAGCCTAGGTTAGATGTACAAAGGTCGTTTCTCTCCTTCATTTTCAAGCCCCGGTTTGGGCTTATATGCACTAGTTTCTCAACAGTTTCTCATTAGGCTGTAGATCTTCCATTTATTGACAGTTTAAGTCTGGGATGACTCCTGGCAAGTGTTTTGTAGAGAAATTTGAGGGAAATATTTAGAGGTGTTGTGTACAATTAAGGTTTTAAGCATGGAGCATCCAAGAACAAAATCTTGGGTACATGAGGGCAAGCAGGTTTACCTGGCTCAACCACAAAGTAATTGTAGGTCAAAGATGAATCATAAATAAGAACAGCAATATTGATTGAGTCAACAGTCTTAAAAACAGTATAAAGCATTTGTTTCTAATTTTTCAAAGAGACAACAGAAAACCATGTAAGTTTCTGGGAGTCTATTACCAGATCAAAGAGAGACAGGTGCTTGCCAGTCAAGACACTGGAGGGAAATTTGAACAAAATGTTTGAGAAGGAAGATTCTTTCCAATGTTAAAAGACAGCCAGGGGCTGATAAGAAGAGCAATTTTGATTTTGTAATATCCTAGGTGCCATGTGATTAGAGAAGGCCCAGGCTAGAATTTAGATTAGAAAATGACAAGGAAGGATGCCTTGGGAGGTCGGAGATAGAGAACTGGAAGGACACAGAGACGTACTAGTGGAGGCATTAGAATAAGAACCTTACTATAAGGTATATGCCAAAGAGCATAATGCAAGAATGCCATTGACCTGGAGTGAAGGTTGGGAAGGAGTGCAGATCCTGTCGAGGCTGCACTATGAGTCTCTTTCCCACCTCTTTATGAATGCAAGTTTTATTGCACAGGTGTAATAATTAATCCAAATGGCTAGCAGATGTGGCTATCCGTCTTTGGGCATGCTAGCCTCCAATAGTCTCCCAATCAGCAAATTCTCAAGTCAGGCCAAAGAAAATTAAAGAAAATAAATTCTGTTGAGATATTTATGGAGGCCACCTGGATAGAAATTTGACAGCTAAGGAATTGCCTGGATGCCAGGCAGCTGAGGAAAGGTCAGAGTCCCTGCAGCAATAGGGCTTGCAAAGCCCAGGAACAAAAAAAAAATGGAGAAGTAGTCAGTCACACTGCATCTCAAAAAGACGAAAGATAGAATTTTCCAAGAAAAACATCACTGGTCTTTCCCTGTATTCTCTAGAGAAACTTGCTTTTGTCTTTTGACAAGGGTGCTACCATTTCCCTTAATTGCACTCTCCATTCTGGCTCAATCAATCAGTCCATCAATCAATCAGTCAATCATTTATAGGCCTTCATTTAGAGTCATTTCCTCTTCATTTCTGCTCCTACCTTTTGAGTTCATGCTCTTAAATCATCTCCCCCTAGTGTAGACAGTCCTCATTCTCCTTTCTTTAATTTTTCCCTATCTAGCCAAAGAAATCATTCATTATTACAATTTTGGTCTCACTGTTTGCCTAGTTAAAATAGTTGGCCCTTTCTCATTTCCCACTGAATAAGGTCCAAGTTATTTGTATGTTAATAAGTCTCTAAGTTAGATTAAATTTGTCTTCCTAGTTTCATTGTATATTTCCATTATTACAGCTGTGTGAATTCTCTGTTACAAATTAATCTTTGTCCTTCAAAATATTCTCTGGTGCTCCTTTGTTGCATATATACTGCCTAATCAATCAGAAATTTTTTTACCTCACTCCTGTTCAAAGGTGTATTTAACACTGTAAGAAATAACTTATGACCTACTTTTATTTATTTCATTATTCAACAAATATTTATTGTTACAACTCCATGCAGGTGTCGTGAGCATGTCATGTCAAAAACACATGAACATATTTGTATCCTTCCACAGGATCAGGATTTATTGAATAACTATAAATTCACAATGTATGGTGGTTTCAATTGCATCAAATTTCCAGTATTCACACTTCCATTAGTAACTTTGACTGAGGCAAGCATCAGTTTTTAATTCCAATCTTAACTAGTAATGTTTTGTTTTGTTTTGTTTTTTTTTTGTTTTTCAAGACAGGGTTTCTCTGTGTAGCTTTGCGCCTTTTTCCTGGAACTCACTTGGTAGCCCAGGCTGGCCTCGAACTCACAGAGATCCGCCTGGCTCTGCCTCCCGAGTGCTGGGATTAAAGGCGTGCGCCACCACCGCCCGGCTTAACTAGTAATGTTAACCATCAGATCTTGCATTAAATTCTCATACAGTAAATCTTTGTATGTATGTATGTATGTGTGTAGTATGTATGTATGCATCTATCTATCTATCTATCTATCTATCTATCTATCTATCTATCTACCTACCTATCTATCAGTACATCTATCTATCTATCTATCTATCTATCTATCTATCTATCTATCTATCTATCTATCTATCTATCTACCTATCAGTATAACTAACTAACTATCTATCTATCTATCTATCTATCTATCTATCTATCTATCTATCTATCTATCTATCTACCTATCAGTATAACTATCTATCTATCTATCTATCTATCTATCTATCTATCTATCTATCTATCTACCTAACTACCCACCTATCTTTGTAGATTACAGAGCGACTATAGGGGATTAAAGGGACAAAAAGTTTCAAAGAGGCCTGAGAAACCA
Source organism: Peromyscus californicus insignis (assembly GCF_007827085.1). NCBI lineage: Eukaryota > Metazoa > Chordata > Mammalia > Rodentia > Cricetidae > Peromyscus > Peromyscus californicus. The sequence goes on from NW_026294617.1 coordinate 77,627,948, forward strand.
AAACTGAGAAACTGATAGGGATTAAAAGTTTGTATTGATAAGATAATGAGCCCTAACCAAATTGAAGGGAAGAAGCTTCCATTATTAGTCACACCTCAGCAGGACACAGATTTGAGAATGAAGCTGCAGAGCTGAGTCCAGTTTGGGAGGCAAATAGTCAGGACCAGGTTCAGATAAGAAATGCAGACACAGTAGGATGGGCAAACAACAATGAATAGACCATGTCAACAGCAATGAATAGACCATGTCAGCAACAATAAATAGACCATGTCAACAGCAAGGACCGAGCATAGCCGAAGCCCCTGGAATAGCTGAGAGTTCTCTGCCTGGTCTTTGATATACACACAAGGCGATCGTATGACAGGTCACTGGGGCCTACTGCTAAGTGTTCACTTCTTTGTTGTTGTTGCCTGTTTTTCGAGACAAAATTTCTCTGTGTAGCCATGACTGTCCCCACTCCCTCTATAGACCCGGCTAGCTAGAATTAAAGACATGCCACCTGACTAGGTGTCCACTTCTTTGTGAGATGCAAGTAAGAGAGTTATACCCTTTTCCCGGTCTGACGTGTCTGATAAGTTCCAGGCCTTGTTGATTTGATATATAACTTTGTGGCCCTACACTGTTATTCACCCTGATAAATTTCTCAGCTACCAGCCGGGCAGTGGTGGCGCACGCCTTTAATCCCAGCACTCGGGAGGCAGAGCCAGGCGGATCTCTGTGAGTTCGAGGCCAGCCTGGGCTACCAAGTGAGTCCCAGGAAAGGCGCAAAGCTACACAGAGAAACCCTGTCTCGAAAAACCAAAAAAAAAAAAAAAAAAAAAAAGAAAAAAAATTTCTCAGCTACCTCTTTTTCTGTCACTTAGAATAAGTTATCTGTCACTATATGCTATGTGGGTAGTATTAAAGAGACAGTCCATTCACATGTCCACCCAGATATAGAGTCACACTTCCTTCTCAAAACGGAGTAAAACTCTGCTTGTAAGATGGAGTGTCATGGCCAAGGCACAGTAGGAAAAAAAAAACTATTTTATACAATATGAAATAACTCAGAGCATAGCACAACCTGATGTCTATACTCAGGCATTGTAGGATATGAGAATACAAGGGGTAAGAAACAGAGAAGGTTATTGCTGTCATAGGCTTATCATTATGAGTAGAAAAAATGACAGAAAGTAAACAGGTCAAAGAAAATAAACAGAATAAATTATATGCTGTTATAATATATGTATTTATACATGTGTGTATGCATGTATGTATGTGCATATATAGGTAGGTAGGTATAATTGGAGTATACAACCCTAAATGGAATGTCTTTATTAAACTCCTTTCCCAATGCTCAGGGATCTATGTGGAAGAAGAGGTAGAAAAATGGTAAGAGCCAGAGGTGATGAATGACTTCAAGGAGAGTGTTCCAGACACAACAGAGCTGATACACATATGTTATAATAAAACAAGCTATGAGAAATTGACATGGCTTCCAGTTCAAGGTAGGATTAGTCAAGGACATCCCACTATGTTTCCCTTACTGAATGTACAAAGGCTGAGTACACAAATCAACAATTTCTGGATTTTGAGGAGCCAGGGACACCAGACCTGTTTGTGATGAAGACCAGGATTTTAAATAACAGTAGCAGTTGGGCTATTTGCATTTGCTTTTTGTCCCCAGACAATTCAGTGCACTAAGAATCCAGAAGTGGTATCTGAACACAGACACAGGAACTGTAGGAAAAAAAAAATGTAGATTCTGGCTCCAGGATAGAAAATCTTTTTTTTTTTTTTTTTTTTTTTTTTTTTTTTTTTTTTTTTTTTTTTTTTTTTGGTAGAGAATTGAGCTGTCTGAACTTGGGACCAGTTTGAGGTGGTTGAGGTGGTCCCCTTTCTCTTGATCCCCATGCTGCTTAAAAACATTGTTGTTGATTTTCTCCCATTGATTCCTTAAAATAATAAGTCTATAGTTATTCTATAAATCTGAAAGGTGTTGCCTGGCCTGATTTATCAGACGGGTTACTGTGCCCTGGCACTGTACCTGTTCAGCAATGTCTGCCCTCTGGAACATGTCTTCCCACCAATCCTAAGGCAGAGTGTCTTTTCTGCTTGTGTCTTACCTTTGGGCACTTGCTGAAACTTAATCATCTAGATATTTGACCCAGTTATAAGGCACCTTAGTAGTGTCTGACCCTAATCTGTAAGTAGAATGGCACAGGCTCTTTAGGTTTGAAGTTACATTATTTGTCTTGATATTAGTAAAATAAAATGAAGTAGCCCATACATTCCTCAATACCCAGAGTGAAATTGATGGGAAGCTCAGAACAGGGAGTTCTGCCAAAAGGGCATGTCGGGAATGTCCAAAAAACAACACGCTAATAGGCTTTGCAAATTCCCAGACAGCCACAGAGAAGTTTCTCAAACATATTTGAAGAATGAAGAGCAGTAGAGCAGTTCTGATGATGTTGAGGAATTAAGTAACCTGGCACTCAAACATCTTCACCTTGATGTTGATAAGAAGCACTGTAATGACATATGGCTTGGAAACCCAGATCAGTGCATGACTCAGCCCTCATCAGACAAGCTTCTTCTGGCAGTCAAGAATAGCTAACACTGTGACCCACAACTGGACAGTGTGTAGAGGGGGAAAGACTTTGGAACACTTAGCCCAGTCTCAAAAGCTGTGCCTTTATAAAAATCTTTCCTCTCGAGACTTAGGGATTTATGCAGAAGAGGAGGAAGAAAGATGGTAAAACCCAGAGGTGATGGATGACGCCAGAGAAAGAGCCTCTTCTGGCCACAGCAAGGCTGATAGACATATTAACTTACAGAGACTATGGCAGCATACACAAGTATTGGTGAAATTATTAAGGCCACTCCACATAGTTAAAAGGAAAGTTTATTAGTGGCGTAACTTACAAATGAAGGGATAGGTAGGTCGCGGGGTCTGGGGAAGGTATATCGCAGTCCAGCGGTGTTCTCTGGAGCTCTGCTCGGTCAACCTCCACCGTCCAGGGTCCAGGAACAGAGAGAGCAGGGCATCCCGATCTCGGGTCTTCAGGGCCCTCCCTTGGCCCTGCCTTGTAGGCGTGACAGTTACCGAAGCCTCAATGGGGGTTGGAACTTCCAGATCAAAGTTGGAATGGCTACTCACTACACACAGGACCTACACAAGTTCAAGCCAGACAAAATCCAAGCACTGAGAGGGGGAACTGGATACAAAGTCCCACCCCTAACCAAGAAGCTATTTGCAATTGACACCTCCTGGAAAAAGGAGAAAATCAGTTTTCTCCAATGGAATGTCACTGGGTGTATCAAACACACTCCAGGGCAGGCCTCATGCCCAGGAGTAATAGTTGGCCAATCAAAGAAGACTTCAGTTTTTATTATTCTGTGCACTTTTGTTTTGGTATTTTGTGTCTTATTGAGTTTTGTTTGTTTGTTTTGAGAGAGAGAGAGAGAGAGAGAGAGAGAGAGAGAGAGAGAGAGAGAGAGAGAGAATGAAGTTGAGTGGGTAATGAGGTGGGGAATAGGGATGGGAGTGGGTAATGAGGTGGGGAATAGGGATGGGAAAGAATTTGATCAAAACAAATTACAAAAAGTTTTAATGAATTTCTTTTATAAAACATTATAACAAAAGACTTCTTTTTGGTTACTTTCTGAAATGACAGTGCCTCAGTATCCATAGGTAAGGGAGAGAGCTCTTTTCTCAATAGAGTGATTTTCTTCCATGACCTCAGCTTCATCCCTACACTACATAATAACAGACAGAGAGAAGGTGCATCAGGAATCAAGAAATAATGCAAAGCTGGAAATGGGGAAATAAACGGTTTAGCAATCCAGCTGTGAGTAGCTCTGAAGTCCAAATGGTAACTCATTTATAGTGCCACTTACAGTTCAGGGGACCAATTCAAATCCATCGATGGCAAATTTTATAATTTAATGGGTATTACTTACCTTATGAAGAAATGCACAGGTGCTTTTATGATCATGTTGAAAATCCTCACATGAAGATGAAGCTTTACACTGGGGAAGAAAAAAGAACCCAACTAGCCACTGCTACTCCCAGTTAAAGAATGCACAAGATTATTGCAGGAAGAAAACCTAAACCGTTAATGCTGTTACATGAAAACACCAGGAAGATGGAGACCACACAGAGTACTGAGAAAGAGTGAAGGCTGGAGAAGTATCTGTCACCTGGGATGGTTCAAAGACCAGGCCCTTTGTTGACAAAGGAACCAGCCACCCTGAGTTTCTGCTGCCTTCCACTTGGAAGACGTCAATCAACTTGGTTTTCTTTTGCCCATCAGGTCCCTCTCATGCTGGAGCTTTGTCTCTACTCTATAGCATGTGGTCATCCATCCACTTTCACTCTTTCTTCCTCTCTCTCTCTCTCTCTTATGATTTTTGCAGTGCCGGGATTGACTCCCGTGTCTCAGGCATGCCATTACAAGTCCCCTCCCACTGCATTACCCGGCAAGTCCTTTTCCCATTTTTATTCTGAGACAGCTTCGCTAAGTTGCCAGGGTGGCCTTGACTTCGTTCTGTACCCCAGCCAGGCTTTACGTATGGAGGACCAATAGCGGTAAGTTTCTGGGGCAAACTTACAGTTCACTGGACCAATCCCTCTACTGTGGATGTAGAGTGTGAACTCCGACTGTTATCTGCTGAGCCATCTTACCATCCCCAAATTGGGAAAATTTGATAAATAAACCTACTAACCTCCCAACAGTGTAGAACTGATTCTCTCTTATTTAACCAACAGAACTTTGATTTTCAAAACATGGTTTCTAATTGTCTTCACATGTATGACAATTTTAATAAAGCTTCAGAAAAATTAAGAGATTATTATCTTATTCAGATCTAAGCTAGGTCCTTGTTTATCAACCTGAATATCTGGTGAACATAGTAGATTAAAAAAATGACAAATTCTACTTATTCTATAAACTTGTTTCTGAAGATAAAAAGATTTTTATCTACTATTGTATACAGCTTGGACTCATTGTGCACAGCATTACTATAAAAGAATACTATTTGACTGCTTGAAATAGTGATAATTTTATAGGGAATGGGGTTTGGGGGGTCTCTTTTCAGTTTCCTAGGAGTTTATAGAAGGACCAATGACAGTTTTAACCTTATAGAAAGTAATGGAGATATCCTTATACATGTGCCTACAAGATGGCTATTGCTGATGCCAGCAATGGAAACAGTTAGAATGTTCTATAGTAAAATCACATTTCAAAGTGTAGGCCAAGAAGACTTTTATTTTCTAATTCAGAAATATATTAAGGATGAAATGAGGAAAGAAATTATAGTAAAGCAAAAATGCGTGTGCTGCTCACTGCCCTCCCCCAACAGACACTGAGGGTTCTAGAAGAGAATTGGTCACATCTGAATTGTTACGTGTGTTGTAGCAAAAACTCACAGAAATGAAAAGACTTTTTAATGAGGAAAGCCAGAAGGAAGGGAGTTGGGGAGGGAAGGAATGGGGAGAAATAAGAGGACAGCCACACTAAATAAGATGTTCTCAAATGATTTAGGATGCCTGTAGCATGTTTTTGAATCCAACTCTAATTTCCTAAGTTTAAATAAGCACTGTAGCTGAAGTCTTTGGTGAGAAAAATTTCATTTATTGTGGTTTCTAATGTGCTTTGGAGTACATTAGTGACAGACCTTTCTAATGGCCTCAAAGCATAGTAGCACTCACTTATCAGCAAACAGGATACTTCCCCTTCAGCCCATGTCTCTTTAAAGATAATACTGCACCTGGTGTTCTGAGGTACTCTGCACAAGGTCTGAAGGTCCCAAGGCATCAGCTAGCTCATAGTTCCGTCCTAAGCCTCTGTGTGCTACTCGCTTCCATTGTTGACAAAATATCAGACAGGAAGCAACTCACTGGAGGAAGGACTTATTTCAGCTTAGGGTTCCAGGGGCTACCAGTCCTCATGGTGAGAAAGTCACAGTAACAGAAGCTTCAGTTGACTGGGCACAGTGTGTTGGCAGTCAGAAAGCAGGGTCTTGAGTGCTGGAGCTCAGCTTGAGTCTCTGTTTTCAGTCAGTCCAATTGGTAGGGTAGTCCATGCTCCCTCAGCCAACCTGAATCCTTCACAGGCATTGACTAAAGATTTGTCTCCGAGGTAAAGCAAAATCTGTCAAGTTGGCATTAATACAAACCATCAGGCATCTAAAACTTATTAACTTGATGCACAAACATACCACTTTTAAGTCATAACCTTTCATCTCTTGTCTCCAAAGTCTCATAATGCAAAAATGCACCCAGTCCAACTGCAAAAGTTGCCATGGTCTGTAACCATACCACCACTGTTTAAAACGCAGAAATCTCTTTTGAGACTCAAAGACATTGCTTACCTGAGAATCTCTATAAAATTAATACACCATTTACATGCTTCTTAAATGCAATGACACAGAGTAGCTATCCTGATTCCAAAGGGCAAGAATGAGAGCATAGGAAGGAATGGTCAGACCAAATCAAGACCAAAATCCAGCAGGGAAAACACTAAACCCTGTAGTCCCATTTCTCATATAGAGGGCTTGTGTTAGACTCGTCTGGGCTCCAAAAGGCAAGAGTAGCCTAATGCTTCCAGCTATGCTACCTACATCACATGTAGAATCTTGTTGGGCTACCTCCACTCCATACCTATAGCTTTCCTCAGTGACAAGCCCACGTTTCTAAAATGTCCAACATCCTGGGGTCTCTAGTACAACTCAGGCTTTATCTTCACAGCCTCTTGGGACCTCCTTCAAGGATATCTGACCCTGCCATACCTTGCCTGGCCTTATCAGCTCTCACACCTTTGGTATAAGACTTTATAGCCACCTCTATCCTTCATCCTTTATGCCTAGACTTTATGACTACCTCCATCCTTCATCCTTTATGCCCACAGAAGCAGTACTGTGTGAATACTGCTGGCATGTTCTGCTTTCAGCCTGTAAGGGAGCCTGGCCTACCTGAACCATGATTGCATTGGCCTTTGTGTGCTGACTCTGGGGGACACTTTCCTAGGCAATTGTTTTTGAGCAGCAAATCCCTTTAGTAGCAGTCCCAGTTTAGGCTCCTTCTTTTCAAATGAGTTTACACTTTACAAGATGGAACCTTAGATGAGTGGGGTCTTACGATCAGGACCTTTCCTATCAACCCAGTGTAGAGCTCAGGTTTCTACATAAAGACAGAAATTTCTCTAACAATTACAGATTTTGCTCATCTGAGCTCTCATTATCAAAAAATTTACAGTTGCTTGCACACTTTTCCTTCCCAAACTTCACAGTTTTCTTATCTCTCTGCTCTCTTTCTTGCTTTGCTTCACCCCGGACCTGAATGAGAGCAGTGAGCAGTAACCATGATACAACTTGAATGCTATCCTGTCTTAGACTTTCCTCCATCAGGGACTGGAAGAGGAATGGCTCAGTGCATTATTAAGAGCACTGGCTGCTCTTGCAGAGTTCCACCACCCACATTGTGGTCCACAACTCAAGTCTTAGGGGATCTAACACCCCTTTCTGGCTTCTGTGGCTACTGCATACATACAGTTCACTGGCATGCAAAACATCCATATGCATAAAACAAACAAACAAAAATTTCCTCAATTCCCTTTAAATTCAATCTTACTCAAACTTTCAGGACACTAGCAACATCCAGTCAATTTTTGGCCAGAATGTGACACAAATGGCCGTTAGCTCAATTTCTGAAAGAGTCATTGTCCCTTCTGAATCCTCATGGGCTTGGCATCCATATTTCTCTTGGTATGCTTACCTTTCAAGCTTCCAGTGGAATGGTCCATTTAGCTATGCTTAAAGAATCCCAGGGTGTTCCCAGCCCAAGTTACATGCTCTTCCACATCCCTCTTGAAAAACCGGTCCCCGAAGTGTTCAAAACTGGTTTGTCACAAGAGCCTCACTGGGTATAAATTTCTATAGTAGTTATTTTATTTTCTGTGACCAAACAAACAAACAAAACTGAGAAGAAATAACTTGGGGAAATTTCTGTCTTAGTTACTTTGTTTCTGTGACCAAAAATATGACAAGATGTAACTTAGGGAGCTGAGGAGTTGGTTCAGTGTACAGGTTTTAGAGAACCCAGCCCATCATAGTGGAATAATGATGACAGGAGCTGGAGATGACTGGTCACATTGTCTTGACAGTCAGAAGCCAGAAAGTAACCAGTGCTGGAGCTCAGTTCACTCTTTAATTTTTCTTCAGTCTAGCAGCTGGAATGATTCTTCACTCATAGATGAACACAATCTAAGAAAGCCCCATCAGATGGACAGACACATTGGTCTCCATGGTGATTATAGACTGTGTCAAGCTAACAACCCACACAAACCTTTAAAAAGCCTCTCCAGAGAGCTGTGTTTACTTGTTTAACACCAAAGTAAACTAGGAAGTGGAATGAAGGGAAGCAATATGCTGCTGCTGGCTAGGTTGGAATACCGACTGGGATCTATTCGTAAGCTTATTCTTAGTTGATTACTCCAAAGCTAGGCCAGTGGTAGAGACACAAAACAAATGTTTAATGCAGAGTTTTAAAAGTTCAGCAAAATTCAGACCAAGCAACTGGAAAATTCTATTGCCAAATAGCCACTCAAGAATGAACATCTGGGTGAACATTGAATCATCCAGATGTTTTCAACTGGCTAGACATGATTACCAAATATAATTGACTGAAGGTCTTGTAAACATCCAGATGTTTTAAATATTAGATGTGTCTTTAAGTTACTTACGGATAAATTATCTCCTTCCTTTTCTTCACCTGTGACATTCGCCCACTTAGATAAATTTTTAAGGATGATGAGGTTTATAAGAACTTTCACAACATCAGATAAGAGACATGAGTTTTCTACCTGGATATCCACGTAGTCAGAATGATGCCTTACTATCATAAGCTGGATTTGAACAACCACAAAATTTTAATTTTTAAATCATTAATGATAGTTCACAAGCTGATCATGAGGGCTGGGTTTATTCTAAAAAAATATTTTACAACATCTTGCCTTGTATTTACATCATCTTTTATTAATTATAGAGTTAGCCCTGAATGTTAATAACACAATAAATAGTACAATATAATAGAAGAAAGCTAAATAATGCATCTACTTAAGTCCTGCCTATTTCAGGAGAACATCAGCTGCCAGCTGTCATTATGCTCTTTAGGGGGTTTCTTGGTCTCTGACATCAATTAATAAATAGATGGTTTCATTGATTACTGAGTGCCAATGAATGAAAAATGTATACGGTGGTATTGTGGTCTGAAAGAATAATATAATCATTTGATTCTTTGAAATTTATAACATTTTATATATCTTAATTTAACTCATTGCAGCATAACAAGATTGATAAAGCAATGTTGGTTTCACAGACTCATCCCCTTTAGCTCAGAAAGATTAAGTCACTCAGGTGATGAGTGTTCCATGCGGACCTAGTCCAAATCCAATCATCTTTTTCAGTAGGTCAAGATTATTCTGAACAACCAATATTTTGTTCAGGAAAAATGATGAGTCTTGAGATGTTAGTTGGACACTTCATGAAGCATATGTTATTGGGAAAACATTCAATAAATTAGTTTGACTTTCTATGAACAGAATTTGATACTTATTTAGGAATGCACTTTTGTCAAGCGCTTATTCCTATGTCAGCCGTACAGATAGTGATGACTTTCTTCAAGTTCGGAGGCTGTTTCTTCACTTAATTGTATGATTGACAGTATAAAAGGTTTTAATTTCATGCAATCCCACATGTCAATTCTTGGTGGGTATTATTTCTTGAACTATTAGACCTATTTTCAGAAAGTTTTTGAAGTGTTTTCCCATAAATTTCAGGTCTTACATTAAGGATTAATTTCTAGAATATACAAACACCGAAGTTTTAAACAACCTAGTCAATAAATGGGCTAATGAAAGGAACAGACAATTCCTCCCACCACCCACCCCCAAAATAAAGTACATACGGCCAACAAGCACAAACACACACACACACAAATGTTCAATATCCTTTATCCATCAGGGAAATACAGATTAAGACTGCTTTGAGACTTCATGTCACTACAGTCAGAATTGGTATCTTTGGGAAAATGAACACCAAATGCTTGAGAGGATGTAAGGAGAAAAGAATATATATATACTAATGCGATTATAAATTAGTCCAGTCACTGTAGAAATCAGTATGGAGTTTCCTCAAAATATTAAAAATAGAACTACCTTATGACCCAGCTCTGTCACTTCAAGGTACATACCCAGGGCACTTAAGCCAACATACCGCTAGAGATATAGCACATCCATGTTACTGCTGCTTTATAATCAAGCCACACACTATGAGATCAGCCAATGTGGTACATATATATGCAATGGCATTTTATTTAAGTATAAAAAGGAATGAAACTGCAATAATTTCTAGAAAGTGGCTTCAACTGGAGATTGCATTTTACAAAATAAGCCAACTCAGTATGATATATATCACATTTTCTTCTCATTTTGTGGCCTGATGATATGTGTGTGTATGTATATATATGTATGTACATATATATATATATACAGACACATAAAACCATAAAAAGGGATTGGGGAAAGGAAGGAGTCTGTCAGGAGGGGAGAGTGAGGAGTAGGGAAAGAGAAGGGTACAGAGGGAGTGAATATGGTTAAAGTACAAGATATACTTCAAAGAAATTTTCATGAAGCCCAGAACCATGTACAAGGAATATATACTGATTATTTTTTTTAAAAACATTTTTTATTATTTCTAGCATTCTTTAAGATGTTTGGAGGAATCACAGTAGTTGTCACAGGCCTGCTCTCAGTAGAGCTTATAGTCAGTACCATCAGCAAATTCTCCACTTTGCATTAGAAAAGTTTGGGGGACTTCCTTTGCTATCAGTTGAGAGCAGACACTGGCATATTATTAATTTGGTGACCTCTTTATAGCTACCATAATGACCAATCACAGTGTTCTCATTCTCATCATTAGATTAAAGTTAGACTGAAGTTTGGTATATTGTGCTATTGAGAAGATTGAATATGACAAAGTGACAGCAATTATAACTGAAAGGAATGTAACTAGTTAACTTCCTCAGTGTGAGTGGTTACACCAATGCTTATGTACTTCACCTCAAAAAATCCTTAACTTCCTAAGAGCCCATTTGGTCATCTGAAAAAGTGGGAATTAGAACAGCACCTAACTTAGAGAGCAGTTAAGGGATACCAAAAGACGTCATGCACATGGACCATTAGCACAGACGATGGAGTAAAATAGAAGCTCAAAGAATCTTTCAGACAACTACTGTTTGTACATAGAGTCTATATTTGGAGAAAGATTAAAAGCGATACCGGACCCTAAGAGCAAATATGGGGCTTCTGATAGAAAACTCAGGTCTTCTTGCTGTTTCATACAGAGGGGAAACTTGGGCTGCTGGTGAAATTTTTGGGCTTTCTTGCTGTTTCTTGATTTCTACCCTGACCTTCTCCAAGAAAGTGAGAGGAAACATGAGACTTTCCTAATTGCAGTCATTCAATTTACCAAAAGAATCCCAGACCAACTGAAACAAATTGAGGGCAGCTAACTGCGAGACTGAGCAAATGGCAATCAGTACACCGGCCATATAAAATTCCCCCAAATTGTAGAAAACTACAGACATAAAAGAATCTCTCCTTTGACACTCGAGTCCTTGGCCTGGGACAATAACAAAAATGTTCCCAAGGACGGCAAAGACCTTTCCCATTGTTCAACTCAGCATTCCACGCAGGACTTAGTGACAGAAGGCGTTGCAATTGTAATTATTTTCCTCTGGGTCCCACCCCAGCCACCCTCCAACAGGCTCTCTGCAACCCTGCCCAATCCCGGTAGAAGGGAAAAGGCACAAAGAGGGATGTTTGTGGCCAGACTGTCTCCAATTAGTCAAAATGTGAACAATGACTGGCTTTTCCTCTGGGCCAGCCTGGAAAAAATATCCTGCATGATTGGGTGGGATGAGGAAAGAATTGCAAATGGAATTCTTCAGGGATGTTTAATGTCTGTGACCCAGTCCACCCCAGCGGTCAGAGCCTGTAGATTCAAAAAGACACCTGGGCAGGAGCCCTAGAAAAGGTCAGATGTGGTGGCCAAACCACCTCTTCCCTCAGCAGATGTGACACAAGCACCATCTCTGTGCTCATGATGCAAAGGAAGATTCTGGGGTTGAGTCCCATCCCTAAAATGTGGTTAGTAGACCCAAAATGGAGCAAGAACCTAAGATCTGAACTTCTACTCACAGCTTCTCCTCCCCCAGAACAATTCTTTTCCATGTGCTTTGCATACTAACGTTTGAGAGGACAAGACTGGAGAGCTGGTGGAGATGGTTTTCTAAGCAACCTGAGGCCCAGAGATTTTTCCCATCTCACTCCTGATCAGCAACGTTACGCTAAGATAACAAAGATTAACAATACCAGGACTGAGTAAAGGGGTAATCAGCTGATTAAAGGACCAATGTTGGGCTAAAATTAGAGATCCTATACCTGAGGATGTTTTGTTTGTTAGTTTGTTAAGGATCTGTTCTCCCAGCACCTGTGAGAAAAATAAGGTTTCCTGTTGAGTACCAGGATGGTGATGTCAATGTGCTTGCAAACTCTGGCCAGGACACACTGGTGCTGGTGGCTCACGTGACTCTTCCAGAATCTTGATGAGTGGGATCAGATAACTCTTAACGCCAGGATCTTAAATATTGCACAAGTTATGCCACAAAAATCAACTTGAAGATAGAAGAGGCAGAGATGCCAGAGCCACAGACAGACAAACTTCCAAATCCCCTGTACAGATTAGGGATGTATATGTACGTATCACATGTATGTGCATATATTTACAGTCTCTGTGACTGATTTGCCATTTGTGGAACCTATTATTAAGAGCTTTGGACCTTTCAGAGACCTCAACTTCCTTATCCTTTCTCCAAGAGACCTCAAGTTTCAGTAAGTAGAACCCAACTCTGGGGGAAAGGACTGTGACAAATCAAGCACTTGGCTTTGTGAGCCCCTCCCTGACCAGCTGTGGAACTTTTTAGACAGCTATGTGCCTTATTTAAGTGTGGGCTGCTAAACAGTTGGGGAATGAAGCATCCCTGCTCTTGGGTATGGCTTACCAGATACCAAGAAACCACCACCGTGCCCAGACCGAGGACTTGGAAGTCACGGAAGGGCTTTCTCTCTACCTTGGTTGTCACATAGACTCAGGCATCCTTAGGTACAGCTTATGTGAAAACAGAAAATAAAAACGAGGAAAAAAGCAAGAGGCAGAAAGAGAAATACAGGAAAAGAAACCGAGAAAGAAGAGTCCCCAAGACACTCCAGCCAAATACATTTAACAATTTTCACATCTGGTGAGGAAATGGCCAGGAAGGAACCCCTACATAGGTGGTGGATCCTGGGGGAGTTTCAAGCTGATGGAGCTATCATTCACATGCCACAGCTTGAGCCCCCCCCCCTCATGTGGCCACTACACTCACAAGCTGTTCCCTGAATCAGCAAAGGGTCTCTTCTCCACAAATGCACCTTTAAATTCCTAGATCATCAGCAACCCCAATGTCTCAGCCTCCAGAAGAAGCAGGGGGCTTAAGTCAAAAGGCTGCTGAGGGACAGCCACAACTTAGAAGCAAGAAGTCAGAGGAAATGGATACTTAACCTCCACTGTACCCAGTATATCACACCTTCTTCCTGGCCCCGAGGAGGTTCCCAAAGAGAGAGTGAGGCAAGGCCAAGTGCTTTTCAACCTGAGCACTGGGGCTTCTGGCGGCTGCATTGACATATTGAAGAAGCTGGTGGAACATGGAGGGAAGTCCCAAACAGTTCTCACCCTTACTAGCTAATTAGCCTTCACCTTTCTTACCACAGGCTCGAGTCCCGTGAATTTAAATGGATGCTATTTGCCCTATTCCAATGCCACAGAATTGTTGATAAAAATCCAAGTTCAAATTCACCATGAAAAAAAGATCTGACCGTAGACTCGTGGTGTATCCAAAGAACCAAGAGGACTCAGAATGAAATAATAGTTTAATGGCTTCATTTAAAAATAGGACAACTAATGATCTCTTGCCACTTTCCCCACATGCAAGGTATCAGCTCCTGTCAGTCATTTGGGACTGCAGCCCGGATGGTTGATTGGCTTCCGATATCAACTCCCACCCATGCATTTTATGTAGAGAATTCATAGGGATCGTAAACTTATTATGAGATATTTCGGCAGAGTGTCTCCCCTATAAAACAGCATTCACACAGGATTACAGAAAATCTTGCTCAAGCTTGCTAGATTATCTACTGAAATAGGCTGTGTCACCTTGGGCAGGCAACTGTGGAAATGAGGGTCTATGGGAGAAAATATAAGCTATGTGCTGCAGTCATTTCCTCCCTTATAAAGGGTCACAGCCGTGTTTTTCCTCCCAGGCAGTCTCAGGCACCTGAGCAGGAGAGAGTATTTCTAATCCCCATGTGCACCCATAAACATATTGACGGTCTGAAATCTCTATTTTTCTGCCTTCCATCTGTTTAAGCTGCCCCAGAAATGTAACATTTCTTATGCGTATAACAGAAGGTATACCTCTATAGTGTTTATGAAGAAAAATTAAAAAAAAATTAAAATAAACATAAACTTAAACTATCATTACCTTCATAGCCTCCTACGGGTCCTTCTGCAGTTAAAATCTACCTGCTGTGACACTGTCGTTATCATATCCTTGCTTTTCCTTATAATGTCACCACAAAAATTTGTCCTCAAATAATAAAATCACTTTGCCTTTCTTAACTGCAATATGAAGTGTTCTTTTGTTGCTCATTATTCACTATTGTTTCTGAGACTTGTTCCATCTGACGATTGTAGCCCTTCAAATTTCATAGCTATAAAATCTTCCACTGTTTGGATAAACATAATTTATTGCCCATTTCCCGATGGACCTATGGGTTATTTCCAGTATTTACTGTTAAAAGGAAGAATAATACGGTTTCCTTGCATGTGTTCTTTGTACGTGCTATGGTTTTCCAAAGAGCCCAAGGAGTGAGGTTTCCAGTCACTGAGTCCACACCTATCTTTAGCTACGTGAAACAATTTGAAAGTACTAACAGTGAACACTCTGAAAGTGCATACATTCCTGTCACTCCATAGCCACACGAGGGACAGGGATAGTCAGATGTTATAGTTGTAGCTAGTAATGTTAACTTGTGTTCTGCCGATTATTAGTGAAATATGCATCTGCCGCCGACATGTCATTTTTAATTGCCTGTTCTTACCCTTTTCTTATTTTTATAACATATTTGTCTGCATATTCTGAAAGATGTGTTTTATCTTTGCGATTCATAACTTCATTTAGTGGAAAGTGGTTCTCAGTTTTAAGTTTAAATTTCTCAGATAGTTACCAGATAAATCATCCCTACTTCTAAGAACATAAGAAATTCTATGCCTTGGATTCTAAATATTTAAAATTTTGTCTCATATTTGCTTGAATTTTATCTACAAATTTAAAATGTTTTACTTGAAATACATACTAAATATTATAAAAGTGTCTAGACTAAATAGCACAGATCACTCAAGTAACCACTAGCAAACGAAGAGTCGGAAGTTGTGGTCTCACAGTGCTTTGCTTACAAAGCCTGGTATTTGGGGGCCTTGACAGTGTGACTAGCTTGATTCTCAGTTCAATTATTTGTTCTTGCCTATGTTCAAAGTTCAGGTAAATAAAATTGAAACATATTCAGGCTTCTGTTGGGCTTGCTTCATCTAGTATCGTGCTTATATTATTACATTTAACAGTACATGTTCATTTTCACCAAACAATAAATACAGGGCTGAATGAATTATACATATAATAACAAAGGTATCCATTACATCTTTGCTAGACATCTGTATCATCCTCGTTTTGAGTTATTACCAATTAGAGTGTCAGCACAAACATTTTTACATGTCTATTACAACAATCCTGTCAATGTAAAGATTTACCCATAGTGCATGAAGCCAGGACACATCAATGCCAAAAAATGTTTTTACTCTATTTGAGGGATAGATAATGATGCCTTCTTTTGGTTTTATCTGAAAATCCCTAATTATCGATTAATGTGAGCACATTATCACATGCTTATTACATTTGAATAGCTCACTTTGTCAAGCGTCTTCTTAGATTCTTCAACTATTTGTCATCAGCTGATTTTCTTGATTGAAAATTTTATATATTAAACATTTTTTTAGATCAGGCTGGTCTTGAACTCACAGAGAGCCACCTGCCTCTGCCTCTTGAGTGCTGGGCTTAAAGGCGTGTGCCACCAAGCCCGATTATATTAGACATAGTTACTGGAGTACATAATGCAAACAGATACATGTATGTTGTCTTCATCTGGGCTTGCCTTTTCATTTCCTTATTTGATTATCAGACACTCTTAAGTTTAATATAAAGTACTTGACCCTTACTTCCCCTTACTTCATGGTACATTGTAATTATTTGCTACCTTATATTTTATTCTCCATGTTTAGAAGTATAATCAACAAAAAAAAAACCTCATTTTGTGTATAAGGGAGGAGTTATTCCTTTTCTTTAAAAATGCTAAATAATTCACAAACACTTTTTTCTTGTTACATTCTCAGGGCTCATGTACACATATTTCTTTTGCTTGGCTACGTATTTTATTTTCTGGTTTATTTCTTTTTTTAAATTTTTTAAAAAAGTATTTATTTATGACATGGTTGTTTTTATGTGGTCCTGGAGATCAGACCCAGGGCTTTGTGCATGCTAAGCAAGCTACTGAATAACTTACATCCCCAGTTCACATCTTTGAATTTATTAAGAGTACTTAGCATTTAGGGGTTGAGAGTGTGCCTTGAATGGTAGATTTTGTGATTAGTTAGCTAGCAGAGGCTTTGGGCTTCTTCCCTAGCAATGACAAGTAAATAAATAAATATAAATAAGAAAAAAAAAGTGTCAATGTCCAAGGACACTTAGTTGATTGCAGAACTAGAGTTGTGGCTAATAACTTCTGAGATTTGTTCAGTACTTTACAATTTAGTAAAAACTCCACTTCCATTATTCTATTTGTGAAACAATCATATAAAATAATTATGATGACAGAAAAGATGGCTCAGCAGTTAAGAGCATTATTGCTCTTCCAGAGTATCTGAGTTTGATTCTCAGCACCCACATGGCAGCTCACAACTGTCCTTAACTCCAGTTCCAGGCTATTCAAGGCCCTCTTTGGGCCCACAGGCACCAGGCATGAATGCAGTATCACCTGAGTGCTGGGGTTACCGGAGTGAATGCACCTCCATGTCCAGTTAAAGGCGGAAAGTCAGACTCCCACTGTTGGTGGGAATGCAAACTTGTACAACCAGTGTGAAAATCAGTATGGCGGTTTCTCAGAAAACTGGGAATCAATCTACCTCAAGACCCAGCCATACCACTCTTGGGCATATACCCAAGGGATGTTCAGTCATATCACAAAGATACATGCTCAACTATGTTCATAGTAGCACTATTTGTAATAGCCAGAACCTGGAAACAACCTAGATGCCTATCAACTGAAGAATGGATTAAGAAAATGTGGTATATATACACAATGGAGTACTACTTAGCACAGACAAACAATGACAGCATGAAATTTGCAGGCAAATGGATGGAACTAGAAAAAATCATCCTGAGTGAGGTAACCCAAACCCAGAATGGTTTATTTCTGTATTGAGAATTTGTGCTCATAATTGTTAACAATTCATAATTTATCTTTTCAGCTTCTAAGAAAAAAAACTACTACCCTAGTGTTTGTGCATGTTTCTTTATATCTTATTTAAATTTTAGTTTTAACTGGTGGAGTAAACCATAAAAATTTCACATATTAACAGAGAACACTGTGTCATATTCTATTTGTCTATTTATAGCATAACATGTAGCTAGAGTTTTCCTGCCTGGCCCACAGTCAGGACAAATCTCTATCACCTGCCAGTCCCACAGCCGCTCAAAACCGACCAAGTAAACACAGAGACTTATATTGGTTACAAACTGTATGGCTGTGGCAGGCTTCTTGCTAACTTTTCTTACAGCTTAAATTAATCCATTTCTATAAATCTATACCTTGCCACATGGCTCGTGGCTTACCGGCATCTTCACATGCTGTTTCTCATCATGGCAGCTGGCAGTGTCTCTCTGACTCAGCCTTCCACTTCCCAGCTTTATTCTCCTCCTTGTCCTGCCTATACTTCCTGCCTGGCCACTGGCCAATCAGTGATTTATTTGCCAACCAATCAGAGCAACACATTTGCCATACAGAACATCCCACAGCACTTGCCCCCCCTTTTTTTTTCAAAAAGGAAGGTTTTAACCTTAACAAAGTAAAATTACATATAATTTGGGAATTTGGGCATAGTTTCTCTTACTACTTCCTGCTGGAGGGGGGCGCTGTATCTTATGGGGACACAAAGAATATTTTAGGATTATGGAATAGTCCATGAGGCTGTATTGTCTGAGCCAGTTGCCTTCAAACCATTCTGGATGTTGGATCATCTGGGCCATGGTGTCATCGGAGACCTTCAGGGGGTCTTGGCTGGTCAAACCTGATGTATCTTAATCTGAAACAAATCCATAGTCTTTGGCTTTCTGTGGGAACAAAAGCAGAGTCTCCTTTCCAAAGCAACATATCCTTATATCCAAATTTTGAAGTCAAGGTACCTTTAAAATATACATATTGGTTTAACTCAGCTTATAAACACCTTCAGCAACATAGCAGGATACAAGATCAACTCAAAAAAATCAGTAGCCCTCCTATATACAATGGACAAAGAAACGGAGAAGGAAATCAGAGATACATCACCCTTTACTATAGCCACAAATGACATAAAATACCTTGGGGTAACACTAACCAAGCAAGTGAAGGACCTATATGACAAGAACTTTAAGTCCCTGAAAAAAGAAATTGAAGAAGATGTCAGAAAATGGAAAGATCTCCCATGCTCATGGATAGGCAGGACTAACATAGTAAAAATGGCAATCTTACCAAAAGCAATCTACAGATTCAATGCAATCCCCATCAAAATACCAACACAATTCTTCACAGACCTGGAAAGAATAATACTCAACTTCATATGGAAAAACAAAAAACCCAGGATAGCCAAAGGAATCCTGTACAATAACACAACTTCTGGAGGCATCACGATCCCTGACTTCAAGCTCTACTATAGAGCTACAGTAATAAAAACAGCTTGGTACTGGCATAAAAACCGACATGTGGACCAATGGAATCGAATTGAAGACCCTGACATTAATCCGCACACCTATGAACATATAATTTTTGACAAAGAAGCCAAAAGTGCACAATGGAAAAAAGAAAGCATCTTCAACAGATGGTGCTGGCAAAACTGGATATCAACATGTAGAAGGCTGCAAATAGATCCATATCTATCACCGTGCACAAAACTTAAGTCCAAGTGGATCAAGGACCTCAACATAAATCCAGCTACTCTGAACCTGCTAGAAGAGAAAGTAGGAAGTAGTCTTGAACGCATTGGCATAGGAGACTACTTCCTAAATAGAACACCAGTAGCACAGACTCTGAGAGAAACAATCAATCAATGGGACCTCTTGAAACTGAGAAGCTTTTGTAGAGCAAAGGATACGGTCAACAAGGCAAAGCGACAGCCTACAGAATGGGAAAAGATCTTCACCAACCCCACATCTGACAGAGGACTGATATCCAGAATATATAAGGAATTCAAGAAATTAGACATCAAAATGCCCAACAGTCCAATTAAGAAATGGGCTATAGAACTAAACAGAGAATTCTCAACAGAGGAAACTCAAATGGCTGAAAGACATAACTCAACATCTTTTACAATCAAATGTTTTTCTGCAGTTAAAAATCCCAAAGACAACACAATCCAGATTCTCTGTGTAATATTCATCTCCACGTGGCATATTTTTTAAATTAATTTTACTGTCTCTTTAAAGACTTTATTTTTTAAAACTATGTATTTGTTTATATAACTGTATATATCACCTTTTTTGTCTCTTTTAAGCCTACGTATATTTTATACACATTGTAAACTATTACATCTGAAT
The DNA here is from genome assembly GCF_007827085.1 of Peromyscus californicus insignis. NCBI lineage: Eukaryota > Metazoa > Chordata > Mammalia > Rodentia > Cricetidae > Peromyscus > Peromyscus californicus. The sequence goes on from NW_026294617.1 coordinate 77,647,986, forward strand.
CTGTCTTATTGTGAATCTGCTGCTTTAAATTGCAGCAGCTGTGGCTGCTGGCTCCGCCCACCTCAGCTTCCCAACATGGCCGTGGTACTTTACCGCCAGCTCTGGGAGCTATCCTGGGTCTATGCTTTTATCCAAGCAGTGTGTAGCCCAGAAACCTCTTTTTCTGTTTTGTTTTGTACTAGCAAAGGCTAAATCCACCACATAGCATGAATCTTAACAGTTCTTATTAATAAGATCAAACCTGAGACCAGTTATTGGGGTGAATGCTGGAAGGTCAGAGAGATAGAACAAGGCATAGCTAACCTCACCTGGCCAACTTCTTAGTTGATCTTGTTTCCTCGGACTGGAAGCTTCTGTGTCCTCATCCCAATGACTCTCAGCTGAACTGTGCTCGAAACCTAAAAGCTTAACCAGCCAAATGCTTCTAGTTTCTGGTCCTCATGCCTTCTATACTTTTCTGCTTTCTACCATCACTCCTTGGGATTAAAGGCGTGAGTCACCATGCTTGGCTCTTTCCAATGTGGCCTTGAACTCACAGAGATCCAGAGGGATTTCTATCTCTGGAATGCTAGGATTAAAGGCGTGTGCTACCACTGCCAAACTTTTATGTCTAATATTGTGGCTGTTCTGTCTCTGATCCCAGATAAGTTTATTAGGATATACAATATTTTGGGTAACACAATACCCCCACAATAACATTTAAGTCAGGTTAAATGTATCTATCTTCTCAAAAATATTCTCTGTTTCTTTGCAACAAAAAATGTTCAATAATCTTTCATGCAGCTTAATTGCTGCATATTTGCTCTCTGTGGTCACCATCTGTATGGTAATACCTTCCTTCTTGCTCCTAACTGTATAACCTATCCTGTATTAGTAACTTTTCACTGTGAAGAATGTGACAGTAACAACTTTATGGAGGAAGGACTTGGTTCAGCTCACAGTTTCAGGGGCTTTCAGTCCATCATGGCAGAAAAGGTATGGCTGGATAGCTCTGCCTGTAGCAGCCCAAGCTTATAGGTGCTACTGCTGCTGACAAAACAGGAAGCAACGAGAATGGTATTAAAAGAAGGGCCTGACTAAATCCCCCACCTCTGCCAACCAGGACCCATGCCTAAAACAACACTACCAGCAGGGGACTGAGTACTTAAAACGTGAGCCCAAAGGGGCTATTTCTCATTTGAACCATAACATGTACTGAGCACTTCCCACTGCCCTGCTATTCCCTTACTCTGAGAAATCATAATTCTACCTCAATTACTATGAGATCAACTTTTTTAGATCTCAAATGAGCTCAATTATGGGGTTCTTATCTTTATGTGCTTGACTTATTTCACTTAATGTAATGATCCATGGTTCTACTCATGTGTCAGTATTTCATTTTTTATGTCCTTATAATATTTCATTGTACACTTCCCTTATCCATTCATCTGCTGATGGAAACTGGGTTATTTCTATATTTTAGCTATTATTGACAGTTTTATAATGAAGGTGGGCTGCAGATGTCTCTTCAACAACCTGATTTCATTTCATTTGCTTATTTGATCAGGAAGTCAATTGCTGGACTATATGATAGTTCCATTGTAACTTCTTGAGGATCTCTGTAATATTTTGCACTACGGCTGTGCTGATTTACATTTATGTACTGGTGTGAAGGATTTCCCTCTTCACAGTCACACCAGCTTATGTTATCTCCAGTCTTTTTCATAGTAGCCACGCTTCTTGGAGTGAGTTGATATGCATTGTGATTTAGTTATATTCCCCTGATAATTCATGTTGTTGAGCACGTTTTAAAAAACTCAGTGGCTACTTTTAGTGCTCTTGAGAATATCATTTAGATCTGTTAGTCACTCTTTAATCAAGTTGTTTCTTTACTATTGATGGTTTTGAGTCTCTTACAGATTCTAGATATCAACTCCTTGTCAAATGTATACATGACAAGCATTTTCCCATTTTTTTCCCCATTCTGACAGTTTTCTCTGTACTCCTTTGAGAATTCCCTTTGCTGGGCAGATTTTCAGCTTTATGTCATCTCACTTGTCTGTTTTTGCTCTTAATTCCTATACTTAAACGGTTTTGTTTAAAAACAAATCGTTGCCATTTTAGTTTCTGAAGCATTTTCCCTACATTTTTAATAACTTTTTTCATTTTTGAAATTAATATAATTACATAGTTTTCCTCTTTCCTTTCTTCCCTCTGACTCCTCTCATATATTCCTTCTTTGTTCTCCCTCAAATTCATGATTTTTAATTGCTTTTATAGATAGATGATAGATAGATACAGATATTTCCTAATATATAAGTACACCCTGCTCAGTATATATAATATCACTAGTATATGTGTGATTTCAGGGCTAACCTCTTGGTTTTAAATAACCAATAGAGTCTCTTCCTTGGAGATTATTTCTTCTGTTCTCAGCATTACCTAGTTGTCTATGGTTCTTTTTCTAGAGTTGAGGCCTTGTGAGCTTTTTCTCTTCTCTATTAGCATATCTATTGGTATTGTGCTTGTTCAGGTCATATTTAGGCAGCCATGTTGATAAGCCTTCATGGATGTAGTTCCTCTGACATTTTATTTAAATAGTTTCATGGTTTTGTGTCTTATACTTATGTCCATAATCAATTTGAAGTTGATCCTTTAGCAGGTGAGAAATAAAAATGTAATATCACTCTTCTTGTATATGTGAATATACAAAATTTTCAACAGCACTGAGTGCAAATACTCCTTTCTTCAATGTTCACTCTTAGCACCTCTGTTGAAAATCAGTTGTCTGTGTATATGTGAGTTCATTCCCACACTCTCTGTTTTGTCACACTGGGTCTGTGTCTGTTTCCATGCCAACACCCTGCTGTTTTGATTACTGGACCATTGTACTATATTTTAAAGTCAGGTAGCAGCATTCATCCTGATATAGTCCTTTTGATTACTGTTTCACTGTTGTTTGGGAGTTGGTTTTCTTTTGTGATTTCAAACATATTTTAGAACTTTTCTAATTCTAAAATGCCATTGGTATCTTGATAGGGTTGCACTAAATCTGAAAATCACTTAAAGTAGGATGGAGACTTTAACAATGTTGATTCTTTCAATCCATGAACATATTTTCCACTTTTTGTGTCCTCTTCAATTTATTTTTTAAAATGTCTTAGAATTTTCATTATAAAGATTCTTCCCATGGGTAGTTAAATTTATTCCTAGGTGTTTTATTCTCTGAGCCATTGCAAATGGAATTTCTTTCTTGATTTCTATTTTATATATTCCATTATTGGTAGATAGCAAAGCCACTAGTTTTTGCAGGGTTACTTTTTTCCTTGAAGTTTCACTGAATCTGTTGCTTAGTTTTAATAGTTGGGTTTTCTGTGGCATTTGAGAGATTTTGAGATGTGAGATCCCACTATCTACACCAGGAGAAAAATTTGGCTACTTTTCTAATTGGAATGCCTTTTTTTCTTTTGAATAGAAAGTAATGACTGACAATGGATGTGGAGTTTTGACTTTAGACAATGAAATGCTTTAAAGGCTACTATACCACTATATGAGTATACTTAACCCACTGTACACTTTAAATGATTAGGATAGCAAAATTTATGTTATGTATATTTTACAATTAAAAAACTAATGCTGCTCTTTAACATTTTTATGAATATAGCAACTTGCATGCAGAACCAAAATAATAATGTGTGTCACAGGCCAAAAGTAATTTCAAAATCTACAGTGGGATACAATTTTTCATTCATAATAAGGTCAAAAATGAAGAAAAGTAGGACAGCACATCCTGCTGACATAGCTTCCTTGGGAATAAGCAGAGCTACAAATTAGTGGGAGGAAGAAATTCAGCACAAGTCTTTTCTGATGGGGAATTTGGAACTCTAGAACAAAATTACAAGTTTTATCCCACTCATTCACTAATTCTAGCCCTAAAAGCTGACCCCAAGGTGTCCCCCTACTAATATGAAAATACATATGCAGGTATGTCATTGTTTGTGACCAAAAATGTCAGTAGTATAGACAGCTCTCCAGATCCACACTTTCTGAATCCACATATTCAGCCAACTACACATGCAAAATATTTAAAATAAAAGCAAACCAGGAGAGTCCATATGCATATACAGACATTTGCTTGTCAGTATTCCCTGTGCAGTACTGTGTAATAACTATTTAAACAGAATTTACATTGCATTAAGTATTGTAAGTAATCCAGAGATGAGTTCAAGCACGTGGGAGTATTGTGTAGGTCATATTCAATATATGCCATTTTATATAAGTGAATTAATTATCATAGATTTTGGTCTCCACATGGGGTTCAAGAGCCCATCCCCTGCCAATGCCAAAGGATGACTGTATTTTAAATTGTCATACTTAAGTGACTCATAGAATAAATTATGCACATCTGCATTTTATATATGGTAATTTGTACGTGCAATGTTCCCATATATATGCAAGTTGTCTTTGTAAATCTAACATATAATCCCTACATTATAAATGTCTCAGTGGGGTTTTTTAGGCTATTTTATTTTTAATTGCATGGATGTATGCTTGTATGTATGTGGGTATATACACATGTGTACATGCGGGCCAATACCCGCAAATACCAGAAGAGGGCATTGGACATCTTGAAGATGGTGGTTGGAAGTCACCTGACTTGGATGCTGGGGACTTGGCTTCTCTGCAGAAGCAGCAAGTGCTCCTAATCACTGTGCCCTCTCTCCAATCCTGTCTCAACAGTTCTCCTTTCTCAGTTGCTGCCATGTCAATATCCGAATTTCTACTACTGTCTGCACTACAAAGGTTTGCTAAACTTACCAGTCTTGAGCACTATAACAAAACCATGTAAATTCTAGCTCCATATATACATAATGAGGATAGCAAGCCATTTAAAATTTTACTGCTAAAGTTTATTAAAAAGGTCAATAATTCTTATGTCTATTTTTTGTTTTTAATCTGTGAATTTAGGAAATCTACTTTTAAAAACACCCCAAGATATAATGTGGATATTCTCTGTGATTAATATGGTACCCTTAGAGCAGTGGTTCTCAACCTCTGGGTCACAACCCCTTTGGAGGTCACATATCAGATACCCTGTACGTCAGATATTTACATTAAGACTCATAACAGTACCAAAGTTACAGTTATGAAGTAGCAACAAAAGAATTTTATGGTTGGGGGTCAGCACAACATGAGGAACTGTATTAAAGGGTCGCAGCATTAGCAAGTTTGAGAACCACTGCCTTAGAGGAAGTGTTGTGATGTTGTCATTGGTAATGGCTTGCCTATGTTCGACCCTTAGTGCGAACATTTTCTTATGCTCTTTCTTTTCTGTGACAAAATCATTTTCAATCAGTGGTCATGAAAGAGAAAACAATGCTAGTCAGAAAGCAGGGCCAATAGCACTCTGATATCGCACAAATCTCATTGTTTCCTTTCAACAGGTCAGTCATACAGTTGGATGCTCTTTTTTTTTTTTTTTTTTTTTTTTTTTTTTTTTTTTTTTTTTGTCACGATATGTCCACAGCCAAAGCCAAATGATTATTCCAACTTTGAAAATAACTGCTGTGTTCCCACACTATTTGGAAAGAATTTATAAAAATCCTGAAGTTTTCAAATGTCTACTCTTCCTTTGCTCTTTTGTCCTTGTCCCTGACCAGTGGGAAAAGGTCCCCATCTTAACTGCATTAACAACGATCATCTGGAAATGGTCCTGACCATCAGCAACACCAGAATAGACTGTGATGGCGTTCACTGTCCTGCCTTCCTCAGACCTCGACTGTATTAGAGTCATTCTCCTCCTGTTTAGTTTTGCAATCCCGTCAGTGTTGACACTTGCTAGTGTTTCCTTTCCTTCCCTGTTAAAGCTTCTAGAATGTGATTTCTTGCTTTCCACCCCAGTGTCATCCGAGTCTTGCCCTGTTTCTAGCACCCATACTTTGAATGTGCCAGCTCGGTCTTCTCCACAGTTCTGGAACCGTATGCAGTGTCAAGGGCATGGCAGATTTTGAAACAAACCCAGATGTTAGGGATTCAGCTCCTTCCCTTTTTGCTTGAACTGTTTTCCCTTACTGAGCTCCACTGAGTTGTCTCTTACTGCTTATATGAGTATCACAGTTCAACTTTCTTCACAAAATCCAAAACAACAAGTAGTTGCTGACGTTAGCAATATATTTCTGAAAACGGAAAGGCCCTCCAAGTACCCGAAAGACTAATGTGTCCAGTTCGGTATATTTTGGGTCAGCCTAGAGGTTTCATTTTGGTAGTTTAACCAAAATCTTGAACAAAATATTTTATGTAAATCATGTCTAATAACTAGTAAATTTTTAACTCAATCAAAATGTGTGTGTAAAATATTCCATTTATACAACAACTAGACTGTAGTCTTGGGATGCTTTTTTATTTCTTTTATATAAAAAGAAATGCTTAAAAATTAAGGAGGGAATGCATCTCATTTTTCAAAACATTTTTCAAGGTCATCTAAAAACTATACAGTATAAAACTGAAATGTTAGAATCCACAGTTTTCGTTATATTCTGTATATGATCACATGGAATAACTTAAGCTCTGAGTTTATGTAATCATTGGGCTTCACTGCCTACCTGAACTACAGTTTAAATATAGGATTAGCTAGCAGTACAAGGACTGGGTAGACTGTATACAAAACATACTTAGAACAAAAAGGTATGTCTGTGTCAAAGACAGGCATATGATTGAGAGCACTGTACTTTTACTACTTTATAGAATATAACATCAATGGAAGATAAATAAAACATGTTACTTTGAAGCTTAAATATATGTGAAAATCATCATTAACTACAGCAATTGTTTAGACCAATAAGACACTAGCCGGGAAGGAGTATTTCATCATTGGTTTCATTTTTAAGTTGTCAAAACATGTGGAAAGGATCTTTAAGTAATTCTTTTGTTATCTTTCCCTACAAATGGTTCCCTTAATAGCTGTATCCAAGTGGGCTGCTCCCATTATCCCACACAAATTTTGATGCTATTGATAAATATGCTTAGGGAAGTTATTAAATTCATGTTTAGGTTCCTTAAAATATTTTATATCCGATGTCTTTTTATTTCATATGGGACTCAAGTATGTACATGTTAGACTTTTTTTTACGTTGTTCCATCAGACTTTTAACTTTCCTCAGCCCAGCCTTTGTGTGTTCTTCAGACTGGGTGATTTTCTTTTAAGTTCTCCAACAATTTCATCACCTCTTTTCTGTTAAGTCCACCCATTAAAGCTTTCACATTTGGGGTATCACATCTTTCAATTCTACTTGGTTCACATTCTTTTGCTGAGGCATTCTATCATTTATTCATCATGCAAACAGGATCGTATGCCCTCTGAATTGTAATCTATAGTTGCTTTAAAATGCTATCAGTTGCAACATCTGGATCATCAAGGAGCTGGTCTCTACTGATGTTTTTCTATTTTAGAATTGGTTGGTTTTCCTGCTTCTTTGCATGTCAGTCAATTTTGAATTACACCACAGACTCATGAACAGTGTGCTGGAGAGACTTCAGCTGTGTGCTTTGTCGCAGGTTCATCCCTTTCTGGAGGCTCTTACTGAGGACTTGGTCTCTGCATGGTGAATGGTACCTCGGATAACTCCAGCTCGATCCGTTGGGACTGTTCTGAGCATTTAGGGAGCTCTGAGATGCATGATCCAGGAGATGCTGGTCAGGTCAGAAGTACTGTAGAGAATTAGGTTACCATGCCTGAAGTTCTTCTTTCTGGAATTATTCCTCCTATTCTTCAGCAAATACAGTGGCTTCGAATTCTGTCCTCTGGTTTCTTTATCCAACAGGCTGCAGATTTTCCCTGAGTCTCAGCTGTCCCACATAGTGTATCTGGGGTCTAGTTCTATAAAAGTCACAAAAATAGGAAACATCTGCTTCAGTGTCCCCTGATTTGTGTCTCCGTTCAGTTCCCCCAGGTAGCTTTTAAAAATGTTATTTTCCCCAAATTTCTACTGGCTCTCTCTGGGGGATTTTTTGAATAGGAGCTGTTTTACCATGGCCGTTCTCTCTCTGAGGCTCTGTTTTCTTCTTTCTTTATTACTTATTATTTATTACTTCCCTTATTTGCACTCCTATGTCAGCAGAACGTTTGACTAGGCTTACCTACTTAGGCTATAGCCAGCTTCACAACTGATGACCCCATCTCGTAATTTGTGACTTAGTTTGGTAAAAATTTCATAACAGAATGCCACAGACTGAACAGTGTAAACACAGAGTTATAGTCTCAGAATTCTGGAGCATAGGAGTCTAAAACCAAGGTGCCAACGGGTTTGACTTCTGAAGCCTTAGTCTTCGGCTTGTAGATGGCCACTTTCTACTGCATCTTCACATGGCTTTAGGGAGGCCTTGCTCTGATGGCTGAAGCTAGAACACACACCCTATTCATAGGGCTGATTGGGATAACAAAGAAGAGGGACAAAGACTAGATAACTAGATTTAAGTCCTTCTAATTCTAAATCAACATTCAGATCTCTTCTGCTTTCTTTAGAACAAATTTTAATGTCCTTCAGCCTGCACTCAGTTCCTTCTACATACTGAATTCTGGATGCAGCAATTAGTCCCACCCTACTGAACAACACAATTCTGAAAGACTCCAAGCAACTAAAGTGTGCAACCAATGATATATGCAAATTATTTATTTGTTTGTTTGTTTACTTATTTAATGTGTATGAGCATTTTGTCTATGTATATGTCCATGTATCATGTGTATGCCTGGAACTTGCTGAGTCCAGTAGCTGCTGAGATTTGAACCTGTGTCTTCTGGAAGAGTAGCCAGTTCTCTTAACCGCCAGGCCGTCTCTCCAGCCATATGTGCAGACAAATCTTGCTGCAAGCTGGTTACTGAGAAAACCATGTTTTCTATCCTTGAAACATCTAGGGCTGCCCAACTATGACTACCAATGTAAAGGAACTTCATGGAATATTTAACACTGCCAGTTACTAAGGCATTGAATATGGGCATTTTCTTTCTTAAAGTTTTCTTTTATTTAATGGACCAATTATAATGGCCTTGTTATTCATGTTTCTTACTTGTAGTTTTACCCCTAACTTTTAAATTCTGGAGATATGTGAAGTTCTCTTTCATTCCCTAAACTCCTATATCTAAGACTTATATCTGCTGACTGTGGCCACATTGAATTCCAGTCACAACCTTGATTCCTAAGGTGGAAAGTTAGGACAACATCTTCCAGGATTCTCTTGTTTAGTCCATCATGGATGCAAATTAGGTCACATGATTGCCTTGGCAGCCTTCAGTTTATAGCCAGTTTGCTAAGAGGCATTCTATATAGCTACACCACACATCCTCTCTAAAGTTGTTTCATGTCACCAGGCAGTTATCTGTACTATCATTGAACAATTTAACAATACATTTTCTGCCTTAATTCAGTGTGAGTGTGAGTTTGTGTGTGCATGCATGGTTGTTCATGTGAGTAGGTGTACATGAACATATGTACATATAGAGACCGGAAGACAGCTTTGCATGTTCTTTGGGTACCACTCATCCAGCATCTTCTTTTATTTATTTATTGAAATAGAGTCTGTCACTGGTCCACTATACAAAGCCAGCTGGCCAGTGCACCTCAGGGGTCCACCTGTCTCCACCTTCTCAACACTTGGATTCTAAGTGTGCATCACCAGCTTCAGCCTTTGAAATGGGTTCTGGAATATATATTTCAGTGAGTTTTGACACGTGTACATGATCATGTGTATTCTGAGACAGGACATCTCTAACACTGCAGAGAGTTAGTTTCCCTCTTTTGTGCCCAACCTCCTCCCACTAGGCCTCACCTCTGAAAAGCACTGATACACTCCCTGGTGTACATGTTTACCTTTTCTAGAAATTCATGTAATGGAATCATAGCAAGATTTGGGGCCATAGAGTGCTCTCTATTAGGAATGTCCAGTTGGGGAAACTGAATTTGCAGGATGTTTTTATCTAATATCGCAGATTTTTAAAGTCCTCTTACCCGACATACTACTTACCAGACCTTGAATATCTTCTTTTCTGTGTGTCTCATAGCTGCTCATTTTACCACCGCAGGACATTTCTTTACATTAAGCAAATATCATAGATAAAAATAATCAGGAATTAGACCTGATTTTCATGCTGTTTTTCTATAATGAGTTGATATTTTTCACTCTCCACAAACAATCCTTGATCTCCAGTAATACTGTTTTTAAATTTATTTTGTGTGCTCTTAACACAGTCAAAACATCTGCTACAGGTTGGCTTATGGGTGTTCTTCAAACGCACACTCACTGAAGCTTGGTCCCAGCATGCACTGCTCCTGGAAGCTGGCTAATCTCTTAGGAGGTGAGGCCTAGACCACTGAGGATGTGCCCTTCAAGAGAGTCTTGGGACTCTCTCCTTCCAGTGTCTCTGTTTCACAACTCACGTGAGATGCAGCCTTCACTAGTATTCACTCCTGTTGCAGCATATGGTGTTGCCACACACCCAAAGCCACAGAGACAAACTCCTCTGATACTGTGACCCAGATTAAACCTTTACTCTTTCTAAAGTTGATTTTCTTGGTATTTCGTCATGGTGGCTGAAGGCTCACTGATGCAACCTCTTTATTAGGAGTATTGATTGTATGATGTATGTCTTTCCATCATAGCAATTTCAAACTACTTCATATGATTCAGTAAGTTGTCATGTCAAATGTGTTGCTTATGAGTCGGGGGATCTCCTAAGTATTTATCAGTACTATACTTATCAGTACAGTCATTTTTTTTTTAGTCAGCCATCTTTGTTTTGTAGTTTACTAAGCTAATTACTAATCACCTGTTACTCTTGCTATTATTCCTTTTCTATTCCTTTTCCAGTTACTTCTCTCCTTTCTTCTGTGGCCTAAGTATGTTTTGGGATTTAGTATAGCCTCTACTGGCTCATTTACTTTACTTTTTTGTTTTGGTTGGATTTGGGGAAATTGTTTTGTTTTTTAAAGTGATTACTCTAAAATTTTGAATCTACAACATTTTAGGTGACATTATAGTACTTCGTAAATAATGTGATTATCTTGCAAGCACACTAATCTTTCTCTCATAACCTTGGTTATTTGTATGGCATACCATATGGCAATCTTTTCTTACTCTTGATGATTATTAGAAGACTACCACTTGACAAGACAACTTGGATAGTACTGAATCATATACATATATTATATATAAGCATATACACACATGAATATATATATATATATATATATATATATATATATACAAAACACATATACAAATATGTGTATATGTGTGTGTGTGTGTGTCCTGGTGTAATTTAACTTAGAAATTATGCACAATAAAAGATTAACAATAATAAAATAGAAAAAATATAACAACCTACTATAGTAACTTATTTCTGAAATTTTTCACTTGCTATTTTTAGATTGGTTGACTATATGTATATGACTAGGTCTATGGAAAATAAAACCACAGAAAGCAAAAAGATAGATAAGGACCTCTAAACATGTTTTAAACACCATAGCATGGGGCTTGTTCCCAAACTCAGTGATAGAGTCCATGTATAGTAGGCACAAGATGCTGGGACTGGTGTGTAGTATACATACACAAAATTCACAATGTACTGTCATTGCCTTTTGCTTTAATCAAGGAGTACTCATGAGTGAAACTGGAAAATGAAAAAGCATGTCTCTTATTTCTGCTCACATATTGGTCTTTCTCTCTATGAGTTGCTATTTGATTTTATTCTTTATTGCTTTAAAGCTTAGAGTGTCTTTTCAGACTCTGTTTATGGCCATAATCTCTTTCTTTGCTTTGCTTTTCCTCCTCTGGAAATCCCACTAGAATGAGGCTTCACTCATCAGAGTCTCCATGTCTTTCCCAATGCTCTCACCATAGCTTCCTTAAATAACTCTGGCACAGCAAGTCTCCTGGGGTTAAAATCCTTTAGCTCTCTTTAACCAAAAATGTCTTTATCCTACCTTCATTTTGAAGACTATTTTCACCAGAACTGAATTTCTGGGTTGATTGTTTTATCCAGAGATTGAAGATCCCATCCTACTCTCCTCCATCCCACCTACCAAGTTACCTACTTATTTCCTATTAATTATGAAGTTTTCAACTTCAATCCATATGAAAATTTTAATGGGTAGTTGAAGTTATTGTACAATTCCATTACTTATTTTCATCTAGAGAATAATATTTTTAACTGTTGGGGGCGGGGAATCCAAGAAGCAGATGGCTTCTCTTCGTAACATATGTGCCAAATTCTTGATTTAAACCTAGAATGGATGACATTTCTATCTCCTATTTCTCTGAGAAAGGCATGAAAGTTTAGATGTACACAAAGGCACTGAGGAGTTGCCTTAATGCACCTCACATATAAACCTTCACTATAACAATGAGCCAGAGAAGCAACCATTCTCTGTCACTTACAGGAACAGGTTGACTCTCATCAGGTACCTCCAAAATTGATTATGAAACCTCCTAATAGCCTTGGAAGATGGGGAATCATTGTCCTTATTTCATAAGAAATTTCATATCTGAAATTCAAAACTGCACTACCCTCTGTTCAAATTGCATGCATTTTGGCCTTGTGCATATGGCTTCTTGTCTCTGAATGGTTAGTATATGCGCAGTCACTGAAAAGTCACTTGATTGGACTTATTTGATGCCTTATATGCTGAAATCTTCCTGGTTCCAAATGCAGCCTTAATTTCTGTTGGATTTACAAGATATCTGGCACAGGAATTTACATATGTCTTATATGATATTATATAAAACTAAGTATGTGTTTTCTGATTCTATTTATGCCCAAAATCTCTTCTCTTGATTTCCCTTTCCTCTTTTATTCAGAAACCCTGCTAGAAGGAAGGCTTGATTCAACAGATCTTCCCCTTCTCCCTTGACACCCTGAGAATCAGAAATGAACTCCCAACAGTTCCACAGTGCTAGATGTCAATCCAGAGGTGAACATATTGTCACCTCCTTTCTAATTTATAAGAAGAAATGCTACAGAAGATGCATTTTATCTATGACGTCAAAAACATTTCACACAGATTGCTACACAACCAAGCAGCTACTTTAATCAAAATTAGTTGTCAAATTCTTTCTCATTATTAAAAGAAAATGAGGTGTGGAGAATATGTCCTATTCACTGACCAATGAAATACATGTTTCTTGAAGGAATTTCTGAAGGAACATCTCAGGCAAGGACCCATATGGATCAAGTCTTGCTCTGCCTTCTACTATTTGTGTGTGAATTTAGTCCAACCAGATAGGGCTTACTTAGAGCTCCTTCTTTCCAGAAGAAGGGTGGCGACAAGCGTGCATTTCAAAATGTGCCTTTCCTGGCTGTGCACTTTCACCCAGGCATGAGGAATTTTTTTAAGAAAGTCATACACCCTTGAATCTTGTGTCTTCTGAACTTCAGGTCTGAGAGTTTTAGGTCAAGGTATGTTCCATAAAGTTAACTCTTGCTTTGCAATTACACTGGGATTTTAGACATTCTACTAAGGGTCCAACTTGCACATTCCCACTGAAGATTAATTTGGCTGCCTTGAAACATCTGTGTTCTGCTGACTCCTGTCTGTTCCCCAGGCAGCAAGGCCAAACTCATCCATCATCAGAGACAGGCCCTTGGAAGCCACCTTTTACTGCTGCTCTTGCATGTCAGAGTCAGCTCAAGCTGGGAGACTCCCGGAGAGACCTATCCCTGGAGTTCCCTCCTCAGAAGCTCCTGTTAGGCCTCCACACTCACATTTTGGGGCTGAATCTAGAGAAGGCACCAACACAGCCGAGTCCTTGAAAATACGGCAGCCGGGGCAATGCTCAGCAACAGTGTCTTTACAGAGGCGTCCTGGCCACCCGGAATCTGGAGACATTTCTGCCATAGCTCTGAACCCAAAATAGCAGTTGATGAAACCAAACCTGATCCCTGTTGTCAAAAACAAGTGTGAGTATTTTAGCTAATGTTTGGCAGCCAGCCTGTCTGTAAGTGCAGGTTGGCCCCAAGGCCCGGCAAAGGGTTTCAAGAGCTTGGCTCTGCCCTGGCCTTCTGTCCTAAAGCTCTCCTTGCTTGTTGACAAAGTGCTGCAAGTGGACAGACAGCTTTGAAGTACACAGCTAAGGGTGTCTCTCAAAGAGCCAAGAGAAATCCAAGAGCCACAGCTTCACATACCCCGGGTACACATACTTCAAGAGGCTTCCTTCGTGGCCAGAACACAAGTACATTTCCTGTGAACAACCTGCTTGTGGCCCCAGCAGAACACTCTGCTCTCCTCTTAAATGCTAGTGTTACCGACAAGCCCCTGCTGTGGGTCTAGAAACTTGTAAAACACAGCCAAACGCAATTCAAATGAAAAAGTGTAAAGATACAATGAACAACTTAGAGAGGCAAGAAGTTTCCTCACAACGGATACATATTCAGAACTGACAGACCCTAGGATGAAAATGCTTTATAAAGAATTCAAACACTGTAAAACCACCTTAAAATATTATCTTTAAGGACTCCTTCAATTCTTAAATTTGTTAGCATATTTGCTGGTTGATAACATCTACTAGGTACACACACACACACACACATACACACACACGCACACGCACGCACACGCACACACACACACACACACACACACACACACACATATATATATATATATATATATATATATATATGCATATAGCTCCATTCCAACTCATGTTCTTGCCTTATGCCTCTGTTACTTAACACATATAACCAAGCATAGAAGCCATTTATGCAGTGTTGCATAAATTAACTTGCTTGTGTGCCAAGGTGCACACATGGGAAAGCTAGGATAACCAAAGAGCTTAAGAGCCCCATGTTGCAGTTTAAGTTATTTGATAACTCCTAAGCAAAAAACAAACTGAAAAAAATCACTTTGTATAGTCATTGTGCTTCCGTGTTTTGTCAAGCCAAATAAGTGAGAGGACTCTGTAAATGAAACTGTCCTTTGACCAAAAATGTCAGAGGAAAATTAGACAGCTCTCAAAGAGTTTTAAGTGTGGTGCCTGGAATAGCATCGTTTGCCTCGAGAAACCATAACTGTGCTTGTGCAAATACAGGAGCAAAACTGACTGGGGGTTGAGGGCAGGAAATCCTTTCCTGATTGCAATTGTCATTAACAGAGAAAGGTACTGAGCTGCCCTGCTGCAGTCCAGTCCTCCAATGTATCTGCTTCTGCTAGGCACTAAGTGATTTAGCGCCCACTCCACTCACTTTATTTACTGCCTCTTACTCTCTTTACATGCACCCAGGGACCTTCACACTGGCATGGATTGATGAGGGTGCACTCACGTTTTTCCTTCATCAGACAGGGAAGAAAAGAGTTATGGACCAAGAAGGAGCATTTAGCAAATAGATAAACACATTGGACAAAAGTGTAGTATTTGTAGTTTGACCTAGTTAGGAAAGTTAAGAAAAGCTCCAGGATATAACTCCTACCCAGAGGACTTTGGAGGAAATAAATAAGGCAGAGCTAATAGGACAGGTGCTTAGCTAACTGCCCTCTGCCTCCAAACAGTATTAGAAAGCATCATGTCCTTGTGCTTATTCCCAATTTAAACTGTGTGTTGGAGAAATTTACCTATTCTTTCTTTTCTTTTTCATTTTTATTTATGTGAAGGGATGTGTGTCTGTGTGGGTGTGTGCCCTGTATGTACTGGTACCTGTGGAAGCCAGAAGAGAGTGTTAGATGCCCTGGAACTGGAGTTACAGGAGATTGTGAGATACCTGATGCTGGGAACTGAACTTGGGTTCTCTGTAAGAGCAGCTAGTGCTTGTGACCCAGAGCCATGTCTCTAGCTCCAATCTATACTTTCTTGATAGGATATTAGAAGTATATTCACCAATCACAACACTCACAATCATATGGACTATTTTTTATGTTTATTACATAAATTTTTAAGTGCCTAAATAAACTGGTTAATATACTTTGCTTCACCAAGTTCAATGCAACTGTATTGAGATTGATGATATAATAAATTATTTAAAAGTCTCAATATCAGAATCCACTGTTTACCTTTATTCTGATCAAACCTACAAACTACATTATTCTGAATAATAAATAAATAGCTCCATCCATTGTTCCTAGTTACTTCAAACAACTATAATGCAGTGCACTCAATGACAAATATGACTAAGGCCAATAGTGAGACCTACCATTTATCCCGGTGGGCTCCTTAAAGTCATCTGGATTTCTTACAACCACCTTACAAATTGTTGCTACCCATTTGACGAATAAGAATATGGCAGTATGAAAGTCTCCAAATAAAAACAACTACCTATTCTTCTAATAGCTCATGAGCTACGGGAGCTCAATCTTATAGACGAATCTTTTGAGAAGAAATTGTTCAATGAAAACACTTACCATATTAATAAGGGGTAAAAATACAAGCAAAGGTCTAGTTCAGAGGAAAAAGAAGAGAAATGAAAGGAGGAAGATGAAGAAAGGAAGGAAAATCAAAAGAATAAAGTATGACAGTGATTATTCTGAGCTAGGACCTGTAGTAGTTATAGATGATAAAAATGGCCTAGAGTTTTAATAATTTGCAAAAATCAAACAGCCTGTAAGTTTCTGGACTTAAAATAGCATGTAGAGGTAGCATCTTCTAATTATCTATTAATTATAGAATCATAAGATTATTTTTTTTTAATTAAAAACATGTAGCCGGGCGATGGTGCTGCACACCTTAAATCCCAGCACTCGGGAGGCAGAGCTAGACAGAGCTCTGTGAGTTGGAGGCCAGCCTGGTCTACAGAGCAAGATCCAGGGCAGGCACCAAAACTACACAGAGAAACCCTGTCTCGAAAAACCAAAACAAACAAACAAACAAAACATGTTGGGAGGGGGTAAGGCATTGAAAACCTCGGATCCCAGAACTTAAGTGAATTGTAAATTAGGAATGCCTGCTGCTGAGGAATTCATCCATGGCTGCGGAGTAGGTAGGCAGAGGCAGAATCGGAACTGTTTCTGAGCATCCTTCGATACAGGAGAGGAGACTGCTTTGCAAGAGCACGATTCTTAAACAGTGTGCTCACTCTCCTGGAGTGAGACACTTTGCCCCAAAGCTTAAGGAGCTGGTTTCCACATGATTGAAATGAATTTAGGATTTGTAGGTATCCAAAAACTTGTGGAGAGAAAAGTGGTTTGCTCAAAGGCAAACATGACTTCCTGCTTTTATGAAATAGGCTTAAAAACATGTTTAAAAGACTCAATGGATTTCTTGGCTCTGATATAGCTTCAAAAAGGAAAAAAAAGACAGACAGTCTAATTTGATGATATAAATGTAATTGAATAAGAACCATATGGATTACATTTCCCCCTGTTAAACTACACACGAATTAGAAATTGAGTCTTCATTTCCCTCAAAGTAATTAATAAGACAATTGCTTAAATATGATACTGGCCCTAATTACCATGCTGAGCTCACTCTGGCTTCATTGTGCAGATAACTGTAGAGAGTGAGCACAGTCCAGGAACCCAGATTCTAGCAGAATCCCAGACGCAAGCTGCTCACACACATTCCTGTGCACATCCTTCAGGCCAGTTTTCTTTTGTCACACCACCCACAAAATAAATCCTACTCTCATAATCATAAGCAGCTGGCTCGAAGTACAGCATCACTGCTCACATGCCTTTCTCTCAAGTGGGCACTGAAAAGGAGAATGGAGGTAGAGAGGGCGTCAGCGTCCTTCTCCTCTGAGTACCACTGGTCTGAGCTTTGAGGACAGAGGCAGAAGCCTGGGCTCCGAGAAAATGGTAGCTTGTGACTATCCCTCATAGTAATATAATTCTTGAGAGCATTATTCCTAGCAAACTGTATTTCTCCATCGTCTCCCAGCCAGCATGATTCAAAATCTTCACACTTGTCTTCTTAAATAGCAGTCCTCCAATGTATGAAGGACATTGACAATGTTCTGTCAACATCATTTACATTTGGTCACTGATTTTGAACCATCTGATGCAATCTTACATTATTCCTAGATTCAATGAGCCATACTATTTACACCAATTTACTTGAATCACATAGACACTCTTTAAAAAATTATGCTTCATAAATGTCATATGTTTGTACAGTGTCTATTGGTCATATCAGTCTACCACTACCTCCTTCCACTCTTCCTAGGGCCTCCCTTCTCAGCTCCTCCCCATCTTCACACCCTCTTTTGTTGTTATTAATAAGCCTCTGAGTCCCATTAGAATTGTCCGTATTCTTATGGGTGTAATGTCGTCCAGTGGGCATGGGAACCTACCAGAAGCCACAGCCACAGAGGATGTTCACTCTCCCTTGTTTAGCAGCCATCAGCTGCCAAGAGCTCCTCTAATAAGGATCACTCTTACAGGACATTTAGGGATTTGTAATTTCATTGAACTGATGAAGAAACTAAACCTTGAAGGGGTGGTACTGAGTTCAACACCGAGCAACTCTTAAGTGACAAGGCTGTTTCGCACTCCATTCCGAATGATGCCAAAGTCCACTGTCTTTGCAGTACACTCACTATTCCCCCTTTTTCTTTCAGGCGTGATACAGACTCTTCACATAAGCCTCTAGTCCTAAGTGGCCACTGGCTCCAGCCTTTCTTTCACAGCTTTTTCTGGAAAGTTCACTGATGAGCAGAAATACATGCAAAGAGATCACTTTTGGGAATGTGCAGAAACAGCCATTGTTTTCTATGGAGCATCCTATTTAACCCCATCGAAGACATACAAGGCTATGAAACCTGTAGTATTTTGTACCAACAACTTTTATGAGATTTTTTTTCTGTAAATTTTACAATTACAAAGGATAAAAGTAAACATATGCAAATGTATTACAGTGTGGCTTTAATAGCTGCATTTCTAAACATATGTTCATTTTTAAATCCTTGAGATAGTTACTTCATGTTGAAATTTAATATAATGATAGATATAAATTTATTAAGGTTTTTGAAATTTGTTATATCTCATGAATATATCCTATACATAAGTATACTACTTATATATACATGTGTATATTAAACTACTTTCACAAGAAAACCATTTTTAGTTTATCCTCTCATAAACAAACATACCCACATGCACACATCAAAACAGAATGCAATCAAACACATGCAAAAATTTATATATCTGCAAACAAATCTACAAAAAAAATGGAAAAATCATGTTCATTCACACTCCCTTCCCCCCATTTTTTCTCTTTCTCTTTCCTTCCTCCCCCTACCACGGATGGAGGTATTTAAACCAGCAATTTTTTTTTAATTGAAATACTAAATAGGAGAAACGTTTCATTAAAAATACATTTATCCTGACCTAACAATTCTGAGGGACTTGATCCAATACATCCTCACACTGCCCAGATAGCAAAATTTGCATCATGTCTAGATGACTAATAATTAGTAGTACAAGTTCATAGCTGTTTGAACAGATATATTGAATATTTGTGGAAAATAGTCTACATGAGATCAGTACAGATGTAAGATTTTACATATTTTAGAGCTGCAGCTGGTTGAGTGCTCAAATGAGGGACCCACAGATATGGAAGACTGCAAATCTGCTCTGAAGTCTGAGGAGGGAGGAATCCCCTTACAACTTAATTCTCTAGTCACTCAGTACACACTGTAAGAATTCCCTTGACAGGAACATCCATGTTCTCATGCGGAAACTCTGCTCTCTCTAGAACCCTAGGAAGCAATACTCTCACTGTCACCTAATAGCTAATGTACTGCACAGCCAAGAGAAAACCTTGCTCTTTTTCTTCCTTCCGTGGCTGCTCCAGCTCTTCTCCTGCCTCCATTTTTTTGAATAGAATTAGTGAGCAAACATAAAAAGTAAAATGAAAAGAGGTAGTTCTTAAGTTCAGTCAGAAGAAAATAAATTCTTATAAAGAACATTCTGTAAGTCCTAGTGAGGGTGATGGCGAGATCAAGAGCAACAAGGCCACTTGATGAGAGTCCTGACCATTGTACCAAAGAAAACCAAAGGTGCGCCTTCTACTAGTCATCCTCTTGGGTGCATGTCCAAGTCAGCACTTTGAGAGACTCCTCCAGACCCCTCAGTCCTTCTCTGGCACTCGGCATCATCTACTCACATTTATTGTCAAAGTCTAAATGAGAGAAACTTACCTTCTCCCTAACTCCACATTCTGACATCTTATGTCTATATCAACATCCGCCCTCGCCAAGACTAGTTTGGTCAGTTCTGCTCATGCTGAAGATTATTATGTGGTGTTCTCTTTCCTTAAATTCCAAGCCCATCAACAATAAGCACAAGACACAGCCACCCCTCTAGTCCCATTTCTGTCTACTTAGCCCCAATCAAATTATATGGAACCCTTTACTCCACTCGGCTAAGTCAACCCGGTCCTGGTCTCTCCTGCGTTTTTATGTCTGTACCTAGTTTCTTTTTATTATTTTTTATTTTCTCCCTTTATATTTATTTTATACTGAAGAACAATTTAATTATTCAAGCCTATTCACATTATAAATAAAGATTTTTTTTTCCCCTCCCAGCTTCTGCTTAGTTATCTACCCACAAATTCAAGACTGACAGCATCTGCTGCTGAGGTTGAGAAGAACACACAAGCTGTATTTAAGTTAAGAAACTACAGCAATACAGGCATATAAGAAACAGGGCTTGTTTGTTCAGTGACAGATGGAGGCAGATACAGAGATCCACGGCCAGGCACCAGGCTGAGTTCTGGGAATCCAATTGATGCGAGAGAGGAGAGATGCTGCAGGCAAGGGACATCGAGATCATGATGGGAGGACATGCAGAGATGAAGTACCACACTAGTGGAAACCCATGAACTGTGGACTGGTGGATGTGGAGCCCCCATGGGACTGGACCAGGCCCTCTGGACATGGAAGATTGTTGTTTGGCTCGAACTGTTTGGGGGGCACCCAGGCAGGGGGATCGGGATCTGTCCCTGGTCTATGGGCAGGCTTCTGGAACCCGGTGCCTGTGGTCTGACACCTTGGACAGCCTTGGTGCAGTGGGAAGGGGCTTGGACCTGCCTAGGCTCAGTGTGCTGGGCTCTGCTGACTCCCCATGGGAGACCTCGATTTGGGGGATGTGGGGATGCGGGGGTGGCTTGGGAAAGAGGGCTGGGGGATGAGAGGAGGGAGGAGGGGGATCTGTAGATAGCATGAGGAGTGAGTAGAAAATATCTTAATAAAGAAAAATTTAAAGAAAGAAACAGGGCTTGATGGTCAATAGTTCTTGGGTCTCTGCTGTGTTTCTCTCCGACCTCTCCTATCTTCTCTGTGTCCTGGATCTTCTATCCAGAAAGCAGCATTTGTTGGGGATGTACATAGCTCCATTTGACCTTTATTCTTCTACAGAGTGTAATTCTCCTATTACATGTGATCGCTTTACTGGGGAGCCAATAAAGAGACCACACTTCACAGAAGAATGAGAAAAAAGATGGCAGAATGAATGGCACTTCAAATTGCTTTAATTGGATAAACATTGGTTGAATATTATTGGTGAAATTATTAAGGCCACTCCACGTAGTTAAAATGAGATTTATTTAATGGCGTAACTTACAAATTAAGGGGTAGGTAGGCCGCGGGGTCTGGGGAAGGTGTATTGTAGTCCAGCGGTGTTCTCTGGAGCTCTGCTTGGTCCACCTCCACTGTCCAGGGTCCTGCAACAGAGAGAGCGCTGGCCCATCCGGATATTCTGACATTGCTCCCAGGAAAAGCAAAAAGAAGAGACAGAGAACCCCAAGCATGGTGTTGTTAAACTCCTTCCACTGAAGTTACTGCTACTTGTCTTACATCTGAGTATTCTCACAATTATTAGTTAAAAACAAAGGGTGGGGGACTGTCTTCTCCAAGCCCTTTGGTGCTCAGCACAAACTAATGAATAAAGTAAAGGAGAGAATTTTCAGAAGTAGATGTCACAGGTCATCAGTGCTTATCAGATGGCTGCGATGGAGAAAGGAAAAAATGTCTCCACCAACAGCAGCTTTTAGTTTGTAAACAAGAGTGACAAGGTGTGTGGAAGTAAGGAGATAAAACTGTTCCGAAACCTCTGGATTGGCATATTTATAGAGTAACTTGGTACAAATGTCTGCTGGTTATCATGTTCAGAGTGTAGCCAAACCCGCAAAGCATACAAGTCTGGATATACCTCCTCCCTAAATCGTGAAGAATGATGAAAGGAGGCTAGCTAACAAATCTAGGGGGTGTGAATCTAGAGAATAAACACTCCTTGGACAGAAGAAACAAATGTCTTTGGGCTCTTCTTTCCTTGGCCTGGAATCCTTGTGAGAGGAACAAGCTGATCTCACTTCTGTACAGGAACTACATTTTAGTATTAGTTCATTTCCAGGCATTTTTGTCTCAATAGGAAAGCAAAATACATATGGGTACTTTGGATTTCAGTTTTGAAAACCACTGTTCCAAACACCTTCCTATTAAAAGGGGCATGCCTGAATGTAGCAGCTGATGCTCAGCCCTGAGTTTCAGAGCTTGGGAGACTCCTTGATCTGCAGAGTATGAGTCCAAATCCTGAGAGATCTTAGACTGCTTGCACTTCCTAGTCACAGTGGAAAGGAAGTCCCCCAACTCATTCTCATTCATAGTCACCCCTTGGTGCACTTTGGGAGCACGATCTAGAAAGCTTTCTTGGTCCTATTTTTTCTCCTGACCCCATTTTCTTTCCTTGTTTTATTTGCATGCAACTAAGTCCCTTTCACTGAATCCCAAGATATTTATTGCCTGTATTTCATCTTATTAGTTCTGATATTCCCCATATATGCTACTCATAATTTTCACAGCCTAACTGTTTCAAAAACATTAACTAAGTAAATCATATAGAATTGAACACAGGTCCATAGAAATTTAAACAATACTCATTAAAATTCTAGCATAAAACCTAAATCCTGGCATCTGCATGTTAGATATCTAAAAATCATAAGGTCCATAGGTGCATAACTAAATGAGTGAGCCAATGAATCAAGTGTGACTGCATGGACAAGTACCTTGTAAACTGTGAGTGTCTTCACAAATGTGAGTTTTCATAAAACTTGCATGGTTACTTCTAACTCTCCCAAGCTTTTGCACACTCACTGAATTTCGGCAAATTCAAATGAAGCCCAGAAGGAAATAAATCTGTGTATTCCTGAGGGGAATCTGTGAGAGCAAGCATATACAACTAAACCTAAGAGGATGTTCAGAGCCCACAGACCTGAACAGAGGGTCCCCTGACTGCTAACAATCCCGTTCTTACCCTTGCGTTTCCAATGATCAGCAGTAGGCAAACACTAATGTTTTAAGCAGCTCGTAAATCTTCCTGGAGCCCCGGGTGCCGAATAAGTCCTAGGAAAGTGGTAATGGTGGAAACAGGATCTCTCTGGAAGTAACTCCTTTCAGTGCCAGCCTTCACCCCTGCTAATACACATGCCCCAGCTGCCTAACTGAGGCTCATATTCCAGCAAAACAAGGGCAAATGGAGGTGCAGAGACCAAAAAGCACTCCCCATCACCCTGGGGTTTCCCAGTCTGGTACTTCTCAATGGATGAGACCATTCTCTTTGAGAAGCCAGTCAAGATCAGTCCTGACGTTTGGAAGGCCATTGAGTCAGGTATTCTGTACAAATCAGGCAGGAGCTATTCTGCTTCATCTCACTAACTCAAAATGGAGGCTGGAAAATTGAAACACAAAGAGACATCATGGAAAGCTCAGTGATGGCATGTCACCTCAACTTTCACTAAACATTTTTTTTAATCATGAGAAGAAAAGAAACCAAATCTTTAGATGTGTTTTTCTTGGTTTACAGTTGTGTCTATGAGACCTAGAGTCCTGAGAGTAGTGAAAGGTCACAATCTATGCAGATCCAGGTGTCTCTACATACGCCACCTGCTCATGTTTTAAGTTAGCTTCCACTTCAGTATTATAATTACTTCTCAACATGACTCTCCTTCAAGGGAGAGATAATCCCTTGTTTGTCTTTTGCTGACTGCTTAACAGCCACTAACATGTATTCAACAGGGACTTTGTAAATGAATTTCTCATTGATCCTATTGACTTATTAAGGGTAATTACTTTTTTTCTTCAGTAGAGGTTTAAAGGTCCTTTGCTCATGCTAGTATGAAAGCCCTTTGAAGGAGATAGCATCAGAAAACTAGTGTAAGATTAAAATTTTGTTAAGTACAAAGAACCCCGTGCATCACAGTATTCAATTCTCAGTGTTGGATTGGTCTTACTTGAGGCACATTCTACTCCTGGGCCAGTCATCTATAGTCAGGGATAGTACCAAATTTGATCTGAAGTGGGAATTCGAAGTACCTTTTAGAGAATGACAGCAGCAGGAAGCTCTACAAACAACTCAAAACTACATCCAAAATTAATATGTAATATGCCTGCGAGTCTATGAACTAAAAATTAAACTCATATAGTTTGTTTTGATAAGTGGTACATTTGCATGTGCACTTATACAACTATGTATTTATATGTATATAATAATTTTTAATGCTTTAAAATTCTCCAGAAAAAGCAGGTTTATTTATGCATTCATTTCCTTCCTTAGACTGATAGTGAGAACTAACTCGTCTTAGTGCCTGTCTCCATCACTGCTATGACAGTTCCTTGGAGGTATTATGACAAATAAGACAGAATCCTTTGCTCAACTGCTTAGAACCCCATGCAGAGAGCATACCTTTTAATAAGCCAATAACTAAATAATTATAATTCAAAATAGAATCTAAGTGGCATAAAATAACCAGACAAAACAATGTGATCTTTGATGAGGAAAATCAACTCAGACATGTTCAAAGAAAAAGAAGGGAGCCTCTAACCTGGGTCTTTAAGGGAGAGTAATATTTCAACAGAGCCCATAAGCCTCTACCCACGTCCATTTGCTGCATCTAAGGGCATGGACTCTTCTGTGTGTTCTGACAGTTCTGCCATTGAGGTCATGCTTCCAGTTAGAGAAACTGTCTGTTCATTAAGGGGGAATTAAACCAAGGCCCTTTCCTTAAGCCCCCTGTTGGGAATCACCTTTATTTGCTGTTGTGGTTAAAGGCGGCTTGTCCGGTTGTTTGGGCTGTAACAGGGCTAATCTTTACACTTGTGTTTTGGGGCAGGAAATGGCCAGACCCCACCCTGGGCACTCTGTCTTTTTTAACAAGAAGCAAAATCCATCATCCCAACAATGAATCTCTTTTATTTTTGTAAAGGGACATTTAAACAGAAAGTCTATATAAGAAATTTTTTTAAGTTACTTGAAAAATCTGGCTTTATTGAAAATTAGTCACAAGGAAAACAGACCAATTTAACCATCCATTCTAAAAATTAATGGAAAATTTTACATTTATAAAGAAGCGAAATTGGGTCTGTAACCTGGTATATGAAATTGAATTTAATACTGGGAGCAGAAAGGGCTTCTCTATGTTATGAAATGGACTTTCTTTGGTTGAGAAGACACATATGGGCTAAAGGAAGATAATTTTTCGGGATGGAAAACTAAACAGAATGTTTTTCATGATTGTAGCCATGTCTTTATTGCCGTATTCTGGTGGATATCACATGGAAAATAAGATTACATATCCTTAAAAATAGACTTAATGGAAGGACTGAGAGCAATTTACTTGAGAATTTAGCTCCAATATGACTTGTTGCTTACCCTCCTAGGGATCTTCCTGGGTTCTTCAATAATTATATTGTATCTCCTTTAACCGTATCTGCTGTCAAAGTGCATAAGGCAAGGGAAAAAACAGTTGCAAGAAAAATATAAAACCTTTCTAGGGACACAACCTAATTTTTGAAGAATGAGGAATCAGACTTTTAAAGAAATTAAAATATGACAATGGTATTCATAGCATAATCCAAATTTTATACAAATACAGCCATGAGAAATTACTTGATCTAGTCCCCATCTTTCAATAGCATAGCCTATGGGAAGACTTAATTGCCTAAATACTTTGGTAAATTATTTGATAGCCACCATCTTTAGAACGAACCTTTGAAGCAGAATGTAAACTTCACTTCAATTGAAGAAAATGAAGTAAAATGTTGATGCCACAGTAACAGCTGGTCTAGTTCACTGCAGTCTTGTATACATTATATAATATGATGAAAATGGTCTGGAATATTAATGAAAACATTTTTATGTAAGGAATTACACTGAATGCTTAAAAAATACTTAGTAAAAGAGATATCAAACTTTGTTGTTGGAAACATTGTAGAAGACGTGGGAAATGTCTGTCAGAGTGCAGGATCTTCTGTTCTCAAATTACTTTAAAAGCATTCTTAAATTCTCACTCTGTTTTATAGAAAGTGCAGATGGAAATGAGAGATGCCACTTTATGGAGAGGCAGAACTCAGGGATCCACACTTAAAGAAAAGGTCTTGGCCCCACATCAAAAGATTGACATTCATGTGTTCTAAAATAAAATGCAAAAGGTGCGTAGGTTTCATTTTTATGACTTCTCACTTTAACATTTTCATCATCAAAGTAACTACTGTTTCCAATTGTGCCAGATAATGGTCGCCAAAGATGACTTTTAGTGAACTACTTAGAACAGTTAATAAATCTGGAGGTGTTCTTCACTTCTGAAGGCGGGACAGACTGGACTTTGAAAGAATTTGGAAAACAAACCAGATGATGGGACCAAAGGACTCTGTGGAGAAGTAAAATACCTCTACCATAAGTGGGATATGATGAAACCATCTCAGATGATTTCTTGACGTAAAAATAGTGATAATTTTACAGTCAATGAATTGTGCACTATCCATGAGATTTGACCATTACCAACTCTGCTTCACTTGAGCTAAATATACGGCTACTCTTCCCAATCCACTGCCTTTCTTCACAGCCCTCCATTTCTATTTATGCCTTTGTCCATGTGGAAAAGTTAACTGTAAAGTACCACCTACAAACCACATCCAAGATTAGTGTTACATCCAAAAAGCAACTCCAATAGTTGAACATTGACAGAGTTTCACTGCACATGAACATGACTCTCTATATCTGTAGAGCTGCCTGGTTCAGCAAAAATAGAGGTACTCAGATAAACTGGACTTTAGAGAAACAGTAAAATATTCCTGTGTGCATGCCTCATGAAGTATTTGGACTCTGTTACAGCAAAAGACTATCATTAACCTGAAATTCAAGTTTTACTAGGTATATGTATTTTTTTCTGGCAAACATCTTATAAAACAATGGGTTGTACAAGGAATGTATTTCCTTAGTAGATCTAATGCCATGCTCCTTGATGTGAAGGAAATATTTTTATGCTCAGAGTCAAATAGATAATCTTTCCTCAAACACATTGATGACTTAGAGTTCACAGACTAATTTTGAGTCAACCCAAGCAGGTGAGAAGTTTAGTTGAGAAGTCCACATTATTATTGTTATTGTAGAAGCTGAGGTCAGGTTTCGTGATGCTATCTTATAAACAAAAACATTAGGATGAAGATAAATGGGCAAAAGTACCTTTCTTAAACATGCATTTAAAAAGTGACAAGCTGAGCAGTGGTGGCACACACCTTTAATCACAGCACTCAGGAAGCAAAGGCAGGTGGATCTCTGTGAGTTCGAGGCCAGCCTGGTCTACAGAGTGAGTTCCAGGATAGCCAGGAAACCCTGTCTTGAAAAACAAACAAAAAAGAAAGTGACAATTTATACACAACATTTCATCAGTCTTCATCCCAAAGTAGAAATAATTAAACAATTAATTCAATTAAAACAATTAATTCAATAATTCTCGAAGAAGTTCACAGATGTTACACGACTCCACCTCTTGCTCTTTTCCATCTTACCTGGTGATATTTCCATTTTGGTCAGGATATTATTGTTTTGCTCTTGGAAGCTCGGGAATCTTTCTGTTTTGTTTGTTGTTGTTTCTTTTTTCATTTTATTTTTGCCAGTAAATTTTTATTTGCTTCCCCTTATTGAGTTTTTTAAAAAATTTTTTCATTTTACTTGACTTTTCTCTTTACAGCTAGAGATTTCTAATTTTACTCCTAAAAAACTCAGTGATGTTATTCTTCTAAAGAGGATTCCCCAGTTTTCTTGACAGTCTGCACCAAGGAAATCCTCGTGTTCAATTTTCTTGCTATTCTTTGCTTCATTCCCCTAATTTCCACCCATTCTTCACTTCTCAGTTTAATATTGTCTCAGAAATCCATCACTCCACGTCACTCAGCACAATGTGCCTTTGAATTTATTTGTGTGATTATTGAAGTCTGACATCTAGCAGAGATAATAAGCTCCAAGAGGGCCAGAACCATGTGTGACTGGTTCTCTGCCACACATTCATCCCTCAGCATGGTGTGTTGTCCATAGAAATTTGTGTGTGTGTGTGTGTGTGTGTGTGTGTGTGTGTGTGTGTACTTTTACAGAGTAGGAAGTCTACTTTGATGAAATTGAATGATTTGTTTCCTTAGCTAACT
Source organism: Peromyscus californicus insignis (assembly GCF_007827085.1). Classification (NCBI taxonomy): domain Eukaryota; kingdom Metazoa; phylum Chordata; class Mammalia; order Rodentia; family Cricetidae; genus Peromyscus; species Peromyscus californicus. The sequence continues at coordinate 77,676,358 of NW_026294617.1, forward strand.
TATGGCAATAAAGTTGAAATTCGCATCTGTCCATTTTGTCTATCCCTGCTGCTATTCTGTAAATGCACATTCAAGTTCCAAAGTTACACACTCTATAATCCCTAACGATTACAGTTGGGACAGCAGGTTGTCCAGCGCCCTCTTCTGTAGGCAGACACCAGGCACGTATTGAGGGCACATACATACATACATGTAAGCAAAAACTCACATGCATAAAATAAAATAACATCATTTTTGTTTTGTTTTGTTTTTAAAGATTATGGTTGGAGACAAATAATGGTATCAGTTGGGTTTTGTAGTGCTTTTTTCAAATATTAAGCAATCTGTCCTGGGGGAGCTGCTTGCAGAGGTGTAGGACTAGCTGGTGGTTTGGTAAGAAGGGAAAGGCAAACACAGACACACAGCTACCAGAGACACAGCACCTGGAGCAGAAGAGAATTTTCTGCCCACACACTGAGTATCTGGCTTCCAGATGGATCTTGGGCACACATTCATTTTTATAATTTTTTCCTTCCTCCTCATCTATTCATTTGCCTCCCTCCCTTCAGGGGAATTTAAGGATGGGCTTTGTTCTGCATTGCATCATTTCTTCTTCTTTTAGTTTTCTGTATGTTTCTCTTCAATGACCAGCATTGGCAGATCATCCCTTTGCTTGGAATCAAGGAGGAAATGAAATCTAACTGATTCATTCAGCACCATTCAGCCTGGACACCTGGTAGTGTCTACAGCTCTGGGGGCAGAGGCTGGCTTGGTTTGTTAGAATAATAGACACTCAAACCAATAAGGATTTCTGTATGTTGAACTATGCCTATCTCTCCAGTGCCCTGCATATCAAATAAGCCCTCTTTGAAGCATACCAATGGACAGACAAGTTCTATTATGACAGACCAGAAAACCCTTCATAGTTAAAAACCTTCATCTGAATTAAGGATCATGTCTCTGAATATTTTTGTCAATACTTTTCAAGTATTATAAAAGTTTTTCAATGTTCCTCTCAGTGAAAACATATTAACATATTTAGAAAGCAGTACCTATTTATTCATCAAATTCAGGTCAGAGTCCATGAGTCTACAAATAGGTACTACTTCTATTATGATTTTTATCTTCAAATAGCATATCTGTCCTAGATGAAGGGAGATGCCTAACTGGATCCTAGTACATCTCCGAATGCATTCCACATTCTACTTTCTCTTTCCATCAAAGGAAAAAGTAGAAGTAGACACTTGCCTCTGTGTTTCCACACTGTAGAGATGTGTATGTGGGGTAACTAAATGGTCAAAGAAGAGGAGCAGCTTCCTATGAACTGACGTATGGTCCTTGGACACACCCTTTGTGTTTGATGCAAAAAATTCCAGAACTTAAATTGTGGCTAAAGGATTATGGCATGAAGTGTGAAGTGTTCTCTCTTCTTCTTTATAAGATGATGAAGAAAGGGACTACATCCATCTCTTCCCTTCAGCCTCGGGATCATGGTAGACTATCATTGTCATAAATGCCCAGTGTTCTTCACATGAAAAAATAATATCTACTTGTCCTATTGTTATCAAGGTTAACTGTGTTGCTTGCTTTGGCCAATAAGTTATCCACACTACTTTGAACAAGCATCTAAAAGTCAGTGATGTTATATTCATTTCTCTCTGCAATAAGACTGGGAATAACTTTAAAAATGAATGTTCTTTTAGCCCAAATCTTGGAAAGCTGAAGAGGTGGAGCAAAGCAATAGCTGATCTACAGAGCTTATAGTTTGACCAAGTAATACATTCTCATTCTAGGTCAGTGGGATTTGGCATTTGCTTGTTATTAAAACACAAATCATCTATATCCCCTAATGCAATGATTCTTATTCTACATTTATGAATACTTGCATCAACTTCCAGAAGAAGCCAAACCCTTCATAGACATTGAAACGTCAATCCAAGGTCTGGAGTTTTAGCTCCATGGTAGAATATTTGCTCAACATAAGTGAGGTCCTAGGTTCAGTTCCTAATACAAAAAGAAGAGGAAGAGAAGGAGAAAAAAGGAGGAGAAGGCAACAGCAGCAACAGCAGCTACTCAAAAGTACTGAGAGCCTGGGAGTGCCCCCCTTACTCATATTAGTGGCTGTATTTATTACATTTAATAGTTTTTCAGAAATTTCTCATAAAGGCCTGATGAATATGTGACTGATATGATTTCTAATTATACCACAAACTTAAGTGCTAATAAATTACTTTCTTCAATGTATGCTAAGTCAATTTGCCTAATATTTATTTCCAAGGAGTAGTCTTAACCCAAGTTCATCAAGGTCTGATAGCAAAAGGAGAGAGTCAAGGTATTAGAAATAGAAGATAAAATGTGGGGGGACATGGTACAGTAAGCTTTGGTTGAAAAATGTTTCAATGTTTACTGACTGACAGATCCTGTGGACAAAGGGTAATTATAGAATCAGGTGCCAAGGTAGTAGAATTTCAGCTGGTACTGAATACTGAAACATGGGGTAGAAATAACAAACATGCTGAGCATGTTTCTGTTATGTTCCTATCATTATTCTCAATCCAAAGGAATTCAATGAAATAATACATGGCACCCAATCTGGAAGCATCCTGTTTCCCTGTGAGTGTAAGCAACTCAAACTGTTAAAATGGATTATTGAACTACAACATTAGTACACAGTTTCATGTATCATATGATTATAGCCTAAAGATTCACAAATGCAGTGAACCCATATACTGAGCATTCAGATAAAAAAAGAGAGAGAGAAACTTAATCCCCTAAAAACTGTATAGAAGATTTCTCCTAATTTTCTCCCAAAGGTAGCTATTATGCTGACTTCTAATTGCACACACCAATTCTATTTTTGAACTGTGCATAAATATTTGGCTTCTTTTGCTCCAATGTTACATTTGTAAGCATCTAGGCATGCCCAACCTTTTGATATTGTGACACTGTCAACTACAAAGTTCACACTCAATCAAATCACAGACACCACACACACACACACACACACACACACACACACACACACACACACACACACACACAAAGCAATCCCAAAATGTTTGAAATACATTTGTTTTGGATCACACAATAATCCTGAGCTGCATGTGGCTCATGAAATCCAGGTTGGATATTTTGATGCACAAAGTATTCATTCTCCTTGTTGAAAATATTTCATTATTTTTTTTAAAAAGCTGTGCTTTTTTTTAGTTCACTGGGAATGATTATTAAGTATATATAAATGGTATTAGTCTGAATTTCTAGGCTGTCCTTTGCTAATCAAGTGATGGGTGTTAGTAGTAGTAGTGTTGATTCCTGGTTTAAAACAATTTAAGGCCATCTGAGCTTACTTAAAATGATGGATAAGTTGGTTATTGATATTTGTCGTGGGCAGGGGAGAATGAGGCCATTGTACATAGGCTAGTGCTTGCTTGGCATTCTCAGCATTGGACCACAGTAGAAATGGGTCATCATATAAATTATGCCATGTACAGTGAGATAAAGGAGAATGTACTGGCATTCATGGAGCAAGAGCCATAGGGAAACCAGTGGAAAAATGTACACTAGTAGTTCTTTTGAGATTTAGATGCTATCTTCCCTGCATGTCCCTTGGGCCTTTCTTATACAGTATAGTGATTGTGTGACAAGTGATGGAACATGGCTGAGACTAACCCAAACTTCAGAAAGTAAATTATGGGTATCAAGGAAGAGATAGATGTATGAGGACAATCTTTGGGTTGTATGGGGGAAGCTGGAAGTTAGAAGATATGATGAATATATGGGTTTAATTTTAAAAGTACTAATATCAACTGAAAGGAACAATAGTAATGCTAACATAAAAATCATGGAGGAAACAAGCAAGTTTACCCTTTAAAAGATTTAATGAAAGTGATAAACTTACATAGTTTAAAAAGGGAGATGAATCCAGGCACCAAAATGAAGAATGGAAGGAGGAATATGACCACTAACGCTAAAGAAATAACAAGGTGCCACCTGAGGCCATGGTGACATCCAGGCCTGTGCTGCTGCTGAGGACATTGTCTGGGTCTGTGGTCCTACTGCAGCCATGCTGTCACTAGGGGTCATATTAAAGTGCGTGGCCTGCACTGCCACCGTGTTGATATCCATGCTCCAGGCTCCCTCCAAGGGCCTTGTCTGAATCTGTGGTTCTACAGTAGCTGGGGGCCAAGATCATGGTCTGTGCTGTCACCAAAAACCACGTGGAAGCCCTTGATGCATGCTCCCATTGACTGTAAAGAGTTAGAAAACTACTTTTGCAGTGATATTGATGATTGGAGGTAGATAGTTGAGAAGGAGGGGACAGGGAAGATGTCACTTCTGTGACAACTCCTAGCCCCACCACAACACCCACCCCAACACTCACCACCAAAATAACAGCCTAAACAGGAAGCAATCAAAGAGAACTCATAAAAAGCATGTTAAGGATGCTGAATTTAGTTCTCTAAAATTGATGGCTTCTGGCAGGGGTGCAGGAGGGAAGGACTCAGTTCCATTTAAGGGGAAGGCCACTAAGTGTTTGACCGTACTCCAGTGAATATGCAGACCACACAAATTGAAATTGTCTTTTTTTTTTAATTCTTATTTTTAGTTTTAGTGTTTGTGGGAGTAGGTCACAAGGGTCAAAGGGCAGACATGGAAAACTGGGAAGTGAGTGTGATTGTGGTGTATGATGTGAAATACCCAAAGAATCAACAAAAAGGAAGAAATGACAAGGATTGGAAAGCTATACCATGGAAAGATGTATGTCAAAAGAGCTAAGCAAACAATTTAGATGAAGTGAAGACATTTCAAAGCCATGAATAATCAACACTAACCAAACTAAATTTCTGTGCACAGTTTGGAACCCAGTCGCATATAGATGTCAATACAGATTCAGAATAATCTCTCAAAAATCTTACCTTTCATTCTTGCGAAAATTGGTGCATGATCCTGAAGTTCATATAGAAATGCACAGGGACCAGAAAAGTCAAAACAGGAGAAGGAAAACAAAATGGGGGGACCTGGACTTTCTAGGTCAAGGATTTCCACAGCTGCAACAACTAGGGCAGTTTACTGATGCACAGCTGGATATGTGCACCATTGGGAAAGAAGTGGGAGTCCCTGGAACCATTCTATCTATACTCAGTGGATTTCAAACAAGAGTACCAAGAAATTCAGTGAGATGAGAGGAAGAGAGTCTTCACAGATTATGCTGGGTGGGGCAACTGGATTTCTCCACAGAGCAATAAAGTCAGATGTAGGATGGACACCTGCCTAAAGTCTCTTTCAGAAGATATAAGAATAAATCATGGTAACATTTCCCTAAAAGACAGATGACACCAAAAGTATAATCAACAAAAGGAAAAATATCATCAACATGAAAAACTTTTATGCTGTATATGATGCTATTAAGAATGTAAAATGACAATCTATAGAAATGAGGAGGATATTTGCTGTTTGTTAATCTGATGAGGGAATGACATTCACAATGTAAAAAGAGCTCCTAGGGCTGAGGTTGAGTGTCTCTCAGGGATAAACGAGCATGCAACTTATCATACATGAGGCCCTGGTTTCAAACACAATTAAAATGGGTAATTGCTCACATGTACGTGAAGAAAGTATACAAATGGTCAAGAAACACTCCCATTGAATGAAGCATCCAATACCATCAGTATTAGGGCAAACTGAGGCCATAATGAGATGCCACTCACACACACCAAGATAAATAACATCTGTTTTCACAATGACACAGTAACAAATGCTAGGAAGGATGTAGAGAAAGCATTTCCTTAAAAAATTAATCATGGATTCTAAATATCCCAGGAACTCTTCCCCCAAAGTATTGAAGACATTTACCCATCTAAGAGCTTGGGTTTATACAGCATTCTTCGAAACTTTCTGGAAGTGGAAGCAATGGAAATGGTCACTAACTGATCATTATAAGATCAATAAGAAAGATCATATATCCATGCAATAGGATGCTATGCAACCATGAAAAATAAAGTCCTAATATATGACACGGATGCATTTTTTGTGTTTATTTATTTTTGTTTTGTTTTGTTTTACATCCTGACCAGTTTTACCTCCCTTCTTTCCTCCCCATCCATTCTTCCTCTATTCTCTTCAGAACAGGGCAGATCTCCCATGAATATGAATCAAAACTAGGTACCTCCTCTCCTATTATGGCTGCATGAGGCAACTGGATAGAAGGAAAGAGTCTGAGAAGCAGGTAACAGAGTCAGAGACAGCCCCTGCTCCCACTGTTAGGAGTCCCATAAGAAGACCAACTATACAACTGTAACGTATGTGCAGAGGGCCTAGGTCAGTTCCATGAAGGCTCCTTGGTTCCCGGTTCAGTTTCTGTGAGCCCTTTCAAGCCCATATTAGCTGATTCTGTGGGTTTTCTTTTGGTGTTCTTGACACCTCTGTCTCTTAGAATCCTTTCTCCCCCTCTTCTGCAGGATTCCCCGAGGTGCACCGAATATTTGACTCTGGGTCTCTGCATCTGTTTCCATCTGTTGCTGGATGAAGCCTCTCTGATTACAATTGAGATAGGAACCAAACTATAGGTATAGCAGAATATCATTAGGAATCATTTTGTTGACTTTTTTTCTTTCCAGTCATGGTTGGTTCTATCCTGTCCAGCCTCTGGGCCCTGGCCCTCCAGGAAGTGTCAGGTGTGGGCTCCCTTTCAGGGTATGGGTCTCAAGATGGACCAGTCATTGGTTGGCTACTCCTACAGTTTCTGCACCACCTTTACCCCAGCACATTTTATAGGCAGGACAAATTGTAGGTTGAAGATTTTGTGGCTGGGTTGGTGTCCCAATCCCTCTTCTGGAAGTCTTGCCTGGTTACAGGAGAAGGCCAGTTCAGGGTCCATAACTCCTATTGCTAGGAGTCTTAGATAAGGCCACCCTCATAGATTGCTGAGATTGCACTAGGCTTCCAGCTCTTCCCAGAGATGCCACCCCATTCCACTTGTCTCTCTCATCTCCATCCTCTACCATCCCTCCTGTTCTCATCCCCATCTTCTCATCTAGACCCCTTCCCATCTACCTGTGATATTTATTCTATTTCCCCTTCACAATGAGATTGGTGAGTCCTCCTTGAGCCCTCCTTGCTACTTAGCTTCTCTGTGTTGTGGGATATTTGTATGCTGTGTTATATAACTGTGATTGGTTTAATAAAGAGCTAGAATGGCAAGTAGATAGGCAGGAGGTATAGGCTGAACTTCCAGGTAGAGAGAGGAAGTAGGAGGGAAATAATCAATCGAGGCACAGAGCAGACATCAACGACATGGAGAGAGTCAGACATACAGAATGAAAGAAAGGTAAAAAGCCACATGGTAAAGCACAGATTAATAAAATCAGGTTAATTTAAATTATAAGAGTAGTGGGACAAGCCTAAGTCAGGGCTAAACTTTCATAATTAATAATAAGTCTCCATGTTGTTATTTTGGAGCTGACTGATGGGACAGAAAAAGACTCATTTGGAGGCTCAAATATCCACATAGGGCCTGAGAGAGTAGTCTCTTGGGCAGGTTCAGCATACAGAGGTGTGGCTCTTGAACAGCCTGCATGCTGGGTAAAAATGCCTGCTGCATCGTGGACACAGCAGCTTCACTGAGCTGGGGTAGTAAATGCACTGGCATAAGGCTAGGCTCTTGGAGAACTGAAGGGGACAGAGCCAGCTGCCAGAGCTGTGCAGCAGCTGGCATGCCCATTTAAGTTTTGTCTTGTAGTCAGAGAATGCTGCAGGCATGCAGTAAAGTGTTTCAGACTAAGAAAACTTTTAAACAGATACAGTTTAAAAAATGGTTGCATAGAGTCATAGAAAAAATAATTAAAAATTAATAAATTCTTTAAAGAAAGAATAAAGTAATATAAAAAGAATAAGCCACATAAAGATGGGAAATACAAAGGGTGTTTTCATCCTGTATGGTGTTTTGTTGACTTTGAATTTTTTAAAAGCTAATGTACAGAAAACAATTTCTGCTAAGAGACATTGGGTAATGAAAACTGCTAAATTAAACCAACCTATATACTTTAAGAATGTTTCACTTCAAAATGGAAGTCAAAAAATAAGTTGCATTGGGGGAGAGGTTATGCCTTTGTTTCCATAGGAAACAAAAGTTATGGTTCTCTTCAAAATTAGTGAAGATCAGATTTGATTAGGGGAGAACTTCTGAGGATCTTGGCTATAGATACAAGGGAGGAAGCCAAGAAAGACTACAGGACAGGTGATGTATATGCTGATCCCTCAACATGGGAACAGCTCTGAGATTAAATAAGACATGATTAAATAAGACATCTTACCGGTTGCAGAGTCCTCATGACTTATTATAACACGCTATCCTTTCACATGGATGGATAGAGATTTATATTACAGCTGGGTTTTGCATTCCAAATGAACTTATAAAGTTGACAGATGCCTTTTACCTGCTCAAACATAAAACAAAAAAATCATCTTTAGCTGACTTGTGCATACTGCACATTCCATACTTGTGTTAATACAGATATATATGTTACCTTTAAAAGTTTGTGTGTTTTCAGAAAAAAAAGGCCAGACATCAACAAAAATAAGTAGCCCAAGTGATCTAGCCTCAGAATGTCTCTGTTGCAGTTTCCTCAAAATTCTACATCCAGAACAACTTCAAAGCTGCAGCTGAGATGGTCTAGCTTCATGCAATACTCCAGCCAGAACTTCAGATAAGCCCTGTGCTTTCCATTTACAAAGAGACTGGACAACAAATGATACAACTAGCTCTCCTAGGACTTGATCATTATCTCAATTTTCTCAGGGTCACCTAGAGATTCCAATACTCCCAAACAACTGGAAGCAGTCTAGAGAACATGATGACCACATTCCTAAGAGGTGGGGTGGGTGACTTTTAGTTGTTCAGTGGATTATGGATGTTTGTCGTTGTTTAGAGGGTTTGGTTATCAATTGTTATTGGTCATGTCAGGAAAAAAAGCTGAACAAAGGAGATTAGATTCAGGGATCTCTTTCTGAAGGGAGAAGAATGGGATATAGAATGATGGGATATAAGGGTGGATTGTTGAGTCTACTTTTGAGCAACCACTAGTCTCAAAATATTTTACATTGGTTTGGATATTTATATATTGATACAAATTTAAAGTTATTTTGTTATACTGTATATATGTTTCTATTCTTGTTTAAGATATTATACCTATGCAGCTCATTTAAAAATGTAATGTAAAGTTATAGTCCTTAAAAGCTATTATTATAAATCATTTAGGATAATTAAGAAATGCAGGTTAGTAGATAGTCATCTATAACAATTAAACTTATAGTCATGTTAGGTGTGTTTTCAAGGTCAAACAGATGGTCTTGAAATACTTCAGAGAACTACAGAATATGGTATTTAAGATGTTTCAATAACTTACAGCTTTTCATGACAGTGAGATATGTGTGCTCCTGGCAGCACCAATTTACTTCATAAAAGGATGATGGGCATCAAAGAACTTCCATATGGAGTTTGCCTCTGTCGTGGCAAAGTTAGTCACTGGGCAAGAAACTGCCCTTACCTCAACTACTAACAGTATGCTGTCCAAATTGGACAAGCCGGACACAAAAGAAAGTGACTGCTAAACTTTGCCAAGACAAGGTAGGACAGTCCTTCAAAACTCCTGATTCACAAAAAAGTCTGTCAGTTATTCTAAGCCTATAAGTTGAAGACGAATGTCCCAATGTTACAGAGGAATCTTGGGTGAATGTCTAGGCAGCCAGATGTCTCTGTCATTTCTATACTTTTAGAAGTTACTTGCTCTGCACTTCCTGTTTACTCAGGTAATAGTATATCCTTCTTGGGTCTCTGATGGATATTGAAAACTAGGTAAGTATACAGTTTTCCTTGTTACCAAATTTAGAAAAAAAAACTTACATAAGAGATAGAAAGTTTATAAGGTTAGGAAACATAAAAGCTTAAATTGTTTATCTAAGAAAATGTTTTGAGGTCTGAAAGAATTTTCAGATGGTAATACAAGTTATGATAGAAAATGGTTTTTGTATAAAACTTTAAATTCATCATAATAAGATAGATAATAGAGTATTTTCTCTGACTATGACAAATACAAATGTACTGGACATTATGAATATAATTCTTACCTGATAATTGTTCTTATTGTATATAATTTTATGTTAGAGTTAAAACATCTCCTTTTTATTTAAACAAAGAGGAGAAAATGTTGTAGAATATTTGTACACTGTGTGAAGATATATTGCTGTGATTGGTTTAATAAAGAGCTGAATGTCCAGTAGCTAGGCAAGAGGTATAGGCTGGACTTCTAGGCAGAGAGAGGAAGTAAGAAGAGATAATCAAGGCACAGAGGACATGCCAATGAGACATGGAGGGAATCAGACAAAATGAAAGAAAGGTAAAAATCCAAATGATAAAACATTAATAAAAGTGGGTTAATTTAAGTTATAAGAGCTAGTCGGACAAGCCTAAGCTAAGGCTGAACTTCCATAATTAATAATAAGTCTCTGTGTTGTTATTTGGGAGGTGACTGGCAGGACAGAAAAACACTCATTACATCTCTGGGCCTGTGGATTTTAGCATGGTTCTCCTTTACTTTACAGCTAATACCCACTTATAAGTGAGAACATACCATGTTTGTCTTTCTGGATTTGGGTTACCTCACTCAGGATGATCTTTTCTTGTTCCATCTATTTGCCAGGAATTTCATGATGTCATTGCTTTTAACAGCTGAGTAATACTCCATTGTGTAAATGTACCACATTTTCTTTACCATTCTTTGGTTGAGGAACATCTAGGTTGTTTCCAGTTACTGACTATTATGAATAAAACTGCTATGTCATCATGAAATTTGTAGGCAAATGGATGGAACTAGAAAAAAAGTCATCTTGAGTGAGATAACCCAGACCCAGAAAGACAAATACAGTATGTATTCAATCATAAGTGAATGTTAGAAGCAAAGCAAGGGTTAACCAGGTTACAATCCACAACCCAGAGAAGCTAGGTAAAGAGGGGGCACTAAGAGGGACACACATGGATTGCCCCAAGAAGGGGAAAAGGTTAAGATCTCCTGGGCAAACTGAGAAGGAGGAATGGAGGGTAGGGGAGGGGAGGGGAAGAGAAGTTGAAACATGGGGAGATGGGGAGGGAGAGCAATGAAAGAGATAACTTGACAGAGTGTACCATTAAGAGGAGGGGGAGATATCTGCAGCTAGGGAAAAACCCAGGAACTCACAAGATTGTCCCCAGCTAAGAATCATAGCAGTGGTGGAGAGGATTCTAGAACTAGCTTTCCCCTGCACTCAGATTGGTGTCTACCCTAATTGTCATCATAGAACCTATATCCAGTGGCTGACGGAAGCAGATGCAGAGACCCACAGGCAAGCACTTGGCCAAGATCCTGAAGTTCAGTTAAAGAGAGGAAGAAAGGATTATAAGAGCAAGGGGGCGATGAGAAAAACCACAGAAAGAGGTGACCCAAGCTAATGGGAGCTCATGGACTCTGGACTGACAGCTAGGAAGCCTGCATGGGACCGAACTAGGCCCTCTGAATGGGGGTGAAGGTTGCGTGGCTTGATATGCTTGTGGGTCCCCTGGCGATGGGACAAGGACTTACCCTGGGTACACAAATGGCTTTTTATACCTCATTCCCTATGGTGCAATGTCTTGCTCAGCCTTGATGCAGGAGGGAGGGGCTTGGTCTCTCCCCAACATGGTATGACAGCCTGTGTTGACTACCCAAGGGAGGCCTTACTCTCTTTGAGGAGGGGATGGGGGTGGGATGAGAGTAGGTGGGGGGAGAGTTGGTATGTAAAAGGAAAGAAAATCTTTTTTTTAAATAAAAAAATATATATTTAAAAAAAAAGAAATGTTTAGCCATCAGGGAAATGCAAATCAAAATAACTCTGAAATTCCATCTTACACCTGTCAGAATGGCTAAGATAAAAAACACAAGTGACAGCTCATGCTGGAGAGGGGAGGATGTGGACATAGGTGAATTTTTTAAACAACGTGCTAATTGAAAAAGCCACTGACCAAAGACCATAAAATTGATATGAAATGTGCTAAAATAGATAAATATACAAAGACAGAGAGATTGATAATTGCCTAGGGCTAGGGTAGTGAGGAGGAGAAAAATGGGGAGTGGCAGCTAATAGTCGGGGCTTCTTTTCATGGTAGTGACAATACTCTAAACTAGAATTCATGTAATCTTCACACAACCTTCTGAGTATCCCCAAACCGTTGAATTGGATACTTGTATGTATAAGTTTAAACTCTGTGAATTATGCATTTCAATAGTCACATTTTCAAATGTCAGACAAAATCATGGTGATTGAAGAGGCTGTCCACACAGAGCCAAAACCAAAGCACAATTACTGCAGAAAGTGGGAGAAGCTTGTTTTGTGATAGAAATAGTTCACCTGATTTAACAAAATCACATGGTTTCCAACAGCCACAACCAAAGCGGAGGTGCAGTACCAATAAAATACGCAAACAGAGCACAGTGTTTTGCTGAGTGCATATATGAATACTGTTTGTGCTCAGACTGAGGACCTCCAAAACTCTTAAAGAGCAACTAAGACTTTAAAATGTAGGCATATTTTTATAGCTAAGCAGTTAGTTTCCCAGGTGGCCTTCAGCACGCACAGCCTCTAGATACTGCTTTACTAACTACCATCTTCCAGGAGTTGCCCATTGCTGCTGGTCCCACAGCACCCTCTACTCACATCAGCCAGACACAAACAGCTCCTTGTCTGGACAGACTCGGGCCCACTTGAACCTAACTGTACAGGAGGAGTGGGGAATGAAGGAGACATCTGCATCATGGGCCTGTGCCTCCAGAGGACCCTGAATGAAGGCAGTAGCATGAAAATAAAACATCAGCATTTCTGTTTCCCCTCAGCAGAAACCTTCCTCCTCCAAACATTTCCCCGTTCCTTTTCCCCCCTCTTCTCTTTCGTTTTTCTGGCCCAACACACCTTGTTAATTAAAGATTAACAGGCCATTTAGCATGAGAAGAGTGTGGCCCAGGTTACAGATGAATAAATTAATGCCCAAAACTTCACACTAAGATGAAAATCAAAGCTGTCTGTTTTATTGCTGAAAGTATCTGTGAGGGCTGGGTAGAGGAAATTGGTATCTCATTAAAAAAAATGAGAAAGTAAGGCAGAGAGGAAACTGCGAGCTTATTAAACGTGGTGGGAAAGCCAACTTAATTATGGTTTTCCATTTGCAAACAAGAAGACATTTGTTATGAGTTCAGGATACTTTATCCCAAGCAAAACAAACAGCTAACGACGTTATTTTTTTGTCTTTTTGAGCCAGTGGTGGCTCTGGAGTCTTGTTTCAAAATAAAGGTTTCACTGCGGGAAGTCAATTAGAACAGAGGCTGCTGGGAAAGGGTCAGCGGCTTTCCCTTTCAAGGACTGATTGGAGAGCTGTGACCCATCCTTCCACCTTGCCCGAATGGAAGGGGATGTGGACAAGGGCTCCTTATTAGTACGAGGACCTGCACGTCTGCACCAGCATTGAGGGGCCATGCTGTAGTCACCCAGGAAGATGCAGTGACTGAGGCTGCTGCCTCTCCATAAAGGACCAGCTTCTCTTCTGAAAAACGCAGATACTAATGGTCTCACTGGTGGAGAGCAAATGTATGCTAGAGGCGGGAACATCCGTCAATGAGTTCAAGGAGCTGTATGTTAACAGTGACTGCCACTTAACTGCTGCTCACTCTTCATCCAATGCAGTACCACACTCAGCTTTCACAATAACCTCATATTGCTCAACTCGACTCTGAGATAAGTGAATTTCAACAAATCCAGTCAGTGGTAATGTAAAGTTTAAGTCCAGGTCCATTTTACAATTCTTCATGGAAAGTCATAAAGATATGGTGAGAGCTACAGTGGTATAGAAATGCACTTCAGCAATGAAATAGGGTCTGACTAACGGCTGAAAGGGCTTTCTGTGCTGAGGGAATTCAGAGGAAACAGAAATTACTTCTGGTGGGGAAACTGGCAGGGGCATGTCTGGAGATATCTACAGAACCTTGTTGGAACTCCAGTTCTTATTGCTAAGCTACATACTGGGTGGGTTTCATCTCCCTCAGTTACCATTAGCTGTGACCAGAGGACGGAGGAAACCATCTTCCTTTTAGACTGCTGTGGCATTTGAGGAAAATAGAATCTATGAGGCACTTATGAATGGCTATGAAGTGCTTTGTGAAAGTTGAGTTGCTCCATGTAGAGAGTGTCAATTAAATGGGGTTTGGAGGACAAAGATAGTGTGTTAACACAGCCACATACATTTGAAAGACTATGTGAAGTATTTACAATATTAAATATAAAACAGAAAAATTGCCATCTTACCTAAAGAATTTAGTTAAATATCCATTGACTATGTAATTTTGCCTAAGTCTTCAAGCCTAAGAACTGGTTTGGGGTTCAATAATGGTAGCAGCACTGTATTAGACTAATCCTCTTACTAATTATAATTACAAACTTCACATAAAAATACAAAAATCAACTTTATAAAACACAGGAGAGTACCCAAAGGCAACCAGAAACTGAAGGGGCTTTGACTCTGGGTAGGAGGGGACCACCGTGGGTGAGATTTGTATTTATGAGTCTGTTCTTTTGAAAGAGTTTCCAAATGTGTGGCCTTAAGAAGCAATAGTTCAAACACAGGACTGCCTTTTTAGTGACCCGAAGAAACTCACGGAGGAGAAACCTAACATATGATGGTACCACCATGATGTGTGTGTGGCAGGCATGTTACAAACAGAATCTCCTTAAAGCCTTGGTTGACCTGTAAGCCATGCATACCCAGGACAATAACCAGGGGTTATATTAACTGGGGGCCGATAACACTGAGGCATGACTTCAGAGCTCTTCTCAGCTGATAGGGTTAGAACACAAATCCAGATAAAGTGAAGAAATTTCCACTGTAACTATGGAAGAACTATAGTTTAGACATAAAGATTATTCCCCATGACTAAGAACTGAACTAGCACAAAGGGGGAAATGAATATATATATACACAAACTTTGAAATCAGGCCACTGTGAAATGAAGCTCATTCACTAGTAAGTTAGCTGGCATAAACTAATATGAGTACTTAATACCCACTCCCCACTTAAAGACTCTTTCCCCCACATGCCCTCTCAAGGTTTCTTTGTTATTCCTTGCCCTCTATAGGCTCTTACTCCAACTTAGACACAGAAATGTAAAAATGCAACAATATGCTCTACATGTGTGAGAGAGAGCATGTGATATTTGTATTTTTCAGCCTGGGTGACCTTATTTGGTATAATATTTTCTAATTCCATCCATTTTCCTATAAATTTTATATTTTATTTTTCTTTACAGCTGAATAAAATTCCACTGTGTATGTACCACAGTTCTATCACCTATTTGTTTGGGAATATTAAGAAAGTAGTCATTTGTGGCACAATACCCAAGAAAGTTGTGTGCTGAGAGAAAAGCTTCCAGAGATATTTAAAGGTATACCTGCAGCATGTGACTGAATACCAATCCATATGTTCACAGATTGAAATATTGATTAGCAAAATAAGAACATGTTCTGATGAAAGAAAAGATTCAAATACTGTAAATCCAACAACTCCAGAACTTTCTTTATGTTGGTAATTACCTCAGTTCCCTAGTGAGTGTGGAGAAGCTTCTCTGAGAAGACTGGAGTTGGGTAGTGTCTTGGTCACTGTTCTGTTCCTGTGAAGAGACACCACAGCCATGGCAACTCTTATAAAAGAAAACATTTAATAGGGGCTTGCTTACAGTTTCAGAGGTTTAGTCCATTAGCATCATGGTGGGGAGCATGGTGGCATGCAGACAGACGTGGTGCTGGAGAAGTAGTCGAGAGTTCTACATCTGGATCTGCAAGCAGCAGGAAGAGATCAACACAGGGCCTGGCTTGTGGTTTTGAAACCTCAAAGACCACCCCCAGTGACACAATTCCTCCAATAAGGCCATGCCCATTCCAACAAGGCTACACCTCTTAATCCTTCTCAAGTAGTGCCACTCCTGATAACTAAGCATTCAAATATATGAGCCCATGGGTGCCATTCTTATTCAAACCACCACAGTTAGAGACTACAGAGAAGCCATGACTTTCAGGGAGTAAACAGCCTCTTGAACAAAGGCCACTTCAGAAACTCAGAAGAGTTTAAAAGACCTTAAAGTTGAACCCAGTGTGGTAGAACAGAGGGAGAGGCAAGGGGGAGATAGGAGAAGGTAACAGGGGTGAATATGATCAAGGTAATTCTGTATATGTATAAAAATGGCACAGTGAAATCTAGTTTTTTTTTACAGTTAGCAAATACTAATAATGTATTTAAGTGACTTTAGTATAAGGAAAATAGCGCCTTAAAAATCAAATTTTCATCATTGATTAAATTGTTACTGTATATGCATCATTTTCCATCCAAATATGGTTTCTTTTTTGCTCTCTCCCTCCCTCTCCCTTCCTTTATGTTTTTGGGTCAGTCTTATTAGACATTCCTAATCTATTAATCTTGTTAAGGAATCAACCTTGACTTTGTTACTTTATTTATAATTCTTTTCTTTCTATACCACTGATTTATTTTCTTCATTGCCTTTTTTCTTCAGCCATTTTTTATTTTATTTTCTAATTCTTATTTTTTTAAGTTGGATGTCAGTGCCTTACTTTTTATCATCTAATACAAGCAGAATCACTGTTATTCATCTTCTTCTAACTCCTGTTTGAGCTACATCCTCCAAAATTTCAGACACAGTACTGTCAATTCTCCTCAGCACAGTTAGCATTTGAACTAAGGGCTGCTCAGGCCCTGCTGCCCATAGCAGCCTCATTCTCTACCCTCACAGCTGCGGTAAAATAAATGACCATGTTATGATCTCTTCATATACATCTAGGACAAAGTTTCTGTGTGTAATCACTGCAGTTAAAATTTCAAGCAGAGAACAGTTCAATAAGTAAAGTAAAAGGGAAACTTCCACAACAGCAAACTGTAACAAAACCTTGAGGACTATTTTAGTAAGTCTGTAGAGGTAGCCAAGTGTTAAGGATAAATACTAATGTTATCCAATAATTTTATAGGAAAAGATCCTTTTGTTAGCACTTGTAATGACTGTCACACAGAAAGTACTGATACTTGAACTTTAATTTATTTAAATAAAATTCATCATGAGTAGCAATTATTATTAACATTAAGAATTAATATTAATTATTAGTATTAATTAATAATTAGTATTAATTATTATCAATCCAATGATGTTCAATCTTATTTCATAGTAGAATCATCTGGGAGTGTTCCCTCCCATTCCATAACAATTAAATATATTTTTGCGGAGGTTAAGCTATGCTTCAGTTTATCTAAAACTTCTTTGAATGATTTTAATTTGTAGTTAGAGTTAATGGCTCCTGCTCTAAATTAGTTCAGAGAAGTCCCTTTATTTCTCCCTTAATTTTGTCAATTAGTTATATAACCTGATTAAGTTCCAATGGCTTAAATCCCAGGAAGGAATATGTTCTAAATCATAAGTTTTTTCAAGCTTCCTTGTGGTCT
Organism: Peromyscus californicus insignis; assembly: GCF_007827085.1. NCBI lineage: Eukaryota > Metazoa > Chordata > Mammalia > Rodentia > Cricetidae > Peromyscus > Peromyscus californicus. The sequence continues at coordinate 77,693,891 of NW_026294617.1, forward strand.
GGTCAAAATTTCGTACCTATAAGGAATTTTATTGGAGTTATTCAGGTGAGAAAGGGTAATGGATATTCTCCAGCTGCTTCAGGACTGTCTTTCTGAAGAAGTGGGACTATGTACATTTTTAAGCTCAATTCCCTAACCTATGGTTTAGTGCTTCTGACATCTAAATTTAGAAAACAAGACTGATCACAGGTTTGTGTATTGATAAAAGGACAGAGTTTTAACTCTCCATGTTTTGCAAATCAGCTCCCCAGAAATCCTTGCAAAGCTTTGACATTCTCCACGTAGCATTGTTACATTATTCCTTCACTGCTTCTCAAAGGTAAAGTCAAAGCCCAAGTTGCTCCCATGGTTGTTTGTGCTTCTCTACTAACATTTGAAATTGGGAATCTCCTAATTTTCCTAGTGAGTAACCCCAGTCCCCAACTCCCTCCTTGAGACTGAACCTTACAAATGTTACCCATACAGGTCTTAGGCTCATAGGCTCAAGTGATCCTGCCCCAGTTTCCTTTGTGGCTTGGTCTACAGGCTTGCACAACCTTGCCCAATCCCAGTGTGTGATTTCTGAAGTTGATGACCTAGAAAAATAAAATAACAAAATATATTATTTAAACAATTTTGTGTTTAGTGTTATGTATTGGTATGTGAGTTATACAATTCTAATAAAACTTCTTGCCTTTTCTTTATAGCTAACTTGAGTTCTCAACTTCATTTTATGGAATGTATCTTTAAAGATGCCTTAATGAAAAATATTAAAAATAGAGAGATTTGTATGTCAATTTATACTGCAAAAATTCATGTATTTGCCATATTTGTTTTTAAAGCCTTCATTTACATGACCAAATGACATTTAAAATGAACTGCCAAATATCTAGAAACTGTTTAAAAGTTAACATGTTGGAAGCTGTCAGCTATCCACGTTAAGGGTTCACTGAAAAATAGTTTAAAATTCCATGCATTTTATATTACTTTGATGCTTGCACATACAACACTTCTAAATAATCATCATCAAAATGTTACTTTAAAAGGGAAAAAAGGTAGGAAGGAAAGAGGGAGAGAGGAAGGGAAGAAGGGAGGGAGACAGAGAGGAAAGGAAGAAAGGAGGGAGAGAGAGAGGAAGGAAGGGAGAGAGGGAAGAAGGACAGGCAGTCTAGTGTAACTATCTATGAGTCTGTAACCCTCACTTTCCAAAAAGAGTTCAGTAGGATAACCAGGTCTAGACTGTAGGAAACTGACAAGAACTGGGATGACTTTGCAGCTCTCACTTTCCCAAGGGAAGTTTTCCAAACTCTCCAGGCTACCAGATTCTAAGATGTAGATGGCATATCTGACGTGATGGACTTGCATTAACTAAAAGGCAGAAGTATCTCTTGCCACCTGGAAACCAGGAATCAGCGACAAGCTGATTTCAGGCACACACTTTGGGCTACTCATTACCTATATAGCATGTGAGCCTCCCTCATCCCTCTCCCTAAAAAACTATAAAGAGGAACCCCTCAGGGGCCTGAATTCTCCAGGATCCCATCACAAGGCTAAGTAACTGGAATGTTGATAACTTCTAATAAATATGTTAACCCAAAAGAATAGTCTGCCTCAGTGTCCTCCTTGGACTCAGAACCTAGGACCTTACAAGTACCTTTATTTCCTAGGTATCTGTTATCACCATGTAAGGTATTCCAGTGTTTTTTTTTTCTTTTTTAATATTTCTCATTGTCATCAATTTGAATGATGGTTTAAGCAGTATTTCTATGGTGCTAATTACCAGAAGTTATTAAATCTTACTTTGTGAATTTAAAATGCAGACATTTTTTAAAGCAGAAAATCTATTTGGATTTGTATCTCAATCCAACATTTAATTAGTTCAATAAGTTTGGGCAGATAACAAGGTAAGGACTCAATGACTTTAAATCTTAAATTTCAAGTAGTAGTTAATGTCACTTGACGCTAACAAGGATGATGCTTAGCTCTCAGTCAGGGATAAGGAGATAAACAAGCCCACATCTTGGCCTAGTGGTCTCAAGATAGAATAAAGGTAGCCAGAGGTTTCAGTCTAGGTTAAAGAGACAAAGGTGCAGTGGATTTTAATGTCTGTGACATTGCCCTGAAGGCTGATCTTCATGTACCATTACTATCGATGCTTATCTGTCTTCCTAAAAGAAGCCTCCTCTGGAAATTCTGCATACCAGGGCTTCCAGCAGCTCTCCAGTGGATCCAAATCCCGATGACAGTAATTAATGTGCTCCGTCAGCACCCAAGTCTCACAAACAGCTGTTTTATCTGAAAATTTCCAAGTTCAGGAGTTAGTAAATTATCCCTTCTCACAGACCCCATCTTTCCTCTCAACTCCTTCCCTCTTCTGTTTGGAATATCTTTTACTTAATGATTGGTGACTTCGTTGAATCCATCAACACTAGTCAGAATTGCATCAGTCTCTTGGGCATTTAGCAAAATCTGACCTGATGGAAAACAGCCTACCAAAGAAAACTCCATCTGAAAAACTGAGGAGGTGGCAAGATGGGTAGGGCAGAGGCCAAGGCCAAGGCTGAAGCTGGAAGGAACCTCTGAAGAAGACATTTGAGATCAATTCTAGCTGATTGTCAGACTATGAAATGGAAATTTCCACAGCAAATATGTGATTCCAAGCTAGATTTCAAAGGAGAGATTGTGTCTATCCATTAAAAATTATTCATCGTACTCTTATCTTTTGTTAGTTCTCGACTCAGGTTGAGAAGATTTTTATGGGGTTTGGGATTTAGCTCAGTGGTAGAGTGCTTGCCTAGCAAGCACAAGGCCCTGGGTTCAGTCCTCAGCTCCTAAATAAATAAATAAATAAATAAATAAATAAATAAATAAATAAATAAATTTAAAAAAAGAGAGGGAAGTTTTTTATGAAATTGGTCAAGGACTCACTTGGTTTTCTGTTGTTGTTTTCCCTGAGTGTATTTTTTTCACATTGAGTTTGAATACTTCCAGAGACATGAGCTCATGTCTACAAATGATCGAAAGCCTTGGTACTTTGTGGATAAGCCGGTGAGTGAGTAGGGTTCTTCTATCACCGTGAAACAGAGGGCAGATAAGCAGTAAAGCGCAGTACCTTCCCAGGTTGGAAGCCATGTTCTTGTGAGGTCTGAAGTACTCTGAGGAAATCAAGGCTTTGGTACTATCAAACAGCCACCAGCTTTCAAATGGCCTATGGTACAAGGGGACACATAGGACAGAGATGAGGAACAGCTTGGATTCCCCTTTTCATGGGGCCTTAAGTGTAGATGTAACCAACGGTCTTATTAAATAAGAAACACAGAGCTGATTCAGAGAAGAAAGCCAAGAGGTCAGAGCTAAGAGCCTCACCCTTCCTGGTTCAGGGATCCTCTTCAGCCAAGAGAGCTCTCCGAAAGAGACCTACTTCCTGTGTGTATGTCTTTATATAGTCTAGCTGTTCTGCCTTCTCATTGGTTGTAAACCCAAACATGTGACTGCCTCATCACTGCCTGAATGTACCGCCCTCCAGGTCCTTAAAGGCGTGCGCCACCGCCACCACGCACTTGCTATGGCTCTAATAGCTCTGACCCCCAGACAACTTTATTTATTAACATACAATTAAAATCACATTTCAGTACAAGTAAAATACCGCCACACTTAAGTTTACCCTAGTTATGATTAATATATGCTTTATCCACTTTTTGTAATAGTTCAGCCACCCAATAGGATGGAGCCTGTGTCTTTGTTCATTGGATTCTAAAGTATAGAACCATGACCTAGATTTAAGTGAAGATCTTATGTCTACTTGCTATAGACTGTCAGTGTGTGTTCAGGACATTAACAAAATTGCCACAGCTATTGCTAAAGTTTGGAACTTGAACATTGCTTGAGGGCCTTGTCTCCAGCCTGTGATACTTTCTGGAGGTGGGAGAGGATTTAGGAGGCAGGGCATAATGGAAGGACGTTAGGTCATTGGGAGTACAGACTTCAAGGAGGTATTGAAACCCAAGCATAGCCATAATCACGTTGAGTACAAATACATGGAAAATTCCTATTAAAATTTTGATTACCAGACAGACACTAAAAAATATTATTTTTTATTTTATTTTATTTTATTTTACAAAATGCACCGTTCTGATGATACAGGATTTAAAATAACTGACAACCAGGGAGCCTGCATATAACTGACTTAGGCTCTCTCTCTCTCTCTCTCTCTCTTTCTCTCTCTCTCTCTCTCTCTCTCTCTCTCTCTCTATATATATATATATATATATATATATATATATATATATATATACACACACACACACACACACACACACACACACATATGATAGTTGTGTAGCTTGGTCTACTTGTGGGATTCCTAACAATGGGGACAAGGGCTGTCCCTAAGGCTTTGGCTGGGTTTTGGGAACCTAGTTCTTATACTGGGTCGCCTTGTCCAGCCTTAATACAAGGGGAGGTGCTTAGTCCGATTGCAACTTGTTATGCCGTGTGTTTTGTTGATACCCATGGGAGGACTGCCCCTTTCTGAACAGAAACAAAAGAGGAGTGGATGGGGTGAGGGGAAGGAAGAGAGGAGAGGAGGAAGGGGGAACTGTGGTAAGGGTTTAAAATAAATAAATAAATGTAATTTTAAAAAATGTTTGGCATCTTTTTATTGGCTCCAATCTCTTAAGCACCATGTGCTTTTTAGCCACAGTGTTACGTAGGTTTTTCATTATTTGTAATTACTTTCATTATTTATAAATTCCTACTATAAGCACAGCTAAAAGCAATTAGCAACACCCAAAGCCCTTATCTAAATGCTGTGTTGTCTTAAAACTTCCTACATTAGATTAGTCTGCCATCATAAAACCCAGCTTACCAAAACTACTCAGGGAATGGACAAAATATAGACAGTTCTTTGCCACAAGGTAAGATAAATGGTCGACAGTCCAGTTTCCAATGCAGTATTCATTTGCATCTGACGTCTCATGAGTCTAGTCTACTGCCTGCATCGCTTTCAGTGCTTTGGTTGAATGGGCTCCCAGGTAAATCACTTTGCATATAGTGTTCCAGAGTATCTTTGAGCTGCTTCTCCAAACTAAATTCCTTCTGCAAGCCCATCCCAGGGACTTCTGAGCCACATTGTCCTCATTTTGCATTTTCCTCGAATTTTTTTTATCACTGTAGCAGAATACCCAGCATAAAAACAGATATTACATCCATTTTGTACATTTTTCATGTCAGGTACTGTAGTTTGGAGATCAGGAGTTAACATTTCTTAGTATTTTCTCTAGTAAAATACATCATTTGAACTGTCCCCACCACCATAAGTTTTTTGCTTTCTTTTAAGGAATTCACACATTTTTAGATATATTTTAAACAGCTGTTGTACAAAGACAGCGTTTCTGGAATAGTCTTTATTTACTATCTAAACACAGCATTTTGTTTATTCACAGGTCTATAATTATTCATTGTATACTTAATGTATAAACTCTACCTTCCATCCATGCTTGTAGTCTCCAAGTGACAGACAAATCTTTTTGTCTGGCAATAGTTTAATAGACTAATTTGAATGTTTTGTGTAAAAAAATTCTTCTTTGAAAATAATTACTAACATTAGATAAAAAAGATCTGTGTGACGGGGGACAGATTCATGTCCACATCTGAAGATGCAAAACTGTCAGCTGGTGGCTCTCCACAGTGAGCTGTGGAGCTCACTCACAGATTAAATGCAACTGCAATTAATATTCTGTTTTTTAATGTAGTTGGCTACTTAATTCTAAAAGCATACACAGACATAAAAGAAGTCAATTATAATTGATAATATCTTGAAATAATAAGAACTGGAAGACTAACACTACTAGATAAATCTTATTTTTATGAAACAATGATATTTGGTTGTTGTGATTGGCATAAACATAGATGATTGATTAAAAGAAAATGTTCTAAAAACTAATCACACACATATGCAAGTTTGATTTATGACCAATGTAAATTTACAAAGCAACATGGAAAGCAAGGGTCTATGTTTAAAAGGAGGATGCTCAGACAAACGATTATCCATTTTAAAAATTTCCCTTTTTATCTATCTCACACTATATATCAAACAATTAGACATAGGTAAACTTCTAATCTTTTTTGATTATTTGAATTTTTGAGACTGAGTCCCCACTGTGTATCCCAGCCTGACTTCTAACTCAGACTTCTCCTGCCTCAGCTTCTGAAGTTCTGGGATTATTGGCATGCATCACCACGTCCAGCCCATTGCATCGTAATCTGTAAGATAAGGAGTTTAAGAGTCTAGCACATGACAGAATAGCTTCATTGACTTTTCTTTGGTAACAGCATTTTAAGCTAGACAAGAGGATTAACCACAAAGAAAACAGATAACTTAAACTTCATTAAAAATTAAATCTATCTGCTATAGATGTTATTAATAGAAGGACTCTATGTGGAACAAGGAGTTCCTACAGTTGGTAATATATGTGTAATCTACATTTTTAAAATGTCAATGACTATTTCACAAAAGAAATCATCCAAGAAGTCAATAAATATTATTAGTGTTTAAATTTTAAATGCAAGTTAAACTATGAGCTGTCACTATGTGTTCACCAGAATGCCTAAAATGATACATTGTAGAGCAACTGAACATGTCTTTTATGGCAAAGACTACAAATTAGTAAAGCCATGTAAGGAAGCTGGTTTCTACTAAAACTGATAAACTTATTTAATCACACAATTATAATCCTTGATACACACCCAAAGAAGTTTCCACATATAACAAAATAATCAAAGAAGTCATGGGTTTAAGAGGAAATTGGGGGCATACAGGTGGAGTTGGAAGGGTAGAAATGATGTAAATATAGTACTCATAGATGAAATTCTTAACAAATTTTAAAATTAAGGTAAAAGTTACAAAGATAAACAAGAGATGATCATTTATTCTGCATTTTGCTATTAAAACTATTTTGCAATAAGAATTACAAGAAAATCAAAATAATCAGAATATTAAAGTTTTCTTGCATAGAGTTTTGACCCTTTTTACTTAGTCTCTTCATTTTTTCTTTTATGTGGAAGAGCCAAATATCTGTTTCATTTATTGATTGAAATTTACTCAATTTGTTTCAGTTCATTTCAGCATATTCCATAGCAGGCTTCCCCCACCCTCCAACTTGAGAATATTTCCTCTCAATTTTGGACGCAGATGTAAGCAGAAATTTTTTATGCTGGAAAGATATCCAGGCAGAAGCGCTTCAGAAGGATGGAATGCAAAACCAAAGCTCTTTCTCCCCATTAGTCACCCTAGCCCCACCCTCTCCCCCACCTCACCCACCCCCACACCATATGTTTCTGAAGGACCAGCTGAATGTGGTGCTGCCCAGGAGAGAGAATGTGGAGGCATAAAAAGCTGTCTGCATTTGGTGCATTACGAGTATGGATAATTGACATCTCTGAGGCACAGTAACCCTGTTGAGCTCTGTCTAGCTGGACTTACAAAATCCCCTCACAACTTTCCATATGGTCTGAAAGCCACTTTCAACCTGTGATCCAACACTGATTTTTAAATCACAACATATTATATATGTGTGTATGTTGTGTGTGTATGTGTAAAATTGTCAAAAGTAAAGAAATTTGAGAAAAATATTAAGTGTCTTCAAATTATTTTACTCTTTATTGACCATCTATTAGTAATTAAACGATGTTATAATATGGCCGGTGGAGCACTTCCCTTACCTAGCATGTGCAGTGCCATGGGTTTAATTCTCAGCTCTGAAAAAACAAAGTTGGGAGCAAGGTGTTTTATTTGAATCATTATTTAATTATATATGTTTGTGTGTGGCGTGTGCATGGGGAGGGTGGCAGTGAGTGTGGAGGTCAGAAGACAACTTGTGGGAATCAGTTCTTTCTCTACACTGCTGGTCCTTGCAATCTACTTCAGGTCATCAGTTTGGGGAGCAAGTACCTTTATCCATGTAATCAGCTTCCTGCTCTCCTAAAGTTTCTCCATTAATTAGTCGTAAAATATCACAAAGAATACAAACTTCTGTTCCTGGGAATGTAATGATTAGAAGGATGACTAGGAGATGAAAGCATGCAAATAATTTCTTCAGCTCAGTGTTTCCTCTAAAATCTCAGGAGGAGGAAGTTGGACAGACAGAGATAGCACTGAGGAACCACAGGAGCAAGCATGAAATTGAGGGAAAGACACTCCTCTCACTAGGGAGCCAAAGCTAACCGCTCTGGATATTACAGGGCTTTCTGATCCCACCCACCTCCAGCCCATCTCAAAATCCCTGAGATAGAGCTCAGCACAGAAGAGCCAGGGAAGTTATTTTATTCCAGCCTGTTGTTGGATGTTTGAGATATGTATTACTTTAACCTCACCCCTTAGGATAATAAATATAGTTCAAATGAGGATCAATATAACCACGGTATAACTGAACCTAACTTGGAAAACAAAGCTGGAACTCAACACCGAGGAGCTTCCCACCATTCCCCCAATTTCTGTCTTGGAATTAGCTTGACTGAGGTCTGTAGAAAAGACAAAGAATGTGCAAACTCACTTATAAGAATGAGGAAAGTAAGAGTGGCTGGCCTCATGCAAATGTCTAGAGCTGCTTGATTGTGGAAGGAGTGGAGGTCCTCATCTCTTGAGTTCTCTAGGAAAAGAGTACTGAAGTAGAATTAGGCAGAAAGTTTACAGAGGGGTAAAATACACAAAAACAAAAGGAAGAGACAGGATTGAGAGTGGCACTTGCTACTCCATAGCATACAATGAAACGTGTTTCTATGAGCCCAGTAGAGAGCTTATGAGTACAAAGCATCTGTGAAAGAGCGCCACTTTGGAAGGAAACTGATACCACATCTTCAGACACTGGCTGGTGACACCCCCAAATCAACACGACCTCAGCTCCAAAGCTGAGGGAGGGTCTAAAGCAGTGAAGAGGACTTCCAGAAACAAGCTCCTGGAAGGTGACAGCCCTTAAAATAATTGCAACTGATTGATCCTTTTACACTGAAAAGGCATGCAAAATAAAAAAGTTTTATGATTTTACTTTAATAATGAGTTTGTGCATGAGTGCATGTCTGTATATGCGTGCACATGTGAGTGCAGGTGTCTGAGGAAGCCAGAAGAGGGTATCGGGGCCCTGGAGCTAGAGTTACAGGCAGTTGTGAACCACCTGACACGGGAGATGGGAACCATACTCTGTAATAAGAATACATACTCTCAACTGCTGAATGCATTCTTCAGGCCCCAAAATGGTCTTCTTCTTCTTCTTCTTAAATTGTGAATTGTCTACATCAAGTTAAATACCAGACACTAGTCTCTCTCTCTCTCTCTCTCTCTCTCTCTCTCTCTCTCTCTCTCTCTCTCTCGCTCTCTCACTCTCTCGCTCTCTCTCTCGCTCTCTCTCGCTCTCTCGCTCTCTCGCTCTCACTGTGTGTGTGTGTGTGTACATGCTTAAAATCTACTCTCTTAGCCATCTATAAGCATACAGTTTTGTTATTCACTACGGTCACCAGGTTGTGTAAATGTTCTCTTGTGCATATTCTTGTCCAACTGGAACTTTGTAGTCTTTGACTTGCATTTCCTACAACCTCACGTCCAGTCCCCACTAATCAAACCACTCTGTGCTTCTGTGATGTTAAATTCTGACTCCACGTGTGCCAACTCTCTAGCTGTTTCTGCCATGGTAGAGCAGAAGAGACAGCTGTGTAATATTAATCTTATTAATTAAAAGGTCTTATTAATAAAAACAAACCCAGAGCCAGGTATTGGGGTGAATGCTGAAAGATCAGAGAAGCAGAACAAGCCACAGCTAATCTCACCTTGCCAACTTCTCAGCCGATCCTGTTTCCTCAAACTGGAAGCCTCTGAGTCTTCATCCAAATGGATCTCAGTTGAACTGCTGCTAAAAGCCTAAAAGCTTAAAAGCCTCTAGTTCCTGGTCCTCTCACCTTATATACCTTTCTGCTTCCTGCCATCACTTCCTGGGATTAAAGGCATGTGTCTTTCCCAAGCAAGACATGAGATCTCAAGTGCTGGGATTAAAGGTGTGAGTCACCATGCCTGGCTGTTTCCAGTGTGGCCTTGAACTCACAGAGATCCAGTTGGGTCTCTGCCTCCAGAATTCTAGGATTAAAGGAGTGTGTGCTACCATTTTCTGGTCTCTATGTCTAATCTAGTGACTGTTCTGTTCTCTGACCCCAGATAAGTTTATTAGAGTACACAATATATCATCCACATAGCTGTCACTCTTGATTTGCAGAGCTGAATCTTGACCTACCAGTGCATGTTCTGTTAGTGCCACCTTGCCCTCAAGTGGCTGGTGGGTTTCTTGGAAAAGCAGTGACAACATTGGTTCTGTTGTTGGTAGGGTGGGAATTTAGAGATGGCTGTATCTAAACTGACCTTAGTTAGTGCGAGTTTATGGTGTTGGATTCACACAGTCTTCATCTCTGACTACATTTGCATGCCCATTACTCCAGCACAGGACAACCTGGCATCAGCAGGGCCCACTATTTTCTTCAGTGATTCTCTGGATATCTAAAGAGAGTCCATGTCAAGGTTAGGATTCATAATTTTCCTGCCTATATATTCTAATTTTACATTTTCTTTATGGAAGGTTCTACCATCCCGATAAGCTAATGTGTCTTACCTTCCCATCTTCATCATTCCAATCAAAAATGTGATTTTTACCTTAAAATATTTTTCTCAAATCTATCTTCCTTTCAGGAAAGTGGGAATAACGTTTTAAATTTGCCAACCCAACAAAAAGGAAGTTTAGACTCATCTACTAAGGAACTTATTTTCCTGCCTGGCTCAGGTAGATTACCCTGAAACCATGCTTTCTCTCCACTCCCAACTCCATCAGGCACAGTATCTTCAGTGTTAACAGCCCCATGACATGGATTGGGACCCTCTTTGTGCTCTCTTGGGTCTCCTATTTGTCTCTGGGGTTGTTTGGTTGATCTTGTCTTGATCCTAGACATTCTATGGCAATACCTTGAGATATGTGTGGTTGAATACAAAATTTTAGGGACTGATGATCTTGTCTTGATCCTAGACATTCTATGGTAATATCTTGAGATATGTGTGGTTGAATACAAGATTTTAGGGACTGATGCTGAATTCTCAGTCCCTAGTAGTGCTAGGCAGCAGAGTTTATGTCACTGTGTCTGTCCCCTTCACAGCTTCTTGTGATATGTGGGTGACTTAGAGTAGTCTCCACACCACACTGAATTGTACAGAGTATCTGTAACTGTCCTCTGATCCCTTTGCTCACAAGTCTCAGAACCTCATCCTGAAGATCACTGATTTTTAAAGTCATGCTCTCTGTCATGAGGCACACAGTTCAAAAGTGTGTCAGTAAAGTCTGCTCCCTCTCAGTCTCTGACTCAAAGTTGATGTGAATGCTCTTCCCAGAATGCCTCTCAAAGTTCAGCTCTGCAGGGAAGGAGTAAACAGTGACACTGCTCTGGGAACTCTCTCTTCTCCTGCCTGCCTCTATTGGAAAAAGATTTTCTCTCCTCTCCGTATCATTGATAATGACAAAACTCAGTATTCCAATATTTAGGATTTATTATTTGGAGTTTAGAAAGCCTTTGTTCCTCAAGCCTGACAATGAAGATTAGTTACTCCTTGGGGACTCAACAGTCAAGTTTGAGATGGGAGTTGAAGGATGGTCTATTTCTATTTTCTGTTCTGCTTCAATTATGTTTCTAGCTGGAAAGGAGCTTAGTGGAAATTTGTATTAGAAAAAAAATCACACCAATGCTTTGTCACCATTCCTGCCAGATACTTTCCAGTTCCCTCTACACATCAGTCACAAATGTCTCTGACCCGCTCTTTCCCAAAACAACAACTCAAACGCCCGTGGGCTTTCTTCCCGTCTGCCTTCAGATTGGAGTCTGTCAACAGGGGCACAGGTGAAAAGGTTTGAGGTTAGAGGTAAGGTATTTCTCCTTTAAGCTCCCAGCCTACTTCTATGGAAAGTTAAAGCTCCAGCCCCTGAGTCCATGCATGCTCAATCACAGCTTCAGCCTCCTTCTCAGCAGCAAACCCTTCTCTACACAGCTTCTGGTGGGGGGATTTGATAACATCTCTCCTCTCGAAATGTAATCCAACATCCCTTCATGTGTTTCTCTTAAAGTTTTAGATGAATAGTCTATTAAACTTTCCTCCATTATCTCAGAAAATATGACATTTGCCTCCTTCAGGACCTCTGCTAATAGATCTATTATGCCTGCATGATTTTACATCAGTGTGATTTATTCCTTAGACAGTGTCTTGGTCCACTTGGCCTCATGGGTAGCTCAGTCTGCTGCTCTAAAGATCCAGAACTGCCTGGCCTCAGCTCCTAGATTAGGTCCTTAAAGGCAATGATTCAGATTCTTAAAAAAAACTTTATCTCCCACTTCCATGATGAATGAGGATACACTAAGCACTGCCTGGCAGTCTATTTAATCCTTTAGCTACTGTTTGAGACACTGTGGACATGGTGATAAGATGAAAGTTATTTTTATATGGAGTCTACATGCACCTGACACTATCAATTTTCCACTATAAGTTATAATTTTAAAACTGTTTGTAACTGGTTAGTTAACTGTCCTAGACCTGCCCCTCATGAACAGACCTATTGTACCCATACCCCAAGTGGCTCTTATAAGGCAAAGCCACATGCAAACTGAAATTTGAAGATGTAGAATCAATAGTTCAATAGTGGTCATTTGCTAGTACAATGTCAGAATGGAGTTGCTACCAACTAGACTCCTCAAGACTCCTCAAATGCCTCATCCCAGGGCAACTGTGTAAGTACAGCAGTCACCCCTGGCTTGACTGTCCCTGTGCTTTGTGGGTATTTGAGAATCCTCTTCTAATATCTGTATTTCTTACCATTTCTTTTAATCTACTGTGTCACTTTACTCTGATAGTAGCCTATTAGGAATCAGATGATCTAAAAAAAAAAAGGAATCAGATGATTTATATTTATTCCACATTTGAAATATACAATAAAGCCCTCGTGACTCCAGAATCTGTGCTTTTTATTTTTTCAGCAATATATATCTTTTTCCTCTTAACAGCAACAAAACCCACTTATTCCTAAATATGTGGAAATGCAGCTTGGTCATATGAAGACGATCTAAACCGCTAGTTCTCTCATGATCCTGTGACAGCCCTGGCTAACCTTTGGAAGATTTTAGTCTATGGTAGTTTTATAGTGTTGAAGTCATTTTTTACATATAAAACTTTGTGACCTGGAATTTAGCACTGGACAGATCTTACAGCCCTTCATATTTATGTTGTCATATGTTGGTTTTGGTTCTCCTGTGACATTGGTTGTAAAACTGTTACATGGAGAATCATTTTAATGGGAAAAGAAAATAATCCCTGACTATAACAGCCACTGCTGCGTAAGTCACAGAGAAACAGCCCGAGACCTTGCACACACAGCCCACCTTCACTCCCTAGCTCCCACTTGTTTTGTTTTCTCAGGGCCTTGTGCATACGAGGCCAGAGCTCTACTACCCAGCTGCACCCTCAGACCCAACACCTTTCTTAATCTAAGTAAAATCCTGATGATTCTTTCAACTTTATCTGGACAGGAAGAGGTGCTTGGTGTGGGTATCCTAAGACAAAGGGTCTGATACAGACACCAACTAAATAAAGCAAAGAATGCCCTTTAAGAAGAACACTCATGATGGGAGATGTATCCCTGGGAAAGCAGAGTTCTGCTTGGTCAGCCTTACCTGTGGGAAATGCCAATCTACAAGCAGGTGTAAATTGACTGGGAGAACCCAGGAATCTGCTCCACCCTATTGCAAGTCTAAGACCCCAGAATTCAAAGTTACCCAGTTCTTTGAATTCATATATGACAGAGCTTTGGAGTAACACAAATTGTCATATGAATGAGTGGTTTAGTCACCTGAGCTCCAGGCTTTGATTCATTACCAAACGAACAACAAAGACCTATTTGATAACCATGCCAGGTCTCTTCACTCTAAGGCCAGGATTTACACACACACACACACACACACACACACACACACACACACACACACACACAAGCACATGTGGGGTAAAAAGGAGTAGAAAGAAAAAGGAGACGGTACTTCAGGGAGGATCCACCCAAAGGTCTGACTTTGAAAAGGACCTGGAAGGCTCTGACAGTGTATTGCCAGGTGCCAAGAAGGAAAAGCCTCAGGAGGGAGGCCTAGTGTCCATAACAGCCTTTCCATTGTGAGGATAGGGACTGGGAACTGGGAGAAGAACCTACTAGAGTGACTTTTATTCCTTTGAGAACTTTGTATTTGAAAGGAAAAAAGAGGAAAGGAAGACAGGAAGGAAGGGAGAGAGAAAGAGGGAGGGAGGGGAGAGGGAGAGAGAGAGAGAGAGAGAGAGGAGAGAGAGAGAGAGAGAGAGAGAGAGAGAGAGAGAGAGAGAGAGGGAGAGAGAGGGAGAGAGAGAGAGAGAGAGAGAGAGAGAGAGAGAGAGAGAGAGGGAGGGAGGGAGGGAGGGAGGGAGGGAGGGAGGGAGGGAGGGAGGAAGGAAGGAAGGAAGGAAGGAAGGAAGGAAGGAAGGAAGGAAGGAAGGAAGGAAGGAAGGTAGGAAGGAAGGAAGGAAGGAAGGAAGGAAGGAAGGAAGAGGAAGAGAGGAAGAAATGAAAGGGACTAAAGGAGGAGGAAAGAGAGAGTTTACCAGCCAGGACTCAGGCTGCTTCACGCTTACAAGAGCTAATTAGGCGAAGTTGGTTCTTGACAGAGGAGCTTCATCCGTGGGTGAAACAGAAAGCTTTCCTAGGGAGTGGCTGGAAGGTTCAGCCATGGCGAGGGGCCCAGACCACTGGGCAGGGCATCTTCCTGGTGGGAGAAGGAGCCACATTCCCCCGTTATTTGCGACAGCTTGAGGACCCACAGGCTGCCTGCAATGTGCAGACTGCATAATTTAGCGTGAACGCTGCCAACAGTTTTTTGGCCTCGGCTTTTTGACTGGTTTTCATTTAGCAGCAATTTCATTTTTCCCGGGACAATTCATGTTTTAATGAAGAAAAATTCAGCGACCTTTAGCCAACTTGGCAATTGAGAAGGTGGGTGACAGTGATCCAGAAAAATCATGACTGAACTTGCTGTCCCCATTAAATGCCTCAGAGCAGCCATCATGTAGTTCCTTCTCATGTGGCTGGAGAGAACAGTATCCTGAAGAAACGACAACTGCGCATGCTCCTCCCGTCAAGGGCTTAGAAAGCGAGTGTGGTTCTATACCAGTCCGGGGTGACAAGGGGAGCATCATGACAAAACCGGGGCCAGTCCTTATTTACACACCTTCCACCAAAATCTCTCACAGGGAGCGTAAATACGGGGAAACTGACCACATCGTTAAGTATTTCAATATACCACAAGTCGGCTCACTATGCCACACTTCCACGCTTGAAGACCCCCATACTTCTGATCAAACAGCATCGCGCGCACCTCTTGTCCACCCCACTTCCAAAACAAAATATGGTATCAATACTTTAGGGGGAAAATGTTTTTCCAGACACACAGGGATTTATTCATTGTCCAGCTGTAAACACACCTGGACAGATACTTCTTGGGCTGACAACAGGGCACCTTTACACTTACCATACATAGTCTACCCTGACAGTAACCTGTGGGTCTGAAGAAGGGGCAGAGGTCCAGAAAATGTCCAGCCATCCTTCAGCTTTTGTTCCTTCAGACTTCAACACGGACCCGGTGCTCTCGGCTTTATGCTTCATGTGCAGAGAGGAGGAGCAGATGGGAATCTAGCTCCAGGGACAAGGTGGGGCCACTACAAAGTGAGCACAGCTTGTGTCCCCTGGCGTATACCAGCTTAAAAGCTGTGCTTTAGCATTTGGTTACTTTCTGAATCCAATTGATGTAGTTCTGGCTTAGACCTCTTTGCCTATGCCTTGGTTATTAGCCTCATAGCTACATCTTCAAAGTAGACTTTGAATTTCTTCTTTAATTTAAAAAATAATTTATTTTTGAGAATTTCATACATGTGTACAATGAAATATGATCACATATACCTCTCATTTCTTCCCTCCAAACTTCCCCATAGCAGCCAGAACATATCATATCTCTCATGTTTCTCTCTATTTTTTTTATAATCTACTAACTCCAGTAAGTGTTTCCCAATGTGCATGAGCATGGAGTCATCCACTGGAACATGGGAAAAATTACCAGTGTCTATCTCCTCAACAGAGAGTGGTTCTTCCCCTTTCCAGCAACTATGCATTGCCAACAGCTCTTCTGTCTGGGGTATGGAGCCTGGGAATTATCTATGGCGTCTATGTGGCGTTGGAGCTAGCTTGACCTTCTGAAGGTCTTTGCAGATAACCACAGCTGCTATGAGTTCATGGGTACAACTGCCAAACCATGTCCAGGAGTCAGCAGCATCTCACAGCTCTCTTCCCAATACTCTGGATCTTGCATCTTCTACTTCCTCCCCCATGATGTTCCCCGATCCTTGTTGGTGGTGAGGAGACTAATATAAATGTCCCACTTAAGGCTAAGCACTCAGTCTCTTTTTCTCAGCACTGTGAGCAGTTATGCATCTCGCCACGGACCATCACACATTCTAAAAAGAGGCTTCTCTGACTGAGGTTTGAGAGTAGCCTCGATTTATGGTCATAAACATAAATATAAGTGAGACCACTTCATACTCAGCAAAGGAACAATACACCAAGAGGATATTACAGTTCTAAACATATGCACACCAAACACAGGTGCACTTAATTTCCTTTAAAAAAAATTTCTACTGGATATAAAACCACAGCTTAACCCCAACACAGTGGTAGTAGGTGACTTCAAGACTCACTCATGCCAACAGACAGTCATCTGGACAAAACCTAAGCAGACAAAAACACTAGAGTTAAGAGATAATGTAAGTCAATTGAATCTTAGCTTCTTGAGTAACTTTATGTTTTTAACCCTCTACTATTCTCAATCACTTTGAAGAGATACATAGTCATTTGACCAACTATGAAAAAGCAACAATTATCAGGGACTGAGCAGCAATCAAGTCCTATCTCTATTGTTAGAAGATCATAGAGCCATGAATCATATAGTAAAGGTTCAGAAAACTATTATAATTAATGAATGATGAACATGACACAGCTGTAATGTCACTGAACTAAAGTTACCTTGGGTATACACAGGGTTATAATGTTGCTGAAGTTATTATTGCCAGTAAAGAAAATTTCTTGGTTTTTCAGTCAAGTACATAAGGAAACTGGCTAGTAAAATTTAAACAGAACAAAATTACTTCTGGAAGGAGTTTTAAATGCTTTAATATGCCATCCCACACACCCTTGTCCTCTCCTGTGAATGGGAATGAATGCTTTGGGTAGAGGTTGCTCCATCACTCTTGTCCTCGAGTGAAAATGGACAGGATTAGCAGTGATCCCTAATGGAGGCATGATGGATTTGTGGGGACAGAGAGAGACCCAAATCTTTGCTTTAAGCCATTGGAATTTCAGAATTGTGACTTCAATGTAATATAGCTTATTCTGATCAATTTAACCACCGAAGTTTTGTCTTTTAGGTGTGACTAGAGAACACATCAGAGGACGGGGCAAAGACTCAGTGTGGAGTTCGTGTTGGACTCTTAGTACAGCATATATTTTGTGTAAAAACACATGGTTGTCTGCCCACTCCTTCTTCAGCCTGGCAGCTAACTCAGAGCATCACTTAAACCAAGCTGGCTGTGACTAGTAGAGAAGGAGTGAAGTAGCAGGACTTTGTGTTTTCTGGTCTCATTGTTCTGATGGGACACATAAGTAGCTATTCGTATGGGAGAAAAAGAGGAGACCATGTGTTGGACTGTGTTGAATGTTGGATCATGCCAAATGTACTTTATTCTGAGAAAAGGACCACGAACAAGCAGCAATCAAAACATTGACCACCATGGAAAAGACAACAGAACAATTTTGATTATAATGTGAAAAAGTGTTTACATTTATTTTAAAGGTACCTACACTACAGAAAAGCACTACAGAAGAAGAAAGTATTAATTGCCCCGAACCCACCACTTGAAGTTCATCTTACCTACATTTCAGAGAGAATAACTCCAGACATCTATGTATGTATAAAATCAATACACGTTTTGCAGAGATAGGGATCTGAATAAAAGTCATATCTATTTGAAAGCCAAGAGAGGGCTCAGTGGGAAGTGCTTGTTATGCAGACATGAAGACCTCAGTTCAGATCTACAGAATACACATAAAGGTGGACTCTCTATTGCAAGATGGATGGTGGAGACAAGAATTCCCGGAAGTTCACAGGCCAGCTGCCCTGTAGTGTGAAGAAACAAACAAGAGACCATGTGTCTCTTCCTTAAGTAGCTGCCCCTGGTTTCTTATATTAGGCAAAATTTCTTCTAATATGCATAGTTCCCTGGCCTCCACCTTGAGCTTCACAAAAAAAATACTAATGCCTCTTCGAAGATTTGCTCAGTGTCTTGGCAACTAGAGAGTAAATATATCAGGTAAGAAATATACATATGTATTTATTTGTTCTTAATTTTAGGATAAAGACATAAGATTACTGGACCAGAAGTCCAACAGTTTCATATATATACTATTATATACTGTGTGTATACTATAAATTTTGCCCTATATATTCACATGTGTTATATATGCATGTGCATACATGTAATGTTTGTGATAGGGATATATAAACCATACCCGTCATTTCTCTAAGATTGATTTTTCTATAGCTTCTGTTGAAATTTACTAGTTGTGTTCTTGCTATTAATGCCCAGAGTAATGATAGCCTAAATCCTAGGGAAATAAAAGGAAATAAATAAATAAATTATTTTATAAGCTTTGCTAACACTATATGTGGGAAATTCTTACTTTGTGTCCAAAATTTATTTTTATTTTGTGTCCATGTGATCACTGGGAGGCCAAACATCCTACATGAGTATAACAGAGTGACTTGTGTGCCCTAACTGAACACATGTAGCTCAGAAAGTAAGAGACGATCTCAGGAAAATTCTGGTTATACTGGTGAAATTTTTAGGGGCGTTAGGGTATAGGGTAGACTGAGATGTCCTCAAGTTACTGCACTGTTGAACAACTGTAGCCTCAGAACTGAAACAGTTCCTCATGGAAGGAAAAGGGAGGATTATAGAACTCAGGAAGTAAACAAAACTTATAAGACTCAGGAGAGTCAGAAAGTTACAGGACTCAGACCCCTAACTAAGGTTATAGGAGCAGCCACAACTGGGGCAGAGAGAAACTCTCCAGTACTGTAAGTTGAACAAGGAGCTCCAGGGAGGCAGCTTCTAACATAGGTGTTGTTACCAGTGCTGGGTGGGCTTTTCAGCGATGTGGCTGTGTTTGTAGCGCTTCTGCTCCTGGAGATAACCCAGTAAACTCACTGGTTCACCCACTGAGCTGTTTAGTTGCTCTGCCAGTTGTGCCCCATCTGTGGTGAATCGATGTTTCCTCCTCAGGAAAAGGCACACATCACGTACCTTCCATCACTAAGAAAGAAGCACAGTGTTTGGTTGTCTTCTCTCGAGTGTGAAGATAGCAATCGCATATACCATACTAGACTTTGAATAAGCTTCATCCCATTTATGATGTGACTCAGAAGGAACCTAGTTTTGTCTGGGGTCCATAATAAATGCATCCACAGAGGGTTCACTGAAGCATGAACCATATGACCCAGCAGATACACAAGAATGATGGAGCTATTTAATCTGGTTTAAAAACTGTATAAGGATGCTATGTGGACTCCACAACAATCTACAAGATAGGATCCAACTCTAAAACAAACTTATATTATCCATAATAGCTGATTATCCATCATTTGATAAGCAAGTATGGACCCTACTTGAAAAGAAAACCCTGGCATGAGACCGTAAGTTACCATATGACCAGGTCATTTTGTCATACCTTTAGGATCTTCAGATCCATCAAATTGGATGAACAAGAAAGAAGTAATCCACTGTCTAACGGGAAAGAAATACCTAAGGCTGGGTTTGGAGGGATCAAGGCAGTGCAAATAAATCACTTGAACAAATAGTTCCATACTCCCCAGACCTTATGGATTCATCTCCCTCCACTATAGACTCATAGAAGTTAGTGTCGAGAGGGTCTCCTCACCCAGCTGAAAAGGGGGCAATGGAGGGCAGGGGGCCGAGATGCAGCTCTGTGAAAGAGTGCTTGCTTTCCTAGCATACATGAGGCCCTGGCTTCAATTTCCAGTTCCAAAAACTAAAAAGGAGAAAGAAGGAGAGAGAGGAAAAAAGGGAGGGGGAAAAGATGAGAGGAGAGGGGAGGAGAGGAGAGGAGAGAGGAGAGAGGAGAGTTTGGAAAAATACCACGACTGGACTGTTAGCTGGCTACTCTGGGAATTCTCTAAGAACTAGTGGTAAAGGAAAATTCCCTAATACACAAAAGTTTAAATTCTAGTTACTGGTTCTATACACGTAGAAGAAATGTCATGTAGTATACCTCTTCATCATGGACCACAGAGCTATTACAAAGGGATTCAGTGATTGGTCCAGAGTCTGGAAGGAACAAAATTGAGAAATATGAAACAAATATCTTGGAGGGTAACATAGGGTTGGGTTTGTGGGAGTGTGGACAAACAGATATCCTGGGAAGCAGTTGTCTCCTAGCTTATTAACCTCACAGCCTGGAGGTCTGGAGCAGAAGCAAGTCAAGGCCTGGGCATCTGCATTCAGTGACTCTCTCACCTACAGGGCAATGGCACTGAGCTGAAACTGCCTTGTTGATTTAAGACTCACTGATGGGGCGGGTAGGCTGGGCATCCTCTCAAAATGATACTGGAAGCAGCAAGAACAGACTAGAATTTTTCCAGGGCTTCTGCCCCCCACCCCCACCCAGGGCATCTCCCCAGGGTGATTGTTTTCAAGTTCATTACTTCCTAATAACTGTCTTCATTTTGTCTTCTGTAGTTTTTTAAATTTTGCTCAGGAGCAAAGAGCAGAGCCTTTGTAGTTGACTGTCTTCCTGGACCATTGTTTTTCACTTATTCAGTAAAAGGATTGGGGTTAAAGAAAGTGCAGAGAGAAAAAAACAATGTAAGAGCATCACATTCAGAAAACAAAGGAAGCTGCTATGGCTGAGGGGAGGTGGGATGCCGAAAGAAGAGAGAGAATTTATGTACTTCCAGGACTTTTCATATATTTGTGGTTGAACTTGAAGTTATTGCCTGATTTCATTGGAACAAATTAGGCCACGTTTACTAAACTCAGTCTCCATGGTCATGTGGATGACAAGCCATCCCTGGCTTCATTCTTCCACAACCTCTGGGACCTTGATCTTAAACGCTTTGGCTAGATTCAGACATGAGTGAAACAGTAGGGGAGAACAGATTCCCTGCAGAAAGTCCAGGTCTGACATTTCCCAGAACATCCAAAATGTACGTTTTTGCTATTATTCCCATGGTTTGAAACTGAGATTTCCAGGTCCTTTTCGATAGTAGAGTCTTGGCTGCTCTGTAAAATTAAATATTTCAAATATTTTTCTTTACTTTTATCCTTCCCTATATGTAGTCATGGAAGGCTCACACCAGGGAGATGTTTGGGTTTCTTCTGTCAATGTGTAGGATTTCATTGTTGTCATTACTGTGTTTATCAAATTCCTCCTGGTTATGGGCCATTAAGCATTCCACCAAAAAATATAAATTCTGAAATGCAAGGTAATTCAGTGGGCTAGATATCCTCAAAAGCTGTATCCCCATGCACGCACCCGTGGGAGGGAGGCCTCTCCCATCTGGCCAGACCTAGCAGCTGAAATTCACTCCTGAGGTTCCCCCTTCCTGTCAATCACAGCATCCTGCTGTGAACCCCATGCCGCCTGCAGCTCCTCTCACAAAGACAATCAGACTGGCAGAACAAGTAACCACCGCATGGGCTCTGGTCCACAGTGTTAAGGCCCATAACATTCCAGGAGATAGCAATGAATCAATTCACGTCACCACTACAGTATCTCCACTCTGCCTGGCGTCCTTCATCCCAGAGGGTCCGCAAATATTTTGCAAGCTGATACCTTGTCCAAGCTGTGTCTAAGCCTCTCACTTCATCCACCACTGGAATCCATGGACAGCACCTCAGTGGTGGAATGCAGCAGCTGTTCTGCAGCCGCACCGCAGTCCCGTGGACCTCAGCTTGGGACAGGAAGCCAAGAGGAACACCATATCCAATTGAAAGGACAGGGGGGATTTCAGGAGGTAAAAGTCACTGAGCCAAACTTGGAAGCTGGCCAAAGCACCTGGTTAACACCCTTCTTCTTCTCCCCAGAAACCATGGGTCCTTGTGACCACCAACAGCCTGACTCTGGCCCCCAAGGCACTATGCAATGTCCTTTTACATCTAACTCCAAACTAAATAACAGGAGGAAGTGACAGTGAAATATTGTTGAAATTAAGCGCCTCTTGCCTCACACCTGTGCTCAGCCAGTGTCAGTCACAAACAATGAAGGGAAGCATCACTGAAATAAGAGTGAAGGCATGAAGAGGGCCCCGGGGGTGGGGTGGGGGGAGCTGGTCATATTTCCTTCATGGCACCAGAGGGGCTTCCAACTCGAAAGAAGCATATGATGTTTAGGATGGAGAGCATAGGTCGGATTGAAAGAGGTCAACACCTTGCTATGATGCTGCTTTGAGAAGTCTTTGGTGAAAGGCAAGGAATTCCTAGACACATCTTCGCTCAAAGCAGCAGGTGAGTATGTGTGAACTGCTTGAGGAATCGCTCAACTGGGTAGTAGCAATGGCCGCTGCTGCTGCTGCCCCCTCCTCCTCTTTTTTCTTTTCTAATAATAGTATAATAATAATTTAAAAAACAAGTAAAATAATTGACTGGTGATGAAATTGTAAAGTATGTCTTATGACAAAGAACTCTACCAAGCACTCCTAATACCTATAAATGAGCACTACCATTAGCTCCATTGTCCACATGCAAAATAAAACCTGGAGCACAAAGAACTTAAGTAATTTGGCCAGGTTCACACAGGCAGCATGTGATACACTGCACCGTCCTCCCCTCAACATCTTAAACTGATGTTTTTTTAATTTGGTTTTTCCAGACAGGGTTTCTCTGTGTAGCTCTGGTTGTCCTGGAATTTGCTTTGTAGACCAGACTGGCCTTGAACTCAGAGATCCACCTGCCTCTGCCTCCTAAATGCTGGGATTAAAGGCATACGCCACTACACCTGGCTCTTAAAACTGGTTCTTGAAGGAGCCACATGACATACAAGTCAGAGCACTGCAGTCTTGGAGAGGTACCCCATACAAAATAAAAAAGGTAAGACTATATTTCACTGAGAAGGAAAGGGCCACTTACTCCTTATACAAAAATTTGTCTAACATCCCGGATGACTAGACCCTGTGTGAGAGTTAATGTTTAGCAAGCTAGGTGGTACATGAAGGAGGGTAAACTTCTACAATAGCCTCTATGGCCTTCAGTAACTTGACTCTGAGGAGCTTTTGAAATAAGTGCCCCAAATGCCCAAATAATGACGAGATTTCAATTATCCACAGGGAACGTCTGAGCCACTTATTGCTCAGCTAGAGTCTTAGTAACTTCCTGTGCACATGTTTCAAAGGGAATTTTTAAGAGAAGGAAAGGAGTGACTCTCAAGAGGCCACCTGGAGAACACCTATGGGAATCCCATACTATATAAGAAGTCATAGCTACTTCATGGGGTTTTATACCTTCCAACCCACAGATGAATGATCTTTTAATGTGTCCACTCAGATGGGCCGCAGTAGCCAGAGACTTAGTCAAACACTGTTTCAGACATCGCTGTGGGAGAATGTTTTATAAAGTTACCTTTCAAATCTGTTGACTTGTAGTAAAGCACTTGTCCCACTAACTTTTATAACTTAAATTAGCCCATTTATTTTAATCTATGCTCTGTTGCATGGTTCATTACTTTATCTCCCCATACTGCTCATGCTGCTTTCTCTGTGTCTGGCTGGTGACCCTGCCTTTCTTCTTCCCCCCAAGTCTTCTCTGTCTCCAGAAGTCCCTCCTAACCTTTTCCTGCCTAACTATTGGCCATTCAGCTCTTTATTACACCAATCACAGCAATACACCTTTCCACAGTGTAAAGATATCCCAAAACACCGCCCTATGAGTATTTTTGACAGAGTAGCAGGTTGACTAATGACATCTTCAATTAAAGTCTTGATCTAATAACTTAAATAATTTACTTTATGCTACTGCTTAGTTTCATCAGTTCAGTCTTGTATCATTCTGATACCAGATAAAAGGCAGAAATAAGTGTGGGAAATAACTGCATAGCCAATAGTTTGCCAAGTTCCAAA
Organism: Peromyscus californicus insignis; assembly: GCF_007827085.1. Lineage (NCBI taxonomy): Eukaryota > Metazoa > Chordata > Mammalia > Rodentia > Cricetidae > Peromyscus > Peromyscus californicus. Next base: position 77,718,188 of record NW_026294617.1, read on the forward strand.
GTGAAGAAAAATCTTAAGTCCTCTTCCAGGGTGGCAAGAGTTCCAGAGGTAGATACACATGTATGAAGCAAAGATGGAAGCTTTGAATTGGAACCACATCAGATAGCAAGGTATGGTGTTTTGAATGTATTGTAAATTATAATAATATGCTAGAAATGGTGCCTTTTCCAGATAAGCCAGGAGGCTCTAAGTCCCTGGGTACATGAAGATTAAACCTTCTACTGACACCTTGCTTCTGTTACTCTTGCCCATCCATGATTTTCAACCTACATTCTGTGCTTCACGGAGTCATCACTGGACCCACAGCAATGTGTCAGCTGTTTGAACAACAGACTTGAAAGGAAAGAGAATGCAGGCCAGGAAGTGGTTTGTGAAGACCTTTAGTCATGTGGGCATGGGGCAATGGCTTGAGTGTGGTCTTTAGTTTTTGAATGGGAAGTGGATCAACTCAGGAACGATTTGGAAGGGAAAGGGAACTGAACATGCCTCCTAGTGTGGGGCATGAGTATCCAAACAGTTATCCCCTTTATTAAGGTTTTAACACTGGGGGAGAAACAAGTTTGAGAGAATAAATCATGAATGCATTTTGGACATGTCATGTTTGAAATGTCTTTATAGCAAGTAATTGTAGTCCAAAGTTTCTGTCCCACAGCCACTCCCAAATAATCACTCAGAAACTTAGTATTAATTGTAAATGCTTGGCCAATAGCTCAGACTTATTACTAGCTAACACTTACATTTAAATTAACACATATTTCTTATCTATACTTTGCCATGTGACTTGGTACCTTTTCTCAGCATAGCATGCCCATCTTGCTTCTCTCTGTCTCTGCTCATGACTCCAGACTCCTCCCTTCTTCATCCCAGCATCCTTAGTTTGGTCATCCCACCTGCATTTCCTGCCTGACCACCAGCCAATCAACATTTTATTAAACCAATTTGAGTGACAAATCTTTACAGTGTACAGAAAGATTATTTCACAGCAAGCAATAAATGTATATTGAACCCAGGATAGTGGTCAAGGCTAGAGTGGGAAGTTTTATCACTTAGCATCATGGGATTGGATATTGTTGCTTCAGGTAACTCTTCTACTCCAGCTGTCTATTCAAATGCCTTGAAGAAGAGTGACTTGGGCTGAACCAGGGTCAAGAAATCAGAATTTTGAGCTAATACATTGCTTTCATTACTATTATTTGTCTGTGTTCTCTTCTTGATTCAAATAATGAAACATAATTAAGAACCAGAAAGTTAAGTATTAGTGGGCACAACTGTATGTGGAGCAAGGAGGGAAACCTGTAATAGAGAAGATGTTCTCAAGGTAAAAATCAAGAATTTTTGTTATAGTCATTCAATAACACTAACAGATTCAGATAACACTTTGGAAATGAATATTTTAGACTCTGGGAAGGGCTTTCCACAGTCTCTGCTGTCTCTCCACTCATTACTCCATGTTCTTCCTTCCATGCTCTGTCGTCTGTGCCCTTCTAGTCTCAATTTCTGCAAGGCATCCCCTCTGTTTCAATAACTAAAGGTAGGTTACTGTCACCTAACATGAAGGGTCTGGGCATAATCTGTTCTCTGGTTCTTTGTAATAATGTATGTAAATACCTATAACTGGATGTTCTCTAAGCCCTCACACTTAGAGTTCTCACACTTAGATCTCCCACCTTCATGACATCTGCATCCCCTAACTATCCACCTTCCTTTCTGGAGGTTCTGAGGTGTCAGACTTTACGAATACAATAAAAATATGTCATTTCAGATCTCCCCTCTACTCTACCTGCTCTAACTGATCAGTCCAAACTTGATTTTTTTCTTCCCTCTGGACTTTTGTCAATGTCCTCTTTACCACCCTAGAACAAGGCTTTATCATTCCTCCACTACTAATCATTTCTGCTTTATCCCTATCCTCAGTGTAAAAATCCTCAATAAGACCACCATAATACTCTAAAATAAAAATTAAATCTTTGATCCAGAATCATTTATCATATTTCAATGCTGAAAACATTGAACCCAAACACCAGACAATCCAAATATCTAGTACCTTAAGCATGACATCAAAGCTCTTCAACATGGCGCTATTTGTCATCTGTCTTGCTATAGTTGGGAGTCCTTTACTGTGCTTCCCCAGCATTCCAGCATCTCTTCTAGACACGGGTTTAACACAGTGAATCACTTGTGGTACCTTGGTAATGCTTTCTCCACATCTAGCAAGTTCTGCGTACAGTCTTCTACTGGAATAGACCCTTTCCTTTCTACACAACCTCCATCCAGCATTCACAGGTGGCCCATGAGCAACTTCAGAACTCCTCTCTGGGAACTTGTTCTCCTAATATGACATCACTATTTTTATATGTCTACAGTAAATTATGTCACCATTTATGTCATATCTTATTTCTGTTAGGGACTTGTACAGATAAAGGCCTAGTTTACCCTGAGTTTGTGCATAGCTTTTATATTTCTTAAGGTGCCTGCTGCTGATCTGTATGTAAATAGTCTGCTACAGTGAGTATCTGTGCATTTTGGTTTCTTAATTAGCCCTCTTCATATCTATATTGGTAACTCTGTCTCATGATTTTCTGCTTTCAACTTCTAGGCCCATTTATTGCTATAAATCCATTTAGTCTTGATAATTGTATCTTGAAATAAGGAGCTCATGCTGTCTCCACTTCTAGTTTAAAAAGACAAAAACTCATGTTTACATAATTTAGTCATTCTTTACCTGTATTTGTCCTGCAGGAAGATAATTTGCATCAGGGTAGTCCTGAAAGAGCTGTCGTCATTCTTTTATCAGCCCACAATCCAGAACAATGAGGAATCTCTTAAAACTCCCTCTGCATGTGGTTTCTACATATCCCTCGCATGTTTGGTAATTTATTCCACACATTATTGCCCATGTTTCAGCACTGTGCAAGACTCTTAGTGTAAAAAATGAAAAGTCTCCAGTTCCTGACCATGAGAAACATTTAATTGTTGAATATAGAGGTAAGAATACAAACCACAATACTCCAATGAGAAGGTAGACACTAACTGACCAGTGCTAACTTCTTTCAGCCTTCATAATCTGAATGCCTATTTTTAAAGATGGGATCACTGGTTTGAATGTTGATTTCCATTCTCTACCCAGGTTGAACAAAGAAGATCAATGGAAGAAGCTAAACCAAGAACGTCCCCACTAAAGTCATCTCTTCATCCCTACCATCCCAAAGTGAAAGGTGACATCATATCCTAAATGTGGTAGTTATGATGCCATTTTGTCTTAGACCATCTTAGCTGCAGTCTCCTTTGAAAAGGAGTTCCCTTTTGTCGGTCCCAACTCTAACTAACCAAGTCAGATTGTTCTTGAGGCTGTTCCTGTTCCTGCCTAGGCTTCCTTGCTACAGTTCTTGAAGAGTACTGTAGACCAATGGTCAGGCTTCAGCAAGAGCAGCACAGTGGGATCCTCTTTTCACTCGGTTCCAATATTACTCTTTTGCATCCAAAACTTTTACATGGTCTTTTAATAACTGACTCAGGTAAGTTAATCACTGTAAGTCAATTCAGTTGTAACCACTGTCGAATGTTTACTCTAAGAAAACCCTCCAAGACACAAGAAGCCATGTGGGGCTGCCAAGACTGCTCACATATTAAAATAAATGAAAAGATTGCACCAAGACGTTCTAAGCATCATGGGCATTGCCTCTAAACTAGGTACAGTAATACAGCAAGTTAACAAAAAGTATGAAATGCCATTCTTATTCTTTGGGAAGAAATACTAGTTCTTTTGAAAAGGTCATCATTGTGCAGGGGGAGGGGCTTAGTTCTGCCTCAACTGGATATGCCACGTGTTGTTGACTCCCATGGGAAGCCTTACCCTTTCTGAGGAGTAGAAAGTAGGTGGGAGGATGAAACAGGAGGAAAGGAGGGAGAGGAAACTGTGGTTGGTATGTAAAATAAATTTTAAAAATTTAATAAAAAAGAGAAAATGTCATCATTAGTCAAATGCCCCTGAAACATTGTGTTCTTCAGAAAATTCTGCCAAAGGCTTACAAGCCAAAAAAGTGGAACTGATTCAGCATGTATTTACCATATCAAAGGAATTTTCTCCTTCTTGGAAAACATTATATCAAAAATAGTTTCAATTGATCTTAGGAGGCTCCTGGGACACATGAGTGTGTGATGATCAAGATTCCACAGCCAGGTGTGTCTTGGAAATTTATAGTTTAGAAAAAGAGGGATGAGATGCAAAACAGAAAACACCAATCTTAGATGATAAACACAAAGTCACTTGTGAATTGTATCTCCTCTTGGAATACTTAGGTCATATGGACTGAATTCAGCCTCCAGTGAGCATGGTCGCAGGGGTGGACTGAAACCAGCCTCCAGTGAGCATGGTCACAGGGAACAGAAAGGGCTCATTTCCCTTGCAGCACTTTTCATAGGATCCCAGCTGGAGCCCATGAAAATCATTCAACCAGGCAAGTCCTGGCGCAGGAACTATATCCAGTGTTAATATTTATTTAGCAATTAAATTCCACAAAGTTCCATTCAGTGTACACGAAAGAGAACAGGCAAGAAAGTAGACAGTTGGGTGCAGAGGGAGAAGTGCTAGGATAGAGTTTCAAAACACAAAGTGAAGAGGCAGCTAGTATGAAAGCCAGGGGGAAGTTTCAAGGGTAACTAACATTCCATAAAAATAAAAAAGTAAGTTTTCTAAGCAGATAAAAAGTGTGAAAGGGCCCGCGTACATTTCTAGTTGCTGTTGAATAAATGATGGGAGATACAGCAGGGGAGATTTTAGGTGAAGGATCTGCTAAAGGTTATACTGCATGAGTTTTGCTTTATCTTATGATAAAGACGATAATGGGGAGCTATCCAAGGATGTGGCCTACTCTATGAATGTATGTGGGTGCAAACACTTTGGTGTGCACTTGTGGAAGCCAGAGGTCAGTACCAAGTATCTTCCTCTGCTACTCTCCACCTTATTCTATGAGCCAGGGTCTCTCACTGAGTCTGGAGCTCATCTATTCAGCTGGACTGGCTGGCCAGCAAGCTCTGGAGAGCCACCTGTCTCTGTTCCCTCAGCACCGGGATTACAGGCATGTGCCACCACGCCTAGATTTTTCTTGAAAGCGAGGGACTTGAACTCAGGTCGGAATGCTTGTACAGGATGCACTTTGCCCACTGACCCATCTCTTCATCCCCCAAAGCAAGGATTTTGTTTTTATTTTTTTAAAGACTAGCTCTGTAGGAAATGTGAAGAAGAAACAAGAAGGGAAAGAAGTTGGTGCCAGCAAGGCTGGTACCTAGTCTAGACATGAGGCTGAACAAGGGTGGAAAACAATATAGAGGAGTTAAGGAGCATCAAGCAAACATGCCTTCCTCTACTCTGCTTTGCATTGTGGACGCCAGCTTTTCTCTTTTTTTTACTGGTATGGACTGCTAACTAGATTATATATAGGTTTCACCAAAAACAGTCATCGGCAGAAACTGGACAGTAAGAGGACAGAGAAAACCAGTGTTTTTCAATATCTTTCTGACCTTAGAAGTCACGGTAGTTTCTGACTTTAGTAAACATCCCATCATGTGTCTCAGCTACATGACTACTTAACTAATTTCCTGGAATTGCATTCCCTCTATTTGGAACACCTGGAGTGGTTTCTTTTTGCCTAACTGGGTAATAGGAGCCCTGAGACCAAAGAACTGATGCAAAGATCCTCACTAAAATCGAGGACTATGGATACAGAGGTCAATGAGACAGTGAGGACATATCTAAAATTTACAAATAACAAGCCTGAATAAAGACAATAATGTTAGTGGTTTACTCACTGTAAGAGTATGCAGGGATGTCTCTCAATGTTTCACAACATAGTAATTTATTGCTATAGCTTGAATCTTGAATATCCCCTAAAGTCCATGGCTTGAAGGCTTGGTGCCCACATTGTGTTCCTATTGGGTGATGGCCGAAGCTTTAGGAGTGAGCTGTATTGGGAGAAGGTTAAGGATATGCCCTCTGAGAAGACGTGGGAGCCCTGCTCCATTCCTTCCTTTCTCTTTTGCTTTCTGTCCATAAGGTGACACCTGCTTCTTCCACCTCCTCCTGCCATGACGATTTGCCTCTCTTCTGGGTGAAAGGCCCATGAAGCTAAGTGACCATGAACTGAAACCCCCGATATCAGGAGTCAAAATAAACCTCTCCTCTTAGGTACCCCGTCATAGTGGTAAAACGTTGATGAATACTCATTGGATCCTAGCAATAAACATTCGAGGCAAAAACAGCATAAAATTTACAAATCAGAGCTGAAGCCACAGAATTGAAGTGACTTAGCCACAATTATAATTAGCAAATGATAGCCTAAGAGTTAGTAGCATAGAGAGAAGGCAGAGCAAGCTAAGACAGTGAGCTCAGATCTAGGCTTACAGGGTGTATCGAGTGTGCCTGCTGGAGTCTGGATGCTCTGTAGTTGGAAATGTCTGCATCTTATTTTAAGGGTGGAGACAGGGAGGGTGCAAATTGTTGTTATATAACTAAGTGTCAAAGCTATGGAACGTTAGGTGGAAAAAGACCAAAATGAGATTTAAAACTTTGGCAGTGGATACGTTTATATAAATGAGGCAGATGATCTGACCCACTCTGTCTAAGGCAGAGTCTATGGACAAGATGACTTCCAATAAGCTGCTTCCCAAATTACCACACTATGCCTTTATGATATAATCCTCAAGTTCCCCGTTGCATCACTAAATTGTCAGCACTTAATAAATTAGATGGGGAGTTTCTTGGCAGCATTGGCTATAACCAGTCAATCAAACAACAAGTATTTACTGAGCTCTTGGTAGAAAGCAAGTCATATATTAGGCCCTTCCTGGGATTTAAGAGAAGCCCAAGATACCCCATCCTCCCCTAAAGATCTTCATACAAGCAGATTTTTTGTTTTATATAACTCTACCCTATGACTTTACATACTACACACATGGAGAAGCTCATTAAATACTCATAGAATAGGTTTTCCTGCAACAAGGAGGTATTGAAATTATTGCACATTTTTTTTAAATCTCAGTTTGATAGTAACTAAGGGCACTTTAAAGATGTCTAAGATTTCCCATGTAGCCTTAAATCAATTTTTGTTGCTAAAAGGAGTAAGTCATAAGATGAGATCACTCACTTAATATTTATTGAACATTCCCTGTGTGAAGATAATGCAATAAATATTAGAGATACAAAGAAAGACAAAACTTAGCTCCTGGTTATTGAAGTCTCCCGAGAACCATGCAGGGTGAGAGCGGGGACCCACAGAGCAATGTGTAAAATGCTAGTTACTGAGTGTGGCCAGAGTAGATTAAAAAACACATCACTCACTGTGGGAGGGCATGGAGCATGCTTACAAAAGGAGGTGAGGCTAAAGCTGGCCTATAGCAGCAAGTCACTGTTGTCTGAAGAAGAGGGACAGAACCTTCTAGGATGAGATAGACAACTCATCAGCATGAAGGTGTCAGAACACAGGGACATCCAGGCTGCATGACAGCTGAAACAACTAGAAGGAAAGCTGAATGAGGGAATGGCATGTGAAGGGGGTCTGTGGAGTCACAGAGAGGAGAAGCCACTGGAGGGCTTTGAAGGGAATGACTCTGCCTGGTTCTCTGTAGGATGGCTTTGATAGTATATGGGACTGTACTTGCCATGCAGCAGTGCAGGGTACTGGATGAATGGGATGGGAGATTGTGGGGGCATTTAGGAGTAGCCACAGAAACTCAGGTGAGAAACTATGACGCTAATGCTTGTCTCAAGTCAGCCAAGACTCCTGCTCACAGTGACCTTTGGTTTAGATGTATAAGCAAAAGGAATTTGTCTTCTCTCTCTTCTTTAATGATTACATTCAATGTAGGCTATAACACTTTGTCAGACAGTTCATTAAGAAAAAAGCAGCCACTAAAACGAAGCTGAGAGAGATGGAAAGTGGGGTTGTAAAAGCCCACCACAGCCACCTGGAATCAGGGCTTTATGCATGCGAGTCCTGGCAGGCTTCATGGGAAATGTGCTGAATCCAAAAGAAGAGACCATGAACTCGGGGCTTCAGACTTGCAGTTCTCTTTCTTGTCCTCTTGTGTTGACATTGTAACCTATCTACCTTCACACTGGGTGTTGTAGTTAGGCTTTCAAGGGCTGTGAAGAGACACTATGACCATGACAACTCTTATAAAAAGCTGAGGTGGCTCACTTATAGTTCCAGAGGTCCAGTCCATTATCATCATGATGGGAAGCATGGTGGTGTGCAGGCAGACATGGAGCTGGTTACATCTTGACCAGAAGTTGACTGACTGTCAACACTAAGGGAAGCTTGAGCAAAAAGACCTCAAAGCCTGTCCGCACAGTGACACACTTCCTCCAACAAGGTCACACCTCCTAATAGTGCCGCCCCCTTTAGGGGACATTTTCTTTTAAATCACCACACTGGATCTCCTTTATAGTTACCCAAAGCCACAAACAGCAATGAAGCTGGGGAGACACCTTCAAAGACAAGTGTTAAGGTAATATTTCTGAAAGGGTGAAAACACAGAGTTTGGGTCAGGAAAAAGAGAAAAATTTCAATCAGTTGAGAGAGGAACCGAAAGGACTTCACAGTGGGTCCTAAGCTCACTGGTATATATAAGCAACATACAAGACTGGTGAGACCAGACGGAAAACTTGTTAACAAGCAGCAGACTCATGAGCCTCTGGGTCATATCTTCTACCAGAGAAGAATCATTTGCATCCTTACTGAACACAAATTTTCAGGCTGGCCTTTGCTCATAGAGAGTTGTAAAATCAACAGTCAAGAGAAAAATCACACCCAACACTACCCTGGAAGAATCTCACAGGACCATTTTTCTGACAATACACAGGTTTTAGTTTGTTTTATTTTGTGTTTTTGAGAGTGGGACTTTACATTCTCCACACAAGAAATTTTCAAGCACAACAAAGTGTGACTTGGCTATTAAAATATTGGGCTGTATTGGTAGACACATGGTCTTGCCGTTTGAACCAACAAGCCAAAAAGAAGACATAAAAATGATAAACAGACATTCAAAAAACGGGTCACATGCAAGGAGCTGAAGGAATGGTGGTTAAGACGGTAAGTGTCAGTTTCCCCTAACCAATTAATAAAAACAGGCGGAGATAATGAAAACCAGGGCTGGCAAGTTTGTAGGGAAACAAACACTTCCAAAGCCAATGGGAATACCAACTGAGAGCAGCCTGTGCTGGGGCCACCACTGTGTTACCCCCAGGTCTAATGGGGCAGTGTGGTCCCCAAAGCATCCACATTCTCCTTCCAACAACGAAACATCTTCCAGCTGTACCACCCAGAACCATCACTAAAAGCCACCACAGAGAAAGTATGTCATGCCTTGGAACCAGGGAGGCGTGGCTGTCTTGGGTCCCAGCATGCCTAGTGCTGTGCCTTTTGGTCTCATTGTAGCTTCTTGCCTTTCTCCTCTGTCTCCTCCTCTCTCTCTCTCTCTCTCTCTCTCTCTCTCTCTCTCTCTCTCTCTCTCTCTCTCTCTCTCTCTCTCTCTCTCTCTCTCCTGCTTCATCTCTTAGCTACAGAACAGGTCTAGGAAGCTCACACACATGCTGCTCTTACTGCTTGTAAGGCTGTTCACATTTCAAAAGAAATTTTCTACTTCACCCATTTTTGAGCAATGTGTAACCCACATTTCTGCTGAGAGAATTGTAAACCTCTGTCCAATGAAGATGAAACAGAAAACATCGGACTCACGGAGGAAGTCAATGCATGGGAGCACAAGCACATATGTGATGTATTTCAGACATATTGGTAAAGTTAAGGAAAACACAATCGTACTCCTGTCATTGGGAGGCTTCATTCACAGGTCCTGGCAGAAAATAATGTTTTTCTGACCAAACTGTGAGACCATCCTTCAAGCACAGTGTCCCCAGACAGAAACCTGATAGGTTCTCATTCTTTTGTTGAGTGCTGAGAATGCTCTATTGAGGGGGATGTGGTCCTCTGAACTTAAAATAATGGAAAATATAGAATAATACGTGAATATAAATGATATAATAACTAAAAAGTTAACATTTATTAAGCACTTAGGATGTTCTAGCTGTCCTCAGTAATTTAAGTCTATTAACACATTCCTCCTAGGGTCAAAGAAAAACAACTTTTTCAAAGCCACACAGTAGAAGAGACATTCAGAATGTCCACTCATTAAGAATAGATGTTTGGGGGCTGGAGAGATGACTCTGAGGTTAAGAGCACTTGCTGCTTGTCCAGAGGACTGGGCTCAATTTTCAGCATCCACATGATGGCTCACAACCATCTGTAACTCCAGTTCTGGGGATCTAGTACCCTTTTCTGGCATACATGTGGTACACAGACATACATGCAAGCAAAACATCAATATAAATAATTTTAAAATAATCTATATGTATAATTTTATTACTTTATTTTATTAAGATGGGGCCTAACATATCCCAGACTGGTGTAGAACTAGCTACATAGCCCAGTGATGGCCTCTGTCTCCTGAGCCCTAGGGTTTCAGGCATGTACCAGCATACTCGAATTATGAAGTGTTAGGTTTTCATGCATGCTAGCTAAGCACCCTACAAACTGAGCTACATCTCCAGCTCATACTTATTTGATATGTATGCATATTTAACACACCATACTATGTATTTGGACCTTCAAGGTGGATAACGTGGAATTTGTTTTGAGGCTTAGATCTCAGGGATCTGTTGGGTTTGGTAGCATGGGTGGGATGCTGTGACCTGAGGACTAGAGAAACAATATGTGGACAGTCTCCAACAGGAGCTCATTACATCATTCTACCTTCTTGGATCACACCATCCATAAACTGCAAGGCAACACAGGCAAAATGGCCCAAGCCGGGCAAGGCATAGGTGAGTTTTAAGGCTGAAAAGGTCTGGACAGATGAGGAAGCACATGGTCAAGGAATAGGCCAAGAGAAGGGTGGAAGTGGGCGTTCTAGACTGGGAAATGCAAGGAGCTCTCCCTATATCAGTGTTGCCCTCCTGGTGACAGACAGAATCATGATTCAGAGGAAAGCACTGCAGCAGCTCACTCTGTCTTCTCACTCAAGGGCTTAGAGCAAGTGAGTTCAGTTGCTGTGTTTACTTTTGTCTGCTCCTTGCCAACAACTGCAGGGGAGAATAAGCACTTCTGGCTGGAGTGTCAGGGCCCAGGGGCATGCTTCGAAAGTGCAAGCCTGGCATGACCTTCTAGCATGGCTGCAGAGTACAAACACCACCAGCCTTGACCCAGGCTCTTCAAAAGCAGCATCTGGAGAGGCCGGCCCCCAGCTCCCATCTTGCTCCGGACGTCCCTTTTGGAATACTGGTGAGTACCCTTCCTTGCCCCAGACCCCATCCCTGGGCACCAGCCACTCCAGGGAAGACCTGCCCAACTCGGCCCCAGGTTCTGGCCACCGGGCAGGTTCCCTGCTAGCCGCACCGGGAAGGATCCCCTTCTCCAAGACCCCTGGCAGACCCTGCAGTCTCCACGCCCTGCCCCCATGCCCATCCGCCTGAGCCCCAAGCCTCTTCCTGAGACTTAGAGGCCGGCCCCCAGCTCCCATCTTGCTCCGGACGTCCCTTTTGGAACAATCGTGAGTACCCTTCCTTGCCCCAGACCCCATCCCTGGGCACCAGCCACTCCAGGGAAGACCTGCCCAACTCGGCCCCAGGTTCTGGCCACCGGGCAGGTTCCCTGCTAGCCCCACCGGGAAGGATCCCCTTCTCCAAGACCCCTGGCAGACCCTGCAGTCTCCACGCCCTGCCCCCACGCCCATCCGCCTGAGCCCCAAGCCTCTTCCTGAGACTTAGAGGCCGGCCCCCAGCTCCCATCTTGCTCCAGACTTCCCTTTTGGAACACTGACTTCCCTTTTGGAACACTGGTCTGTCTGAACCAAGTGTGCGGATAAGGCCAAGAACGAACCACAAGGAGATGGGCAGACGTCAAGGCAGAAACATATACAACAAAATGAATAGCAATACAGCATCACCAGGCCCTAGCCCTCCTCCAACACCTAGACCTGAACATCAGAAATTGGAAGAAGCAGAAGAAAACAGCCTTATGAATGACATCATGAAGAAGCTAGAGGCTTGCGTAGAGGAAAAGACAAAAAAATGTGAAGAACGCTGTAAACAACTAGAGGAAAGGGCAAACAAATTAGAAGAAATCAATAAAGTCCTGGAAGAAAACAATAAAATACTGAGAGAAAATCAAGAAAAATCAATGAAACAAATGAAGGAAACAGTCCAAGACCTGAAAAGGGAAATAGAAAAAATGAAGAAGACACAAACAGAGGGAATGCTGGAAATAGAAAATCTGAGAAAACGATTGGGAACTTCAGATGCAAGTATAATCAACAGAATGCAAGAGATGGAAGAGAGGATCTCTAGCGTTGAAGATACAGTAGAAGAAATACATTCATCAGTCAAAGAAAACACTAAAACCAACAAAGTCATGAACCAAAATGTCCAAGAAATTTGGGACACCATGAAAAGACCAAACCTAAGAATAATAGGGGTCGAAGAAGGAGAAGAATACCAACTCAAGGGCACAGAAAATATATTCAACAAGATCATAGAAGAAAACTTTCCCAACTTAAAGAAGGAAATGCCTATGAAGATACAAGAAGCTTATAGAACACCAAACAGACTAGACCCCCAAAAAAAGTCCCCTCGCCACATAATAGTTAAACAACTAAACGTACAGAATAAAGAAAGAATATTAAGAGCAGCAAAGGAAAAAGGCCAAGTGACATATAAAGGCAAACCCATCAGAATAACACCCGATTTCTCAATGGAGACTTTGAAAGCCAGAAGAACCTGGACAGATGTAATGCAGACACTAAGAGACCATGGATGTCAACCTAGACTAATATACCCAGCAAAACTTTCAATCACCATAGATGGAGTAAACAAGACATTCCATGACAAAGCCAGATTTAAACAATACTTATCCACAAACCCAGCCCTACAGAAAGCACTAGAAGGAAAATTCCAACCTAAGGAAGTCAGATACACCCTCGAAAACACAGGCAACAGATAAAGCCACAGCAGTAAACCCCAACGTATAGAAGTACCCACACATCACCACCAAAAAATAACAGGAATGAACAATCACTGGTCATTAATTTCCCTCAATATCAATGGACTTAATTCACCTATAAAAAGACATAGGCTTACAGAATGGATACGAAAGCAGGACCCATCTTTCTGCTGCATACAAGAAACACATCTCAAATTCGAAGATAGACACTACCTAAAAATAAAAGGCTGGGAAAAGACTTTCCAATCAAACGGTCTTAAGAAACAAGCGGGTGTAGCCATCCTGATATCCAGCAAAATAGACTTCAAACTAAAATCAATCAAAAGAGATCAAGAAGGGCATTACATACTCATCACAGGAAAGATCCACCAAGATGAAGTCTCAATTCTGAATATTTATGCCCCAAACACAAGGGCACCCACATATGTAAAAGAAACATTACTAAAGCTTAAATCACATATAAAACCCCACACGTTAATAGTGGGAGACCTCAACACCCCACTTTCACCACTGGACAGATCTCCCAAATTGAAACTTAACAGAGAAATAAAGGACTTAACTGATGTCATGACTCAAATGGACTTAATCGATATATACAGAACATTCCATCCTAACAAAAAAGAATATACCTTCTTCTCAGCACCCCATGGAACCTTCTCTAAAATTGACCACATACTTGGCCACAAAACAAATCTAAACAGATACAAAACAATTGGAATAACCTCCTGTGTTCTATCAGACCACCATGGTCTAAAGTTGGATTTCAACAACAACAAAAACTACAGAAAACCTGCAATCTCATGGAAACTGAATAATACCCTACTGAATCACCAATGGGTTAAGGAAGAAATAAAGAAAGAAATTAAAGACTTCCTAGAGATCAATGAAAATGAAGACACCACATATCCAAATTTATGGGACACTATGAAAGCAGTACTAAGAGGGAAATTCATAGCACTAAATGCCCACATAAATAAGTTGGAGAAATCTCACACTAGAGACTTAACAGCATACCTGAAAGCTCTAGAACAAGAAGAAGCACAGTCTCCCAGGAAAAATAGACGCCAGGAAATTATCAAAGTGAGAGCTGAAATCAATAAAATAGAAACAAAGAGAACAATACAAAAAATTAATGAAACAAAGAGTTGGTTCTTTGAGAAAATCAACAAGATAGACAAGCCCTTATCCAAACTAACCAAAAGACAGAGAGAGAGCATCCAAATCAACAAAATCAGAAATGAAAAGGGGGACATAACAACAGACATTGAGGAAATCCAGAGAATCATCAGGTCATACTTCAAAAACCTCTATTCGACAAAACTGGAAAACCTAAAAGAAATGGATAACTTTCTGGATAGGTACCACATACCTAAGTTAAATCAAGACCAGATAAACTATTTAAATAGTCCAATAACCCCTAACGAAATAGAAACAGTCATTAAAAGTCTCCCAACCAAAAAAAGCCCAGGACCAGATGGTTTCAGCGCAGAATTCTACCAGATCTTCAAAGAAGAGTTAATACCAATACTCTCTAAATTGTTCCACACAATAGAAACAGAAGGAACATTACCAAACTCCTTCTACGAGGCTACAATTACCCTAATTCCTAAACCAAACAAGGATACAACAAAGAAAGAGAACTACAGACCGATCTCCCTCATGAACATTGATGCAAAAATACTCAATAAAATACTGGCAAACAGACTCCAAGAACACATCAAAGCAATTATCCACCATGATCAAGTAGGATTCATTCCAGGGATGCAAGGGTGGTTCAACATACGAAAGTCCGTCAATGTAATACACCATATAAACAAACTCAAAGAAAAAAACCATATGATCATCTCACTGGATGCAGAAAAGGCATTTGACAAAATCCAACACCCCTTCATGATAAAGGTATTGGAGCGATCAGGAATACAGGGAACATACCTAAACATAATAAAGGCAATTTACAGCAAGCCAACAGCCAACATCAAATTAAATGGAGAGAAACTCAAAGCAATTCCACTAAAATCAGGAACGAGGCAAGGCTGTCCACTCTCGCCATACTTATTCAATATAGTACTTGAAGTTCTAGCCAGAGCAATAAGACAACATAAGGAGATTAAGGGGATACAAATTGGAAAGGAAGAAGTCAAGCTTTCCCTATTTGCAGATGACATGATAGTATACTTGAGCGACCCCAAAGATTCCACCAAGGAACTGATACAGCTTATAAACACCTTCAGCAACATAGCAGGATACAAGATCAACTCAAAAAAATCAGTAGCCCTCCTATATACAATGGACAAAGAAGCGGAGAAGGAAATCAGAGATACATCACCCTTTACTATAGCCACAAACAACATAAAATACCTTGGGGTAACACTAACCAAGCAAGTGAAGGACCTATATGACAAGAACTTTAAGTCCCTGAAAAAAGAAATTGAAGAAGATGTCAGAAAATGGAAAGATCTCCCATGCTCATGGATAGGCAGGACTAACATAGTAAAAATGGCAATCTTACCAAAAGCAATCTACAGATTCAATGCAATCCCCATCAAAATACCAACACAATTCTTCACAGACCTGGAAAAAATAATACTCAACTTCATATGGAAAAACAAAAAACCCAGGATAGCCAAAGGAATCCTGTACAATAACACAACTTCTGGAGGCATCACGATCCCTGACTTCAAGCTCTACTATAGAGCTACAGTAATAAAAACAGCTTGGTACTGGCATAAAAACCGACATGTGGACCAATGGAATCGAATTGAAGACCCTGACATTAATCCGCACACCTATGAACATATAATTTTTGACAAAGAAGCCAAAAGCGCACAATGGAAAAAAGAAAGCATCTTCAACAAATGGTGCTGGCAAAACTGGATATCAACATGTAGAAGGCTGCAAATAGATCCATATCTATCACCGTGCACAAAACTTAAGTCCAAGTGGATCAAGGACCTCAACATAAATCCAGCTACTCTGAACCTGCTAGAAGAGAAAGTAGGAAGTAGTCTTGAACGCATTGGCATAGGAGACTACTTCCTAAATAGAACACCAGTAGCACAGACTCTGAGACAAACAATCAATCAATGGGACCTCTTGAAACTGAGAAGCTTTTGTAGAGCAAAGGATACGGTCAACAAGGCAAAGCGACAGCCTACAGAATGGGAAAAGATCTTCACCAACCCCACATCTGACAGAGGACTGATATCCAGAATATATAGGGAACTCAAGAAATTAGACATCAAAATGCCCAACAGTCCAATTAAGAAATGGGCTATAGAACTAAACAGAGAATTCTCAACAGAGGAAACTCAAATGGCTGAAAGACATTTAAGGAACTGCTCAACATCCCTAATCATCAGGGAAATGCAAATCAAAACAACTCTGAGATACCACCTTACGCCTGTCAGAATGGCTAAGATCAAAAACACTGAAGACACCTTATGCTGGAGAGGATGTGGAGCTAGGGGAACTCTCCTCCACTGCTGGTGGGAATGCAAGCTTGTACAACCACTTTGGAAATCAATATGGCGCTTTCTTAGAAAATTGGGAATCAATCTCCCCCAAGATCCAGCTATACCACTCTTGGGCATATACCCAAGAAATGCTCAACCACACCATAAGAGCACTTGTTCAGTTATGTTCATATCAGCATTGTTTGTAATAGCCAGAACATGGAAACAACCCAGATGCCCTTCAACTGAAGAATGGATAAACAAAATGTGGTACATATACACAATGGAATACTACTCAGCAGAGAAAAACAATGGCATCATGAGGTTTGCAGACAAATGGATGGATCTAGAAAAAATCATCCTGAGTGAGGTAACCCAGACTCAGAAAGACAAACATGGTATGTACTCACTCATAGCAGGATACTAGACATGAAACAAGGATGACTTGTCTGCTACTCACATCACCAGGGAGGCTACCTGGAAAACAGGACCCCAAGAAAGACACAGGGATCACCCAATGACAGAGAAATGGAATGAGATCTACATGAACAGCCTGGACATGAGTGGGGGTAATGAAAGGCGAGGGTTGAGGGAAAGAGAGCTTGGGGGAGCGGGAGATCCCAGCTGGATCAACAACAGAGAGGGAGAACAAGGAATAGGAGACCATGGTAAATGAAGACCACATGAGAACAGGAAGAAGCAAAGTGCTAGAGAGGCCCACAGAAATCCACAAAGATACCCACACAACAGACTGCTGGCAGAGGTCGAGAGACAGCCTGAACTGACCTACTCTGGTGATGGGATGGCCAAACACCCTAATTGTTGTGCTAGAAACCCCATCCAACTACTGAGGGATCTGGATGCAGAGATCCATGACTAGGCCCCGGGTGGATCTCTGGGAGTCCAATTAACGAGAATGAGGAGGGTTTATATGAGCGAGAGTTGTTGAGACCAAGGTTGGATAAAGCACAGGGACAAATGGCCAAATGAATGGAAACACATGAACTATGAACCAATGGCTGAGGGGTCCCCACTGGATCAGGCCCTCTGAATGGATGAGACAGTTGATTGGCTTGATCTGTTTGGGAGGCACCCAGGCAGTGGGACCAGATCTTGTGCTCATTGCATGAGTTGGCTGTTTGAAACCTGGGGCCTATGCAGGATTGTTTGGCTCGGCCTGGGAGGAGGGGACTAGACCTACCTGGACTGAGTCTACCAGGTTGACCTCAGTCTGTGGGGAAGGCTTTGCCCTGGAGGAGATGGGAATGGGGGGGGGGGTGTTGAGGGGAAGGTGAGGGGGACGGGAGGGGGGAGAACAAGGGAATCCGTGGCTGATATGTAGAACTGAATTGTATTGCAAAATAAATTAATAAAAAAAAAAAAAAAAGAAATGAAAGTTAGTAGTTAGACATTACAATAGAAGTTGTAGTCATATTAGATATGTTTTAAAAATTGAGCAGATATATTTTAGACAGGTCATCTTCAAACCCTTCAGAGATCTACAGAATATGGCATTTAAAATGTTTTAATAACTTAGAAAATTTTTCTTTTTTGTTATGATTATGAGACATGTCGGCTCCTGGCAGTACCAATCTACTTCAGAGAAAATATGGGCATTGAAGAAACTGCATATGGAGTTAACTTTCATTGTGGCAAAAGTTAGCCACTGGACAACAAAGTATCCTTGAATCAACTGCTGACAAAATGGACAGACAGGACATGAAACAAAGGACTACTGATTCTTGCCAAAACGAGTGTGGTTATGGCTTTATCAAAAGGCATCTTCTGAGGCCAGGACAATATGGCACCATCCCTGAAGTGGCCTTCGCAATTTGGAAAAGGTACAGTGCCCTTTTCTTCGAAGGCAGCTGAATAGGCAGTGGGCCGATGGCTTCTGATGTGCAATGGAACAGCAGCTGAAACAGTTATTCTTGAAGAGTAACTAAGCTCACGCCTCGCAATAGTAAACTGGCATTTGACAGAGGGATGTGGAGAAGAACGGGATGTTAAGATGAAGCCATATATACACAGCCAAGAATGGACAGCTGAATTAAAAAATCAACAACAATTTCCAGAATTTAAAATCCTGAGTCATGACATGACACTAGTGGAATTCAGGTGTTTCTGGTACATGGACTGCTCTCACCCAATGTGAGGTTGAACTGTCGACCTTGTGTACATCCTACCTCACAAATGAGTCTGTCAGATATGCTAAGCCTATAGGCTGAAGATGATGCCCCAACACTGTGGAGAAACCTCAGGTGACTGTCCAGGCAGCTGGCTGTTTCTGTCAACTCACAAATTTTTTGGAAGTTGCTTGCATGCACTTTCTGTTTTTATTTTTGTTAGCTAATATTATTTCCTTCTTGGGTCTCTGAGGGAGTTGAAGATTAGTTAGTTATAGTTGAAGGTTAGTTAGTTATAGTTGAAGATTAATTAGGATAGAAAGTGAATTAGATACATTTTGGACTTAACAAAATAGGATAGATAATGAAATTATTTTCTCTGAATTTGTCAAATACAAATGGACTAGACATTGTTTAGACATTTATTACTTGTATATATTGTATATAGTCATTGTACTTTTGTATATAATTTTTCTTTTGTTAGTTATAACCTTTTTCTTTTTTTTCCTTTTTATTAAAATAGAAAAGGGGAAAAAAAAAAAAAAAAAAAAAAAATAAGGGGATGGAGTTGGACTGTACCTAAGAAACAGCACTAGCAGCCTGTCCTTTAAGCCCCAAATTCAGGTATTTCCCGCCTCAACCCACAAACAGGCACACAATAAACATACAAGCAAAACTTAAAAAAAAAAAAAAAAAAAAAAAAAAAAAAAAAAAAAAAAAAAAAAAAAAGATTCATGCTACATGCATGGGACTGACCTAGGCCCTCTGCATATATGTGACAGCTGCTTGTGTAGCTTGGTCTTCTTGTAAGATTCCCAACAGCAGGGGCTGTCCCTAATGCTTTGGCTAGCTTTGGGGAACCTATTCCCCATACTGGGTTGCCTTGTCCAGCCTTAATACAAAAGAAGGTGCTTAGTTCTACTGCAAACTGACATGCCATGTTTTGTTGACATCCTTGGGAGGTCTGCCTTTTTCTGAGAAGAAATGGAGGAGGAATGGATTGGAGGGCATGGAGGGGAGGGGGAAGGAATAGGAGGACAGGAGGGAGGGGAAACAGTGGTCAGGATATAAAATAAATTAATTTAAAATATAAAAAAAAAAAAAAAAAAAAAAAAAAAAAAAAAAAAAAAAAAAGCAGCATCTGAGAAGTGTGATCCTTGTTGACAAGCCTCCCATGAATGTCCCAGGAGATGCTTCCCAGCAGTAAATCGTGGCCCTCTGATGAATCAGAGGACTTCCAGACCTTCTGGGAGTGAGGAGAAGATGACACTGTTTACTCTTTCAGACTAGAAGGAAAGACGGTGATTCATCGGCAGATAGGCTTTGGAGATACAGGGCCAGTGTGGCAGTGATGATTCTTGATGACGTGTACTGAGCAGTAAATGGTTCTATTTCTAGAATTATGACTTGAATGAAGCAACACATACATATACCCTGGTCAGGTGGATTCCCACTAACTCCAAAATCTAGAAACCTGGAAGAACAATTTGCCTAAGGGGAAAATGGAAATAATATTTCTCAGAGACAGCTCGAAGCAATTTCTGCAAGAAAACATTTACCTCAGCCTGAGCATGCTTTGCTTCTTGAAAGGATAAAAGGACAAGTGTAAGGAAGAGAAGAGTCTGAGGTGGGTGATTTTAGAATTGGTTTGCATTCTTCTCAGGACATATCAGAATTCTGTTGCTTTCAAATGTCTAAATAAATGCAAATTTAACTTCGAAGAGGTACTTTGGATTGCCTCATTCAAAAAGCGCTAAAGAAAGCAAGAAATAATTAGGACAGCAAAGAAAGAGTCTTCCCTTCTGTAAAATTTTATTTTATTTTTTATTATGTGTTTCTGTGTGTATGCCACATGTAGAGGCCAGAAGAGGGCATCAGATCCCCTAGAGCAGGCATTACAGGGAGTTATGAGACATCTGACATGGATGCTGGGTACCGAATTCTAGTCCTCTGAAAGAGCAGTAAGCTCTCTTAACTGCCGAGATGTATTTCTACCCTGTAAGCTTCTTCTTAAATGGAAAAAGGAAATTCCAATTGAGATAAGAAGTGAACTAAATGAAGCGGATTCCTTACGAACCACTGAAGAGAAAAGAATAGAAAGTCCAAACTTCCTGCCCAAGACCAGATGGCTAATGAGTCACCTAGCAGGAACTTGAACTCTGTACTAGAGTTTAGTTTATAACCATGGATCGGGCTTTTAATAAAAGGAAAGTAGAGTCTTCAGGAAACTTCCAATATCCTTATTCTATGAAAGTGGGTAATGAAAACAGCAGCTAGCTGAGCATATGATTGACTGTTGTGAACCAAAAGATGAAGCAGGTAAGAAAAGTAGGTGCCATCACCTTAGAAAGATAGATTGTTAAAGATCTGGTAGAGTCTGAAAGGCATGAAAATAACCGTTTTAGCATTAGATTTTTTTTTAATTTCACAGTTGATCTGTATAAGAAATAACACAGAAATTAACAGCAAATGTAGTATAAGTTTGCACCAAAAAGAGTAGTGAGTGAGGACACACAGTGTGACTTCACTTCTCATGGCACAGGCTCCTTAATCAAGTCACCTGAGCCCTCTGCACCTGAGTCTTCCCAGTGTCATACTCTAAGCCAATGGAACTCATATTACCACCACAGGGTATATCAAAGCTTTAGTCCATCTGAAAATGAGAAAAGACATCATTTATAAAGTGTTTAGCATAGTGATATTGACTTGATCAATAAAATATGCAAATAAAATCACAACCATAAAATGGGCCATTTTCTTCAAGAATAAAGTAACTTTATAATACCTAAAGATACTGGATCATAGCAAAATATCTCTTCCTTCAGCCAATTCAGCAAGATGCTCTACATTCTCCTAACTTTAATTTTTTTGTTTGTTTCTTAAGGGAATGTGAAGCCCGGGCCTCCCTGCTACACTTACACCCTACCGGAACCAATCTCCCAGTTTTTAAGGCAATATGTGTCACTGAGTTGACTAGAGACAGGAGGGCAAGTCTTCTGATTGAGGAACCTGACTGTCCCCAGTGGCTTCACAGCAGGGCAGTGGCCTTCTGAGAATCTGACACAGCTGGAATTTTCCTCATAGTTTCCACAGCTGCACACAAGTCAGACTCACCTGCTCAGCCAACCCTCTCTTTCACTCCAGCCATTTTATATCTTTCTTCCTGAGTCCATATTTTTTCTCAAATAAGGGAAATAACTAATATTTCCTATTTTTTTACATGTCACCACAGTATCAATTCTAACCATGAAAATGCTTTATGAAAAGATCATTTCCAATCAGCTCTCTACATCTACCCTCGTCAAGCTATTCTTTGTTTTCCTTCGCATATATAAAGCCATTTGGGTGCTAAACAGTAAATTAAGGATATATAAGTGTAGGATTTTTAGACTATTATCCAAAGGGTCTGAATTTTCTGGTGCATCGTTTAATTTTATAATTTATTTGTGTAATGTTTTATAATGGAAAAATCATTGTGGAATATATGACTTCATTTTAGTAGGATAAGAATTCTATGAAAAGAGATATCATCCATGACGTCTGATCTTGGATGAGTGCAATGTCAAGAAGACAGTGAACTTTGTTCAGACTTCTCATCAGTCAGGCTTGATGTGATAAGAAATTCTCTTTCTTTGCTAGATATGTAGATATTTCTTTCTCATGAAACAGAGCAATGACAAATAAGTACAAAGCTGAGTTCATGAAATGAATATCCCCAGGTGCCCCAAAGGATGGGAAAATTCCTTGATTTTCTTGAAATCAGAGAAGTCAATGATACAAGAGCTAAAGGACTCCCAGGGAAACTGAACCACTGCAGTCCAAATACACACATAGGCAAGCCCAGGAGTCCCTGCCACATGAGATGAAGAGGAGGTGGGCAATGAGGAAGTGAAAAAGTTACTTGGAGCTGTCAGTGGAAAATATACGAGAACTGGAAATCCAGGCTTATGTAGCATGTGGCTATGGCCGTAACATACCCACATGGCTAGAGTTACTCAGAACTGAGAAATTAATTTGAAAACTGGAGTGAGTCCAGATAAATCAAAGGATTCCTGAATAGTACTTAATACAGGAATACTCCTACAACCCCAGACACACAGAACTCCAACAGAAAGCTTTTTGTGTCGAAGATGATGTTACAAAAAAACAGCAAGCAGAAAATTTTATGATCAAATGAATCAACATTCAGAAGAGACAGTAGACACTTATATTAAAAAAAAAAAATTCACCAAGACCAGAAATGGTGAAATACATCAATGTAACCAAATCACAAGAATAAGTCCCTACTTATCAATAACAGTCTTGAATGTAAATGAACTAAATTCTCTAATTAAAACATACAAGATGACCAAATGTTTTGAAAATAAAGTTCCACTGTGTCCCATAAAGAGCTCCTTATCTGTAATGACATACACCAATTGAAAGTGAAAGAACATACATACACAGTACATAGAAATCTATATACATATAGAAATTCTATATACATGGACTGCATATAGAAATCAAAAGACAGCAGCATTAGTTAATACTTGTATCTGACAAAATAACACTAAAGATAAAAACTGTGAGAAGAGACAAAGCCACTAAGTAATTGTCAAGAGATCAATTCCATTAGGAAACAACAGTTAGAAACTGAGCAATCAATTTTATAAAACAAATATTAGTAAATCTTAAAAAAGAGAGAGCAATGCTTAGGAAGCTGAAGAACAAGGAGCAAGAGTTCATGGCTAGCCTGGGCTACATCCTGACACTGTGTCAATGTCAGTGAAAGACAGGAGAAATGGAATCAAATGTAATAAAGTGTGGAACTGCACACACCAATTTCATATAGATAGGTCATCCACACTGTCCCCCAATTAATAAAGACTCAACAGAATTCAATTGTGCTATAGACAAAAGAGACCAAACACTCTTACAAAACAGTTCCTCCAACAGATGAAGAGTGAATTTGTTTCATCAGTACATGAAACTTTCTGTGGAGTACACCACAGATTATGCAGCAAATGAATCTCATAAAATTCAAAGCAATCAAAATCATCATGTATCTTTTCTGACCACATGGAATAAAGCCAGAGATTAAAAAAAACAGATTTCAGAAAACATATGAAGACTTAACAACAACCTGCTCAAGGTTTAATAGGCATAGGTCATGGAAGAAATCAAAAGGAAAATTAAATTAAATGATTGCTGAAACAAATGAAAAATGGGAACAACACAACAAAACCCATGGAATACAGCAAAATCAGTACTGAAGGGAAATTTATTGCAATAGATGCTTACATAAAAATATAGGAAGATTTCAAATATGCAACTTAACAATGCATCTTTTGGACAGTCTCATGTAGCCACTGCTAGGCTTGAACTTGCTATGCAGTCAAGAATGGCACTCCCAATTCTCCTGCCTTTCCCTCAGAATTGCTGGGATTATACGCATGCACTGCATAAACAGTTTATCAATATATTCTAAAGACCTAGAAAGGCAAGATCAAACCAAAATCAAAATAAGTAGATTTTTTTTAAATAACAAAGAGCAGAAATAA
This sequence comes from Peromyscus californicus insignis, assembly GCF_007827085.1. Taxonomy (NCBI): domain Eukaryota; kingdom Metazoa; phylum Chordata; class Mammalia; order Rodentia; family Cricetidae; genus Peromyscus; species Peromyscus californicus. The sequence continues at coordinate 77,742,355 of NW_026294617.1, forward strand.
GTAAAATAGAAACTGTAAAAAAAAATACAAAAGGTCAATGAAATGGAAAATTGGTTGCATAAAAGATAGAATAAATACTATGCCTAGACTAAGAATAAAAAAGAAAAGGCACATATGAAGTCAGAGATTAAGGAGACATTATAATAGATACTGCAGAAATACAAAAGGCCAGACTAATACACTCAATTAAACTGTGAAATATTGGGAGACATAGAAGAAATTAAAACATTTATGAACATTTACAACCAACCAAAACTGAACTATGGACACACAGGAAAACCCTAGCAGACCAATAATGAATAGCAAAGTTGAATCAATATTGCAGAAGTCTTACAACAAAGAAAAGTTCAACACTTCTATAACACTATTTATATTTCGGGATGAGTGGATGTTCATTCTCATCTCTCCAGGAACAGTTTCACACAGCATGTATCTAATTTCTTCAGGTTTTATGGTAAAGCAATGTTGGATTTTACTGAATGCCTTTTCTGAATCTATTGAAATTGGTAATTTTTTTGTTCTTTGCTTTGTTGTGATAGACTGCATTTATTGATTTACGTATGTTGAACCATCCTTGTTGCTCTATGATAAGACCCACTGACTTTTTTTTAATATGCTGTTGGATCTGATTCAATACTATTTATTGAGAATTTTTGCATCAATGTTCATTAGAGGTACTGGTCTATACTTTTGCTTTTTTTGTTGTGTTCTAGTTCAATATTAATATCAAGGCAATGCTGACCTTATAAAATGAACCAGGAAGAATCTACATAATTTTAATAGTTTGAGAGGTTTGTTACTACTAACCTATAACAACTTTCCAAGGACGGAATAGCAATCACATGACTGCTTGACTGGTCTCTGCTTCCTCCAGGCAGCTCAGTCTGAGCCTCTTCTGTGCAGCTCAGCTTGTCTGAGAGTGACTCTCAGCAGTCTTTTCTGCTTATATATTCTTGGGGAGTGGTCAGTTTTAGGGACTTCCTGAAGCTATTGAGTCTTTTACTTCCTGTGTTGATGAGCTTCCCTGAAGGATGTTATATTTCATCTCTACTAACAGCATACCTTTGCTTCACTTCCTTGTAAACCTCCTGCCCTAAAATATCCTACTGCTTCACTCCCTTATTACACCTATGTCTCACCTTTCTCTCCAAGATGAAAGGATGGAGTCAAAGGACCAACAATGCGGGAGGAAGATGCTTCAAGAAAATATTTGCCAAACACACAGCCAATGCTGCACAGAACAGGGAAAAGCTTCTTCTAGTTTCTAAAACAAGGAAAAGATACCTATTCAACACATTAGTAGAAGGCTTAGCTAGAACCATTAAGCAAGAGAAAGAAACAAAGGGCATCCAAATAGAAAGGAGTAAAGTCAATTTATCCATGCTTGCAGAGGATATTGATTTTGTATAAAGAGAAAAACCTAGAGATGCCAATAAAACACTGAAAGCTGACGAGTACAGTGGAAGGCTATAAGAAAAACTTACTAAAAAGTTTTATATAGCAATGATAAATTTGATAAGAAAGAAATCATGACTATCTGACTTAAAATGCAATATAAAACTATAGTAATCAAAACAGTATGGTGGGCTAGACATGTAGTTCAAGGATACAGTACAAAGTTAGCATGCATAAGGTTCTCAAAAAATCGCCACCATAGATAACATCAACAACAACAAAACCAATGCAGCAGTGATATGAAAAACATGCACAGACCAATAGAACATTCAGAATAGCTCTGTTGATTAGCAGTATATTCTTGACTACTTTACCAACAACACATATAGAAAAAGAACAGCCTCTTCCATAAAGAGTGCTGAGAAGGCTGGGCACTCACATGCAGAAGAGTGAAATTTGGTGCCTGTAACACACCTTATAAAAGTTACTCAAAATGGATCAAAAACCTAAATATAAGACATGAAGCTGAAAGTGTAAGAAGAAACCATAGGATAAATATACCATTTCACCACAGTAAGCAAACAGTGTTTGGCTAAGACCCCAAATACATAGGAAGTAAAAGCAAACATAGACAAAAAGGTAACTTACAAAATGGGAAAAAGGTTCAAGCTATTCATCTGCTAAAGAATCAGCTTCCACAACATAAATTAACTTAAAAAAAAGTAATAAAAAGGAATGTAATGAAGTCACGGTGAGACACTAGTTCATGCAGCTAGAATGGCTGTCACCAAAAGGACAAACTCTGGCAAAGATGAGGAAAAAAAACCAAATTCTCATGTATATAGAAAGCGATGAAAAAATTTTCACAATTCTATAAATAGGTCATTTATTCTATAATTTCACCCTTCAAGAATGTCAGTGGCAGCATTTTCAGACTTGAAAAGTTACTATCATTACTATTCTTTGTTCCTTGTTTCTTGAGAAACATCACTTTATAAGGTTTGTACTTTAATGTTCTTTAACAAAAAGAAAATACAGGGTTGAGAACGTTAGTCAGCAGTAGAGCTCTTGTTCAGCCTCAGTGAGGCTCTGGGATTTAATCTACAGAACTGGGGAGAGTTGATCTAGAAAGAAACAAGGATATATATATCAAAAGGCTAAGTGTTGCAAGTCAAAGGTCTACCTGGAACACAGCAAATTCTCACATCAGAAAGAAAGAACTACAAAAAAGTGCAGCAGGGAGGGGGAAGACTTAGGGAGGTTGGGAATATAGCTCAGTGGTAGAATGCTTACTACCACAAACACACAAATCAGATGTTAAATGCAAATAAGCAAAAAACTAATAAATACATTGTTCAATCTAAATATTTTATGCCTACTAAAGATGATAATGAGCAAGGCAGAATCACATTAAATAAATTTTGGAACTAAAGTTTTGGGTAATAAGAATATGAATATGTTAAAATGCCTCAAGTCCTTCTTTTGTTTATAAAGATATTGAGCACATCTTGTTATTTCTATACGGCAAAGATATAAAATATGAATGTGGCAATGTGTACACATACACAGTTGGTGGACTATTCTTTTGTTTCCAGTTTCATACAGACACCCATGCTTCTGTGAGCTCTTGTGTACATGTACATGAGTGAACCTATCATGCTATCCAGGCAGAACAGCAAGTCTCAGCAATGGAGATGTGCTGTGGGATGGTCTGTATGTCAAATTGCTCTGACTGGTCAATAAATAAAACACTGATTAGCCAGTGGCCAGGCAGGAAGTATAGGTGGGACTAACAGAGAGGAGAATTGAGGAAACAGGAAGGGAAGAGAGACACTGCCAGCTGCCTCCATGACAAGCAGCATGTGAAGATGCCGGTAAGCCACGAGCCACGTGGCAAGGTATAGATTTATAGAAATGGATTAATTTGAGATATAAGAACAGTTAGCAAGAAGCCTGCCAAAGCCATACAGTTTGTAAGTAATATAAGTCTCTGTGTTTACTTGGTTGGGTCTGAGTGGCTGTGGGACTGGCCGGTGACAGAGATTTGTCCTGACTGTGGGCCAGGCAGGAAAACTCTAGCTACAGAGATGAATCTCAGAAGGAGTATGTACTCTGTGAACCCATTTTTAAAATGTGCTAAAAGCTAGCAAAACCAATTTATTGGTTTATTAAAAGTCATGAGAATGGTTACCTTTGGGGAGGAGGGGAAAGTTAATGGCAGGAAAAGATATAAGGGGAAAGCTGGGGTGCACATAATAATATAATTTTTGACAGGAGTTGTGGTTACTGTTATATGCTTGGACTAGTTTTATGATAATTCACATAACTGCACAATGTTGTGGATTTTTCTGTATGTATGTGCCTGTCAATAAAAATTAGTTTATTTTAATGTAAAATTATCACCAAAATAATATAAGTTGCACAGCTCTTAAATTTAATAAAGGGGAAAAGGAATGGAAAACGTGATTAAACAGAGCTGGGGATGTAGTTTGCTTGGTAAGAGGGCTTGCCTAACATGCACAGGGCGTTGAGTTCGGATCCCCTGCTCTACATAAACCAGGGATAGTGGTTCAAGACTGCAATCTCAGCACCTATAAATTACAGAAATTAGGAAACAGAGACAAGAGGATAAGAAGATCATCATTTTTAGCTATACTGTGAGTTCGAAACCAGCTTGGGCTACATGAGACATGGTATCAAAGAAAAAAAGAAAGAAAAGAGCATGTGTGGTTAAACAACAGAAAGTAAAAAAGAAAATAAATAAGTAAATAAATAAATAAAGTGGGATAAAGGCAAAATAATATGGCAGAAGTCTTCCAAACAGATCAAGTATCATGGAAACAAGGCTGGATTGATAGTTCAGTGGTATGGTGGTTTGAAAGAAAATGACCCCACAAAGGGAGTGGCTCTATTAGGAGGTGTGGCCTTGTTGGAGGAAGTGCGTCATTGTCGGGGTGGGCTCTGAGGTCTCTTTTGCTCAATCTTCCCTCAGGGTGACTGTCAGTCAATTTCCTTTGGCCAGGCACTCTCAGCTCCAGCAGGATGTCTGCCTGCATTCTGTCATGCTCCTCCTCACGATGAAAATAGACTGATGTCTGAAACTGTAAGTGAGCCACCCAGATGAAATGTTTTCTTTATCCAAGTTGTTGTGGTCATGGTGTCTCTTCACAGCAATAAAAACCCTAACTAAGACAAGTGGGTAAAGTACTTGCCACGCAAGTGTGAAAACCTTTGTTTGAATGGGAAAAAAAAAAAAAACACATTAATCCAGGAGTGGTAACACTTCGTCTGTAATCCCAGCAGCACTACTACTGAGAAATGGGAGGTGGATACAGAAGAACCCCTCTAATTCCACAAGTCAGCTAGCCTGGTGTATGCAGAGGCAAACAACAGCTGTCCTGAAGGAGGTAATGACTGACACCTGAGTTTATCCTCTGACTTCGCGTGTGTCTGAACCAGGTATAGTGGTGCCATACTGAAATCCCAACACCCGTAAATTACAACACTTGGAAAGTAGAGACACACATATGAATGCTCACATTCACATACACGTGCACAGGTCATACACACACCCAAGTAAAAATGGAATAACAGACACATAAATGTGCCACTCTTTAAAAGACAGAAATTGATGAATTAGTTTCAAAGAACTTGCCAACCGATATTTTCAAGGGACAGTCAGTACAAAGAATAACTTAAATGAATAGGAATACCCCCCTCCGTGTGTGTGTGTGTGCGTGTGTGTGTGTGTGTGTGTGTGTGTGTGTGTGTGTGTGTGTGTAGGTATGTAGGTAGGTAGAAAGGTAGAAAATAGATATATAGAAGATAGACGGATAGATGAGAGAGAGAGATGATGGATGGATGGACAGGTGATAGATATTTCCACAAACTTGGTGCATTAACACAGAACAGATTCACCCCATGTTGTAGTCCTATATCTCAGAAGCCTAACTGGGCACTCACAGATCTGAACTCAAGGTGTCAGCAAGGCTGTACTTCTCCCAAGTACCTGCATTTCCCACATTACTGAGCTGCACTCTCCCCACAGGTCTGTCCGCGTCCCCCAATATGCCCCCCTCCCCCATCTTCAAAGATGACACCAGCCAAGCCCATCTCAGATCACATAACTGAGTTTGCTTCTGTCATGAGACTTCTTTCTTCTATTCTCCTGCCTCCCTCTTCTTCTACCTTTAAGGATCACATCACCTCGGTTCAAGGACAACTAAATAGCAAGGTTAATTCTGAATGCCGCCTCAATCCCCCTGTGCCATGTGCTACAACACATGGCTCCCCAGGCAGGAGAGGTTAAAACGTGCATATCCTTGGGAAGTCCTTATTCTGCATACTGCAGATCCATCTGGCAAACAGTCCCCAAGCAAAGTGGGCAGAATAATAGTAATAATTGGCAAAACAGTTTTTAAGTTGAAGTATATTCAGAGGGAAAGTAGGAAACATAAAATGATAAAAATCTACCAAGAAGATATACGTGGGTTTGCCCCTCAAGAATTAAATACAACCGTTAGATCAGATCTTGTGCCTCCTGGCCCAATATCCTATCAATCAAACCTCTAAAGAACATAGGCCAGTAGAGGCTTCACTTTGAGCCACTGTGAGCGCTGCTAAATTCCTTTCCCCAAATGAGAATGATAATTATGATCCAGACCACGGGGCTGTTGTAAGAAATACTTCAGGATTGAGGCACACTGCAGCTATCACATAAATGTTAAATAAAAATAATATTTCCTGTATCCTTCCTAGGGCTGGGCAAACCCAGATGTATATTGTACTTTTCACATATTTCAAAATATTTTCAAATGTTTTGGTTTGGGTTCAATAAAAACCTCAAGTACATTTGCCAAGTGCTTTTTTCCATTAATTATTCAATCCATTTGTATTTCCAGGGAAATTCAGTCCACATGTTTTTAATTCATTTAGCACTAACTCATCAAAATATTGTTTCTCTCGGTGCTATTTTCTGTCCAAAAGATTTTTGAGTCCTCTTTTCTTTTAATTTATTTTTTATTTACTTCTGAGGAACCACACAGACAAGCCCTAGTAAAGAATTCAGAGGCTGTGTCTACACAGCATCCAGGAATCCACCCTGAGTTTTAAGTCATATGAATCCACCCTGGCCACCACCACCTCCCCCATCTGCTCCCGAGCTTCTTTGCCTGGTGTTTCCTTTGACCAAGTTCTGCTTTGACTGCCTTGTTCTCTCCAGAGTTGGACTTTCCACCACTGAGGCCTGTAGGCCTGAGGACTCCCTGAGTCTCTTCCTCTTACTACTTCAAGCTGGAACCTCCTCCAATTTGGGATTCGTGCCAGCCTTTTAAATAGGACAGTTTTCAAAATTAAATATGTTATGTTCTCTTGAACATAAAATTGAATGTTCTCTTTCTCTCCTGCCCCCCCTCTCTTTTTCTCTGGATGTGTATATATGATATCAACTATATGATTAATGTCTTAACTCAGGAGTGTCTAATGGATGGGGAGCTCAATGTATGCTCCCAAACCAGCAAGGGCTATACTGTGCTCACTAGCAAGTTCTCACATCACTTCTGAGATATTCTTGCCAAAAAAATGGTTTAATCTAAATCACGACATAAAGAGATTACGGAACGAATATTCTACAAGGCAACTTACCTGGATTGTAGACTCTTCAAAGATGCCAGTATCCCTACTTCATATCTTCTTTGTCTATGATGTGTTTTAGAATTCTCTTAGGAGTGTGTGTGTGTGTGTGTGTGTGTGTGTGTGTGTGTGTGTGTGTGTGTAAAGGAGAAGAACTGTCACTATCATGAAGGATGAAAGCTATGAGGACATTCTACCAAGTGAAAGGAAGTTAAAAGATACCTACGAGCTAAATGCAGCGTGTCATTTCCTATTCGACTCTGGATTTTCCAAAATGAGCACTCAAAGGCACTCACGACAACTGGAGAAATTTAAACACATTTCATTCCACACACATAATGATGATATTATAGTTATGTAGAAGTGTCTCATTTGTTTAGAAGTTAGAAAAGTACTGAGGAGGAAGTGTCAAGATGACTCAAACTTTGAAGTTAACCATTTTCCAGATGATGCCAAGTGTACTATACATAAGTAAGTCTTAGTTACGCCAGTTACCAACAGTTAAGAAAAACATACACATAACTGTGTGTGTGTGTGTGTGTGTGTATATATATATATATATATATATATATATATATATGGATACACCTTTGCATACAAAAAGAGAGAAAGTAGATATGCCAAAATGTTAGTGATTGAGTAAATCTATATATCCCCACTCATGTACACATAGACACACATAACATCCCAAAACACCACACACACACACACACACACACACACACACACACACACACACACACACACACACACACACGGTGTAGGGAGGATGGAGGTGTCAGTAGGAGACTTACCCCAGCAAAATTGTAAAAATCTATCTCAAACCATTATTTGCCATTTAAAATATATACATATAAACATTTCTGCATTTAAAGTTAACTTTTGACACTTGAAATATAGTGTGCATACATTTTAGTTATTAATAACGCTGCAAGCAAATGCTTGCTTGGCATGGTAGCCAATACTGTAAAAGAGACAGCCCTGATATATGAGGGAGTGGCATGCCTTTGAAAGTCTGAAGGTAGACTGCAACTGTGTGTACACATCCATTGTTCCTAGTAGTTATTGCAAAGTGTACAACAGAAACTAATAGATTTCAAAGCTACAGTAAGAACTGTGCAATTGATTATTCTATTAAGAGTAACCTGATTTCACTGTCTCTGGTCACACCTCAGACACACTATGACGAGAAGCTCAGTAGCTAGCAGACATCCTTCTGCTTTACCAGTTACACACATAGGTGTCAACATGTGTAGAGACAGCTCCTTGAGAAGTTCAGTGCATGGGTTAAAGATTGAAAACTTCACTGTATGAGCCAGCAAACAGGGGAAAGATTGTAGAAGAGCTGGTTGGCCAAGCAGCAGCTGGGCCAGCATGTTTCAAAGATGGCAGCATGCAGCCTCCTCCCCCACCCCAACAAGAGAATCAGTGAAGAACTGACTGTGACTTCTAATTAGAAGGGAGCAAACCTCAGCAATGTGACTTCTGTTTTGGAAGGGGATTTGGGACATCACCGTTTTATGGGACATGACTGTATACTAGGTGGTCCTAGTTAGGTGAAAGATTTTATGTAGAAATAATCCTTCTTTGGCTTTTTTTCACTACAATAAAACCACTAAGACCTTTTCCCATATGAAGCATTTCTACAGGCACATTCAAATGCTAATCCCTCTTTTTTTATACGCATTTTTTCATGACTCCTAAGAAGTTTGCCAGTTTGGGAAATTGGCAAAAACTAGTCCCTTGACAAAATCTTGGGATGGTTTTCACCACAACAGGTTTGTTTGGTTTTCACATGAGCCCCAAGCACTTTCACAGCATCCCTGGATACAGATGTCACAAGAAGGACCAAATATTGTTATCTTAACCTTACAAATCAAGGCAGGGATCTCACAGTGACTTTGAAAGATGCTTGAATTCTGGGTTACTAGAATTCACACCAGGGTGAATCATCCAGAATTTGCTACATCCTGAAAATTCTTTGTAGCATGAATTTCTATGAGCGAAACCAGGTATGAACCGTTTTATTCACCAAATGCAAAATAATTTAAAATTTATGTACCTAGGTACAAATGAACACATCTGGGGCCCCCAAACAATTGTACAGTGTCTATCACTGTTGGGAAAAGTTAGACAGAGTGGTATTAGCAAAGGAATGGAGACCTGGATTTGAATATCCAAGCCACCATTATTATTTTGTGCCTTGGCAGAAAGTCCTTCAGTCCCTCTGAGCTCGATCAATTTCTCCATCTGGACAGTGTGGAACACTGTGACCTTGGTGTGTTTTGATGAAGGCCATGTGGGGTCGCTTTTGATTGCTCTCCTCTAATTAGATTATTTAATTAATCCTTTCAGCATCATGAGGCATAGGGAGTTCACCTCCAGATCCGGGCCATTTAAAATATAAATACATATTTTCCTCTTGAGGGTCCATTACCCATATGAATACCCATGAGTATTCTATGATGGAGGTGAGGAAGAAAACAAAAAGAAAGAAAATGAAAGAAATCCCAGGTTTGGTCCATGTCCTATACCATATTAGTAAAAGTGTCCGGAAACAATATACATGATTAATGCTACTGAAATCAGCAGGAAATTATTCAGGTGGATTCAATCAACCCAGTCAAACATATAGGTAGCTTATTAAAATTGAGACAAAAGTCTACAGGCACTTAATACATAATGGTGACTCCAGACCTAAATTAAGAGCCTTGCCTCCTCCACAGGCTTAGCCCTTAAGTCGTGCTGTTCAGAAATAGGCACTTCTTACAGCTAGAGTTATGAACTTACTTCCTGTTTTTCATCTTTTCTTCTTTTTCTTCTTTGAAAGCAAGACACAGTGACCTTTTCTACGCCCCTGCCCCAGTTCCTTGCTGAGACATCATGCCATTGAGCTTGTCCGAGGTACTGCCTACTACCAAAGCAGAGGCAGTGTGGAATCATGACACCAACATGAACAACATGCCACTTATTCTCAACCACACCCTTAGATCTAGGTGTTCACCTCCCTATTCTGACAGAGACTTTGGAGAAAATGAGAAACAGTGTGCACTTAATGGAGCTGGGAAAGGAAACTTGTCTACATATCTCTTGCATCTGACTCTAGAGAGCCTTCTATCTTGAAAGCAGTCATTTGTGATACAGGAGATAGAGAACTTCTAGAAGTCGACAATGCTATGGATCCTGTCACCACAGCAGAGGGATGGCTATCCCCCTCTGCCTCCACAGGACCCTTCCATTCTACCTAGATGAGGAAAGACCAGCATCTTCCCCTGGTCAGTCCACTAGCTATTGGAAGGCTCCCCTAAAGCTTGAGAACCTGAACTTTGTTTCACCCTACAGGTAAAATGGAGTCTGTAGTCAAAAATGTCAGTACTTAAGACAAGGTGCTTTGGGCCTGTTCCCCATTCTAGAAACTGGAAGTTGACGAATTTCAGTAGAAGGTTAAATGCAAGCCTCCACCAGGATGGGTGTTGTCTGGAGCTGTGGAGAATGGGACAGCTTGGATGTCCATCCCAGCTGATGCTCTGCAGCCAACACAGATCATTCCGCCTCCACAGGTCTTCATCTTTCTCATATAAAATGAGGATATCTGATGTTAACGTATCTTAAAGGATGGCCTTTAGGTTATCCATTCTGTGAATTTTGCCTCCTTATCCCCACTCCCATCTACACAGAAACAATCCGTTATGTAATTCACTTGCAAACAGTCTTTCTGGTACCATTGCTTTTTGTATCTATTAAAGAGGAGTATTTTTTTTAAGGTGGGGTATTTAGTGTTCATCATTTCCCAATACAATTATTTTCTGAGCAGGGAAGAGAAGGGACAATTAACTGGCAGCCTCTCTGTGTCTGTGGATGAGAAAGCTTTTAAGCTGGGCTGACTGAAGCCCTGTCCAGTTGCCTGATTTTCAGCCAGAGAGGCAGAAAAATGGGCAGCCTGATACACACCACTTTCTCCTCAGCTAATACAGCAAGTTCTGTTCCCCTGAGCTGCCATGTGGCTTTGGAAGGTCTTCCTGAGTCATTCACCAATTGTCCCCTTTAAAAATAGTATCCTGTCATAGGGGAGGCACCCAGTGGCAGCAAGCATGACCTCACTTAACACTGCACACCTGCTCCATCCACTGCTCCCTCCAGATGTCACTGGAAAGCCAGCCCAGATCTGGACTTAATCTCCATAGTCCAGATAGACAGCAGTCATTCTGAAGGAAGGCAGGGAAAGGCAACTCAAAAAAAAAAAAGAAAGAAGAAGAAAATGTGCATCATCATGTATGCCTGTTAAAATATTTTCTTAAAATGATGGCAGTAAATGAAGGAGGCTGCCTCAAAAAAAAAAAAAAACCATCTTCTTACTATTTACTTTGTTTTGTGATGATGTGTTGAAGGAGTCTGTAACGGCTAGCCCCAAAGCCATTCTTAATATAAATTGTGTTGTGGTCTCCGATAGACCTGGGGAGTAGAGTTACACTCTGTCTTGATTTTATTGCAAGTTCCTTGGGTGACCATGGGCCCATCCCCGGCAGCCATCATTTTGGAAGCCTGTTATAAAGTACTATTATTCATACACTATTTATGTAAGATTATGTATCTCACTGTAACAGAAAAAAATGGTGGATGGGTCACTGCAGTTTTTGCATGGTGGAGCACCCGCATAATCCTAGCACCCAGGAAGTGTAAGCAGAGGCTCAGGAGTTAAAAGTCACCCAGCAGCTACCTAGTGCATGGAGGCCAGCGAGAGATACATGAGAAGTTACCTCAAGGGGAAAAAAATAGTAAAATACATAAATAAGGGATTTACCAGTTTAGAAATATTTTCATCTTCCTTGCTTTTCTTTGCTTGCGAGTTGTTAATTACTAATAAGTGTATACTAACTTTGGAATTGGGGTCCTAACCTTCTCACCGAAAACCTGAAACCTGGTAATGGCTGTGTTCTCCACAAGAGTATTTTAATAATTTCTAACCTTGGTAAACCCAATGGTCTGACCCCTAGGTCAAATCCAGGACTCAAGTTACAGGGCAATCAATCAAGGAAGGCTTTAAGCAGGGCTCACAGCCCCGCCTCTAGCTAGACTGGAAGGAAGAAATCGTTCTTCTCTCAAAAAAATCACCCAAGGTTCAGCACTGGGATTTTCCTACCGTTTGCTGTTTCCCTCTTCTCTTCGGTTCTTCATATTAAATATACATGGGCAGCTATTGGAGCCCGATGATGTGTCAAGCTTCATAGGCTAAGAAGAGCAGGCTTGCTTAACAACTTTAAAATCTAGTACAACAGCTGTCAAACTGGGCTGACCTGCAATCATCTGGGGAACTTTCAAACTCAGACAGTTTCCTGAATTCATCTCAGACTGACCAAATGAGCATTTTCCCCCTTCTGTGTTTCTAATAAGCCACACTGAAGGACAGCCAGGCTTGGAACTAGTGACCTATGGCTTGCCTCTTGGTACCGTTCTCAGGACAGGGAAATTATAAAACAGCATACACAGCCAATCATCTGTGGGATGTATGAAAGGGCAAAAGGGAAATCAGATTCATTTTGGAAGGCAATGGTTGTACCTATTGAAAAACAAATTATGCAGAGCTTACTAAGTTTTAACCAAGAAGAAAAAAGTTCAAGGCAAAGTCCTTGATCCAGAGACCTAGCATCCTTCTTCCTGGATGGTTGACACCACAGTTTTCCATTCACCCACAGTCCAGTCCCTGCACACCCGGAGAATCCTCAAGAGACACAAATGGGTTCCCCAGTGCCAACCAAATGAAATCCTTCATTTTGATCTGAGTTTTTCACCCTCTCTCCCCTAGTGTACCTTTTATCTTACAATAATCAAATGAGCTAAAGTATTAAGAGATTAATTTTGATTGGAAGACCATCTCTGTAGCCTCCTCTGCTCCAACCTTGCCACTTAGAATGGCTTTCTTCCATAGCTAGTGAATCTCCAAAGCAAGTCTTATATTGTCCCAAAGTCTTATATTGTCCCTCTGTGCCTCACTGTCTTGACATTTTTTTTCTGAGTATCCAGTATGCCACACACACACTATAAAAGTTTTACGCACACTGTTTTACACACACATAAGTTAGCTATGTGCGTCTCAGAGAAGGAGAAATAAAACTCACAGAGATTGAATTCTAGCTAATAATGGACAGAGCATGCAACCAAACTCAAGTCGAACAACAAAGCCTACACTATAATGATACCCTCCCTTGCCACTCCTACGACACGCCCCTACCTGTTGATCTTTATTCAAGTCTATACCATTGCACCTTTTGCTACAGCTAGTGCTAAATGAGTTAAGCTGCTTCTGTGTGTGGCAGTTTGTCAGGGGCAGGGACACAAACCCTGCCAAATATTCCCCTAGAATCCTTGTTTTACATTCCAGTAAGTTCTCAGTGAACACATGTAAAAACAAAGCAAATATGCTCATAGTCCAGCAATGAAACTTTGCTTGGAAGTATACTGACTAATTTTCTATTAAGTCTCATTATTATATGTCTTGGTCTTTGTACTGATGCAGAAATTCTTAATATATTTGTCCTTAAAATATAACAAAGTCAAAAGGCAAAGTTTAAAACCAGTGTCAGTTTGCAAGTGCTCATTCTTTTTGTCCTTCAGCCCCAGAATTATAAAAGGCCCCTTGGGATTAGCACTTAAAATGTCATGCATTTAAAACACTTTAATAATTTTATTAAGGAGTCCTTGGCTAGGCTACCACACATATTGTGACTGGTAAATAGGAAAATAACTATTAAACTAGATGTGGATAGTATCTAATATGAAAACTGGATGAAATGTTTAAAAATTGTGTGATCCCCTCCCCAATTTAAAGACTCAAATCTCATCTTCTGTAGATCTGAGTGAAATGAGAGATGGAAGAATTCCAGAGCATTTCAGAATCTCAGCACATTATGTCATCACCAATGTGCCCAGTTAACGTTCTTGGAAACACAGGGCTTTCAATGGTCTTAAAGTTCACGTCTTTATTCTACTTCTGAATCTTTTATGTTACTTTGGTTTTATAAAACAAAACGATGAAGATGGTTTGTGCTTTTTTTTTGTTTAATGTCTTCAAATCCCAGGAGAATCACAGCTACATAAGGATTTCTTATAAAGAGAATACTGTGAGGACCAAGAATGGGTTAACCCTGACTCCCTCTCCTCCCACCCCTTTCTCTCAGATACTGGACAGCTGTTGAAAAGTATCTGTCAACAGAACTATTACTGTCTTTCCTGGGATCAACACTGTGTCCTGGACCCTCAAGGTCAATGGAACTGCCTTCCGAACAAGGAGAGGCGAAAGCTCACAGGACCAATGAAACCCAAGCAGCTGCGGCAGGTGGACAGCCTTCCCAGTCACCACAGAGTCTAAAGAGAAAGGTAGGATCCAAAGACAGGGGCTGCATAGACATATTTACCCACCCCCAAAGCCCTTCTCAAACAGTGCAAGTCCTGTTTCCTTCCTTGTTGCTCCATATCATGCTTCTTTACACATAGAAGTCAGAGTTAAGAGTAAATGATAAGCATAGTGTAATGACAGCATAGGTGGTGTTGGTAAAAATAATGATTATATATTCTATGCTGTCTTCAGCTCTCTCTACACCTCTCTCCCTCCTCTCTCTCTCTCCTCCTTTTCCTCCCTCTCTCTCTCACACACCCCCCCCCATTATCATAAACAGTCAACAACAAAATTCCTTTGAGTGGACTCAAGAGTTTGACAGATGAGAAGCCAGTCATCAGGAGTGAAGTAACTTGCTCAGGGGTTATGAGCTCTGGAGCCAAATTCTGAACCAAACTCTAACTGCTAAGTCCTTGCATCTAATAACTATGTTTCCACCTGTCTTTAATTCTTTTCCACTGTAAGAGGCGGGGTGTTCTGGGAAGGTTTAACGTAGGTAATTCCAGCCTCCCAGAAGGGCTCATGGGGTAGACTTCTGTCACCAGAAACGTGTGATCCAGAGAGAACTCTCGGAGTCACAGCTGACTACTGGCAGGAGATAAGCTTTCTGAAAGGCAATCTCTCGAGCTATCAAAACCTTCAAAATAGGACAGTCTTTGACACTATCATTTACTAAAAAAAAGGAATGATATTCACAAAATTTAGGTAAAATTATTCATTGGCACTGTTTGTACTATCAAAACCCAGAGTTAGGGAGAATACTACTAAAATCCTACTAAAAATCAAGGTATTTGAATTACTATAAATCCACAAAAGCCTTTGGAAAAAAATGGATTCACACACACACACACACACACACACACACACACACACACACACAAACACATATATATGTATATCAGTCATGACCTATTGCAGTACTTTTCCAACAATGTATAATTTATTGTATTTAAATGCTTATACATGCATTACTATTCTACACTATGTGCCAAGTCAACATGTGTAGGTTTATGATTATAGAGTCATAAAAATCTTAGAATTCTAATTAAGTATTGTAGTCCCAAAGTGCCCATTCCACTAAGCCTGGCAGATAATACCAACCTGTGAGTGTGGCTCCATCAGAGAGTTCATTAACATCTCATTTGCCGGGTTCCGACAAATGTTTGCAAAGCACACACACTCACAAACCTCCTGTCTACAGAGCAGACCTATGTCAACCTGCATTAGTAGGAAGAGGAACAAATTCAATCCTTATAAGTGACTGACGGCTCAAAAACCACTTCTCTAACTTCTCTCCTACGAGTTTCTCTTACAATGGAGAATATTACATAAATGAGGACAGAGAAAGCTAAGAACTGTTCTGAGCTTCTCCATTCACCAGCAATGGGCAAGCTGACATCTGTAATGAGCACTGGAAGCTGGAACCAGTTTTGTTTACCATCTTCAAAAGGCTATGTTTGTTTATGATATTGGTACTAACCACAAGGCAAAAAGAAAGCAAATCCAATGAATTTATTAGTGGAAAACTAAGAGCCAAACCAGTTTCCCCAAATGCCTCTAAGTTGTGTTCTCACTCTACATTCTGGCCTCCACCAAACCCTGAAGGAGAAACTGAGTCAAAGGTCAAAAGACCATTTCAAACTCAACATCCCTATATAATACTGAGAATTATTATTTATAGTGTGGGGCATCAAATTATCCAGTGGGTACTGGTTAATATCTGTTCTCTCATTCATACATTTGCCTGCCCATTCATATGCTCAGCATTTAACCAGTTGCCAAGCAATAGAGTCTGAGACCAACATTTTCACCTTAGGCAGTTTCCATGCAGCATGAGTGTTGTCATGACAGAGGTCTGGAGGATGCAGTGTTACAGCAGGAGACAGGAGGTGGGTGTGGCTGCTCCAGGAGGGTGAAAGAGCTTATGTTAAAAGGCTAGAGCACTAAGCAATGCTGTGATTTGGGTGAGGTTTGTCTCCCAGGGTCTTAAGGGTTAGAATATTGGTCCCCAGTACTGTACGGTTGGAGGTGATGGAGCCCATAATATGTAGAGCATCATTGGAGGTCATTGAGGGTGCTGCCTTTGAGGAGATTAAAGGAATTCTCATGCGACTCCAGTTAGTTCTCAGGAGAAAGTTGTTGTATGAGAGGGACTGGTACCTCAGTCTCTCTGGCTTCTTGCCTCTCTGTGTGATCACCCCCTTTCATGTGTGTTCTCACCACGATGCCTTCATATCCATGATGTGAAGTAGCCAGGGGGGCCCTCACCAGAGGTCAAGTCAATAAAGCCACCTGATGCTGGAATTAATCTTGTGTTGTATAAACAGAAGTTGGTCATTGTTGCCATGGAGAGAGAGGCTTAGCCAGCTTAAGCAAAGATCAGATCATGCGAATTCTTCTAGGTCAAGTTCAAAGTCTGGATTTGTGCTCAGGGTCATGGAAAAGCACTGGCAAAACGGTGTCGCATAATGGTTACGAGCCTTAATCTTAGACTAAATTGCTAGCTTTAAAGACTGTGTCTATCCTCATAATTACCTGCCCTGAACATATGCAAAATTTTCAACATTTGACTGCATTGTACCTACAAGGGGTGGCAATTCTACGTGATTCAAACGAATAAGCAAAAAGTCTCCTCGAAGCTTGCCTTCCCACAGGGGAGGGGAGAGGCCATCTGAAGGGTCCAGCTGAAGAGCCAGGCAACTCTGCTGACTCCTGCTCGAAAATGATACCTTCCTCAGCTGGTGGCCCAGACAGCCTTGCCTGTGCCTGGGGCAGGCGGGGCTCTCAGCTCAGCTTTCACCCAGGCATCTCAGAGTCTACCTCCCCTGCAGTGCAGGCCCCTGCTCCTCCTGCCCTTGATTTTGTTCAGAAAACATGCAGCTCAACAAAGCCTACTGCTTGTCATCCTTCAGCTCTCTGACCCTGCAGGAGGACTTCCTGGCCGACAACCCCCAGCCCCCTCGCATATATGTGCCAGCCATCCTCCTTTTCTTTCTCTTGCTCATCCATTTGCTCCCTTTCTTTGGCTCGGGAATGGGGCTTCCCTGATGCGGCAGAGATGAGCTTTCTGAATTGTGTTTATTTGTTGACGCTCTGGTGTGAAAGCGCTCTCCATCAACTGCATATTAATCTTGTCAGCAGTGTGTATCTGTTTCCCTCTGCCTCTGTCCCCTGGCCTAATTTATGGCTTGCCTTTCCCTTGCTTCCTATTGTCACAATGACAGGGAGTCCCCAGGCCCTAGCCAAACACAAGACCTGTCTTTTCAAGATGAACTGCTGTGAGGTACACAATTCCCTGCAGTTGGCCTGGCAGGGCTAAATTTAGAGCAGACCTTCTCCAGTTGATTCTGTGCTACCAAGACAAGTAAGAACAATGTCCTACGTGAGCTACCTGCTGTGTTGGGTCCTATCAGCGAGCAGAACTAGGAAATCCGGCCTTGTCTTTGAGAGGAAAAGGTGCATGGAATGAATGGCCGGCAAACAAGGTGGTCACTATGTACATCTGAATTGCCAAACTGTAATACTAATAGCACAGATCCAAAATTCAGAAGAAAGTGGGTCTCAATCCCAGCCTGGACACTTGTCATTGGTGTGACTACCTGTGTAACCCATTTGTAACTAATGGGTTAATTATCCTAAAAACAAGTGGAATAGCTTCTATTACATAGAGGAGTTGTGTGAATTATATGCTAGAGTGTGTCTTAGCTCTTTTTATGTAATATGTGGCAAATACTGAGCACTCTGTTTATGGAATGCATTTTATTTATTATTAAAAAGGAGAGAAAGGAGATAGAGAAGGAGAATAAATTCATGACATGGCAAAGTGGAATCATTCAGACAGTTCTCAGTTGTCTTGTTTTCAAGCTCTGCCAATTAACTTTCACCTTACATTCATACAGGGCTTCTCATATAATTCAACTCTTAACAAGAGCTATGTATGTGTTCAACATCTTGATCATGACTGAAGTTTGGCAGCATTATTCTGAGGCCAGCTTTGGAATCAGACCAAGGCTGGAATGCTGGATGTGTCAAAAGCCTTGGGTGGTCCTTTGAGAATGATGAATCCTCATGGGATTTCTTTACCATACTAAGTACCTAGAAGACTATGTCCTGAGCTCTATCTGAGCGCACATACCATTTCTGTTTCTTCCACAGTTAAGGTCAACCTGGGCTATTTTCCTGTCCAGCATGGACAGCATACATTGTCATCAAGGGCCTGAATTAGACACAGTCCAACATGCAGAAAAAGCAAATCCCTCCCAAGGAGGTATGAAACAATGCCTTCCAGTCTTTCCTCAAGTGCCCAATAATCCCTTTCTAGAAAAATGTAGTTCCATTGCCCTGGTCACAGTTCCAAATGATGGCATATTAATTCCTCCGTGGAGTCCCCCTGTATCTCAGCATTTCTGTGAAATCCTTACAGTCTGCCAGGATTCAGATAGTCCTTGAATTATGATAGTCCTTCATTTAAAACATAGAAGCAACCCCATTATCCTTCAGCTGCCCTTCGGTGCCAAGCAGACAGGAACCTGACAGTTATAGTTAGGAGGCCCTGCCTCCCTTGCTGGCCTTTTGCAGATCGTTTCTACCTAATCTGATTACTTCTCGCTTGGGTCTCTGTGTAGAATATCCTGGCTGAGGAAGTCTCTGTTGACCTTCCTAATGTGCTCCTTGAGCGGCCTCAGCTCTTCCCCATCGAAGCATGGGTCATGCTTTTTCTTCACCCTGTCTGATTCCCCAGCACACAAAAGTCAGTGATAGCGGGAACCATGTGTGCCCCATTTATCATTTACTCCAGCTCCCTAGTGCAGTGCCTGTCCTGAGACACACGTTTGTCGGGGGGAGAAAAGAAGAGAGAAAACGTGGAGTCGGGTATGTCATGATGGGACTGACATCACAGTGATTGGGCTGTATGAGGACAAAGGCAGCCAGTCTTTCCAGTCTGGGCTCACAACACGAACTCCAAGTGAAGATGTCCTGCATGTCACTGAATGTCAGAGAAACACCAGAATCCAAGGGGCTGATCATGGGCTCCACGGGGCAGGAAGTGAGCACTTTGGAAGTCTGGGTCTGTTGTCGCTTCAGCCCTAACCTCAGCTTGCTCCTAGCTTACAGAGGAGACTTTTTGTTATCCTGAACATAGAAAATGGTTCAGATGGCTGTCAAAATTTAAGTCTTGAAAACTATAATTATTTCCCACTTTTCCAGTTCCAATGAGACCATCCTATGGGCACAGTTATAAGAACTAAAAGATAGTAGTTTTTGTAAGTTGCTGGAGAGAAACAAATTGGTACAAGAAAACATTGACAGTTAATGACCCAAGTTCAAAGCAGTGTAATGAGGTTGCTTCCTTTCTCTTTACCTCTCCTCCGACCCCCACATACATACACACACACAGCGTGACAAACTAGAAGCTGAAAGGCATCACGGGTTATTTAATCACACTGTGTTTCAACCTTACTACCCATAAATTGTGATAATAATGCTATAATGGTAGGAGTGCTGAGCAGATTGAAAATGACATCTGTAAATCACATTGCACATAGTAGGTGCTCAGTAAGGGCAGCGATGATGGATCTGAGTTCGTGGAGCAAAAGAAAGATGGGGAGCTCCTCAGCTCCTTGGCCATACAAACCCAAGGCAGCCTACAGGGAAACCCCAGGCTAGGACTTGAGGTAACCTAAAGCTGTGGATTCCTGGGATGGCAACGTGCAGACACCATGGAGACATCTGACTACAGGACTTAGCACTGATTTATGCAACTTGCTAACTGCCCAGAACCCAAGGGCTTCCTCAGTTCAGGGTATATCTGGCTGATGGTGGTGGTCAAGGCTTCTCTGCATAGTGACACTCAGGAAGTAACCCAGCTCTAGCTGCCCCTTCCTGAGTGAAAAGACAGACATACCCCAGGTATCACAGCCCATACCAGGAACTTGCCCATCTATGTTAACTGGTAGCTTTTACTATCACATCTTCAAAACCTGGACTCTCAGGGTTGTCTTACTCTGGGAGGCCCAAGTCACATATAATCCATCTGCTCCCTGAGTGTCTTATGGCCTCCAGGAGGAATCTACCAGGCACAGTTGATTTTAATCCACCCCACAGCGTACCTTGTTTGTGTAGATAGATGTACAACTTTCAATCCTGCTTTTTTTTTAATTGAACATAGTAAACACCTGTGTGATTTGTTTGATAAATTTTGGTTTCATGGCAGTAAAGTCGCCACATAAAGGATAAAAACTGACTTAACCTTCCTCTACGACTAAAAATAGAAGGGCACCACCACCCTTTCTCCATGCCCCCTTTTCTTGGCTGTAGTCAACAAGGAGCAAGTTTAGCTTCAACTGGGAAAGGCAGAGGAGGTACCACTTGGGACCTCTCATCGGTCTCCAAGGACCCAATTTCTGGCCAAGGCTTCAGATCTCACTCTCTCCTGGCTTTCACAGCCCGTTCCCTGTAGGGTGTTTCCTGGATGCTTGGTGACAGAAAACAAGCATGAGGTTGTAAAATGAGACTGCACTGTACAACACATACTTTGGGGGTCTCACAACCCAAGCCAAGTCACTTACCTCCAGTGGAGGGCTTCCAGAACTTACCTTTCACCATGACTCTGTCCCCCCCCCCAGCTCTAATTAGATGGGACCTTTACATAGCACAGGCCCAACATCCAGCTGCATCATGTTTTAGCCTATAGTGTTAAGGTCTGTCTGGAACACCTCTCCCCATCTCTTCTCTTTCCACACTATTCCTTGAATCGTTTTTAGTCTTCTTATCTTCTTTTTTTTTTGAGATATGATTAAAGGCAAAGAGTGAAAGTCATAAGGAACGGTGTTATGTAGTCTTCATTTAAGGTTATTTTACCACAGTAGGAGATCGGATGTGGGTATTCACAAGGATACAAGGACCAAAGTGACTGATGAGTCCAAAGATATGGGACACCAGAGGTGAGTCAATCCAGACATACACATGGGAAACAAGTTTCCGGACAGGAAAATAAAAATCAGAAAAAGAGGATCAGGAAAGCCAAGGTAGAAGTGAATTCCAAGTCCAAAGGGAGCAGTGGGGGGCGGGGCGGGGGGGCAGAAGCTGAGCAGCAGCTCCATCAAGGGACTGGCCTGCGGGTTACAGGTAACAAGAAAGTCACTGAGTGTCTGAGTGACCACTGCCAAGGAAAGAGATCAGAATGGCAGGTGCAAAAGACCCAGTGGGGAGAGGTCTGGGCGGCATGAGCCAAGGGAAACGGACTCCAGAGAATGCCTAAGAAGTGCCCTGGCTTCTTTAGGGACAGTCAATCAGCAGGAGCTTTTAAACTGCAATGAAAAGTCCCTTTCCTCCCACCTCATACTGGAGGAGAGAACCACCAAAGCATGATGAACTAAACCCACATCCCCAGGCAGCATTTGACAAGGGACAAGGTTTCATCTTACATAAACTCCTTAAGGGAAAAAGTTGTTGCATTTAGAAAATACATCTAGATGGGAGGTGGGCAAGCTTGCTCCTTAAGTGCCCAATAAGTAAGTATTGCCTGATTAAGGAAAAGATGGAATCTGTTGGTTTGGTTTGGTAAGTGAAGTTCTGGTTTATATGCTGAAGCTTTGCAATCACGAAAGAGTGAGTAGAGGGGTGTTTGCTTGGTGATAAGGAAGAAATCAACAAGTAGACTTGAACTGTTGGCTGTAGCTGTCTTCCTATTGGAAAGCCCAGAACAAATCATGCTTTGCATGGACAGGACCATGGCAGGTCCATTTGTGAGATCCCCACCCCACCCCATCCGGCAAGAGATAGCAGCTCTCTGAGGAAGGACCCTGAACTAATACTGGCAGTAGCTCTCAGGTTCCTGAACCCAGGACACAGGTTTTGAGCTAAGCATACAGTTTCTACAGGGCTTATGTGCTCTACAGAATAAGTGTCACTGCGACATAACAAAAAGGGAGTTTTTGTTTCTGCTTTTGTTTGACAACATGCTTGACAAAAGTCCTAAGTATTGAGTGCCTCCATTTTTACCTACTTGTAAGAGTCAGGAGTTACTTTGTCAAGTGAAGAGACCCCTAAAATTAAAAGCAAGAAGCAAGTCAACCAAGTGCCACCACGGAGAAATCCCACGTCAAGCACTGTACTCGAGACTGAGAACAACAGGCATTTAAAGATCAAGTTCACATTCAATTCAGGTCAAAAGAGGATAGGGAGCAGAGCATCAGGGCTGAGGTTACAGAACATGATGTGATTACGATGGTGCTTGCCCTGTCCTGTACAGCCTTCCCAGCTGGCAAGAGGCATTCTGAAATTCCCTTCCTCTGGCATGTGGAGCCTTCATCACATGAGCTCCTGATGGGGACATCCCCACAGCATGACCTATTACTCTATGTTCTCATAAAAGCAGCATGGTGTGCAATAGACGCCTTTCCATCAACAGAAGGAAAATTGGACCCCGGAGGGCTGCAAGGAATTGAGTGTGGGCAAAAAACAAGGTCTGGTGCATAGTTAAAGAAACTCTTGTGCTAAGTTCCTCAAACAAATCATGGTGGTTCTGGCCTAGGTCCCTCTTTCTCTCTGCCAAGAGAAGTAGAAAGAGATAATAAAAAATTAAGCCTGCTAATCCTACCCAGAACCGCCCAAGACTACTTTGGGCTAGGGACACACATGTCAGCCCTCAGAGATGCATATGGGTGCATTTTGTTAATCCCCACCACTGCGTGTCAGGGATAACTGATCTATGACTAAAAATAGTGTGAGGACAGCAATACTAGCCATTTGGGGCTGACCTGAGGACACAGTGGAAAACTTGACAACAGCACAGTAGAACTGTCCTGGCCCAAGGCCACAGGCTCAAGGGCGAGAGGTCAGGCTCATGTGCTGGGGAAATGTGAGTGACAGCCTACCTCCCAGAGTGAGTTCCAGCGGTGGTAATCTTCTAGTGCTGTTGGGCTCCTTCTGGGCGATGTGGCAAGTGGTAAGACCTGGAGGTCCAATGTTACAGGTCATGGTTTTTCCCTGGGAAAATGTTACAGTTGGGTGACATTAAAGAGGGCTGTGCAAATCAAATGAAAACAAGCCTGCTCCCCACTAACTTCAGTCTGCACTTTTGTCTCTAGTACCTACACGAACTGGAAAAGAATTTGAGACCATCCGAGTGGACACTCAAGCCCATTCTCAGCCCCAGGGATTATACCCTTTAGATGGAAGGGTATAAGAGAAAGAGAATTCTCAAGAACATAGACCAGTTTGTCCATATCAGCCAATGTAGTTAATAGTGTTGGACATTTCTGATAATGCTTTCTGTATCCTAAGAGTATGCCTGCCACCGAAGATTAACTTTTAACATCATGGACCCTTCAAATCCTGGCTCTCGCCCCACATAATTGTGACATGCCTACTCTGTGTTAGATACTGTGCAAAAGAAACTTCTAAAGACTGCCTTCAGTAATTGTTAGAGTGATCTCTTTTTTATTATCTTATGTATATGAGTTTTTGCCTGCATGTATGTCTGTGCACCACTTGTGTGCTTGATGCCTACTAAATCAGAAGATGACATCAGATCCCCTGAAACTGGAGTTATAGAAGGGTGTGAGCCACCATGAGGGTGTTTAGGACTGACCCCTGGTCCATTGAAACAGCAAAAAGTATACCCTTAACTGCTGAGCCATCTCTTTAACCCTGTTAGAATGATCTTGCCCAAAGTACATTTAGAAGAAGATAATTCAGAGGTATAGTGCCAGGCATTTTTGAATAAGGCTCCATACCATTAGAGATGGCAATGGGTAGCCTCAACCCAGAGTGGCATGAACATTTTCCTTATCCCTTTCAGAGTTCTGAACATTATTGACAGAGACTAAAGCCCTCATTTAATGTTTCAGAATATATGATTCTGGATTCTTGAACAAAGTATTTAATGGAAAGTTCTATCATAGACCATGCCCCTAGACTCAGGCCACAGGTCTTATAGAGTGCTGTGATAGCTTACTTTGAAAAATTCAAATTCAATCAAATGAAAAGCACATATTTTTATAACCAATCAAATATTCAAGGTGAATTTTAAGAAAGAGTGGAAATCTTGTGGGTGAATGTGTGTGTGTGTGTGTGTGTGTGTGTGTGTGTGTGTGTGTGTGTGTGTGTGTGATAGAGAGAGAGAGAGAGAGAGAGAGAGAGAGAGAGAGAGAGAGAGAGAGAGAGGAGAGAGAGAGAGAGAGAGAGAGGAGATAAAATTTTGTGCACACGTTTTCTAGTGAGAACACCTATCAAGCAATTGTTAAATTAAGCTGAGGTTTTGAGGAACTGTCAAGACTGGAGATATAGGTTTACAGGCCATTTGTCCATATAGTAGTGATATATGAAATGATGGGAGAGTAGAAAAGATGAGATGGCTCTCGCCCCACATAATTGTGACATGCCTACTCTGTGTTAGATACTGTGCAAAAGAAACTTCTAAAGACTGCCTTCAGTAATTGTTAGAGTGATCTCTTTTTTATTATCTTATGTATATGAGTTTTTGCCTGCATGTATGTCTGTGCACCACTTGTGTGCTTGATGCCTACTAAATCAGAAGATGACATCAGATCCCCTGAAACTGGAGTTATAGAAGGGTGTGAGCCACCATGAGGGTGTTTAGGACTGACCCCTGGTCCATTGAAACAGCAAAAAGTATACCCTTAACTGCTGAGCCATCTCTTTAACCCTGTTAGAATGATCTTGCCCAAAGTACATTTAGAAGAAGATAATTCAGAGGTATAGTGCCAGGCATTTTTGAATAAGGCTCCATACCATTAGAGATGGCAATGGGTAGCCTCAACCCAGAGTGGCATGAACATTTTCCTTATCCCTTTCAGAGTTCTGAACATTATTGACAGAGACTAAAGCCCTCATTTAATGTCTCAGAATATATGATTCTGGATTCTTGAACAAAGTATTTAATGGAAAGTTCTATCATAGACCATGCCCCTAGACTCAGGCCACAGGTCTTATAGAGTGCTGTGATAGCTTACTTTGAAAAATTCAAATTCAATCAAATGAAAAGCACATATTTTTATAACCAATCAAATATTCAGGGTGAATTTTAAGAAAGAGTGGAAATCTTGTGGGTGAATGTGTGTGTGTGTGTGTGTGTGTGTGTGTGTGTGTGTGTGTGTGTGTGTGATAGAGAGAGAGAGAGAGAGAGAGGAGAGAGAGAGAGAGAGAGAGAGAGAGAGAGAGAGAGAGAGAGAGGAGATAAAATTTTGTGCACACGTTTTCTAGTGAGAACACCTATCAAGCAATTGTTAAATTAAGCTGAGGTTTTGAGGAACTGTCAAGACTGGAGATATAGGTTTACAGGCCATTTGTCCATATAGTAGTGATATATGAAATGATGGGAGAGTAGAAAAGATGAGATGTTAGGGGCAAGAAAAGTCTACAATTCTCTACATCCTGCCACTTAGCTCTACACATAAGCTGATCCTTCCATGCTCCCATTTCCAATAGGTTCCAGCTTCCTCTAGATTTTGGGATCAATCCTGATCATAGGACCATTTAAGAAAATCTGGGTCCTTTGAAAGAATGTATTCAAGGGAATGATGGATTGGAGTTCAAAGCACTTTCTGCTCTGGCAGAGAACCCAAGTTTGGTGTCTAGTACCCATACCTAGCAGCTCACAACTTGAGCGAGTTCTGCGGAGCCTGATGCCCTTTTCTGGCCTCTGTGGAATATATACACATCAGATACACACACAAACATAGAGGCACAAGCACATGCACACACATAAACACACACACACACACACACACACACACACACACACACACACACACACACAAATAGAAATAAGTCTTTTAAAATATATATATTAAAGATCATGCCAGCCAAATTCCCAGCATGAAGTAGGGCAGGATTCATGAAGTCCCACCCCTAGCCCAGGAGCTATTGACAGCTGCCAGTTGCTAGGAGAGGAAGGGTCAGTTTTCTTTATGAACGCAGCCCCCAATAAGCTACACATGCTCCCACGGATTGTCTTATGCACAGGCACAAACTGGCAACACTAAGTGGACTCAGTGGGGTTTTAAAAGTAGCATATGAAATTGGGAGGGAAAAGTAAGGGGGCTGAGGGGTAGTGACAGGGGAAGGAATGGAGGGGAGATTTGATACATTATAGACATGTATGAAATTTTCAAATGGTATAAAGGAAGTAAATGTATCCTGGCAGTTTACCCAGGATGTGAGTCAGGACAGGGAAGTGGATCACTCTGCTTTGTTCTCTCATATGATAATCTTCCTAGGATGTCAGTTCAGTGCTTGCTCAGCTATGAGTTATCAGCAGTATGTTAGCTCTGCAGGGTTTGCATACAGTGATTGAACAAGATCTAGGGTGGGCTGGAGACCTCAAAACAGAAATGAACTCTGAGCAGAACCAGCCTTTAGTACATGACTCAAAAACAAAAGTAACGGGTGTAGAAAGCCGTGGCTGATATTGGTTCTAGAACCATCAGAGCCATCATAAGAAAGGGAGCAAAGCGCAAATGTAAGAGGGCCTGAAAGCTCCCACACTCAGAGCCAACACAATTTTCTAGTATTGATAAAAATCTGAGAAACCAGGCACTCTTGTATCTTGTAAAGGAAGTACACCTTCAACCATCCTAGAAAGTAAATAGTATTTCCAATGTCTTAAAGATATCCATATTCCTTGGTCCTTTTAGTTTATCTTATTTTTTGTTAAGAGAATATTTTTATTTATTTTACATACCAATCAAAGCTCCCCCTCTTCCTTCCTCCCACCCCTCCAGCCTCCCACTGAGAATTCTCAACAAAAGAATCTCAAATGGCTGAAAGACATTTAAAGAATTTCTCAATATCCCTAGTCATCAGGGAAATGCAAATCAAAATGACTCTGAGATACCATCTTACACCTGTCAGAATGGCTAAGATCAAAAATACTGGTGACAGCTTATGTTGGAGAGGATGTGGAGCAAGGGGAACACTCTTCCACTGTTGGTGGGAATGCAAACTTGTACAGCCACTCTAGAAATCAGTATGTTGGTTTCTCAGAAAATTGGGATTAAGTCTTCCTCAAGACCCAGCTATACCACTCATGGGTATATACCCAAGGAATGCTCAATCTTACCACAAGGACACATGGTCAATTATGTTCATATCAGCATTATTCGTAATAGCAAGAACCTGTAAACAACCTAGATGCCCCTCAACTGAAGAATGGATAAAAATGTGGCACATATACACATGGAGTATTACTCAGCAGTAAAAAACAATGATATCAAGAAATTTGTGGTCAAATGGATGGAACTAGAAAATATCATCCTGAGTTAGGTAACCCAGACAGAGAAGGACAAACATAGTATGTATTCACTCATAAGTGGATACCAGATGTGAGGGAAGAGATGGCCAGACTGCAACCCACAGCTCCAGAGAGGCTAGCTAACAGGGAAAGACCCTAGGAGGGACACATGGATGACCCAGCGAAGGAGAAGTCGATGAGATCTATATGAGTGGACTGGGTGTGGGGGGGCCAGAAGGCGAGGAGTGGGGAATGAGAACATAGGGAAATGGGAGGGTTTAGCTGGAACAGGGACAGAGTGGAAGGGCAGGGAGGGAGATACCATGATAGATGAGGATATCATGGGAAAAGGAAGAGGCAGGGTGCTGGGGAGGCTCTCAGGAACCCACAAGGATGACACCACCTTGGACTGCTGGCAGTGGTCCAGAGGGTGCCTGGACTGGTCTACTCTGGTGACCGGTCAAGCAAATACCCTAACTATCATCATAGAGCCTTTGTCCAGAGACTGATATAGACAGATGCAGAGATCCATGGCCAGGCACCAGGCTGAACTCTGGAAATCCAATCAATTAGAGAGAGGAGGGATTCTGCAGGTGGGGAATGTTGACATCATGAGGGGAAGAAGTGCAGAGATGACCGGCCACACTATTGGAGGCCCATGAACTGTAGACTAGTGGCTGTAGAGCCCCCACAGGACTGGACTAGGCCCTCTGGATATGGAAGACAGTTATTTGCCTCGAACTGTTTGTGGAGCACACAGGCATGGGGATCAGGATCCATCCCTGGTGCATGGGCAGGCTTTTGGGAATTCGGTGCCTGTGGTGTGGCGCCTTGTGCAGCCTTGGTGCAGTGGGAAGGGGTTTGGACCTGCCTAGGCTCAGTGTGTTGGGCTCTGCTGACTCCCCATGGGAGACCTTGATTTGGGGGATGTAGGGATGTGGGGTGGCTTGGGAGGGAAGACTGGGAGATGGGAGGAGGGAGGAGGTGGGATCTGTGGGTGGTATGTAGAGTAAGTAGAAAATTTCTTAATAAAGAAAAATGAAAAAAAAAAAAGAATGGCTGCTACTCTCATGAACTGATTTTTCTAGAAAAGTGGTTCTCTACCTTTCTAATGCTGTGACCCTTGAATACAGTCCCTCATGCTGTGGTGACCCCCAATTATAAAATTTTTCATTGCTACTTCATTACTGTAATTTTGCTACTGTAATGAATTATAATGTAAATATCTGATATGTGACTCCCCAGGGGCCATGACCCACAGATTGAGAACCACCATTCTAGTGTCTCTTGCAGCATCTCTCCCTGAATCCCTAAAGCTTTCATCTCTTTTTCCTCTTCCTCGCTCTTTTCAGGTGCTGTTGTTCTCTCCTCTTCCTTCCAGGTACAGGCATCTCTAAGAGGCCGTCACCACATTAGTTAAGTTTTCTAAAGTAGAGACACAGGTAAATTATGACTTTGAAGCTATAATTGCTATCATTCTGTTTAAATCCTGGCCAATAAGTTAATAAAAAAAAAAAATAGTGTCATGGCTCAGCATGGAAATGCACCTGCCACCTGAATGCAATCCCAGGCCCCTATATGGAGGAAGGAGGGGACTGACTTCCATAAGCTGTACTCTGCCACACACACGGCGTGTTCACAATAAGTAAATAAGCAACCAGTAAACATTTGTAAATGCCTTGGCGAAGACCTGCTGTAATTGTGTGGGAGAAAGTCCATTATCTTGTCTAGGGACATAACCCTCATCTAGGGAAAGTCTAGTTGGCTGACCAGTCTTTCCTCTCATGCTTCCTCTTTGGTACGCAAGAATGAAAAGCTTTGAGATGAATGTTGGCAGCTTATGATGGGGTGGAGTTGCTCTTGAATGATGAGAAAACTGAGGGATTTGTTTTCCTAAAACAGGGAGCAGAGTTTGGCTAATCTATCTAATTCTGGCCCCAGGTAAGTGAAATGACCGGACTTCAAAACCACAAGTCAACCCTCTCACTTAGATGAATCAGACAACCTCTTGCTGCTCTTCAAGTTCCCATCACACTGTAGTGGTAAAGTGATGTAATTTATTCATCTGCAGTCCATTAAACCTCAGCACACTGTGCAGTGACAGGTTCTATTTCCATGTGAGGTGCACCACTGAGAGCCTTCCAAACTCAGTTTGCCCATTTTTTTACACTATTAAAAGGCACAGAGGAGCCAAGGCAGTCAGTGTGTATGCACAGTGCCTGGAAAAGATGGGGTTTTTTTCCAGCTCTGAACAATGTCAAACTGTGTTTGCCTGTCAACAAAATCGGTCCCAGAGAAAGGCCCATCACAACCTGTCAGTACCCTGTGTGAGAGATCTGTCAGCTGCCCAAAATGAAAAAAAAAAAAAAAGGGGTAGAAATTCCTCTAAAAATAGACCTTTACATCTTCTTAGGGGTTTCCATCTGGAAAATCTCAAAACATTTGACTATTTAACTATGTATCTGTAATTGTGTTTCTGCACTCAATTCCACTGAAAGGACACTAAAGTTTGTTTCCCTTATATGATAATGATTGTAACAGGATGCTGAAATGGAAGCTGACTCTGAAAGTCTGTATTAGAAAGGATTCTGCAGAAAAATAGAACCCATAGGACACATGGGCACGCATTCGTGTGGTTTAGCATAAAGAATTGCCTCCCTTGATTTAGAAGACTGAGAAGTCACATAATGCTGGAGCCCCTGGAATGCCAGTGGCATACCTCTGAGATCCAGAGAGCCAATAGTCTAAGTTCCCATCAAGGGCAGAGGAATACCAATGCTCTAGCTCTGGCTGTTAAGCAAAGAGCACATTTTTCTTGCCTTTATTTCTTGTTTTATTTGGGCTCTCAATAAATTGAATAAATCCCAGTCATGTAGGTGGGAATCACCTATTTACCTAGTCAAACAATTCAAATGTTAATCTCTCCCAGAAATACAGTCAGAGACACATCTAGAAATAGTGTCTAAGCTGAGTGCCCAATGTCCATTCAAGGGGATCCGGAAAAGAAAGCATCATAGACACTTTGCACAATTTACAAAGGAAATCCCCAGACTCTGTTGAGGGACTTGATCACTCACCTGCATTAAGAATATAAAAGGTCCCAGCACTCCAGAGGCAGAGGCAGGTGGATCTCTGTGAGTTCAAGGCCAGCCTGGTCTACAAAGCAAGTTCCAGGAAAGCAGGAAAGGCGTAAAGCTACACAGAGAAACCAAAATATATATATATATGGTCAAGAGGTATATATTTAGAAATAATTTTTACCTATGAAGACTACTTCCTCTTCAGTCCAAATCTAGAGAGGAGGTTTTTGAAGAGATAAATATGACATCTTCATATGAATTCTGTGAATGTTGGGGGGACAAAATTGGGAGACTGGGATAAAAAATCGTTCATAGATGCAGACAGAAACAAACTTAATGCTTAGCAGGAAATAACAAGCAGTGGAGTAAACAACACCACACAGCAGGGCAGAGGTAGCTTCATTCTGCTCTAGCAATTTCAGGGACAATTACATTTGAGCGCCAGCTTTATTACTAAAGCTCCCAGTGAATGACAAAACTTCAGTGTTCATAAACACCCAATAAATGTGATAGCTCCACTCCTGAATGGTGACTTGACTACCTAGTAAATACCCAGCACTTGATTAACATTTTAAGTAGGGGATGTGAGTAGAGCCCAGGAACCCAGTAATACTACCATTGGGTTTACAGAAAGGAGTCAAGTGATGAGAGGCAAGGTGGCTTATTCAGTATCATGAAGTGGTTTGAAGGAGTCTACATTATTGAAAACCAATGTCTGCCTTCTCTCCACTACAAATGAGCAGAGGCTGGCTGAGACAGAACAGAGGGCTTGGGTGTGAGAATAACATACATTTCTAGAGTCAGGGCAAGGTATTGTGCATTTCTTGTGAAACAGACCAAAGGAGTAAGCGGTGTGGAGGGAAGTCAACCCAGGAAATCTCCAGGTGGATTTTCTGAATGCTTAAGGCATTCAAGAACTCAAATGTATTGCCTGCTAAAGAAGTGCCGATGCGGGGGACCCCGTGACAGCTGAGGGAGAGGTCATCAACGAACTCAAAAGCACCCAAGAACTAACGGTAGCCTGATTTAAACTCCTGCCAAGGCCACTGACGATTGACTCTGAAATATCCCAGGTTTTATACTCTCTGAAAGGTTGAGGTCCTCAAAGCTTCATGTGTGCTGAGGACTCTGGACAGGAAAGTTGGCTTGACTGACGACACCGGTGGGGTGATGTCGTCAGACTTTCCTCTGGGCCACCAGCTCACAAACACTGACATAGAGACTTCTTATTAATTATGAAAACTCAGCCTATAGCTTAGGCTTGTTCCTAACTAGCTCTTATAACTTAAATTAACTCATTTATATTAATCTACATTCTATCATGTGGCATTGCCTCTCTTCCATCTTACACCTCCTGTTTTCTCTCCATGTCTCCTGGCGTTTTCACCCTTCTTCTTCCCAGAGTCCTCTCTGTCCCTGGAAGTCCTGCCTAACCTCTTCCTTGCCTATCAGCTCTTTATTACATCAATCACAACAACATATCTTCACACAGTGTACAGATATCAACAGGGTGGGCCACTAGGATTGAGATGCTTCTGGTAAAAGACCAACACACCAACTTCCACCATCAGCTTCCGTTTTGAAGCTGCAGGGGAAGATACGTGTGGATGGAATCTTCCATCCAAAAGTTCCTTCTTCGGCCTTCTACAACCCCAAGCCCCTTCTACCACAACACACACTCTCCACTCTCATGGCCCTTCCACTGTCCTGATTAAAGGAGAATTCTGCTTCTGCAGATACCAGTCCCCTCTCTCTTTTATTTCCACATGCCGTCCATCAGTCCTGGTCTAACACTCTTTGCATCTCTGTCTTCTTCTCCATGCTCTAACACTGAAGCCTCAGAAGCACTGATTAGAGAGAGAGAGGTGGGCAAGATGCAGAAAAGAAAAGTAGCCATGCGTTGCTCCCTGGAGATATTATTATTCACTTCTTATGTGAAGAACCCCTAGAGGTAGAAGCACTGACTTGAAATAAAGAAAACTCTGCATCTTTAATTCCTGGAACAAAATCATATTTGTGGCTTTATTTTTTTTAATTTATTTGGTTATTTTTGAGAGAAGGTCTCTTTACATATTCCTGGATACCCAGCCACATTTGCAACTTTAAATAATGTAGTCCATTTTACGTAAGAGTGATTAAGTACATAATGTGGTGATATGGCTTCATAATATATTCCACAAAGATACTCATACCCTAATCAATGGTGTTTGTGAATGTATGTGGTCAATAGGATTTTGTAGGTGTGATCCAATGGAAACTTGATATGGGGAGATCACCCTGGATTATCCAGGTTGACACAGTATAATTACAAGAATTCTTATACGAGGAAGGTAGACAAGTCATAGCAACACAGAAAGTAACATAACTGCGCTGAGGGAAGCAGAGATTAGAAGATGGTGCTGGCTTTAAAGTTGAGAATGGGACCATGAGTCAAGATGCTGAGTTACTATTAAGATGTTACTATTTCCGGAGAGACTTGAATAAATGTCTGTTCACCTCAGATAGGAAACTGATGACAGACCAAAATAAAGAGACCACCAAAGTCCAACTTGGTGAACCTAAGAGTTTTATTGGGTTTACTTATAGGAATATGGGTGAGGGGTTACTTACAAAAATGATTCAAAGACAGCTGCGTGACCAAAACCCACCCCAGCATGGGTGACATCTCACCAAAGCTGGAAACCTGGAGCTTACTGCTCGGCCTTCAGAAAGCTCAACAGGTTGTCTCTCTGTGTGTGTATGTGTGTGTGTGTGTGTGTGTGTGTGTGTGTGTGTGTGTGTGTGTGTGTGTCTGTCTGTCTGTCTGTCTGCCAGGAAAATTGGCTATTCTTTGTTCCTTCCAGGAGGCTTGACTAGTTTGTTTCTTCCAGGCATTTCATCTGGTCTGAGCCTCTTCTAGGCAGTTCAGCTTACCAGAGAGTGTTTCTCAGCTGAATTTTGTGCTTATATATGCTTGGGAATGAAGTATCCTAGCGAATTTTATTGGTTTCAAGGAGTTCCTGAAGCTATTGAGTTGTTAATGAGCTTTCCTGAGGGATGGAATGTTTTGCTTTCCTTTAGAACATCCTGTGTCTCTAATAATGAACATCCTTCCAAGAGGAAGGGTCTTATCTCAAAGGAAACTGGGACACAAAACAAGGCAAACAGTCATTCTCTAGGTGGAAAAGAAAGGGAGATATTTCCTCCTATGGCCTCCAGAAGAAACACAGGCCTGCTGATTCATTTCAAAACTTCTAACCTCCAGAACTGCAATATAATATGATAAATGTGTGTATGCTTGTGTGTTTAAGCCACCAACTTCATATGAAGTTGTTAGACTAATGCATGAGATTTGTTTATGTTCTCACGAAGGGGTAAGAAAAAATAGTGCTTCATTACAGGGATGGGAGAAAACAAAGGAAAGAGCTTCTCTTTGATCTTATATATCATGAACCATGTTTATCCAATAAAATAATTACACTTTATCATCTCAATAATGTAACAAGAACTTTATGACCAGTTGTTATGGTCCCAATTTTAAATCCAAAAACCTGAACTTCAGAGGTGAAGAAACTTGCCTAAGGTGACCTGATAGACCAGTAAGGCCAGATAGGGAATGATCCATGGTGATGCCTTGGTTGTGACAAGTGCCATCAGCTCCCTGCTGCCTCCCTTATACTGGTACTATGCATCTTCTAATAATACTCATTTTATATGGATCAGGAGCTATCACACAACTTACATAGATTCAGTACTACTAAATACATTCTTTTCCCTAAGACTTAATGTCGGATTCACCGGTTCACTCTTCCTGAAACTGCTGATCAGAGTTGTCCTTAACTCAAGCTCTGACCTCTTGAGACCAGACTGGATTTGTTAGGATGCTCCTTAGATTTGTTTTTGTTTTGTTTTTTTCTTTGTTTGTTTGTTTCTGAAAAGCAGCTTCTCTTGTGTGCAAACTAGGCACGTTTCTCTTTTCTAATTCCTTTTAACACTAT
Organism: Peromyscus californicus insignis; assembly: GCF_007827085.1. NCBI lineage: Eukaryota > Metazoa > Chordata > Mammalia > Rodentia > Cricetidae > Peromyscus > Peromyscus californicus. Next base: position 77,777,089 of record NW_026294617.1, read on the forward strand.
CGCCACCACTACACTCTCACAGACTCAGAAGTTGTAGCACGAATCCTAATTGGTCTTATAATAAAAACCCAGAGCCAGACAGTGCTGAAAGAGCAGAGAGACAAAGGAACAAGCCACTAAAGAAACTTCTCACCTCACCAGCTCCTCCTTTGAATGGGAGACAAGAACTTGTCTCCATGAATCCTTAGACTGAATGCCCCTGAGTCCTCAGCAGAAAGGGCCTCAAACTCCTGACTCCTCCTGCCTTATATTCGTTTCTTTGCCCAGCCATATCACTTCCAACCTTTAACTGTAGTGTGGAAGTTGAGTAGTTTAAATCTAAGCTGCTTATTATATATTTATTATCTGGATAAGCTTAAAGGCAAAGGAAAAATACGTTGAGGGGTATGTTCAGAAACAGCCCCTCTGCCTGCTCTCCATGCCCATGATCTTTTTTAGTCACTCCACCCTTACATTTTTCTTATCATTAAAAAGTTACTTGTATTTATTGAATTCTATTTTAGGATAATTCCAATAGAGTTTTCATAACACTCCTTTAAAAAAAAAGATGTATCCATGTGTGTATTTGCCTGTATGAGTTTATATGTACCACCAGAAGAGAGTGTCAGATCCCCTAGAACTGGAGTTATAAGTGATTGTGAGTCACCATGAGGGTGCTGGGAACCAAACCTTGGTCCTCTGCAAGAACAGTCAGTGCTCTTAACCACTGAGATATCTCTCCAGATCCCATCATACTCTTGTATCATTTCATTAAAATGAAATGATAAATTAAATACGTTGTCACCCATAACCTCTGAGTCCAGATACTCTAAGGCATTTTATTAGTGTGTGTGTGTGTGTGTGTGTGTGTGTGTGTGTGTGTGTGTGCATAATTTGCATTTGGGTGTGAATGCCACAGTACATGCGTAAAAGTCAGAGCACAGCTTTGTTTAATAGGCTGTCTCCTTCCATCTTCACACGGGTTGTGGGGACTGAATTCGGGTCTCCAAGCCCATGCAGCAAATGCCTTGGTCAGCCACTGAGCATCTCAGCATCCCCTAAATAATCCATTCACATTTTCCTACATATCTTCTCCTTCTGTGATATCAGGTATTTATAGTGCAGTATTTTGGAAGCATGTTTTACAGCACTCTGCTATTCGAACAGCAGGGCTTTGGGCAAATTAATGTTAGAGGCTTTAGTGACAGTCTTTCTCCAGGAAACACTTGCAGGGTTCATCAATTTACTGCTTTGAATTAGGAATCATCTATTCTAAGGATTTAGACTTTCTTTGTTTTAGCTTGACTGCTTGCAAAGCGAGAGGCAATCATTTCATACGTATCTTTGTAACAAACAAGACCTCCTTCACCTTTAGCTGTGAACTAATGATATTTAAATAAAAAATTAGTTAAGTTTCCCAAGATATGCATATGCCAAAGTCAACTGTTTGACAGCCACTCTTGTCTTTAATTCTAATCTTAGGTATAACTCTTAGTCACACAGTAGTCTGTCAAAATATGCACTTAATGCAGCCCTGTCCACTTGCCATCCCAACATCCAGTCCCCAGGCTCTTTTGTTTGCTGCAAATAGACCAGCGCTAAGTTCTCTTTCCTCTTCTCCATGTTGCCCATTAAAACTCATGGTCAGCAAACCCCACTTTTGGCTCCAGGAATGGCCGTTAGCTCTTAGAGAACTCCCATCTCTGTTACCACTGACAGATTCAGAAATTAACATGTTTTTGCTATAGCTTTGAAAAATAATTTTCCTCTGTCTTCAAAGAAAGCCAAAGGATGACTTTTTTTTTTCTCTGTAGATGGGTGGGAACAGAAAAGTAGATTGAATCGCTACCAATATCCAGCCCTTGGCACTGATAGAAACTGATAGCACGAAGCTGATGTGGCCACCTGCATAGCAGAGGGTTGGCTCAGAAGCACTGCACCAGGTCTCTGATAAACCAGCTCTGAGGTCTGTCTTATGTTGGATCTTATGGGCGCTAAGGTGTCTCCTTGAACAATGCCCAGGTAGCAGGATTCATACCTGTGCTGGAGCACATTCTGATTGACAGAAACCATTTCTTTTTAGTTGACCAGACTCTTTCTTTAGTCTCCTCATTCATTCCTGACACTTTGTTTCAAATTATCAGTTAGATGAGTCAAAACTTAACTGATGCTTTCTCTGATTTTTTGCAAGATAAGATTCAGCAAAACATCTCCATTTTAAATTCCACTCTCAGTATTTTACTTTGGCTCTACCAATTCAGTGATCTGCTACGATACAGAAATCATTCACTACTGTGAGGGGTCAAGGCTGCCTCCCCAAGCTCTGAATTTGAGTTGACTTTATCAGTTGTTGTGATTTGGGCTCTAGTGGTGACTACGGGCAGCTTGAGGGGTTGCACGAAGTGATACAGACTTATCAACATTTAAACCCAAACTGTGCAAACTCAGCTTCTGCTTTCTGACTAAACTTGAAAGAATATTTTTTGTGATTGAAAGCCTTTTCGATCCCTTCCTTTCTCCCCCTGTCTTTTCTTTTCCTCTCCCTAGAGCTACACATAGAAAATGAGTACTGATTTTCAGCCACGTGTCAAGCATGCCTGAGGTGAAGGAAATTACAGGTTGACACTCCCCACCTGAAAGCCCCCAGAGCCCTCCTAGCCTAGAGGTCAGCCTGCCTCACTGTGGGAAAGCACAGGGAAAAAAAAACACATGCTGCTAAGGGGAGGGAAGAGCGAGTCATTCTCCTGGCCTGAGTATATTTTCAGTTAGTATTCTGATGTTCCAGTTCATGGCATGGCCTCCAAAATCCTTCAAGTTTTAACATTCTCTGAGTCTTACTTTCTCCTTTGAAGTGGGTCTCTCGTGTGCACCTATCCTTATCTGTAAAAGTCTTTCTGTGGATACTCCGCCCTGGGTGAGCCATGTCGGGGAGACAGTCACATTACTGTTCACCTCACATGATGGGATCCACGCTCCACTCTGAACAGGCAAGTAAATATGGGATGAAGGACAACCATGTTTCCAGAGACGGGGAGGACAACAGATAGATCTGGTAGGTGCCCATAAGCAGACTGATGTCATGATAGGTGCTCACCCCCTACAACTGGGTTAGTCTTCTGGACTGACGGTAGGCATTCTAACTGAATAAAAGGAGAGAAAAAGCCAACCCAACGTTCATGAGTCCACATAGTGGCAAACACAGTGCTGATCACTTGTGAGTTGTCAAGTGTTCTACTGCTCCAAACTGCCTCCCAGCCAGGAAGAACTTGCAGAACTGGCTCTAGCCAAGACCATCTGACCAATTTATCTTTGAGTTATCCTCCCTTGGCACACCTCTCTCTGCCTTCATCCTGTTCCTGGCCTCGGGAAGCCATGTTTACTCAGAACTGCAAGTGTAAAATTGATGACATAATCACACATTGGTGTCTATGGGATATTACAGGAGGATTAAGCTATTATCAACAAATCGGGAACTAGTACTGTTTGCTCAGCATGGGAATGTTTTCAATTAATTTGTAATTAAATAAAGGAAGCAATTTACTGGGTCTTGGAGGAGTCAAGGCTGTGGAAGGTTTATCTCATCCGTCTCAGCTGTGCATTCCTTCTGCACCGGCTCATTGTTTAGATCACAGCCATGACACATGATCTGACCTATAGGAGAAACTCAATAAAACATCAATATTTTTCTTCCTTTAACCCATGGTGATATGGTGACTTAAGAAATCTGCCTGGAAGAGGCTCCACCATGAGTCAAGATCTACAACTCCAGCTTTACTTCTCTCTCAGCTATTCTTGCCAGCAAGCCTGAACATGTTAGAAATGACCACACTAGTTTTGTCTAGGGTGGAAGACAATGGATGCCACAGGTTCAGCTGTTTGAAATGTCTGTGTACCAACATTTCTAGGCACTGTGTTGGTTGCTTTGTATCCATGGTCTGACATGATTTCTCTCTCTTGACCATCTTGTTAAGTGGGCACTGTTATCCCACTTTACTGGATCAAAGACGTCGGTTTAGATGATGAGTAAGGTGGGAATAATACCTACTTCCGTCTTTCCACCTGGGCTCAGCCCAGGCCTGTACAGATCACGAAAAGTGAAGACAGTACTGGTCTTCTCAAACAGCTAGAGGACACTATTGTGACTTCATGGTGGGCCTTTCTTCAATCCATTAAGTGCTAGCTGTCATCCAGTTATCTGCAAGACTTGGCATAGTAAACAGATGCTAAATAATAATGATGATAATAATAACAAAACAAATGCAAGCCTTAGTGGTAGCTAGGTTTAAGGGACTTTTCTAATCACTTCACATACATTAACCTATTAAGGTCCTATAATAATACCATGAGGCAGACATCTATTACTATGTCCACTTCATATGTGTGTCAGGGTAGGGGAGAACATGTTGACAAAGAAGCTAGTGTCTTCATCTAAGGACACAGTAGCAGGTGTTTACAATAGAGGTATGCAAAGTGAGATGTTGCTGAACAGTATTAAAATTTGTAATCATATTTATTATTCATGGAAAAAATTTGATATTAATTTTTTAAATCTCTACTATTTGCTAAGGGCTTGGTTGATATGGCCCTTCTGCTCAACCTCGATGTCTGGTGATCACTTTTAATACGCAAAAGCTCTAAGGTAGGAATGATATCCCCGTACACCTTGGGTGAGGGTGATTTCAATACCTTAGTACACTGTCAGCTGGCTGCAGTTTAATTGAGTCAGGTTGTCTTTCATGTGCAGATTAAAATAGATACATTTATTTATATCTCATGCAGCTCTTGTAAGATTGGCAAGCAGTTTAAACAATGACTCCTACAAAGAGACTTGAGTTTTCAGAAAGGATCCACAATAAAAGCATGAGTGAAACACTCTTCCCTTCAGAGCAAGGCACCTTAAATCACATCTAATCAGCAATCACTTCATTTAGGATCAAGCATAGATGATACTGATTTATAGGAATTGGTCTGCCAAAGTAAAATTTATATTCCAAAATGAGCTATAAAAGTGCTAGATAGGGGCTAGAAAGAGCTCTCTCACTTGGTGTTCTTCTAAAGGACAGGAGTTCAGTTCCCAACATTCATGTTGGATTGCTCACAAGCAGTAACTCCAGCTCCAGGGAATCTGATGCCCTCTTCTGGCCTCTGCAGGGATCTGCATGCATGAGATATACATATATACACTTAGTTATACATAGATACACATTATATATATATATATATATATATATATATATATATGTGTGTGTGTGTGTTATGTGTTTGTGTGTGTGTGTATGTGTGTGTGTGTGTGTGTGTGTGTGTGTGTGTGTGTGTGTGTGTGTAATTTTTTAAAGTTTTAGATAACATAACCTTGTAAAACAAATGTATTCACTCATGGGAGGACATACTTCTTAACAAAAGTTTTAAGCTCCAGCCTGATGATTCTTCAGTGGGTCTGTGTTCTCTGATTCCCCACAGATTCTATCCCCCACAGTAGGTAGTAAATGTCTGCAAACTTCTTGTGCATTCCTTGTTCATCATATCCTTTCTTGAGACACAAACTTTGTTCTTAATATTGTATTAAGCCTGCACTGTTGTTGGTTGTTTTTGCTCTTTTGGGGGGCCCGCCACCCAGCTCCCAAATAAATCACACACAGAGGCTTATTCTTGCTTATAAATGCCCGGCCATAGCTTGGCTTATCTCTAGCCAGCTTTTCTTAACTTTAAATTGCCCTGTCTACCTTTTGTCTCTAGACTTTTTCCTTTTCTTACTTCTTTATATCCTACTTTCACTCTTACTCCATGGCTGGCTATATGGCTGGGTGGCTGGCCCCTAGCACCCTCCTCTCCTTGTTCTCTTGTTCTTTCTCCTTTTCCTCCTAGATTTCTTTTTCTATATATTCTCTCTGCCTGCCAGCCTGCCTATCCTTTCTCCTGCCTCACTATTGGGTGTTCAGTGCTTTTTTAGACCATCAGGTGTGTTAGACAGGCACAGTAACACAGCTTCACAGTGTTAAACAAATGCAGCATAAAAGAATGCAACACATCTTTGCATCATTTAACAAATATTCCACAGCATAAACAAATGTAATACATGTTAAAATAATATTCTACAACACTGGATTTCCAATTTTTAACTAAATGCTACCCAGTTTATTTTAAAAAATAGAAAAGTGTTGCCAAACAACTAAATAAATAATTATAGACTTAAGCCATACAGTAAATGGTAAACCCATTACAACAAAAACCATCACACAGTCTTTTTGGTATCCCATGGCAAAGCTTTATTTCATGCATGTAATTCTGGTATACCAAGCCAGTGATTCTCCATATTCCCACTGATACAAGATGATTCTGTCATTAATAGTTTGAGCATCTCCTAATCATAGCATAGTCCATGTCATCACTGATTGCTACACCAAGTAGCTACCAATGACCAAAACAATGAAGATCAGTATAATTTACAAACAATCACCTGAAGCTCCCTTGGGAAAGGGGTATTAATTCTATCACTCTGAGAAGGGTCAGGAAAACAAAGTCATATCATCACCAGTGTCCTTCAGATCTTACCATGTCTCTATTATCCAGATGCTGCCATGTGAATGTGAAAGGTCTCCCATATGCTCACATGTTCAAACACTTGCTTCCCAGTAGGTGGTACTCTTTGGAAACATTGTGGAACCTTTCAGAAGTGGAGTCTCTTAGGAAGAAGTGAGTCACAGGGGTGGGTCTTGAGGCTTTACAGCTCTGCCCGCTTCGTGTTCACTCCTTGAGTGTGGATGCAATGTGCCAGTCCTGCCTCCCGTTCCTTCCTGCAGCTGCAATGAACTACATCTTTCCGGAACTAAAGGTGAACTAAGCCCTTTCTCCCTTAAGTTGCTTTTGTCAGGGTATTGTATCACGGCATTGGGAAATTCACAGGGACACTAGGCTTCTACCATGCTGATAAATGAGACCAACCATGGCGGATTCTGGGAATAAAAAGTGGAAACTTCTCTGACTTACCCCCAACTACTTTCATGAGAGAAAATAGTGTATCATTGAAAGGAGGCAAATTGACTTAAATTCCCATTCTCCAAATACATCCTGAGATGAAACACTTCCACGTATTTATTATTACCACTCTGTATGCAATGACCACATATTGGTCATTTCAGAATGCAGCGCAGACTCTGAAAATGTCTGACTTTTTAAGCCAAGGATTACCCCCCACTTCTTCCCTCTTCTCAACCCCTACACTTCTTTTCACTCCTACCCATTTTCACCTTCTTTGAAGCTGTTTCTTTTGCTAACAACCTTAAAGTCCTCATCTTCCTGTTGACACTCCCTAACTTTCCCTGCCATACAATGCCTAGCTCACAGTGGGGATCCAGTAACTAAGTGGATGACCCCAAGTTGTCTGGAGACCTCCCTGTACCATAGTGGCGTTTAAGGCTGATGGCGAATATTTTTACTGAAAGAGATGGCTAAGCTGCAGTGCCTCTTTCTCCACAGCTGCCTGTGTATGTAGAACTGCAATCTGCAGCTGGAGACAGCTGTGCCAGTTGGGAATAGGCTGAGATCTAGCCACATCTGCAGAGGGAAAACATCCAGGCAGGCATGAAGAGGCTTCTCTGACTGGTTGCTAATTTGGCTGCAAGTGGTGGTATCCCTGGGAAGTGTGTTCACATTTCTCAGGCTTCTGGGTGGGCTTTGGAGGATCTGCACCACTTGTTGTTAGCTGTAGTCTGAAGAAATGCACTGGCTTTTTCTTTCTTCTCCCTGTAAGGGAGTTCCGAGTCTCTGGGCCCTGGGGTTCTCTGCACATAGTGACCAGTAACATGACAAGCATGGTGAAATATCTGTTATAGCAAAGAATTACCATTTGTTTCTGTTGTGACCTACTTTAGAAGAATTTTAGAAAGAGTTCCAGAAGAAATGCAGTACAAAAGTGGTTTTTGAATGAGAAAACTAATGGAAACTAGAAACAGGTATGCAACATTAAGATGATGAATTTGTAAAATATTTTATATAAAACACAAATACCATAAATCCTGTATATTTGCTGCTGCTCTGATTCTAAGCTGTCCAGAAAACAGGAGAAAAAAAAAGAGAGAGGGACAGACAGATAATCAGTTCCAGGAATTGTGGTACCTAGATGATAAAAACAAATCATTTGCTCAAGAGAAACATCTCCCTCCCTGAGCCCTAGGAAAATGTTGCTCTGCACATCCTTTGGGGACGTCTTCTGCATGGTGCCGACAGCCTGGTTCTTAGTAACACTGAAATATAACAGAAGACCATAAGAAACGCAACAGCTGATCCCTGGACTCCATGAAGAATCTGATCAAGGCAGACTCTCCCTCAAGGAGGAACTGTTGTAATGATCCATGCTGCCTTCCTGCTCCCTGCAACTTCAGCCCCAGGAGAATTTCTGGAGCTGTTACTCCATGTCAATCTGGAGTAAGTTCCTGGGAGGCAGAGAGCAGCAGGAGATTATAAACCTGTCTCCATTTCTTCTTCTTCAGTTGGAGTGGGCATATGTTAATCCAGTGGTATGCTCACTCTTCCTCCTGGGCCCAAATGGGTCCTATGGCCTGGAGCCAGGAGGTGTGGTCCAGAGGACAGAATAAAGATTACAGGCCCCCATGTGAGCAGGATCTTTATGAACCAATGATGGGCGAAGCAGAGCAGTTTTTCATCTAACCATGAAATTTTATTGCCTCTCTAGTAGACATCAGTGAGCTCTTACATTGCATATAGACCGAAGAGACGAGGGAGCTGGCACACAGAAGAGCGGGTACATGTGTCAGACTTAGGAAGTTCATGGCCAATTAGGGAAGTGGAGTTATTCCCCTGTGTCTCAGCGGGGACTTTCCTTGACACAGCATTTCCTTAGCGGACACCCAGGTGATGACCCATCCAAGGATCTCATTCTTCCGAGTAAATCCTAATTTGTATGTTTAAAGAAAAAGGGGAAACAGAAAACACACAGGCCTTTTGTGACCATGGCAGAACGGGGTGATGGTGAATGGCTAGAAATGAGGCTGGCGAGATAGTGTGGGCCAGACTGAGGGGCTGTGTGTGGGCTGTTAAAGCTTCCACCCTGAGAGGCTGAGGAGCCACTGGGGCTTGGGATTGTTAGAACAGCACCCCAGTTACTATTTTTGAGCTTTGGCAGCAGATGGGTAAGGACAGAGTTGGCGAGAGTATTTAGGAAACAATTGGGGATCATTTTGGACACACATGAGAAAGGTCCCACAGCCCTGGTATGGTGGGATGGGAAGAGACACCACAGGAGACTGTGGAAATGGAGCAGGTCAGAGCTGGGCTCAAGGCACTGATCTGGTGAAGGGGTCAGAATAAGGAGCATGTGAACACTGGAAAGAAATTAGAAGTCTTGAGATGGAGATGCGAAAAAGGCCACCTGTAGTTGGTTTTTTTTTTTTTACTCTTTGTCTCTTTTCAGTGCCTGTCACCCAGTTCCCAAATAATCACACACAGAGACTTAATTCTTACTTATAAATGCCCAGCCTTAGCTTGGCTTATTTCTAGCCAGCTTTTCTTAACTTAAATTATCCCATCTCCCTCTTGCCTCTGGGCTTTTTCCTTTCCTTACTTCTGTAATCTTACTTTCACTCTTACGCTGTGGCTGACTGTGTGGCTGGGTCACTGGCCCCTTCTTTCTCGCTCCTTGATCTCTCTTCTTAGATTTCTCCTATTTATTCTCTCAACCTGCCAGCCTGGCCTATTCTTTCTCCTGCCTTACTATTGGCCACTGGGTTCTTTATTAGACCAATCAGGTGTTTTAGACAGGCAAAGTAACACAGCCTCACAGAGTTAAACAAATGCAACACAAAAGAATGTAACACATCTTTTCATTATTTTTTTTTTCTGGAGCTGAGGACCAAGCCCAGGGCCTTGCACTTGCTGGGCAAGCACTCTACCACTGAGTTAAATCCCCAGCCCCACATCTTTGCATTATTAAACAAATGTTCCAGAGCATAAACAAATGCAGCACATCTTAAAATAACATTTCACGACAGCCACCTGCCTTCTTTTCCAAGTAAACAGTTATGTTGCTGTTTCACGCTCTTTCCTGTACAGGTTGCACCTCAAGAAAACCAAATAGTCCATGAGAGAGAGTTGATTTCTTCCACTTCAGTTCTTGTGGACTGCTAAAATTAGAACTGCACAGGAACCTTTGGGAGGAGCTCATAGCCTATTCATTTATTTGGCAAAGTTTAGGAGTCACTGAAGACTTCATATCTGAAAGTCAGTGAAGTTCCAATGGATGGGAATTTCAAGTTCAGAGAGAAAGTTCTGGAACAGATACACAGGTACCAGAAAAAATTTCCCCTCTCTAAATAATATTTGTCTTGGTCTGTTTAGGAAGCTCTAATAAAGTAGTTTGAGTAACTTATAAATGAAAGAAACTTATTCCTCAAAATTGTGGACGCTAAGACCTCTAAGATCAACAGATGTGGTGTCTGGCAATGGCCCGAATCTCCTCGGTGACTCCATCTCACTGTGACGGTACATGGCAGAAGAGCACATGGTGCTCTCTGGCTTCCATGCAGAAGAACTGTAATCTCACTCATGAGGGCCTTCCCCTTATGTCCTAATTAGTTTGGAAGGAACTTGCCTTTTAAGACGTTCAGCTGAGGTGTTGGCTTTCAACATACTAACCTGGAGGGATAGCGCCATGACAACACTATTCAATGATAACTCTAACAGCTGTTGTCTTTGGGTGTATGTACTATATTAGATCCAGTCCTAAACAACTTACCTGTGTGAGAAGAAGAAGAAATGTGACAGCCCTCACCCTCAATCATACCACCCCTATCTAAGACACGCGGCACCTGAGGAAAGGAGGGCCCTTAGCTTGCTGAGTGTAGCCTTCTGTTGGCGCTGCCAATTAGAGACTGAGAGGATATAGCAAAGTTCTGCATAAGAGATGGAGAGAAGCACTGAGATGGGCTGGGATAGGACTGGAGCCTCTGCAGAGAGCTAAAGCCCGAGAGGAGAGGAGAGCAAGGCTGTCCCCTTGGAGGAAAAACTAAAGCAAGAGGGAACACCAAGTGCCAAGCGCCGAGAGAAGAACAACGTGAGAACGGGCAGGTGATTGTAGGAGGCTTCACTGTTAGCCCCTGATGTAAATACCCTTCCCAATGAGCTCCCCTCCAGTCCTCATCAATGCAATGGGAATCTGTCCCTATCCCTCACTCTGCTTTCTGTTGTTTCACTTACCCATGGTCCAGCAAGGTCCAAAAATATTGAATGGAAAATTCCAGAAGTAAATCATTAAGTTATAAGCTTCATGCTGTTCTGAGTACTATAGTTAAATATCATACCACTTTGTTTCATTCAGTCAGAAGTGGGACATCAATCATGCCTTTTTCCAGTGTATCTACACTGTATATTCTGCCTACTGGCTGCTTCGTAGTGGTCTTGGTTGTCAGAGTGTGCATTGAGTATCCTGGTGCTAATATAAAAGGATTCAGAACTACTCTAGGTTTCAGGTTTAGACTAGCTATCTTCAAATTTTTCCCTGTGGATAAAAGGAACTAGTACATCCCCTATCAGGTGTCTGTAGATGACCTACTACATGTTTTACTGTGAGACGGTACAGGCAAGAACACAGGCTACCCAAATACTTCCGGTCAGGAGCCCGATCCTCTCATTCCAGTTGGTGGCAACTCCACGGAGCTGGCCTTCTCTGCCCACCCAGGACTGTCCTGGTACCTCCACGAAGTCTTTGTAGTGTTCACGGAGACTTTGTGGTGATTTTATTTATTGCCTTACTATTTTTCGGGCCGAGAGTGTAGAATTAAAGTGACCTTTAGCCCACAGCAGCTGCTGATTTATCACAGGATTTGTTAGAGCCTCCTCCAGATGCTGATGTTCCAACGTGAAGCCATTTAATTTAAAATTGGCTCAGCTGGAAAATAAGGTTAAGGGCTTTTATAGTCACAGTCCAAGGCAGAAATTTTACCCTTTTATATAAACCCAAGGTGCTAGTGGTAGAAACCACAATTCAAGGAAATTTAAATTCTGGACAGGCAATTTATGCTGTACTTGGAAGAAGGCTAAGAAGTGGGGAGGCACATTCAGTTGTTCATACTAGGCAAGTCTCCACTGGGGCCTCAAGAATGGCTGCCAGAGCCTATAAAGAGGCTACAGATGTGTGTGAGCCTCAGTGTAGCTCAGATGAGATGAGGCAGTCCCCCGACATGTAGAGGGAGCATATAAATTTGTTCCCTGACTCCACCCAGAGCTCTGGAGCCACTGCAGCTGATTAACTGCCTGCCAGGCCAAATTTTCCATCATTAGGTGGTCTGGCATACCTGTCAGAGCCCTTCACCTATTTAGCTCTGTTGTAAGAGTTTTGGAGTCCTCACCTTGTCCTGGAGCCCTGCCAGGAGCAGGTGGGTGGTAGCAGCTGCTACTCGGAGAGAGTTGATGGTGTGGGAAGAAGACATTCCTCAGGTGAGTGTCTCATCAGATAATCAAGCACCCAAAGGTGAGCCTGGAGACAGAAGAGAGACCAGGGTAGACCATCTCTCTGTGGTCTGGGGACACATGTGTGCCATGTTAGGAAGCTGCCAGAACCAAGCAGAGTCAGAGAGAGCGCCAGCTGCAGAAAGGATAAGGTGTGGCCTCTGTATTGAGCATTTTAGGAATACTGGAATTGAAGGGAAAACTCATGATAAGAGGGAAAAGGGTGGCTGGAGAAAAAAAATACCTCATGCAACATCAGAAATGGGAGTGACAATTTAAGAGATATGACAGGTTATTTCAAATACCAGGAATTCTACCAGTGCCAGAAGAGGAGAAGGAACATCAAAGTCAGCCAATTGAAGCCAAAAAGAAAGAGAGACCAAGGCATATCACATGCATGCTTGCATGCACATGCGTGCACACTCACCATCCTCTGTCTCTAAATCATCTAGAACTTTCTGTCTGTGGTTGTCCAGTAGCTGTGCCAGATGTGGTACAGGCTTAAGCCTGTGAATGGGGGTTTTCCTTAAGACATACTTAATGCCTTTCAAACCCGTGATCTTAGACTTAGTTTACTCTTAAAATGTTTTCAGCTTTTTTGTTGTTTTGTTTTGTTTGGTTTTGTTTTGTTTTATTTTGTTTTGTTTTTGAGACAGGGTTTCTCTATGTAACAGCCCTGACTGTCCTGGAACTTGCTTTGTAGACCAGGCTGACCTTGAACTCATAGAGATCCACCTGCCTCTGCCTCCTGAGTGCTGGGATTAAAAGTGTGTACCACCACCACCCAGCTGTTTATGTGAAATTGTTGTGTTACTCTAGTCATCTGATGAGTAAAGATAATGTAACTCTCTTTATTGGAATATTGAGAAAATGTGAGAGGTACAATGTGGTTGTTGCGTCAAATCTCTCAGAATGAAAATCAGCATCTAAATGTAAAATATGTGCTTTCCATTTAATTCTATTAGAGGACATATTAGGCAAATTATGAGGAGTAAAACAATTGGATAGTGAAGATATTTTGAAATATTTACCACAATCCAGCAGTCAAAAATGTTCCAAGTTCCTACTCCTTTCCCCTTGAAATTCTTGCATCTGCATTTATTCACACTGGGACAAATGCTCACTTTCTGATCCACGATTCTTCATGGTAACAATGAGGCACCCACCCAGGAAAGCATCTTTATATCAGGATTGGCTAATGGAGTCAGCCTGAGGTTCTGTTCTCAAAAAGATTGACTCTACCAGAATCCACCATTGTTACAGACTGCACACAGTCAGGCCATTAAAGCTGTGTTTTTAAGCAAAACAGTATGCGGGAAATGTTGACCACAGGGGCTCACTCATCCAGAGATATTGTCCATACTTTGCCAAACATCTGGATTTGGTGGAAAACCATCTGAGTGGCTTGGCTGATTTTTTTCTTTTTTTCATTTAGATGTTTTGGTGTGATGTGGACCCAAGCTCCCACTCGAAATTTGGAGGAGAAAACTGGCAGAAAGAAATCAGAGTAGTATTTAATTCTAGCCTAATACTCTAAAAAGGAAGAGTTCATTTGTGATTGCCCTGATGTGGGAGACACTGTAGGGAAATCACAGCCCCAAAGAAGTCAGTGAGTGGTGGCCAGGCAACAGAAACAATAAACTACACTCTTGGACTGCTATCAGAACCCAGGAAATTCACCAGTAAATTAAACACCCGTAAACATGTTACAGGGGAAGATAAACTGCAAATCATCTCAGATGGTATTTAGAAATGTGGGTGCATGAATATTAACAGGAAAATAGCCCATATTCTTCAATATGGAAATGTGAATGGTTAAAAAAATAAGCACATAAACCTTTTAAAGACTGGTGACTGGGGAAAAACAAAAACCAAAACCAGTAGTTGGCCTAAAGATAAATGCCGTTAGACCAAGAAAGAAAGAAAGGAGGGAACTGAACAATATTCTTCATTAAAATGTGTTCTATGGAGGATGAATGAGTTCCACACTCCCGCAGCCTCTAGAGCAGTGGTTCTCAACCTTCCTAATTCTGCGACTCTTTAACACAGTTCCTCATGATGTGGTGACCCCCAACCATAAAACTATTTTCATTGCTACTTCATACCTGTAATTTTGCTACTGCTATGAACTTTGAAACTGTAAATATCTGTGTTTTCTGATGGTCTTAGGTGACCCCTGGGAAAGGGTCATTTGGCCTCCAAAGGTCAATGACCCACAGGTTGAGAACCATTGCTCTAGGGGCATCAGTACATACCCTGTGAATGCACCTATAGGGTAATGGGATTCTGGAGATCAGGGAGTTTCATTGGCACCATCACTGTGCCAAAGCAAGGCAGTTTATAATATCATTGCTTTTCATCTGTCTCCGTTTCCTATACCATCCCAAGTTTAGCACAGGTTATGATGTGGCTTCTCCACTCTAGAGAGCAGGCACCCTGAGCACTCATTCATTTTGTTCATACCCTAATAGGCCAACTGCATGCCTAATCCAGCCATCTGAGCCTGTTTCTTTATACTCCTCTTTTCTGAAACAGTGTACTGCTATGTGCCCATGGTAACCTGGACCTTGCTATACAGACTAGGTTAGCCACAAATTGGTACCTTCCTGCCTCAGCCTCTGCCTCCAGACTACTGGAATTACCCATAGGCACCACAATAACTGGCTCTTTCCTTCACCCTTAAAATGGGGGTATTGGCTTCTATCAGCTTCCAGCGATGGTATCCAGCATCATTTTTAATGAGAAGCTGGTATTCTTAAAACTTGAGAAATTTTAAGAGAAGACATTAGAATTTTGAGGTGCTTTTGCAAAGTGGTATTTCCAGGTGAAAGGTAAAGAAAGCCCAAGGTCTGAGACAAAAAAGAACAGCTTGTAAGGTCACAAGTAACATAACATGGTAAAGTACTAGACACGGCTTCTTTCAGGGAAAAAAAAATAGTCATGGATCATGTAGGAGGTGCCAGGCTAGACAAAGCAGACCCCAGTGTGGGTAGGCAACGAACACATGAATAATATTAAGAGATTATAGAAAACTGGGTGGAAAAGAATGAAATGGGATTCAGCTTAGAAAATGCAAAGTAATGCATTTGGGATCAAGTAACCAGAAACACATGGGCTTTGAGCTGAATTCAGCATCATTGTGCCAGTGGGCAGAAGATATATGGTCTGAGCACCGCTCAGAAGGCCACTCTTAGAATTCTGAGTTCAAATCTCCCCTTTAAAAGTAGAGAATGAGAAAAAAGGGCAGAAACCTGCAACCACACACTGAGGGAGGCGAAGTAAAAGCAGGTGGGTGCCTGGGGGTCACTAGCCAGCCAATATAGCCAAACCAGCAAACTCCATACCCAGTGGGAGAGCATGCCTCAAAAGATAAGGTGGGTGGTGAATGAGGAAGACACTTGGCATCAGCTTCTGGTCCTGATACATGCATGCATGCACACCCACATATGCACAACACACATACAAATACTATTACTACTACTAATAATAATAATAATAAATAATAATTTTGAAAGTGGTTAGACTCACAGAACAGGCTTTTTGGTGCTGTGACAGCAATACAGAGCGATGTGTATCCCAGTATAGAAATTAGGATTATATATGTATTTATATATATATATATATATATATATATATATATATATATATATATATGTGTGTGTGTGTGTGTGTGTGTATGTGTGTGTGTGTGTATTCTCTAATATGTTTATATATGTTGTGAAATCAGAGAATATAAAAAAGAGAAGGACCTTAAATGCCTTCTCTCTCCCACTCTGATTTTGTACATTTTTGAAAAGGATGCAATTTATTTTTTTTTAAAAAGTACTATTTTTGAAACAGTTGATTCACTAGGTAGCCTTGATTTTGTGATTCTCCTGCCTCTGCCTTCAGAGAGCAGGAATTGTAGGCAGAGCCAAGCATGGTTAGCATGTTCAAATGTTTATTTCCCCAGCCATGGAAGCAAACCTCACCACACCATGACTACCTAGCACAGAGCACTGTACCTTCTAGAAGTCTATGTCTTTGAACATAAATTCTTTCTGTCTTTGTGTGGCCCCTGCCCCCAGGTCCCTCTATCTGCCCTTCCACTCTGAGGATCATTTCCTCGCATCCCTGTCTATAAACACATAGGTGTGCATTCCGCTCGTAGAGAAAGCAGGGAAGGAGACGCCTGCGGTGCATCCCCTTTCGCCAGAGCATATTTGCCCCTGTCTGTCCTTGCTCCACTCTCTCCATCTGCCCTTCAAGGCTGTGGTCATGCTGCACTGCAGGTCTGTTGGTCCCTTCATACATCTGCACCTGAGGGGAAGGATGAAGTCTCAGTCATTCCCCTGCCGCTGTTGCTCATAATAAGGCCTGGCAGGAACAAATGTCTTTTCCATGAGTGTGAAAGGAATAAAACGTTCTGGTTTCTCCCAATCCAAAACCCTTGACTGTGTCCAAACCAAGAGATTTAGGGAGGTGATCTGTGTGGGGTCATCACATTGTCAACTTCAGTGTGGAAGTACAGCATTGCTCACTGTCCTTGGACACTTAACACTTTACAAGAACAGGGATTCTTTTTCATAAATCAAGTCTAATGAACCCATCAAAATGTAGTCACCCGCCCACCCACTCACCAGCACCACTAACGTACTGGCCAATTGTATCACTCAGCTTCTCCTCCAATGTGTTTTATATAACACTATCTTACACAATGCATTTCTCTCCCAAACAAGAATTGCACGGTGAAATTAATGGGAAACGTTTGGTTATACGGAAGCTGCTTGCTTTATCTTTTCTGTCCTGTGTATCACCAGTCTCACCCAATCTTATCCCAGAACTTTTGCTCATCTGTCACCCTGTCATCTTTCGGGAATCTGGATTGATGGGAAGCATTTCAGGATATGTTGAGTTTTCCGACCAGGTGACATTCCACATCTTGTAATAATATAAATAGTCAATGCTTACTGTGTGCCAGCCCCCCTCCCACACACATTGCAGTTCTTCATATGATTAACGCCTTTCCCTTTCCCAGCCTTCAGCACAATTATTATTTCTGTGTTACATGACAAAGCTAAAGTAGAGAGAGGTGAAGACACTTGCAGAGCCCCACACAGCTGACACTGGCAGGCCAGAATTTATTCTAGAACTTCTGACCCCAGTGCCCAGAAATTCAAGCTGAAATCTCACTACCTGTAATTGTCATATAAGCTGACTTCTAGTTCTAAGTCCAAGTCTATGGCAGTTAAACACTTTAAATATTTTAAAGCAACTGACACTATTTTAGAGACCTCTACTCTCTAAACACTCAGGAATTCTTTAAATGATAGGCTGTACTTCTTTTACTTTGTAGATAATTGGCCTCTCAGCCACAGAATGCATTCTAGGTCCTCATCAAGTGTGTAGGTCTAGAGGTTGGGGATTTAGCTCAGTGAGAGAACACTTGTCTAGCAAGTGCAATGCCCTGAGTTCAGAACTCAGCTCCAGCGGTGGGGTGGGGTGGGGTGGGGTAGGGTGTATAGGTCTCAGAAGTGACCCAGACAACCTGAAGTGATTCAGCTCTCACCAAGACAGCAAACTATCCCCTCATTCTAGGAACTCACTGCCCTTTGGGGTTTGGTCCATATGCTTGTTTAGGGTATCCATATTGAGCTGTCAGACCATGTTTACCTAGACAGGAAGAAAATTCCAGACTTAAAAGCACAACTTTAAAAAATAATTCATGACATCTTTTATATTTTATAATAGTTCATGACAGAAATATTTAATGAGTAGAAACTATCCTCAGCTAAGTGTCACCACCAAGGATGATCTGAACCATGTAGGTCTCACAGGGGACACTTCTTATGTCACTTCCTCAAAGTCCCAGCCCTGGAGGATGAAGCCAGTCCTTTCCAGAGACAATTATGGATATGTGTCAGCATGGCCTAAGGACAGTTCTGCAGCCACGGTCAGTCCCTTCTTCTCTGTCTTCCCCACAGCCTTAATAGTGCAAGCACTGTGGAAGCGGAGACAGGAGAAAGGACAAAATGGGATTTGTAAATGAAGAAATAAATTACAGAAGTGTAGAAGGCACTGGACACTTGGAAACATGACTCCACAGCACACTGGAAGCACTCAGCTCAGAAGAACGGGTTTTGAGCAGCCGTCACCTGGAGAGAGAGGCAGCCTCCACTTGGATGGGAATTTCCTCTCTTGACAGATGGGAATTGAGTGTCTGTTGGCTAACATTTCCCCTCTAATTACTAATTATACCAGAGAAAGGAGCTTTATAGCCGGAGCCCTGGAAATATGAAATTTGATCAGTAGAGATTTGCAGGAAAGATGGAAGATTGATGTGTGACGTCAGACAGCTGGCGTGGAGGCCCAGCAGGCCAGGGGGCCAGCAGCTGCTCACAGTGGATTTGAGAGTGGGAGGAGGGTCCAGGAAGGGGGGATCAGAAAAGGTCTGGAAGAAGAGAGATAAGAAGAACCATGCTAACAATTCCGCTCCCCTCTCTCCTTTTTCTGTCATCTCAGATAAGAACACATTAATCCTCTGAGTTTGAAGCTAAAGCCAACAGGTGGTGAGGCCTATTCCTGCACAGAGGCAGCTGCTGGGACTGAGGAAGAAAATGGAGCTTCAGGTGGGAATGCACAAGCCATTCCCCTCCACCCTAAGCAATGCTCACAGCGAGACTGTGGCACTTTGTCAAGGTCATATAGCCAGAACATTCCCTAGGATGGTGAGGCAAAAGGAATCATCTAGAACCAAACACAGTGGAGCCCTTGACTTTCCAGTTAACCATGCAGAGTCCTGGCCCTCACCCCTGGCCTCTAGAGTCTGAGCCTCTAACAGTGGGCCACTGTATCTCTTCAGTTACTATCTCTCACATCTGCTCATTTAAATTCTTCTTCACAGATCAATCTGAAATATTATAATACGTAATTTATTTTGGGCATCCCCATATTCGTAGTGTGAACCCCAAGGAAACAGAAGTCACCTGCCCAGAACTGTCTCTAACAATGGGTGAGGCTTTGTGACTATGTCTTAAATGAGTCAACTGGGGAAGTGAAGGCACGGGGGGGGGGGGGGGGGGGGGAGGGGAGGGGAAGTGAAGAATTGGGCTAAGCTGAGCCCAGTTCCTGTGCCCTAGGGATGCATAGGCAGTAGGCATTGTGGTGGTAACCAAGAGCAAAGGAGATTGCTAATGGTTAGATGTTCCAAATACAAAGAATGAGGGTTTGATGTAAGTAATAAGCCCCCATGCAACAAACACACACAATAGACTCTCAAAGAGGAACAGTTCACTAAAGTCATATGCAAAGACACCCTTCCCTCTGCCACCAGGCTGCACCCACGATACAACCTCTAATGTATACCTGACATTATTTTTAAGTTGTCTCTAAGACATCTATATGAGGCTGGCATTGCTACTCCTAATATCAGAACCATGAGTATTAATACCATAAAATCAATGGCAACTGGCTGTAGGTTATAAAAAAAAAAAAAAACACAAGGTATAAGACCTAACAGCTGGCCATCCTGCTTTGCTAGCCAACTCTCTCTCCCAATCAAACTACTTCCTACTTGTCTTTGATGTCTGTCCTTGACTGTATATTCTTTGTGGCTTAATTTTATGACAACCAAAAAAAATATAGTCTTCCCATGACTCTGTTTTCAACTATAATGCAATAAGCTTATTAATAATAGTATCAAATAAGGTGACTAACATACTCACAGACATAGTATATTAAAATAGTTAAAATTCGGTACCTTTCTTATATTAATACTATTTTAGAAGTCTGTTCTACTAAATGAGATGTTAAAAGATCTGTTCCCATGTAGCAAATGGTCTCCTGATTTGGGAGTCCTCTATAACTTGTGAGGTTTGAGAGCCATTGCTATCAGACCTGACAGCATTCTGAAGAATTGCTGGACCCACGTCCTCCCATCCTCACTATGTTGTGAATGAGGCAACAGACACTCAGAGGCTTTGTGTGGCTTGAGGACTGGTATATTACTAGTCCTGATTTTGCTTGCAGGACTTTTCATGGGGACTTCACACTAATAGCTTTGAGCACCAAGGCAGGGCACAGATAGCAATTTCTGATGTTTTGTCTTTTTCATTATTGATTGATTTAACTCTAAACTGCCACCTCCTTAAGACTCTGGGTGGCTTCATAAATGTCTGTGCATTTTCTCTCACTATATTATACTCTCTTCATCCTCAGAACAGCAATATACACACAGAGCCAGTCACTATAAACTCATGGGACATGGCAGAAAACCTTCCTGGGATGCATGTACAGGGCTCACTGACCTAAACATTTGAGGTTATGTTTTTTGAGAAGGGTGTAAGAAAATCCTCATCTCTCTTATGGGTGGCAGAAGTCCTAAGCCCTGTTCCTGTTAGAGTGAAGTTCACACTTCTCTGGCATGCACAGTCCTCTCCCACAGCAGCCCTGAGTGAAGTCCTGCTACAAGCTGTGTCAGCCTTATCATCAGCACAAAGCAGGAAAAGCAGGTACTGTGGCTCCTCATTTCTCATTGGCCAACAGAAAGAGACTAGCAAGCAGTCCCGGGAATCAAAGGAGAATCTGTGAAAGTTCTAAACTAGCATGGCCCAATTTTCTGCTGACTAGCGTGTTTTGGTGTTCATGGGCAGGCTGGGCACCATTTCTTCCATTTTCTGTATCTGTTCTCAAAACCTTTTGTAGTTAAGCAGAATATTGTCCACTTACAAGGACAGAGTCAACAACAGTCCCGTTTTCCTTCTCTCTGAGAATTCCAATTCAACCCTCAAAATTCAGCTCATTGGGGCCAGCAAAGTAGCTCAAGTATGTAAAAGCTTTTGCTGTGTGCAGTGGTATAAATGGTAAATGTCCTCCATGTTCTTGGGTATTTGAGCATTTGGTCCCCAATTGGTGGCACTGTTTGGGAGGTTGGGAGGTGTGGCCTTTTGTGGAGAGTATGTCACGGGAGGCAGGCTTTGAGTTTCAAGATCTACACCACTTCCATGTGGTGGTATTTTACTTGTACTGAAATGTGATTTTAATTGTATGTTAATAAATAAAGTTGCCTGGGGGTCAGAGCTATTAGAGCCATAGCAAGAGTGTGGCGGTGGTGACACACGCCGTTAATCCCAGCACTTGGCAGACAGAGCTAGGTAGATCTCTGTGTGTTCAAGGATACAGCCAGCATTGGAGACACACGCCTTTAATCTCAAAACCATAGAGGACCTGGAGGGCTATACATACAGGCAGTGACGAAGCAGTCACGTGTTTGGGTTTACAACCAATGAGAAGGCAGAACAGACAGTCTATATAAAGGCGAACAGACAGGAAGTAGGCCCCCTTTTTCGGAGAGCTCTCTTGGCTGAAGCAGGAAGGGTAAGGCTCTTAGCTCTGACCTCTTGGCTTTCTTCTCTGAATTGGCTCTGTGTTTCTTATTTAATAGGACGGTTGGTTACATCTACACTTCCAGTCTGCTTTCCCTGCTTTAGCTTCAGCTAAGATGTGAGCTCTCAGTCTGCAGCTCCAGCTGCTATACCTGCTGTCAAGCTGCTGCATCCTCACCACTGTGGACTCTCATCCCTCTGGAACTGTAAGCCCAAATAAACCTTTTCTTCTACAATCTGGCATTTTAGCACAGTAAGAGAAAAGTAACTAATACACTTTGCAAGCCTAATGACCTGAGTTAGATCCCTGAATCTCACTATAGAAGGACTGACTTCTGAAAGTTATCCTCTGACCACAGCTGTGTTATGGACATGGTATGCACACATGCTCTCTCTCACATACATACACACACTCACATGCATGAAGTAATAAAATAAGTGTATTTTTAAAGACTCATCTCACTGGTAGGTACCTGATGGGAGCACTGTTGAATCCAGGAAGGAATGAGACTCCATCCTGTGTGTGCTCCTTCAGCATCCATGGGCTCCTCAGTATCAGCCGGCCTAGTGGGCTCTAAGCAGCTGTCTCACAAATCCATCTCCTCAAACTGTGCATCTCTCTTCAGAGCAGGGACAGGTGTTCTTTACCTTTGACACCCCCCTCACTCATGCATTTTACACCCCTCTCTTACACATCCAGGCTTAAAACCAGGGCGTATCTAAAATACTCAAAGAATGGGGATGGAGACAGGAAGAGTGCTAAATGACTTACCCAAAGTCACCCAGGAATTAGATTTCAGTGTGACATTTATTGCAGTGCACAGATCTAAACTAGGCTGCCACCATGCTTTTGTGATGAACCATCCACAAAGAGTGACAGGTAATTTTAAGAATCGTTTGACTACCAAAGAAGTGAAGACCATGGAGCCCAGGCCAGTTCATTCTTAAGTCTGATTAGATGATGGCTTATGGGCTCCATCTAAGCTTTAAATCAGGATCTAATGGAAATTACACGGTGGCTTTGGCTTCACAGGGAAGGAACTTGGGGCTAATCAGCCTTAGGAAAGCCACCATCTGAGATACCAAGGCAAAGCAAAAGAATGTCATCGATTAAGTCTCCTGTCCAGAATGTTCCAAGCCTGTGATGAGAAGAGATGGGATTGGAATTCTAGCCACAGGCTTAATTGCTTTGCAAGAGGCCACAGCTGTTGCTGCAAGGAAGCTCAGGGAAAAATTCTGCTTTCTTACTTTCAGCTCTTTGCTGTGCTTGCTAGAGGCTGGTTTTTGAGCCACCTGATGACCATGCCTGGGGCAAATTATTGTTTTTCCAATGTCCTGTGTCTTGTCTCTGTTTTTCATTATATGACCAGCACTCAGCGTAATGCCTGGAATGTAGTTCCTGTTCAGTAAGTGTCTGATTAATTAAATAAGCCATCAAAAGTTGAGCTTTGGGAAGGAAAGAGAGCTCCCTGCTATGACTTTTTCAACCATGATTCTCCTTAGCTCTTCATGTAGACTATAGACATGTAAAGGAATAGAATTAGCACGGACAGATTGATTTTATCTAGCTTCTGCCTGTCTATAAGCAGCTTTTCTTGCATAGTGCATGATCAAATCAACTCTTTGTAAGTCTTCTTTCCTCTTCTGTGATGACAACCAACCCCAGAATAATTAATGATGTGGCCCACATTTCCAAAGCCCTCTGCCTTTGAAACAGTGAAAATGACCTAATGCCCAACAGAACCGTGGCATATATGGACTTTGCCAGAAGTCGGGTGCATGGGGTAAAATCTGGAGAGTTATTGGCTTAAGTGGTGTTAAGCAGTGCCTGTGATTAGAAAATGAAATGAAATAGAATCCCCTCATGGAATCAAGAACAGCCAGGCGTTGTCCTAAAATAAACAGGCCAAAGAAGCATGGGTAGCAGTCCCTTAATCCTCAAACCTGTTCTCCTCACTTTATGTCACTTAGACTTCCAAACATGTGTCCCTGACTTCTATCTGTAGCCTTAAACTCAAGCATGCCCGAGGCTTTCTTCCCTACGTGTTAGCTATCCAATCTGCTCAGCTCCTTTAAGACCCAATAAAGAGATTATAAAAGCTCTGGTTCATGATGAAATATTTTATAACATTGACTATTCTTTGTGGGTAAAGAAATTTGCACCACCTTATGTATTTGGAGATGGGAATGTCCTTTCATTGTGAAAACATATTTTTGTTATAATGCATACATGCAATTACTTTGATTTTTACTAACAACGCAAGAGTATTTATTTATCCCTCTTTCTGAATACTCTACCCAGAGCAAAGGAAATGACTGGTTTCTCTGAGTCCTACCTAGATCAAATGCAGTGACAACTTGCAGAAAAGGGAAGTCCCCTAAACAGCAGCAACAGCTCACATTAACAAAGCCGTTTGTCACTACCAAAGCATAGCATTAACTTTTCTTTAATTTGAACTTCATAATAACTGTATCACATAGAGCTTAGGTATAGTTTCTCTGCATGTGACAGAGTAACTTAAAGACAGAGAAGGTCAAAGACCTAAGCATGCATTGCTACCGGCATCTTCAAAGGGAGCCATGTGTTCCCGAGACAGCAGCCTGGACCAAGACTCCAGGTCCCAGCAGCAACATATAGGAGCTCAACGAGGACACAGTAGCACGGGGAGAGGTATTTCGGGGCAAATGCTTGATTTTTAGATTTGGCCTCAAGGCAATTGAAAGCCATTATTTAACGCCTAGTTTTCATCACGCCTCAAAATTAATCTGAGATCCGTATATTCCTCAGGGCTCTGACTTTCTGCCTGTAGGTTTAGTATCTTGTAAAATGTTTGCTTAAAACAGCCTTCTCCTTCTCACAGAGCCTCACAGATGAAGTGAAAACCCAAGACTCCAGCCACTGTGATTAAAGTCTCCTTACTATATTTTACAAGGATTGGGTGATTAACATTCATAGCCTTGGCCTCTTTCCAACAGGGAGAAGGAACGCACCTCCTCTGTGCCTGCTTCCCTACGGTTCCCACTGGGGCTACTCCACAGAAACACTGTGTGGGGACTTGGATCCAGGCAGACTGGGCAGGGTCGAGTTGCTGTGCCAACCCCATTCTCACTGTGCTTTAATTTAGGACAGCTGAGGACCACCTGGATGTGGGAAACCAGATTGACTCCTGTCTTCAAAGGAGAGGAGAAGCGAGGTGTGGGCATAATTAACTTCAATCAGTTTCAACTGTACTGGTCTGGATGATTGTGTAGAACTGAAATCTTCCTCCTCACTGTGAAAGATTGGGGTCACATGCAGGTAACAGATGGCTATTTCAGGACACCTGGCAGAGGAACTGCCCATGGAAGTTGCTTCACTTTGCCTGACGAAAGCTGTTTAAGACCAAACTATCACATCTATATCTTAGTATTGTTTTATCTTCAGCACAGTGGCTGCACCTTAATCTACTACTATCTCAGCCAGCAATTGCCACCCCACAGTTACCAGCCTGCTTCTCTAGCAACACACGGCCTGGTCTCTCAGGCCACAGCCTGATAGGAATTCTGTTCCCACAGGCACCAGTTCTGTAGCTGCTACTAAATGCAGCTTTAACTAAATCTCTATCTCTATCAGAAAAAGTCATACCACTCCAAATCACTCCCTGCTACTTCCTGTAATTATCTGTCTCTCCTGGATACCTTCTGCTCTATGATTACTTTCTGTTGCTAACTGAGTCTCCTGACCCAAAGTTAATTTTATTTAGTCAATGCAAATGCAGACTTGAGGTTCACAGTGTGATCAAATATCCCCCAACATCTTAGCTCTCATAAAATATATATTCTCCTCTTGTTGAGAAGAAAAAGTGTTCCATGGTGGTAAAGGAAATAAGAAAGGTTAATAGGGGTGAGAATAACCAAAATGTTATATGTGTGTGTGAGATTGTCAAAGAATAAATATAATTATATATATATATATATATATATATATATATGTGTGTGTGTATACATATATATGTATATATATATATCAGAAGTCCTCTAAATATTAATAGTAACACTAATACCAATAATAAATAGCTTACATAATAAAGTTGCATGACTCTTAAGTTATTGCTGCATTTGTGGGGAAAGGGAAAAGAGAAAGGGTAACAGAAGAGAACATTTGCTAAATGTAGAACCCATACATATGTATGTTTTTAATTTCTTATCTCCTGGTATTTCAGGTTGCATTTTGTTGGCCAAAAAATGACATTGCCTTTCTGGACACCAGGCTGTACTTCTTGAGTGGCCTGAGCTGAGTATAAATGCTTCTAAAACAATATGTTTCAAATTATTCAAGGTCCACAAACAGAAGATGTCTTATAGAACACAGAGGACAAAATGCCCATAAACATCTTCCTGAGAATAAAGAAGCCTTGTGGTGGTAAAAAGTAAGGTCTTGGTGACAAAGCAGATGCACCCTAGTATTTTCACTTTGCAAAAGAAACAATCACTACAAGACTTTTCAATTTGTTTTCAATAGAAATGGGAGTAACAACATAATAGATGTGACAGGTTATCTCAAATACCAGTAATTTTACCAGTGGCAAAAGACAACAGAAAGAACATCAAGGGTCAGCCAATTAAAGCCAAAGAAAAGGAGAAGCCAAGGCATAACACACACACACACACACACACACACACACACACACACACACACACACACACACACGAGAGAGAGAGAGAGAGAGAGAGAGACAGACAGACAGACAGACAGAGAGAGACAGACACAGACACAGACAGAGAGACAGACACAGACACAGAGAGAGACGGAGACAGAGAGGGACAGAGAGAGACAGACAGAGCAAATCCAGTTGTTTGTGCTTATTTATCCTCCTAAAACTTAACTTCCCTGGACGCAGAAGAGGAAACACTAACAAGTCTGAGTGCTCTTACTTCTGTCATTGTAGTCCACTTGAAAATGTTGAGCTGTTGGTCTACTGAAAGAGAATCCTCTCTGCTTATCTCTTAGAAGAAAGGAGTACAAATCTACAAAGTCCCAAATGAACTAAATTGGGGAACTTTATGAAGTCCTGGCTCCTATAGATTCTGAGATGGGCTGGCTGTTAAGTAACTATGGCCTTAGGGAGATAGATGAACCACAGACAGCTAAGAAAAGTACATGTATGGATTTAAAAATGCAGATGCTTGAACTACATTGTTCATTGTTTTAGTGTATATTTTTAATAGGAAACTCACATACAAATATATAATAAATACATAATTTTATTACCTTGGACCCCAAGACACAAATTACAGTGAGGCAATCTGTCATCTGTGGTCAGTTTATCAGATAAATGCCTGCACATCTCAGGGGCTTACTGAAATTAAGAATATCATGAATGAAACCCCCAGCTATAAGCCTTGATCATTTAGAAGACATCAATATAGATGGCTCATTCCTGCTCCCCAACCTAAGTCCCTCCAGGGCAGTAGCTCTATGTGGTCAGCTATCTGTTGACCTGAGAAAAGGGCTGACTCCATCTCTTAAGTCCCAACTGACTATAACCTTCAAAACATCTGGTATGGGGCTGCCCTCTGGAGGCTTAAGAAAGTTATTTTGTTTTGTTTTTGTTTTTCTTTTAAAGGCAGGCCATTGATTTCACTGGAAGCATTGAAGATACTAAAGTTGGATATCATCATTGGACTATCTAATTCAGCCTTCATGAATGAGGGTACCAAGATTCACACATAAGGAATGAACCTGCAGAAATGCAGTCACCTTCAGAAGGTCCACCTAGCAAGACCATGATCAGGAAAGTTACTGAACCTTTTTAAATGGATGTGGAGGGGGTGGCTTTAAGTCATCTGCTAGTATCCACTTTGGTCAGGAAAAGCATTTATGTTTTAGTAGCATGTACTAAATCCCTGGTGTGGAATGGATGGTGAGGTTTGAAAATGTACAGCTACATCTGGAAAGCCCTCATATTGGGCATCAGTGTTTTTCTCTGGCTAGAAGGATAATGGTTGAGTTTTACGCTTTCTGAAAGACTTCAGGAAGAAGAAAGAAAGGGGAAAGAAAGGACAACCACAGTCAGGTCAGAGAAGGCAAGTTCTAGTTCTTCTCAGTGGGTGAGTTTGTAATCAAAATAGGCATTCAAGCAAAAACAAAAAGAGGCTAATAACTGGTTCTGGGAAAGACTCTTATTCCCTACAGACAAAAAAAAATGATCAAGAATTTGTTGTCATTTCTAAGCAACAAGTATATCAATATACCACCTAAAATGTATTTTCTCAGATATAAGCAGCAAGATGCTATTTAGTACTGACTAAGCTGAAAGTTATCGAAACTTTTTTGAACACATTTAAGTCTGAGAGCTACACTGCTTTCAGAGGGAAGATTTTTTTTTTTCTCTCCTTGGTGGAACTAAGCACTATTTCTGAAATATCTGGCTGGATCTTAAAAGCCACTTGTGACAGGTGATAATTGATTATACATTGCCTTTTGCCAGAAACTCTAATGTCATTGGCATACAGAGACACAGCAACACAGTATGTGCGTATGCATGTGTGTGTGTGTGTGTGTGTGTGTGTGTGTGTGTGTGTGTGTGTGTGTGTGTGCAGAGGACTGGAACACAAATAGAGGGCTTCATAAATTAAATTTAATGTTTCATAGCCCTTCTTTAAACAAAGTAGGTGTGGAAATTATTCCAAGTTAAAATATATTTCTGTACAAAGCTAAGGCCAAGTGGATGAGTGTGTATGTGAAAAAGCAGGATTAAGGAAAGTCACGTGTGGAACTAACTGAATATTAAAAGAAGAAAAAGGCGCTTTGATATCTCACAGGGAAATATCAAACACTGAAATTTCAATTTCAAGCATGATCTGTCCAAAAAAATACCGATAAGAACTCAACAATAACAATTATAACAAATATATATGTATATATAATATATATATACAAACACACACCATCATACAAATACAGCACAGAACAGGAAAATTGTCCTGGGGTGGGGGCGAGGGACTTCACTGAATGATCTGATCCATGCATGTCATCTCCAACTTAATGTAGTCATTTTTATTTCATTTAAAAAGTCAAATTTCTTCAATTTCTGAGAAAATATTCTGTTTATGTATGTTCTTAGGGAGAGAAGAAATTGAAAGTAGATGGGAAAATTAGAGTGAGAAATTAGTTTGAATGGGGACATTTAAGATATGCCATTTGCTTAAAACATTTTGAAATGGATTTTGTCCCCCACAGCAAAGGTGATAAACCAACCAAGCGTGGGTCCAACTGTACTCAGGTCGGCTCTTTGTGTCCTGTGCCGTCCTGGTTTGTTTGGTTGTTCTTTTTCTCTTGCTCCTTTCCAAGATTTTCACAGACTGGCCTCCTTCCATCATTCTGTCCACAAGCAAACTGTTGCCCTAGCCAGGAAAACTCACATGGCTAGAGTAACAGTCACTATGGGTAGTTTTGATGGTTTTTGTTTGTTTAAAGCCTGGTCCAAAGCAGTTTCTTACACATCCAGCCATCATGCATTAGAAGCTACAAAGCTATTTGCTAGGCCTGTGGTTAGTGTTATTTTCTGCATGCTAGAAGATAGTAAACATTACTGTAAAAAAAATAAGTGACATTTTACAAAAATTGTGTTTCCTGTGCATGTGTAGTCACTGAAGGCACGTGTACAGATTGTGAATGAAAACTGAATTTCTCACTGTGGACGATGGTTTATAAGTCTGGAAAACATTGTTCTCATTCACAGAGGGGAAGAAGTCTTCCTTAACATGATATTCACAGATACATCATATATTCCACATTTATATCACTTCACAAATACAAATCATATCCTCATCACAGACATTTATTTTCTATTCCTGCACATGGACATGTTTTCCAAATCCTTCTTCCAAGTAGCTGATATTTACAAGCTTTGGATACACTCTTAGAATGCTCATCACCTACAGAACCCACTAGGTCTTTTTTCCTCTCCAGCCCATGTTCTGCCCATTTCCTTTCACCTCCTCCACCATCTTTCTGAGTTGCTGTGGCCGAAAGTGAAAGGATTGATTTTCCCACTGTCTGCCCAGGCCCCTCTTCTGTGATTGTCATATGGAACACTGTGTAGCTGTGATTTCTTCAAATGTTTGAGGGAATACTATTTACATGTATGGACAAGCATGGGAGTGCCTTATGTATTTACAACAGTCTCCTTACCTTGCTTTCTAAGGAGAATCCTTTTGTTTCATAGATGAACTGCTGAGCCCTTACTGGGTGTGCTAAGCAGAGGAACATGTTTTCATTGTATCAGTTATCAACCTGACAGAATGCAGAATCACTAGAGAGATGGGCCACAGGGCATACCTGAAGAAGATATCTTGATTATATTGATGTGGAAAGACCTATTCTAATTTTACGTGGGACTATTCCATGGACAGAGGATCCTAGACCATATAAAATGGAAAAAGTGAGCTGAGCACTAGCATACATGCATTCATTCACTGTTCTCTGCTCTCTAAATTTTTTTTTTTTTTTTTTTGGTTTTTCGAGACAGGGTTTCTCTGTGTAGCTTTGTGCCTTTCCTGGATCTCGCTCTGTAGACCAGGCTGGCCTTGAACTCACAAAGATCTGCCTGCCTCTGCCTCCCGAGAGCTGGGATTAAAGGCGTGCGTCACCACCACCCGGCTCTAAAATTTATTTTTATTTTACATGTATGAGTGCTTTTCCCAAGGGTATATATATATATATATATATATGTGTGTGTGTGTGTGTGTGTGTGTGTGTGTGTGTGTGTGTGTGTGTGTGTATATCACATATCTGCTTGTTGTCCAAAGAGTCCAGAAGAGGGTGTTGAATTCCCTGGAACCAGAATTACAGCTGGTTGTAAGCCATTATGTTGGTACTGGGAACTGAATTTGCATCTTCTAGAAGGTCAGCAAGTGCTCTTACTGGCTGATCCAACTTCCCAGGCCCCTACTCTCTACTTCTTACAGATGCTGTGGCCAATGCTTCAAACCCCTGCTCCCTCAACTGCCCTGTGATGATGGACAGGAAGCTAAAATAAGGCCTTTCTTTCTTAAGTTGTTTCTGTTTCATCCCAGCAACAGGAATGTAAGACACATGCCAAGATGCAAAAACTAAGAAGCAGAGAGAAGAAAAATTGGCATACTACATGAGAAAAGGAAAGCATGACTATAACCCAAGAAGAAGAGAACAAGTCCAGAAAGCAAGGAAAGAGGGTGATGAAGGGGGAGTAGTAATGGATTATGAAGAAGGCTAGTCAGTCAAGAGTTTGCTAGAAAGGTATAAGAAATGAAGATTCTGGGCTGTTTTCTAAAAAGTAAAGCATTTCTCCTTTGCTACATGTCCAGGAAGCCCTTCTATAAAAGCATTTTACTGTGTTTCTGTGCTGTGTGGTGTCATGTTGTAGTTGCTGGGGATACTTCATTGTGCCTTTAGACACAGAAAACTTACTTGGGATACGACTGTGGTGTCACATTTCCTAAGGTCTATGCTTGCCTTCCCAGTCAGACTGTGACATTTGAAGGATGAGGTTTAGACTCCTGCTTAGCCATGATACCAGGCTTGCAGGATTCACATCGGAGGCTGGTTAATCTCTCTCATTGACAATGGAGGCTTACTATATTTGCAGCTATTTCTCAGTTAACCCATAATTCAGAGTTTTGACCTTTTATTGCATTAAAATCACCAGAAAGAGGATTAAATAGTTGCCATAACTGTATATTTGTTGTCTACTATAACTATAAATATTTGAGAAAGGAAGAATCTTTAAAAGTTCCTAATAATATTGTCAGAAGAATGCCATGCACAGCAGGTACACTATCCTGTCCTGCTTTGCAATATATCAAAACAATGATGACATTGAAATTTTTGAATAAAAGTTGTCATGATTCTGTCCAATATCATAGTCCTCAGGCTTGAAAAATTCTCTCATGACTCAACACAGAACTGTTCTGGACTAAGACCATGTCACTGTTCTGCATTAACAACCGGCCTGTCATATGATCATTTCAATGTTGCAATCCCAGGACAAACAGCTATGTGCACATGATGGCATAATCAGTGCCACTCAATCATGAGAGGAAATCTGTGTTTGGGGAAGAATGAACCACCCAGTCTATGCAATCCTATGTGAGAAATTTAAAGAGTACTTTTGTCACCACATTTCAGCAAACCATTCTCCAATAAACAGACCAAACAGTAAATATATGTATACTAAAAGCAATGCTTTTATATACATATGATATATGTATAATAAAAGCAATAAATACTATTGTAACTGTAAATGGTAACAGCTTCAAGGATATTTTCTTGTATGAGCTGACATGTCTGGACAATTAATTTTGTCTCTATAAGCTGTTTATATTATGCAGCACTAGCCAGTCTCTGAGACAATAGGCTTTTCTTTGATGTACCTTAATCGGCACATCTGCTTCAACTCCTCCAGATGTTTTTATTTATTTATATTCTTTCCTTAAGTTTGAGATACTCCTACTCTGGGTGAATTCACATTAATACAATAAACTATATTACACAGAATGTCAAGAAAGCTAGTGTGTTTGTCAGAATTCAGTGGAACTGCCTCAATCAACCAAAAGTGGTATGATACTTGAATTTTCTTAACTATCTACATATAATGAGCTCTTGTATCCTTTCCTAATTTGTACAAGCCTTTTAAAATTTGTTTCAGTGGCTACAAATTATCTAATATAATCAGACCAATTATATCTATCAGTGATCATTTATGTTTGAATCACTTGAAGGTTATTTCCATAACAAATAATTGCAACTGTTAATGTGTTTTGGGAACATACTGAATAAAGTATCTCACTGAATCCTCATGACTCTGTGCATGAGACAAAGACCTTTAGAGTATCAGTTTACAGATGAGGACACTTAATGTCCCTAAAGGTACATACCTGATGATAGCATATAAGGAATAAGGTCTGGAATTCTCTAGCTCTCTCTTCAGTTCTGTGCTTCTATTGGACACCACTTCACCATCAAATGGAACAATTTCATATAGAAATCACACAAGTATTAATATCATTAGATGTAACTAGTCAGGAAACATAAACACTTCGTGTCACCTCCAGGCATGAAGTTGCTATGGTTGATCTGTGGGATTTGAAAGCTCAGAGGCCAGTTGATAAAGCCTGACTGGCAGCTGCTGGGTTTCCCACAGGCTGATTCTCAATCAGGGCACACAACAAAGGAACAGGTATGTGACCTTCTAATCATTCATTTTCCTTCAATGGTAAGTAACTTAAAACAATATATCTTATTAAAACAAATATGTGATAGAATGAATCAGAAGCATCCCTTGAATTTTGAAGTTAAAAGTGAGATTTTTTTTTTAACAGAAGCACTGCCCCCTTTCCTTAGAAAACTGCCCATTAGTTCTCCTGAGATTCAAGCATCCTCTCCCTGTGCACTGAGGGTTTATGTATTCACTGAACGCTTGAAAAGCTTAGCAAATTCTAGTAGCATTCTATTTTGGTGACATTTTCACTAAAGGCAGAGGAATAGTTAAGTCTGATGATAAGCACAAAACAGGAAAAGGAAAAAATCAACATACTCAACCACTTCACACACAAGTACATACATGAGTATACACACACACACACACACACACACACACACACACACACACACACACACCCATGAAATCAAGATAAAACATTTAAAGATGTATGTCCAATTATCACCTTTTTCCTCCAACTACCCCACCAGCTCCTTCCCTCTTCACAACAAGCACTAGCCTTTGTAGTGAATAGCTGTTCCAGCCTTGACCTTGAAGTACTGCCCCTAGTGAGGCTTCTGGTAACTGCCATGCCTAGCTATGATAGGTAGGCTGGGGCCAAGACAGGAGTCCTTAAGACCCAAGATCTGGATGTGCTGGGTCTCTTGTTCCTGGTAATCCTGGATGCTGGATGACAGACCAAGCAGAGTTCTTCAGACAACACCTCTCCCAGATCCTGTTAACCAACTCCTTTACTGGCTGTAAATTATCCCCAAAATAAACCTCCATTTGAATTACGTGGAGTTGCCTTGTTAATCTCCACAATAAGACTTATTTTTCCCACTTTGCCTGAGTTGCTCAATCTGCCTCATAAGCTGAGCCTCTTCAGGAGTGACCCTAACTAAAACCTTTCTCACCCTGGGCAGTTTTCCAAGGCCATTTGACCACAGCCACTTGTGTTTCTGGAGAAGTCCTAAAGCCATTTCAGATGCCTGCCTGATGGCTCCCTCTGTAGTCTGATGGGGCATGTGTTTGGAGAAAGGGGGATTCATGGAGAGATGGAATGCTTCCTTCTTTTCCTTTCAGCTGATACAGATGTTTCAGGATGTGGGGAACTTCCATTGGTGAGAGAGATTTATTACTTACTGGAGAGAGCAATTTTCCCTCAAGTGTGAACATTTAGACAGGGGCATCCAAAAAGTCATGGATTCCTTTCTCCTCTTGTAACTTAGAAAGAGAAATTTGAATCTATCCAACTTCCCACTATCCTTGGGGATGAGCAGCCAAGAGCTTTCCAAAGCCACAAGGCAGAGGGGACACAGTGCTTCTTCCTGGCAGACGCATACCAGCTGCAGGCTTTGTAGCCACGGATGGACTCAAATTCTTTTGTGACTTTTGAAATTTCACCATGTGGAGGGAAAGTCATGACTGAGGGACCAGAGAGAGAATGGGTCCCAAATACAAACCTGGCCCAGCA
This sequence comes from Peromyscus californicus insignis, assembly GCF_007827085.1. Classification (NCBI taxonomy): domain Eukaryota; kingdom Metazoa; phylum Chordata; class Mammalia; order Rodentia; family Cricetidae; genus Peromyscus; species Peromyscus californicus. The sequence continues at coordinate 77,811,591 of NW_026294617.1, forward strand.
AGTGTCCCCAAAATAGAAAAAGCAGGCCCTTCCATCTAAATGGTTAAAAAATGAGCCAATCAAAACTGATCACAACCCAATACCACAGAGCTGCACTCCTGTGCATGACAGAAATTGCATGACAGAAAACTACACTCAAAGTGGCTGGTCCTAACTGAACAAGGAAGGACAGAAATGCATCCAAACTGAAGAACTCCACAGCCCATCACCACATAGAGGCTGCCCGGTTAGTGCCACACCCTCTGCATTCTATGTGGTACACTAATAAACTTGTTTTACTGTACTTTGGTCTAAAAGGTGAATTCTTTCACAAGTGTGCAAAGTCCTCTTGCACACATTGCACTAAAGGCACAGTAACACAACTGCTTACAGGAAAAACACCTCATTGTGGCTTGCACTGCACTCTCCTTACCCTGCCACCTACCACATCAAACACTGGCTGCAAAGCTATGGTTTATTTTGCAGTGGTTTTACGGAAGACTGACAATGGACTCTCAGTATCCCCTAGGCCTTCTCACTGCCTTCTCTTCTGGGCAATTTTACCCACCATCCTTGCTTTATCACTTATAGATAGATGATTGGCATATCTTTTCCTGCATACCCATTTCTCTGATGATTGCCAACTCAACAGCAACCATTTCTCTAGGCATCTATCTTCCCTTGGGGGCTCGTACCCCACTGGGCAAAGCCTTGAATGAATTATCTTTCCTTTCAACCTTGTTCAAGGTGTGTCACATACTCTAGTGACCAGTACACTCGCTTTCTCCAGGCCTGACTATGAATGTCTCTTTTCACACTATTTGTTTGGTTACTATCTCAATATCTCTAACTTGTAGCCATTTATAGAGACTATTGATCTGTCCATATGTGGCTGGTCTTCTACCTTAAATCTTTTCTTTATTGTTTGTTGTTTTTGCTCTTTTGGGGCCCACCACCCAGCTCTCAAATAAGTCATGCGTGGAGGCTTATTCTTACTTATAAATGTCCTGCTTTAGCTTGGCTTGTTGCTAAACAGCTTTACTTAACTTTAAATTATCCTGTCTACTTTTGCTTCTGGGCTTTTCCCATTCTCTTACTTCTGTAATCTTACTCTTACTCCGCGGCTGGCTGGGTAGCTGGGTGGCTGACCCCCGGAGTCGTCCTCCTTCTCTGGCTACTTTTTTCCACCCATATTTCTCCTCCTATATATTCTCTCTGCCTGCCAGCCCCGCCTATCCTTTCTCCTGCCTTGCTATTGGCCATTCGGTTCTATATTAGACAATCAGGTGTTTTAGATAGGCACAGTAACACAGCTTCACAGAGTTAAACAAATGCAACATAAACAAAAGTAGCACACCTTAAAACAGTATTCTACCACACTTCGTGTTCCTATCTCTCCATTGCCAGCAAAGGGAATATTCTAAACAGCACATCTCAGGCAAAATGTTTGTCTTGCAAGCATGAGGATCTGAATTAGATCACCAGAGGCCATGCAAAACAACTAGGCATGGGAGCAATGCTTGCAGTTCCAGCACTGGGAGGCAGACCTGGGAGGATCTCAGAAGCTCACTAGTGAGCCAGCCTAGTCTATTGGGTGAGCTCTAGACCAGGGAGAGACTCTGTCTCAAAAACTAGACAGCTCCTAGGGAACAAATCCCAAAGTTGTCCTCGGGTGTCTGCATAAACATGTACACACATGTACACATGTACACACACACACACACACACACACACACACACACACAAGAAAAAGAGTGTTTCAGTGTACTTCCCTAATGAAGACCCATTAAGAAAAAAGTTCAAACACACAGGAAGAATTTATGAGCCACTTGTTGAGCTAAGCAGGGCCCTGCTTACCTCTCTGGCTCTCACTTACTCTGCATCAGAATTCGGACAGAAATCCCCCATGCTGGTACCTTTGAAAAGTCTGTTTCCTTTGCCTAAAAAATAGTTTCTTTTTCCTCCTGAGGCTGAACTCAAGGATTACAAAATGTGAATGTGTGAAGACAGGTTTGCGAGGAGTCCAAGCTCAGTGATGTAAAGTCTTGGCATTGCCTGTAAGTAATGACGGACAGGTGAGCAACTTTTCCTTTCCTCAAGTACACTCTCTTTAACCTTCTGGAGCTTCAGAGCAGCTAGTGAGCAGGCCCCAGGACTTCCAACTACAGCAGGTACATTTTATTCCTGTTTTAAGTTTTAGAGCATATTTTTGTTTGTTTGTTTTTAAGAAGCATCCTTCCTACACATTCAAAGATATTTCTAGTATTTTCCTAAACATTTGAAAGCCACCACTCTCCAGAAATCAACGTAGACATGTAGACATTCCAAGAGGTAAAGCTACCCATGGCTCTGGTTTTTCCAAACTGCCCCTTCCTCACCAAAATGGCCAGCCAGGCTCTCAGCGCTTCCACCCATCCAGGTGTAGATGCAATCACTAAGCCAAGTCTCTCCAGTCTTCCCTGCTGTCATGTTGCAAGAAGGTTCATTCTGAGTTGGCAACAGGCAGGATGGGAATCGGGGCTCCGTTCAAGTAAGGTGAAGGATGGCAGTCTGCATGGAGAATGTGTGGTTAGGAATATTTCCACGGCCGGGCGGTGGTGGCGCACGCCTTTAATCCCAGCACTCGGGAGGCAGAGGCAGGCGGATCTCTGTGAGTTCGAGGCCAGCCTGGTCTACAGAGCGAGATCCAGGAAAGGCGCAAAGCTACACAGAGAAACCCTGTCTCGAAAAAAACAAAAAAAAAAAAAAAAAGGAAGAAAAAAAAGGAGGAATATTTCCACGGAAGCATGGTCCTGTCCAGTGCCATGATAGACTGAATGGGACAAGCAGACCCACACACAGGCTGGGGGATGGGGGGATCTGCCCCAGTCTCCAAAGAGAAAACACAAGCTTGCCCAATGCCTTGTGGTGCTGGGCAGACAACATAGGCAATGACAGGGTATCCAAGAGGAGGCCCAGTGAGGGCCCAGCATTGATGGTGTAGCAGAAACCAGGGGCCTCAAACCAGACCAATGACTCTTTGCAATGAACACTCGCAAACAAAGATATATGGATAAAGAGGTTAGCTGCGTGACTCACTGTGTCACATTACAGCTTCAGTGATGAGAATTTTCCTTTTTTTCTCTTAAATTCTATTTTTTTGGGGGGGTGTGGGGATGCTACTAGAGCAGAGAGCACATACAAAGGGACAGGGAAATGAATGGGATCTAGATGCATGATGTGAAAGACACAAAGAATAAATAAAAAGAAAGTTTAAGAAGGGGGGAGGGGAAGATTTCCATAGGGCATTTTAAGTGGTCCAGGAACGTGCCCTCGTCCTCACCATGGAAGGGATTACAACATAGTTTTCCTCTAATGAATTTTTTTTCATTGGCAGCTCTTTTTCTTTTCTCTCTTTCTCCCCTGGATCCTCACTTCTAGTCTTGCTTCTCCTGCAGAGGTGGCCTTTCCTGCGCTAGTCTTTGTGTGGGAACATGTGGTAATACTTTCTGCTGTGGGATGTTCTGTATGGCAAATGTGTTGCTCTGATTGGTCAATAAGTAAAATACTGATTGGCCATTGGCTAGGCAGGAAGTATAGGCGGGACAAGGAGGAGAATAAAGCTGGGAAGTGGAAGGCTGAGGCAGAGAGACACTGCCAGCTGCCTCGATGGGAAACAGCATGTGAAGATGCCGGTAAGCCACGAGCCATGTGGCAAGGTATAGATTAATGGAAATGGATTAATTTAAGCTGTAAGAACAGTTAGCAAGAAGCCTGCCACGGCCATACAGTTTGTAAGCAATATAAGTCTCTGTGTTTACTTGGTCGGGTCTGAGCGGCTGTGGGACTGGCAGGTGAGAGAGATTTGTCCTGACTGTGGGCCAGGCAGGAAAACTCTAGCTACAACTTTCCCTTGATTTAGACCTTGAATTTGATCTACACCTGTGTAGACACTCAAACAACAGCGAAGCAAGCATTGTGTTGAGGTCCTGCCCCAGAAGTGCTATGTGCACACACTTGCCAGCTTCCTGGTAGGCATGCCAGCACCTCGCCTCTGGTCGCCAGCCATGTTTAGGATTTCCAGATGTTTGACCTGATGCAATGGTTTGCTATTCACTGTTCGCATCTTCTTCAGTGGTGACAGCACAGTCCCTGCTTCCTGAGGTAGAGTGTTGGCATACAAAAGCCTGCAGCTGAAAGGGAAAACCAAGACAGGAAGAAGGGAAGGGTGAAAGGTGAAAGGGAAGAAGAGAACAGTTTATGTATGACAAGCACCAACCAGCCATGGTAGTGCCTGCTTATAATCCCAGCACTCAGAAGGCTGAGGCAGGAGAACTGTCAGTTTGAAGCCAGCCTAGAACACAAAAGCATGATGCTGTCTTAAAAAGCAAATGAATGATAAATGAAAATAAATGAATAAACAGAAAGGAAGATAAGTACTCTCCTGGGTTAGTTTTGTGAGAGTGACTCCTCCAACCATATGAGTGAACAATCCAAGGCTTGGAGAAGTCAAGAGACAACATGCTCAGTGTCACAGACCTACAATTTCTTGACACCCTTACTTCCTCAGTGAACAGGAGTTCAGTCAACCATAAAGGAGTGGTTCTTTGTTTGGGGAGCCACCTATCCTGGAATTATAAACCCCAGGTCTACTGAAGATGTCCTGTAAAATTCTCTAGATGTTACAGTACCCAGCAAGGCATGTTCTAGTACAGGCTTTAGAAATGGGGCTTGTGAAAGTCCCTTGCTTGGAATCACACAGTGAAACAAAAAGGGTTATGAGGATGTTGGCTGAAATCAGTTCCTCTCCATGCCTCTCAAGGGTAAAAGATTCTACGTAGTTCCATAGCTTTTTGGAATGTGACTCTTCACTGCTGTAGCTTATATCTGGACTGCCCCTGCCCCCACATTAAAGGATTATTTTCTCTCTTAGTGTTACACGGAGATGGTGGTAGCATTATGAGCAAGGACCAGGCAGAGGTTTCTCATTGCTGAGGGTGTACCCTCGAGGGCAACTGTGCAGCCCTGGCTTCTTCTGCTCTCTTTCCTTTGCTTCCTAACAAGGAGGTAGGTAGCTTTGCCTACCAGTGTACTCCCCACCTTGTCACAGGCCCAAAGGAAATAAGCCAACTGGCCGTGGATAGAAACCTCAGAAGCTGTTGAACTAGTGTGAACTTTCTCTCTATACAAGACACCCCAGCCATTTTGTCACAGTCAGAAAGCTGAGACATGATCTTTTTAGCACACCATCCCCATGGTATCTGGCTTTGGTCCACCTTTCTGCTCCTCCATTCATGCCCAGCTCTCCTACCAGAGAAAGTGTCTTACATTTCCTCAAACTCAGGTCTCAGCTCCATGTGCTACTCCCCCTTCACATCTCCAGCTCTCCAATGAATACACTACTAAGCTTGAGACTCATTTTCTTTGAAGCCACTCCCTGTGTGTCTCAACGCCAACTGCTCCATCAAAAAAGTCCAAGCTGAATTGTTGGTCCTCTTGAAGGAATCAGGAACTAACCACATGATTATCTATGGAGTTAGCTTCCATCACCACCAGACCCAACCATTACTGGAGATATATTTTATATAACTTTGTATCCCTAGAGTTTACCACAATATTGAAAACAAAGCAAAGATCAAAAGGTCTGTTGAATGAATAAAAGAAAGAAAACAAAGGAAGGAAGGAAGGAAGAGGAAGAGAAGGGAAGAAAGTGGGAGGGAATGGAGAAAGGTAAAAGCAGTAGAAGATGTTAAGGATTGAACATGCCTGCCTGTTTATAGAGCAGACAAGACTTCTGTTATCCTGTACCCAACTGAGGCTGTTTCTGCTCTAACAGAATTGGGACATTCATCTTCCTGACTCTTGCTACGACACTTGGATCCTCCTTTTCTGCTATAGTTTTCAAAGTATTTACCCCATTCCCTTACCCAGCTTAAAGGAAGCCACTACACAGCTTGAATGTTGGGATTCTCCTGGGGTTTCCCATTAGACTTCTATCTGTATTTGTCCACTTGACTCCTTACGGTGAGCAGAGTTCGTCTAACAACAACAAAAATAAATCAATTAAATAAATAAATAAGTTGGTATCACTAAAAGATAATAGCTTAAAGATGTCCTCTCTAAAAAAAAATTTATGGTCCAACAGGATTTTTGAATCCAGGACAATAACTTAACGGAACTTTCTGTGTCTCAGATGAACTTAGTTGTGGGACATGTTTATAGTCTAAGAAATCTTCCAAGAACACCCATGATCTACATGTTAGTAATTTGAATAACAATCTGACCTTTCAAATTTCTTGTTCTCATCTTACAAAAGCATTGTGCACTGGCTCTAGTCAGTTCATAGATAAAAATCTACAAAGTCAAGCAAAGCTAAATAATCCATGCCCATGCGATTCCTAAGCACTTGCTCTCCCCTTGCTGGCTACGAGAGCCTGTGCAGTGAGTTCAGAGCCAGTTCTGTTCCAGAGATCATCAGAGCCACTGCAGAGAGTGACGCAGCAGCTGTCATCACTTAACACAGAAGGAAACTGAGGCCTGGAGAGGTTGACTCACCCAGGACTAGGCTTCCCTCAAATGGCAGAATTGCAATTTGAACAGAAGCATGGAGCCATTACAGATTTCCTTTCAGAATGCTACCCACTCCCAGACATAGATGCTGTTCCAATAACCTCCCTACCACTGAGGGGTAGGGGCTCTATAGCATTTCTACTCCGTCTGCCTGCCAGCAGCTACATCTACCTACAAACAGGCTTTCATTTTTTTTTTAACTGTCTACGTAAGACTCTAATAATTCTGTTGCTACTGTCTGGGGTCCATCTTCCCAACTTGTGTGCTTTACTGATGTCTGCCTATCCTTAGGGGGTAACACACAGAAGGCATGGGGAAGGATTTGTTTGCTTCCTTCTATTATCTCCTTCTATTCTCACCCCTTTCTCTTCTAACACTTACATTATATTCCAATTAAGCGGATCTCAGGAAATAGAGACCTTCCTGCCCTCCGCATCCCTTCTGCAACCCCAAGGCTTGTCATTCTTTCTACATTTTTGTTCACACTGAGGATCTTCCACTAAACGGATCCCATCGTCCCCCTTAGTATTCCTTGGATCAAGCTTTGTCCCCTCTAGGGAAGCTTTGGTGACTGTCCTAGCCAACAGGAACAGTTTTTCTTCCTTGTATTTTTTTTTTGAAAGAATCTTCCATGTCTCAAATTTTGTCTCCTCTCTCTGAGGCACTTTATCAGTGTTGGGCATGTGGTTCAACGGGTGGCTATAAGGCATGGAAGGAAGACTCCTACCACACTACCCTCCTTGTGGCCTTTCTAAGGGCTCTGGTTTTGCTGCCCTTCTACTTGATGTAAGTATGGGGAGGGGACTCTCACAAGTTGGATTCCAGAGGCTTGTGTTCAGATCTTACCTTGGATAACCTTTGCCTCGGTTAATTTATAAATAATAATAATAATTTCCATATATGGTTGGGAGGTTATGATGTGGGTATGTGTATGAGCAGAGGGCTGGGCAAATATTAGTACTAGCATCTCAGCAATAGCACATAAATGGGTTAGAGAATGACTGATTCCAAAGGAGAAGGCTCAGGAACTGATGCCACATAGTTTGAGAGAAAGCTCCCAGGATAACGGCCAGCATCCTTGTAGTTTCTGTATTCTCTTTGCATTGCCTTTTCTATGTTCTTTTCTTCACTTTAATTAGCCCACAAAGGGCTCGCTATCTAGCTTTACTTTATAACTAGACACTAAAACCAAACTTTGCTCTTTTTTTTCTTCTCACATGGATCATTTATAGCTCTCGTTTCCCTAAGCCAGGCTCTCTAGTATATAAGGAATGTCTTTTTAAGATTCTGCTTTGCTTGTCCTGCTTCTACGCTCCCCATGAATCCTCTCTGCAGATTAACAGGGCAGATTATTCACAGGGGAGCCTCACACACCTGTCTCCTTCCCAGCTGTCACTGCTCCGGTAGGAATTCCAAAAGGAAGGGACCCGGTGTCGGTGACACCAACTGCTGAGCTGCCAATGACATCTCACTCTGGTATAGTGTTGACAGGAAAGAGAGGCTGAAGGAGGTGTGCTCCCTGGTAGCAGGTGGGAAGGGGGCCTGCTTCACGGCAGATGTGGCTCCCAGTCAAGAAGTATATGCATGGCTTAGGATATTTGTTCTTTATTTGTTATGGCCAGCTCCAACGACAGGAAAGAATCTGAAAGAAAGTTCTTGAGTGCAAGTTGCTCTAGTGAGCATGTCTAAACACCCACCACTGAGGTAGTTTAGTTCCGTGTTCGTTTCCCTTAGTGTTAAGCTACACAGTAGCTATTTTGCCTGGACATTGATGTAAAAGGAGAAAAGAATCATGAAGAGATCTTTGCAACAAGGTGGAGTTAGTTTCTCTTACCAAACTAAAGAAAATCCAAGTATGTTTCCCAGGCTGATCCCATCGTCAGCTAGGCACAGTTATTCTTTCCATCTCGAACCGTCTAAGGCTCAGTACCTCTCTCCTCTTGTTCTCCACTTTTCTGCTTTCCCATTTCAAGGTGCTTGAGAGCTGCAACCTGAGACTATGCCTCTGCTAGCAGCCCTCTCCACCCCTGCCTGTTCACTGGACCACTCAATAATATTTCTTAGCGCATCATTGATTTCCCAAGGCCAATGTGGAGCCCTGTACACCAGCAGAAAGAGTGAATCTAGGTGTGCTTCCATTCCAATAGGCTTGCTCTATCTGTTGTCCCCACAGCTAGCGGCTGCAGTGTATTGCTTGTGAGGGAGGGAACATTGGCTGGAGGACTTCCTGTGCTCCACCTGTGTGCTCAGTAGCTATCCCTCTCAGGTGGTCATTTCTCTGAGTGACTGTATTAGACTATTTTAAGGTGTGTAACTTTTGTTCATATTGCATTTGTTTAACTCTGTGAACCTGTGTTACTGTGCCTGTGTAGAACACCTGATGGTCTAATAAAGAACTGGTCAGTAGCAAGGCAGGAGAAAGGATAGGCGGGGCTGGCAGGCAGAGAGTATAAATAGGAGAAAACTGGGAAGAGGTATTGGAGAGCTAGGAGCCAGAGAAGGAGAAGGACTCCAGGGGCCAGCCACCCAGCTACACAGAAAGCCATGTAGTAAGAGTACGATTTACAGAAGTTAGATAACAGGAAAAGCCCAGAGGCAAAAGGTAGTTGGAATAAGTTAAAGAAAGCTGGCAAGAAACTAAGTCAAGCTAAGACCGGGCATTCATAAGTAGAAATAAGCCTCCGTGTGTGTGAATTTATTTGGAAGCTGGGTGGTGGGTCCCCCAAAAGAGCAAAAACCACCAACTATAAGTGACATTTACTCCATGCTGGAAAGATTTACTCAGTCTCAGTCTTTGAAGCTCTTTCTTTTGCCTTCTGGCTTATGTAGCTTTGTAAAGTCTTGAGATCACTTGGCTCTCTGGGGGACTATTACTAGGGCAGTATTTTTTATTGAAAATAGATGCTTCTCTCACACAATATATCCCAACTACAATTTCCTCTCCCCCCACTCCTCCCAGCTCCCCCCACCTCCCCTCTCCCCCAGATCCACTCCCACTCTATTTCCTTTTCAGAAAAGAACAAGTCTCCAAGACAAAGCAAGATACAACAGGACAAGGTGGAAGCCCCATATCGAGGCTGGACAAGGCAATAAGGTGATTTTTTTTTAAAGATTTTTTGTCACCTTATCTCTCCCCAATCACTTTAATCATTGGAAAAATTAGTTTTTTGTTTTGTTTTGTTTTGGTTTGGTTTTTTTACTGTAGACAAGCCAGAATGAATATCAATTTAAATGAAAACTAACTCATAGAGACAGATTTATATGAAAATGTACATACTGGCCAGGCGTGGTAGCACACACTCAATCCCAACCCTCAGGAGGCTAAAGTAGATGGATGGAGAGTTGAAGGCCAGCTTCCATATAAATCTTAAATCTGGGGTTAATGTAATAAGTAGTTACATGCTGTACCATGGTTTTTCTGTTCCACTCTAAAGCACATTTCCCTTGGATAATTGTGAGAATAGTCACTAGAGTCCTTTGGTGTTGATGTAACAAAACATCAGATGGTGGGAAGCAACAAATAAAGAAAAGAGATTTATTTTTTTCTCACAGTTCTGATGTCATGAAGGTACAAACAACACAGCTGTTGTCCTTGTAAGCCCCCCTCCCCCCACTCCCCCCTCCACCCCACCCCCGCAGGCTGGCTCCATCACAACACAGCAGAAAAGCAAGAAATACAAACAAGAAAGCAAAAGAGTGAGAAAGAGCCAGGTCCCCTCTTATGAAACCAGCTCCTGCAGGAAATAGTCCAGGCTCTGATACCCTACTCCATCCACAAGACCAGAAGCAATCCATTAGCAGTAACAGAGCCCATGCCCATGCCCATGCCCATGCCCGTGAGTTCACGATAGTAGACCTAACTGCCTTCTGCTGGGCCTGGCTCTCATAGGCACTATCACTTTGAAGCCACCACACTGGGACCAAGTTTCCAACATACAAATTCCTGGAGAACAAACCACATACAAACTGCAGCAATTCACTCTAAGATTGCATTTCAAGCAGTTCTGCATACTAACTATAATAAATGACCTTTTACTTGTGAAATCTTTCAAGGGTGTGGCTAGCATTCTTAGTATTCTATAGTATTGAGCTGGCAAAAAGGATTCATCAAGAGTACACAACTATTGTAAACATTTATGCACCATATCTGGGGGCTCATGATTTCATAAAACAAACATTAAAGCATGAGAGATCACATATTCCTAGACACAATAATAATAGATGTCTTCAAGACTGCACTCACACATCTAAATAGATCCTTCATATCAAAAATCAGCAAAGAAATCCCAGAACTAAATGACATAGTAGATCGTTTGGACTTACCAGACATCTATAGATCATACAACCCAACAAAGAGGCTCCTTAGGAGCAAATGGAACTTCTCTAAAACTGACCCTATTACAAACCACAAATGGGCTTTATGGCATAAGTAATAATAATTAATAATAATAATGATAGTTTCATGTGTCTTTCAGACCATGGTGGACTAAAACACCAACAATGAACTTGCTGACAAAGAAATTATGGAAAACATCTCACTTATAATAGTCTCAAAATATAGATAAAATAACTAGAAATGAACCTAACCAACAGGATAAAAGACTTCTACAATGAAATTTTTAAGACACTGACAAGAAACTGAAGAAGACAGGAGACAATGGAAAGACTGCCTATACTTCTGGACTGGCAAAATTGATAGTGAAAATGACTACCCTACCAGTGCAATCCCCATAGTGATTCCAACAACATTCTCCAGATCTAGAAAAAAACAATTCTAAAATTCGTGTGGAAACAAAATAGACCACAGATAGACAAAGCTATCTAAATAGAAAGAATACAGCCAGAGGCATCACATTACCTGACCTAAAACTATATTACAGAACTATGGTGGTAAAGACAACATGGTGGACACAAAACCAGACATGTACACCAATGGAGCATAGCAGAAATGCAGTGCTAAATCCACACAGCTGCAGGCTATTAATTTTTGACAAAGGTATTGTATTAGTTTGCTGATCTGTTGCTGTGATAAAACACTTTGACCTTGGAGAAGAAAGGATTTGTTTCATCTTACAATTCCCAGGTCACAGTCCCTCACTAAAGGAAGCCACAGCAGGGACTCAGGGCAAGAAGCTGGAGGCAGGGTGGAAGTGAAGACCATGGAGAAACCTAGTTTCCTGGCTTGCTTCCTCTCGTTTCTTCAGTTACCTTCCTATGTAGTTCAAGACTATCTGCTCTGGGATGGCACTGCCTACGATGGTCTGGGCCCACCTACATCAGTTGACAATCAAGAAAACGCCCCCCACAGACATGCCCACAAGCCAATCTGATAGAAGCAATTCCTCAGCTGAGGTTCCCTCCTACCAGGTATGTCTAGGTTTGTGTCAAGTTGACAAAAACTAAATAATACAGGTTCTGAAAATATGCACTGGAAACAGGGATAGACTTTCCAATGAATGATGCTAAGAAAGCTGGATATCTACCTGCAGAGGAAAGAAATTAAAATCACCTCTCTCATTGTGCATAGAAATCAATGCCAGCTGGATTAAAGGGCTTAATTTTAAAACCAGAAATGCTAAAACTGCTAACAGAAAATATTTTAGAACACAGGATTGGCAAGAACTTTCTGACTAGAACCCCAATAGCCCAGCAGACAGCCCCAAGAACTGACAGATGGAACTACATGAAGTGAAAAGGCTTGAGCAAAAGAAACAGTTCGCAGAATGAGCAGGGGGCTTAAAGAATAGGAGAAAACCATTGCAAACATACTTTAAAACAGGAGTTAATGCCTAGAATATACAAAGAAATGCAAAAAAAAATAAGTGTGCGCATGCACACGTGCACACACACACACACACACACACACACACACACACACACACACACACACTATCCTTCCAATCAGTAGCTGAGTCAATGATCCAAACAGAGAATTCCCAAATGAACAAATCCAAATGACCAATAAATATTTTAAAGTGTGTGATAACTCTAGCCATTTAGAGAAATCTAAATTAAAGTTTATTTAGAATGATTAGGCAATGTTTACAAAGGGCATGATATGGGCAACTGGCCACTCTGAGTAGTTGTGTCTACCACTATAGTCGCAACAAACATAGACTGCAAACATGATTGTCTACATTTCATGAAGAAATTAATAGAGGCTAAGATTGTTCAAGGTCATCACAACCACCAAGGGTGTAGGGTGCGACTGACATTGGAGAAAGGCTGCTGGAACGGTGGCCCCGTCAAGTGCCTCTCTGAATGTATGATTTGATTCCTTGAGTTTTAGTCAGGAGAATTGAGAAAGCTAAACAGCTGCTATTCGGGTGTCTTAGAAACCATGATAATCATGTAATGGGGCTTCAAACCTCTACAAGAATGAAGAGGAGAGAAAAGAGGCTGTGGCTATAAATATAACATGAGCTTTATTATAACAACTTCAATAAAATGACAAGTTTATTTAGCGAAACAAAATGATGATGACTATTACACCAAAATATGGTGAGGGGAGAATGGCCATCCTCAAGGGTTAAGACAGCAGGTTCAGGTGAAGTGCATATGTTGATACAAAAATGATCATAAAAGTCTTAAAATGTGAGCGATTGGAGCACTGTTTACAAAAATAGAAGTATTGCAACCATGCTAAGAAGGAAGCTAAGCAAGTCACAACTCACAAAGCAAAAGCAGAGCAGGGAGGCCAGCAGACCACAGTGAAGTTCTGTTTTGTCTGACACAGTAGAGAGGGGAAACACAGGAGACAATGATGCTGCTATTTGGTTAGGCAAAGTTAGAAGCAGTTGGCTCCCTTAAGAAAATGGAAGAGGACCTGAATAGATTCATTCAGAAATAGAACTCCATGCAGAATGCAGCCTCACTTGCCACGTGACCCATGGAAGATGTATTTGCCTGCAGAGAGCTTGTGTATTGACAGGCTCTAGTCTTACGATCTTCCTTGCTGCCTGATGTTTGACACCAACTAGTCTCTTTTCTTCATCTTCTTTGTTTATATCAATTGTTTGATGATTGAAATATAGAGCTTCCCTGGAAGCCATCTGAAAACGTACATTTGGAGTGGGCCAGAAGGCAGAATCCTTTCCCTCACTACTGTACAATCTCCAAGACCTGCACAAGGTTAAGCCAGTTAAAAATTCCAGGGATAGTCAGATATATAGACAACAGACAGACAGACAGGAAGGCCAAGAATCCAAGAGTTGTTCATTCCACTAGGCCAGATAGCTCAGCAGTCCCAAGGGGTGCTGAAGTCCTGGATTATTCCTGGAAAGCTGCCTGTCTTCAGTCTACATTGGGATCCTGAAGAAGCAGGTTCTAATAATACAAGTAAAGGAAATCCTCAGCAGTGGATGAATGGGATGAATGAACTTACCTGTGAGAGTGAGGGCAAGCAGGGGGGAAGAAAAACCTTCCTCTTCTGTGTCCTTTTACCTGAGCTGCCACCAGCAGGCATGGCCTAGACTTAGGGTGGGTCTTCCCAGTTCAAACAATCCAATTAAGAAAATCTGTCACAGGAGTGCCCTAGCAGCTTGAATTATAGTTCATTCCAGATGTAGTCAAGTTGACAGCGAAGATTAGTAATGACACCACCCCTAGCTGAGGGACAACTGGTCGTTGGTGGTTGCTATCAGAGGGAAGAGTCACTTTTCTTCGGGGTGTGGCCACTGGCAGGTTACACAGGCCCCAGTGGAGAACCCTGCAGCCATGAACACATGAGCAGCATTGACTGGACTCCGTGAGTTATGAAAACTAAAGGGGTTCGAAGCTGGAAGGGAGAGATGCTGAGGATCCAGGAGAGTTAGAGGGAAGGAGATGGGATGGAAATTTTCAAAGAATAAAAAACATTAATTATTTTAAAAATATTATATAGTTCCCTCCTTTTCTATGCTAATGTCATCATAAGACATAATTAAGTTGATTTCAATAGGATGATTTCCTTCCCAGTTCAGCCTCAACAGAAATAAATCTTCAAGATTTGAGGAAACCCATCATAAGCATCTTAAAACCTTGAGAGACCAGTGCTGTGAGCACCGTCTCATACTTCACACAGAAGCCAATGCTGACTGCTATCTACCATTAAAACTATATATATATATATATATATATATATATATATATATATATATATATATTAAATGTACTCTTAAAGATTGCCCAGAAACAGTAAGGAAAGTTAACATGGGAACCGCATTCAAAAGAACAGGTCTCACTTCTCAAAGACTAAGCACAGCTGGCTGCCTCCTCACTGGGATGCAGTGAGCATTCTTTGTATTGGTCTTTTTGGACATCTCTGCTGCACTCTGGACTGCCATCCACTCCCTGGCTCCCAAAAGACCCCTATCCTGCCTTTGGCTTGAGTGGCATGACCTTTTTAGGCACCGAATTGCTCAGAGGCTCATCCTCTTCCTTGCTGCCTCAGCCTGCTACTGAATGTGCAGCCTTAGCTTCTGCTCACCTCTTCACCTGGTGATCTCCTGCCATAGACATCACATTCAGTTTCAACTGCTTCCTACAGGGGAGATGGTTCTCCCACATCTTCCCTGCTCTGAACACCAGGCCTGCATGGCCAATGGCCTTCTTCCCATGGTTAGATGCCTCCAGGACATACAACCTGAACATTTTTAAAACCATGGCTATTATGTCTTCATCTCCTCTGACCCCTGCAAAAGCCCTCCTAGTGAAAAACAATAAGGATGAATCATGACACAATTTTTTACTTAATCAGATAATGCATTTTCTCACAGAAAGATGAATATGATTAAAAATAATGTATGGCCGGGCGGTGGTGGCGCACGCCTTTAATCCCAGCACTCGGGAGGCAGAGGCAGGCGGATCTCTGTGAGTTCGAGGCCAGCCTGGTCTCCAAAGCGAGTTCCAGGAAAGGCGCAAAACTACACAGAGAAACCCTGTCTCGAAAAACCAAAAAAAAAAAAAAAAAAAAAAAAAAAAAAAAATAATGTATGAAGAGAGCAGAAGGAATCTAAGAGAAAACACGTAAATATTATTGGACAGGCAAGTATTCTGGGAGTTTGTGATGGAAAAGGAAATGAAGCAATGTTGTCCCACTGAACAAGTGTGGGCACTTCTGCAACTACAGGTAGCCTTTGACTGGGTCCCTTCAATACCACAGCATCGCACAAAAGCTGGAAGGCAGAAAAAGTAAATAACTCATAGAAACAAGGACTGTCATACATACTAAGATATAAACTTAGCTATGAAAAATAAGAAATCAGGTTAACTATGTACAGATGCATTTAACATTTGCAAGATCACAGAGCTGTGTTTCTCTGGATTATTCAGACACCTTCTGAGTAGTACCCTATATTTTTTAAGATTGGATGGGAGTCAAGCTGAGGAAGAGAAAAGAATCAGAGGGGGACAAAGGTGGAGGGAGGAGGTGAGAAGGGAGAGGAGAAGAACTCCATCATATCTCACTATCAGTTCCTTGAAGTCCTGTCATCAATCACATTCCCTTCCTGGAGCATTTCCCTGCAGCCTGACATCATGGGAACTGGTGCAGTCCATTAGGATGTAGTAGCATCATTGAAATACATTCATGTTAACCAGAGCTCTTGAACCTCGTACAGCACAAAAACACCCATAAAATTATTTCCCATTATAAAGTTTATAAGTAACAGACATTGATAAAACATTAATCAAACACAGCACCAAGCACTTGGAGCAGTGATTTAGCATGCATCATGGAGTTTGAAACCGTCCCCACAGGATTAAGGACAAATTCCTTCACTGAAGATACTGAAAATGAGTTTTTCAAAGGAAAACTAGAGTGAGAGAACACTAGAAATAAAAATCCCACACTAGTGAATACGAAACAGATGCATGTTAGCTCTATTTTTAATCTGCACAACTATTATTTTCTGATTCACCAAGAAATAGATTTGGTGTCCTGAACTCTCTCACGACAGATAACATTAAAAATCAGCAGCATTTAATCATAGTCCTATGGACTTACAGATATGTAACAAAGCATTTAAGTCCCAAGCTGCAAATTCCAAAATATTGCTTTTATCATTGACAAAAGTAGAGGGTTTTTAGGGAAGTCCTTTAGAAAGTGATCCTGCTCCCAGGCTGCCCACAACCCACCAGGGACTGTGAATAGCAAGAGCTGCAGCTGATTTTAATCTCCACAATGATACATAGCGAGAGATGCAGTATCTAAAGTAACTGGTGACTGAACAACAAGGAGTTTTAAAGATTAAAGTCAACACTTTCAATTGCACTGAAGACTGACTAGGAAGCTAATGCTGACCATTAAGTCCAGGTGTAATACCCTCCGTATGTTTTGGACGATAGCTGTAAAAGAAGTCTAGCCCTCAGCATTACAGATAATAAAATCCAAAGTATTCTAGTTTTCTATTTAGGAGATTAGAAGCATAGATGGCATGGTATAAACACATCTGCAATGAAAAGTGTCCTTGGGAACAGGATGCCAACTAGAGAAATTGATAGGTATCTTAAGATTGTAATGGATGCTGAATACCTGGAACCCTGGCTCAGATGAGACTCACTGCATAGCTCCTAAAGTCACCTCTTCACAGTGGAAACATTGGCTCTATCAACAGGTGGCTTGACCGTGTCAAGTGTAAAATGGAGTATATTTGAGTCTACATGTGAGTAAGCTAACTGAACACTCTAAGATCAAAACATAAGACTGAACAAAAATTATTTTCTCTGCAAGCCCAGTACCCCAAGGAAACAGCCCAGCCCAGGAGTAGGCTACCCTTAAATTAAACATATTAAGTACAAAATCTTACTGGAAATATTAAATCATACAAGCCAAGAGCACCCCTGCCAATGTGAGAAAAAATTCTCCAAATAGTATAGTTTTGTGTTACCCACTGCCATATGGGAAACCTTATGTAGTAAAGTATATGCTTGAAATTTTCAACTTATATTTAGTGGGGGAAACAATTTATTATACCAATTCATAAATGTATGACAGATGGGAATGGCATTTTTTCAGCTCTTGGCAAAGCCTCCTATTGGCTGAATAGTCTTTGGTTCTTAAAACTATGACCATCGTCATTCACACCTATTTTCTGAGATTAAACAGACCAATTCCACGATGAAATCTCCTATAAATTTGGTTACCATAGAATGTCTTCCCATTCTGCACCATAAATTATCTAGAATACCACTCTCCCTAGAATAATGAGCAGGGCCAAGACTGACCAAAAGGCACTCTGTAAGAAAAACCTTTGAGATTGTTTAAGTCAATTTTGGAAACCCTTCCATATTCCAGTTTATTCTGGTAGCACTTTATCAAGGAAACCATAAACGATTCCACTAGAAAGGAATTCTTTTAACCCAAAATGGCAGCACACCCAATGTTTTCCAAGCTTAAAGAGAAGTCACTGTCCATCTACTTAATAGTCCAAGAAAATTTGTTAGGTGGGGGAAAAGATTGGGAGAGACCTCTGTACCACAGCAATCACTCAGACAGTCAAGGACATCAGTGTCACAGTATCTAGGCAGATGGGGGAAGAGTCTGAACAAACAACACATGGGAAATGGTGTTGAGGGTCCAGCCCACATCCAAAAATACATAATTCCACTGTATCCTGTTAATGAGAACTGTCACCTTTCCCTATCTAAGGATAAAGAAGGTTGGGAAATCAGACTCTTACGGTGTGAATAAGAAAAGGGAAATGTTTTATTTAAAAAATCAGGTTTATGTTGATAAATAGTACAAACACTTCATTGCTGCTAAAATTAGGATTGGGGCTAGAGAGATGGCTCAGCGATAAGAGCATTTGTTGCACTTGCAAAAGGACAGGAGCTGTTCTCCACGTGGTGGGTCACAATCATCCGCAGTTGCAGTTCCAGGGGGATCTGATGTCCTCCTATGACCTTCTTGGGCACCAGGGACAAATGTGGTGCACTTAACATTATTCAGGCAAAGCACTCGCATGCACAATTTTTTTTTTCAAAAACTGGGTTGTATAGTTATTGCTTGTTAGAAAAAACTACTGATAGTTTCTTTACAAATTAAAAATTACAGTTTTATTTTTAAAGTATCCTTTTCCATTTTTCTCTTTTTGTTTCTCTTTTTTATGTGGAACCTATGTTGCTAATCATCTGCTAAAGACCTAGCTGGACTGTGGCAAGTGGGGAGCTTTACTTGGTAGTGTGCCCTCACATTCAAGAAGAGATGCAATTAGTAGCGAAACATGACATATAAACAATAGTTAGTTTTTAAATGCAGCATGAACTTAAATGCCAGTAAATATTTTATTACTTCACTCATAAAATCACAGTTCTCTCAGCTTAAACTATGAGAAATATAACCAAGATTTAGAACGATGTCATCAATCTGTAAGAGAGCCACCTTTACTTTTAAGCAAGTGTACAAAAACAGTTTTTATCCTATACCATTAAAAAACTGTTTGCAAGCCGGGCGGTGGTGGCGCACGCCTTTAATCCCAGCACTCGGGAGGCAGAGCCAGGCGGATCTCTGTGAGTTCGAGGCCAGCCTGGTCTCCAAAGCGAGTTCCAGGAAAGGCGCAAAGCTACACAGAGAAACCCTGTCTCAAAAAACAAACAAACAAACAAACAAAAAAAAAACTGTTTGCAAAGAACAAAAATATTGGGGGAAATGCTATAAGAATGAAAGAGTGATAGCCTCATTAGTTGTCATGGAGAGCCACAGGAAAACCCTTCTCTAGCAAATTCCTCTGACATCCTGATGCATCAATCAATTTTGTCTTGTTGCAAAGAGAAAAGGCTTCCAGATACAGGGTGTGTGAATGTTGCAGGAATTGATACATGCCCCCCACCCCAGGAAATAAAATACATGCATTGTAAGTACTAATGATTTTTTTAATTGTGAAGGATTATTTTGAGAAGTGCTTTTTAATCATTATCTGTACCCAAATAAATAAATAAATAAATAAAAAGGGAGTGGAGTGGGAGAAGATATTCTCCTCAACTCACGCAAATTATGAATGAGTTAAAGAGAAACACCGTCAGCAAACCTGATGGAATGGATAACAGTGACCATCATCTCTGATCGAGGAGCTTCCCATTTCTGAGATGCTAGAAATACTTGAGATAAGCAACCTATAGGAAGGAAGGATGTGTTTTGCCACATGGTATCAGGGACTTTACCCTATGGTTACTTGGGCCCCTAGTTTTGGGCCTGTGACAAGGCAGAAGAATATAGTGGATGCATGCAGGAGACGGAATACTCTTGCTTCTAGCTTGGTGGCAAAGTCAGAAAGAGGAACAGGTCCTGACAACCCACACCCAAAGACCCCACTTCCACCCACTAGGCTCTGCCTCCTAACTTCTTACCACTTCTCTAAAGCACCGCTGTCTGACCAAGGCTTTAATACACAGGCTTTGGGAGCCATTCAAAGTCTGAAAGGATACCGAGTAATGCCTGCATGGCCCAAGCCCTCATGATATCTTCCTCCAAGATAGTGATTACAGGGTCAGAAGATGTCTCCAGTGTGGAAAGCAGCAATCATGCAGAATGTGCTGGACAGAGTATAGCTGCAGGCCACCAGCAGGGCTGTTGCGCTTGTCTGGTTGAGATAATAAAACCACCCTAGGCACCAGGAGGGACTTGGTGATAGTTAAGCACTGCTCAGCTCTGCGATTTATATAGACGGAAGAGATAGCAAAGTACCTTTGGTTCAGATCTGCTTTGGAGGTCCTCATGGAGGGAAGCGTAAGGAAAAAAAAAAAAAAACAAAACTAAGTAGGGCTGAGATGACACAGTTGGTAAAGTACTTGCCACGCAAGCATGAGGACCTGAGTTCGATCCCCAGAAGCCAAGTTAAAAAGCCAGATGTGAAGATGTGTGCTTGTAATCCCAGCCATGGGGAGATTGAGATGGGTGGGCTGAATTCCTGGGGCTCACCGCCAGCCAGCCTAACCTATTCAGCAAGCCCCAGGCTGGTGAAAGAACCCGTCTCAACAAACGAGGTGGATGGTGCCTAAAGAAACACGCCTGAGGTGGGTCTCTGGCCCCCGCATGCCCGTGCACGTGCACGTGCACCCACATTCATGTGTACCTACCTGCACACACATGATGAACAGTTACACACGTAAAAATAAAGTAACACTAGGGGCCAGAGAGATGGCTGGGTGGTCAAGTGAGTTTGTTCCTTTTCCAGAGGACCTGGGTTCAATTCCTAGCACAAATCAACATTGGTTGTTGCGGTCATCATTTTGAGGTCTCAGTCTAACCGGGATACCTTAGACGAGTGTAGGGTGGGAATGGAGTTCTGCTTGCTGATGGGGACGCCCTTTTAAGGAACTGGAGGCTGTTTAGGCAGAGAAGATAGAGAAGTAGACAACAAGGGGTGAAGCCAAGGGCAGTGATTCAGCTCCCAGGGAGGGTGTCCATCAGATTAGAGGTTAAAAACCACCTGAGCTGACTGGGCTGTCATTCTCCATACTAGGTTGGCAGGACCAGAGAAATCTTGGTGGAGGAAGCCTGGATGAGTAATGTTGAGTTTCTACACATTGTTTATTCGGACTGGACTCAGTTCCCAAGAGAAGCAGGGAAAGGAAATGGGTCAAAGAAATTAGGAGGCCAGCTCATCACGTTGGAAAATCATCAGATTTACCCTGGGGTTCCTGGAGTTTGGCACTTAGCGGCCTCACCTGGGAAACTCCGCTACCATGGAAACGGAAGCGGTTGACCAGAGGGTCAGGAACCGGTTTGGGGGAAGGGAGCAGGATCCGTTCAGGAAGTGGGCGTGGTCTCGGTTACCACGGCATCGGGAACGCTCAGGCCGGGCTTCAGCCCAGTTTGGAGGCCAATGCACCTCCCACCCATCGCATGGCACCCAAGAAGGAGAAAAGCACCGCGAACACAAACTCTAAATTATGGGAACCCTCGCTCATAGCTGCACACTTGAACCAGGTGAGCCTTGCCTCTCAAGCCCCTTCAGCCCAGGCACTAGGAGCCTGGAACATATTTTGCTCTCCCAGGTCTTTACACTCCCCAAATCACGCAGGGTGTTCCGAGCAGCGGGGATGCTTGACAAAAGAAGAGAACCAGGGGCCTGGGGATAGAGCTCAGTGGTAGGGCTGGGTGAGGCCCTGGGTTCAATTTGCTGCACCAGAGGAAAAAACAAGACAGGAAGGGAATCTCTGCCATCTCTGCCCTGCAATTTCAACAGGGGATGGAAGGTGTGTGTGTGTGTGTGTGTGTGTGTGTGTGTGTGTGTGTGTGTGTGTGTGTGTGTGTGTGTGTGTGTGTGTGTAGGACAGGGAGTGGCAGTGTGACTCTTCAGGCTCCTTTTCAAGGAAGGCTCCCAGATGATGTGCCCCAGTTCCCAGTTGTACTGGGGCTGTTATCCTTGCAAGCTCTTCCCTTCCTGTTTGAGGACGATCTTGTCAAATCATCTGCGGCCCTGCACACAACTGTATTTTAGTAAGAACTGAGTGTAAACAGGACCCAGGGTGACAATCTGTAAAACTCGAAAGGGACCCAGAAGAAAATGTCCATACGGAATGACTTGCCCTGTTTTGTTTACCGTTGCTTTGATAAATAACCATGACCAAAAGTGACATGGAGAGGAAAGGGTTTATTTCATCTTACTGTTGCAGTCCATCGCTGAAGGAAGTCAGGGCAGGAACCAGAAGCAGAAACCCTGCAGGACTTCTGCTCTCTGACTCTGTCTCATGCTCAACTAGCTTTCTTATACAACACTGGCCACCTGCTTAGGGGTAGTGCCTCATACAAGGGGCTGGACCCTCCTTCATCAACAATCAGGACTATCTCACAGTCACAGAAGTGTGGCCGCAGGCCCCTCTGTTGTGGGCAATCCCTCAACTGAGACTCTCCGGGATGACTCTAGGCTGTGTCAAGTTGACAGCTGAAACACATTAGGACACTCTCCATGCCACTGTATCAAACGATTTCATCTGTGACTGGACAGAAAGCTTGGTGGTTAAGAGCACTTGTTTTTGCAGGTGACCTGGGTTCGATTCTCAGAACCCACATGGTAGCTCACAACTGTCTGTAACTCCAGTTCTAGTGGGCCCTACCTCTATTCTAGCCTCTGTGGGCATCAAGCATGTATATGGTACATATACGTAAGTACAGGCAAAACACTCATCCACATGAAATACATGCATCCATATATACATATATCTTCCTCTGTCTTGAAGGTGGAGGAGACCAGAGGAGCTAGCTGCTCATTGCACATTGCCACAAATGCACACAGCAATCTATGACTCAAATCAGAGGGTCCAGCTGCATACAAGGCCAGTTCCAACCACCTCTGCCCACCTTCAGCGAGGGGCTTCTGACACCAACAGGTAGACAGCCACATCTAGGCTCTAATGTTTCTGCGTCCAAGTCGGCATTTGGGAAAAGAAAAGGCATTTCTGGAAATTCCAGACTGCCATTTGGAACCTCTTGCAAAAGTGGAGAATGGGTTTCATTTCATTTTTTATTTTATATATATATATATAGGGGTGTATGATTCACTAGAGAGTTTGGAGTTAAGAAAAGTAAACTGGACCTTGTGCTGTCCTGCCGGGGAAGGTTGCCTGTTTACCCTTCTTTTCCAGTGCTGCTGGTTCTTTCTCTATGGACAGTAACTCTATCTCATATAAACTTAGTCCTGGTGAGCCCCACGAAAAGAGTCTGACACTCCTGTGACTCCTGTGAAGTTTCTGCTGTGACTTCATGCATCATTACTATAACTCTTCTGCATGGTTTCAATAATGCTAGGAATGGAAGTGTCAACTCCATAACCCCCAGTTACATTCTCAATTTCTCAAATCACTCTGTGACTGTATCCTCCTTTTTGCTTTTGCAAGTCAAAACTAGCCCAAATAATCTTCTCCGTTTTGTTTTTTGAGATGATATTGGTCAAGTTGAGCTTGGAGTGAGTGTGTCTACCTGAATTATTTGCTGCTGAACCATGGTGGTGGTGGCGGCATTGACACTGTGTTAGTCTAGTACTAGAAGCATGAAGCTATGATCTTCCTAGTTGAACCAAAAACCTACAGGCATTGCTTTTTTCTTATGATTTGGAATCATGAAATAATAATCAGCCTTCTTGATCCTGTTCAAACAATATAGGTTCAATAAATCTTCTATACTAATAGATATAATTCCAAGTCAAACTAATGTGTAGCTTTAGCTACAAAGTGAAGACTCGGAATTTGCCTAAAGATGACAATGTATGTGTAAATTCTTTGACAATAGGGTTTGGTAAGGAGTTCTACAAGTGGTGTGTCTGAGAATATGCTATTGTTTTAATTCATGAAGAGCTTGTTATTCATGTACAGGTATATATGATTGAGTGTGCATTTGCTAATGTGTGTATTGGGATGGGACATAGGAGACAATGTGATAATTCTCTGGTATTCCAAAAGATAGTTTCACATTATTTCATTGAAGAATCCAAATTAGTAGTTTTTATCTTCGCCTAGTGCTTTTTCTAGATCATGTGAAATGGTGGAAATATTAAGGCAACTCCACATAGTTAAAAGGGAGGTTTATTTGGGGATTTTACTTAGAACAAGTAAAGGGATAGATTACGGGGTCCAGGAGAGGTGAAGTGCAATCCAGCAGTGTTCTCCAGAGAACTCTGCTCAATCCACCATCCAACATCCAGGATTACCAGGAACCAAGAGAGCCAGCATATCTGGATCTCCGGTCTTAAGGGCCCCTATCTTGGCCCCACTTCTGGGGCAGGCCATAGGTAGGAGTGATAGTTACCAGAAGCCTCAATGTGAACAGTACTGCCAGGTCAAAACTGGAACAGCTACCTACTACATGGGTTTTTCTCCTTTGTGAATGTCCTCGATGGCATTGAATATCCTATTTTAGCTTTACGCCATTTTCTTCTCTCTCCTAGATTTACTAAGGTGTAATTGATAAGTCAAAACCATGCATGGATATATCAATTTTCATATGTTGAACCATCTTCCCATCTCAGGAGTAGATCTCACTTGGCCACAGTATATGGGAGCCTCTTCGTGTACTGTTGAGATTGCTAGTGTCCTCAGGCATTCTTGTCAGTGCTCATAAAGAATAGTCTTATAGAGTTATTTTTTCTTGTAGTATTTGGTCTTTAGAAATATTCTGCCTCTTCAATATTTTGGAAGAGTCTGAGGAGAGTTTTGTATTATTTATATTTATGTGTATGAGTGTTTTGCCTAAACATATATTTATGTACCATATCTGTGTCTGAAGAGGCCAAGGTATTGGATCCCCTAGGACTGGAGTAACAAATGGTTGTAGCCGCTATGTGGGTGCTAGGAATTGAACCCAGGTCCTCTGGAAGAGTAGCATTCTTAACCACTAAACCGTCTCTTCAGCCCTAAGGATAATTATTAAAATTAAAGACGCAAATCAAAAGTCACAGTAGTAGTGACTTAAAGATATATGTGCTCATGATTTATTTTTGCCAGATAACTTTAGATTTTTTTGCACAGCATTGAGTTGCTAGCTAGTATTCTTTCACTTAAAATTAAAGGGGCGGTAGTAGCACATGACTTTAATCCCAGCACTCAGGAGGCAGAAGGAAGGCATATCTCTGTGAGCTCAAGGCCAGCCTGGTCTCCAGAGTTAGTTCCAGGACAGCCAGGGCTACACAGTGAAATCCTGCCTTGAAAATAAATAAATAAATAAATAATAAAAATTAATTAATTAATTAAATTAAAGGGTTCCTGTTAGTAATTATTGAAGAGCACACCTTATGGACATGAACCTCCTTAACTTTTGTCTCTCTGAATTTTCTTCATTTCTCATTCACTTTTAAAACACAGTTTGAGTAGTTATAGGATCCTTAGTTGACAGGTTTTTGTTTATTTTTGTTTGTTTTTTCCTATCACTTTGAATATCCTGGCCAAGCTTCACATTGTTAAGGCCCCTTAGATGTGAAGAGTTAGCTTTTCTTCCACAGCTTTCAGGATTCTCTATGGGGGCTTTGACCCTCTGACCATGTACCTCAGCAGTGGCTTCTAGTCTATCTCACTTGGAGTCTGCTGAGCTTCATGGATGGGTAGTTTTGTCTTTCCTCAAGTTTGGGGGATTTTCAGGCATTATTTGTTTAAATAATCCAGCCTGTCTGATTTTCCTTGTGCTCTCATATGTACTCACTGGGGTGCCTCATCCTGTTCGTCTAGTTCCTTAGGCTGCGTTCAGTTTCCTTCAGTCTTTTCTTCTCTCTTTTTTTTTTTAAAATCAAAGCAAAATTATCAAGACAGCAGACTAGGAAGCCCAGTTCCTCTTTTCCACACAGAAACATCAAACAATAATAATGGGGGTGGTCCAAAATTAAAATAACCCCTGAGAAAGTCTAGATACTGAAATCAGCCAAATAAAGTGATGGTGAGCAAGGCGTTCCACGGTCATTTAATTCTCATTTGCTGCATTGGGTGTTGTGGCCACAGCATGGTCGGGACCTTCCGTCCTGGTCTATGCTCTTTGCTCTTCAGACTGCGTATTTTCAAATAATTACTGTCCTGGCTTGCAGATTCTTTACCTGACTGCTCAGGGCTGTGGGCAAACTCTCTAGAAGAGTTTTTAGTTCAGTCTAGTTCAGCCACTGTGTTTTTCAGCATGGGGGCTTTGTTGCTTTCTATTTACAAGTACAAGGTCTTTGTCTGTACTCTCCTTGGGTTCAAATGTTCCATTCCTGACTCGCTTTAGTTTTCTCACCATATTAAGACAGTTGTTTAGAAACATCTAGTAAATCTAATGCATATATTTGTTAATGGAGATTTGTTATTTACTTTAATAACATGTTTTTCCTGTTTCTCTGTATGTCTCATGTTTAATCATAAACTGGGCATTTGGAAGTTTGCAAGCATTCTAGGGTTTGTTGGCATGGAAGAGTTCAGCATATTAGGACTTATCCTACCCTTTGGTGACAATCCATGATTAAGTCTCAAGGTTTTCTCAGGCTAATTCTGGCCTCCATGCTGGCTGGTTTGCAAGTTTTCAGTTTCCCCTCAAATATCCGACTGCTTTTAAATGTTTTAGCTTCCCAAAAAGTGTCACAGCATCTTTCTCTCAGAGCCATCAATGTTCTGTTGCTTTCTTCTACCAATAATCCCTTTCCCCAGGGATCTATGGCTCTTAATTCCCTTGAAGCTTTCCTGTGTTTGAGCATGTCACAGCCTCCTTCAGCTCTGCCAGCCTGGGTGCACACTGCTCTGTTCTACCTAGATAAGCTCTGGATCATAGCAGATAAAAT